>NC_092412.1:137124373-137728123 GCF_040894005.1 Engystomops pustulosus | reverse complement strand
CATCTGTCGAATTCAAAGGCGACACACAGCAGTGGCACAGAAGAGAGCTACTGTGTAGGAAACAGAAGAGATATGTAATTTTTTTCCTATCATTTTATAGCAGTGTAGAGGGGTGAGGGTGATTAAGTGTCCAATTAGGGAAAGCATGATAGGCCACAATGGGAGGGGAAAAGATAATGGGGCTGTAATGGGTCACACAGACGAAATAAAGTACCATCTCCCACCACGGGAGATGGTATGAGGCTTGCGGTGGCAGCCAAGGTACAGGAAACAGTCGGAGCCTTTGATGACAGCAGGAACAAGGAGAAACACTGGTAACGTTGGCACGGACTAGAGACACAGCTGGACTGGAGCCCTGGAAGGCACAGAAGTAAGCATATGGGAACGCTGGAGACAGGAGAAACGGAGGCATCTGGAAAAGCTGGAGGAACACGGAGGCGTTTGGAAATGCTGGAGGACAGGAGCGTCTGGAAACGCTGATGGGAAATCACATCAACAGGAACTGCTGTGGGAAGTGAGGTGTGGAAACCTTGGAAGTTCCATAGAATGCTGAAGATCAGGCCAGGAAGGAAGGGAGGTGCTGGATTATAAAGGATGAGCCAGATTAGCCAGCGCTAATCAGGAGAACGCTGGCCCTTTAAACCTTGAGAAGTCCGGAGCGCCCTAGCGGCCTGCAGGGAAGGAGGCCTGGACTGGAGCACAGCTAGGAGCCAGGAGAGGTAAGTGCGGGCAGGGGGAGGGGGACAGGCACTCAGCACCCGTGACAGTACCTTTAGGGCCCTTCTTCTCTTCTTCTTCAGCCTCTTCTTTCCCCTCCTCCAATTTATCTTGGTGACAGGACACCTGAGGAGGAAAGCAGATACAGGACAAACTCTGCTTACTTGCATAGACTCCTCTGCAAGCAGTACGGCCGGAGGGTGAAGTGGCTCTTGGGTAGACGGAACAGCACTGGGAATCTGCGGAGGCAGGAGCGGCTCTTGGAAAGCTGGAACAGCTTTGGGAAGCTGCGGAGGCTGTAGCGCGCTCTGGAAAGCTGGAGGCTGGAGTGGCTTCTGGGAAAGCCGGAGACTCTGGAGAGGCTTCTGGGAAAGCAGGAGGTTGGAGCAGCTCTGGAAAGCCGGAGGCTGGAGTGACTACTTAGAAAGCCGGAGACTCTGGAGAGGCTTCTGGGAAAGCCGGAGGCTCAGGAGTGGCTTCTGTGAAAGCCGGAGACTCTGGAAAGGCTTCTGGGAAAGCTGGAGACTCTGGAGAGGCTTCTGGGAAAGGCAGAGACTCTGGAGAGCTTGGAAGCAGTGGAAGCATGGCGGCCGGCTGGAGTGGTTCTTGGAAAACCGGAGTAGAGCTTGGAAGCTGAGGAAGCATGGCGGCCGGCTTTTGGAACAACGGAGCCAAGCAAGGCCTACATGGAAGCCGGACTTGTAGTTGCTGGCAATCAAACAGCGGCTGAGGCATGGAGACAGAGTGGAGTGGCTCTTGGAATGCATGAGCAACACTGGGAAGCTGCGGCAGTGGAGCCTGTGGTACCTAGGAGTCTAGCAGCTGTTGGAGCAGGGTGGAAACCCTACTCAGATCCTCTCCCCAAGAAAAATCAGATGAGACTGCAGGTCGAGAACATCTGTCAGCAACTGGTATGACTCCTTGGAACAGTCCATGATGGTATCCATGGCCTTGGCGAGGTCTATGGCCGGATCTTGCTGTAACGGGTCACACAGACGACAGAAGGTACTTAGGAATACCCGGGAGGAAAGTCTCTATGGGAAAAGTCTGGAGCGAGGAGTCTGTGGACCAGTGGACTGTGGGAAATGGTATGAGGCCCGCGGTGGCAGCCAAGGTACAAGAAACAGTCCGAGCCTTTGATGACAGCAGGAACACGGAGGAACACTGGTAACGCTGGCACGGACTTGATACACTGCTGGACTGGAGCCCTGGAAGGCACAGCAGGAAGCGTATGGGAACGCTGGAGACAGGAGACACAAAGGCGTCTGGAAACACTGGAGGAACATGGAGGCGTGTTAGGATCAGTGGATCCTCTGGACCACCGCGGGAGATGTAACTAGCCAACACCCGGAACCGGAGCCTAGCGGCACCTGGTTTTCACCAGAGCCCGCCGCAAAGCGGGTTGGACTTGCTGCGGCAGGATACCACTAGGTCGTTCCCAGGTGTGACTAGCCCACGGTGGCAGCCGAGGTCGAGGTACCTTAGCGGATGACAAACTCGTAGTCGGGTCCAGGCACAGGGTCAGGGCAGGCGTCAGCAACAGGAGGTCCAGGCAGGAGGGAACGGGAACACAGGCACACAGCAACAGGGAGGAACACAGGTAACACGGCAACACAGGACTCAGGAACGGGAACACACAGGAATACACTGGAACGCAGGAATACAGGAATACGCAGGAATACAGGAATACGCAGGAACACAGCAATACTCGCTAGGAAGCTTTCTCTAAGGCTAACAGGCACAAAGATCCAGCAGGGAATGATGGGAAACAAAGGGTTATATACAAAACAGGAAATGACCAATACTAATCACCTGTGCGCTGGCCCTTTAAATCTTGAGACAGTGCCGCGCGCGCGCCCTAGGGAGCGGGGCCGCACGCGAGACCTAGTCCGGACGGGAGCGGGAGCCAGGAGAGGTGAGTGCACCGGAGCGGGACCGGGGCAGCGGAGGGAGGCACGGGTGCACCCGCGATCCGCGGTGTGGATCGCGGGGGTGCCCGTGACAGTACCCCCCCCCCTTCGGCCTCCCCCTCTTCTTCTTGGTCCCAAGAAACCTCTGGAGGAGAGTCCGATCAAAAATATTCTCTTCAGGCTCCCAGGATCTCTCCTCAGGCCCGAACCCCTTCCAATCTACAAGGAAGAACCGCTTACCCCTTACGAACTACATGTCCAGAACCTCCTTGACTTCATATACATCTGGAGAATCAGCCTCAGGAGCCGGAGGAGGGGATTGCTGGGTGAAGCGGTTCAAGACGACTGGCTTCAGGAGGGATACATGAAAGGAGTTCGGGATGCGCATAGATGGAGGAAGGCGGAGCTTGTATGCCACTTGATAAATGCGCTTGATTACCTCAAAGGGGCCAAGGAACCGGGGCCCAAGTTTATAGCTGGGTATCTTAAGCCGGACGTATCTGGAGGATAGCCATACTTTGTCACCAGGAGAGAGAACAGGAGGAGCTCGACGTCTTTTATCAGCCTGGGTCTTGGTACGGTCTGAAGCTCGTAGAAGGGACTGGCGGGTCTGGTCCCAAACAGCCTTGAGATCCTGCACCAGATCCTCCACCGCAGGGACAACAGAGGGAGTAGACAGCGGGAGAGGTGGGCGAGGAATACGTCCATAGACCACGAAGAACGGAGCCGAACCAGTAGATCCAGAGAACCAGTAGATCCAGGGAATTGTAAGAGAACTCAGCCCAAGGTAGAAGGTCAGTCCAATTGTCTTGACGGGCTGAGACGAAGTGGCGCAAGTAGCAGCCCAAAGTCTGGTTCACCCTCTCTACTTGACCATTCGACTGAGGGTGGTAAGCAGAAGAAAAGTCAAGGATGACCTGCAGTTGGTTACATAAAGAACGCCAGAATTTAGAGACAAACTGGACTCCTCGATCGGACACAATGTGAAGCGGAAGGCCATGCAGATGGAAGATATGTTTGAAGATTGAAGAACAAACTGGCAAGCTGTGGTGAAGACGGAAGACCTGGTAGGGGAACAAAATGGGACATTTTGGAAAACCGGTCCGTCACCACCCAGATGACACTATTGCCCGAGGAGACAGGCAGATCAGTAACAAAGTCCATTGCCACGTGAGACCACGGGCGACTGGGTATCGGCAACGGGAGGAGCAGTCCAGCCGGTTTGAGACGAGAGACTTTATTGCGGGCACAGGAGGAGCAGGATCCCACAAACTCCCGAACATCTTTGACCAGGTCTGGCCACCAGTAATAGCGGGAGATGAGGGCCAAGGAGCGTTGCACCCCAGGGTGCCCAGCCAGATGAGAAGAATGTCCCCAAGACAGAATCCTCTTCCTGAGAGCAGGTCTAACATACGTCTTGCCAGGAGGCAGCTGCCGAAGGTCCACCGGAGCTGCAACAACAAGCTGATCAGGAGAAATTATGTGCCGAGGAACTGGTTCATCTCCAACAACATCTGACGAACGGGACAGAACATCAGCCTTGACATTCTTGTCTCCCGGACGAAAATGAATCAGCAAGTCAAAGCGGGAGAAGAACAAAGACCACCGGGCTTGCCTGGGATTCAGGAGCTGGGCTGTCTGGAGGTACAGAAGATTCTTGTGGTCAGTGTACACACAAACAGGATGGAGAGCTCCCTCCAGAAGATATCGCCATTCTTCAAGAGCAAGTTTGATGGCTAATAGTTCTCTGTCTCCAATGGAATAATTTCTCTCAGCTGGGGAAAAAGTCTTGGAAAAGAAACCGCAAGTCAAAGTTCGGCCCTTGGGCCCTTTCTGAGTGAGCACCGCTCCAGCTCCTATGGAGGATGCGTCCACCTCCAGAAGAAAGGGTTTGTCCGTATCTGGCCTAGAGAGTACGGGAGCCGAGGAGAAAGCAGACTTTAACTTGGAGAAGGTTATTTCAGCAGCTGGAGACCAGGCACGTGGATTGGCACCCTTCTTGGTGAGCGCCACGATTGGGGACACCAGAGTGGAGAAATGGGGAATAAACTGACGGTAATAGTTCGCAAACCCAGGAACCTCTGTATGGCTCTGGACGTGGCCACTGAAGAACTGCAGACAGCTTCACGGGGTCCATCTGGAAGCCTCTGTTGGAAATTATGTAACCAAGGAAGGGAAGGCAGTGCTGGTGAAACAGGCATTTTTCTAACTTGGCATAGAGGTGATTGGCACGAAGTCGACCTAGAACTTGTCGTACGTGTGCCTGGTAGAGTACACCAAGATGTCATCGAGGTAGACCACGACACAAGTATAAAGAAGGTCCCGAAAAATGTCGTTCACAAACTCCTGAAAAACAGCAGGGGCATTACACAGTCCAAAGGGCATCACTAGATACTCAAAGTGCCCGTCACGGGTGTTAAACGCCGTCTTCCACTCATCACCTTTGCGGATCCGGATGAGATTGTAAGCACCACGGAGGTCCAGCTTGGAGAGCCAATGTTCAGTCTCCTGCTGGGCCTACCGACGGGCCCCGACCCTCTATTCGGCAGTCGGGCAGGGACCTCCGTCCGTCCGGACAGGAAGCTCCCGTCCGTCCCTGTATAGTGCTCGATGCGGCCGTTTCTGGCCGCTCGAGCACTATTACTGGAGCGATGTGGCCGGAAGAACAACCCCGGCGCACATCGCTCCAGGAACTAGGCTGCGCGGCCGCGTGATGACGCCATTGCGCGGCCGCGTGATGACGCCATCACGCGGCCGCGCACCCCTTCCTGCCCAGACGCGGCAAGAAGATAGAAGCTGCGGAGCCAGAGGTGAGTATAATTTTTTTTTTTTATCAAACAGCAGTAAAAACATGGTGGGGGCTTGTATAAAAGCATTCATTTGGGGTTTGGTGGTCGGCGAGAAGAACATGAAATCATTTATTGAGGTGGGCAGCATATAATATAATATATAATTCATTTTGAGGTGGGGGGCAGCATATCATATAATTCATTGTGGGGGGACATATCAAATAATTTAGTATTATTATTCCCGTATTCATTCTAGTATATTAGATTCTTAGCGCTCCGTGCTGTAGCATTACGGCATGGAGTTGTTAAGCATTTATCAAGAGGGATCACAAATAGTTCACAAGGCGAGGGGGGGGGGGCACTATATTAGATAATTCATTGATGGGGGCAGTACATTAAGTAAATGTATTTTAAATATTTACTTAAGGTGACCAGCTAAAAATTCTAAAATTCATGGGGCACCACCGTATAATAGAGAGGGCTATAAATAGGTGAATTAATTAATTAAAGGGGGCAATAAAAATTAAGTCATTAATTGGGGGGGCAACATATATACCGCATATACTCGTGTATAAGCCGAGTTTTTCCAGCACAAAAAATGTGCTGAAAAACCTCACCTCGGCTTATACACAAGTCAATTAAAAGAAATAAACGTAATACTCACCTTCCAGCGCCCAGATCCTTGGCGCAGCTCCTGACCCTCAGCGTGGCTCCTCTTCTTTCTTCTCTATTTCTTCTCTGTTCACAAGAGTCTCTGACGACTGTTACAGCAAATAGAAGAAAAAAGAGGAGCCGAGGATTGGGAGTGAGTGAGTATCGCCAGACGGTGAGAATTACATTTTTTTTTTAATGTGCTTGGCATACAGGGGGCTGGCTGTATACTATATGGCGCTGGCAGTATATTACATGGGGCTGGCTGTATACTACAGGGGGCTGGCTCTATACTACAGGGGGTTGGCTGGATGTATACTACATGGGGACTGGCTGCGATACTACATGGGGACTGGCTGCGATACTACATGGGGCTGGCTGTATACTACATGGGGATGGCTGTATACTACATGAGGGCTGGCTGTATACTACAGGGGGCTGGCTATATACTACAGGTAGTTGGCTGGATGTATACTACATGGGGACTGTCTGGCTGTATAATACAGGTAGTTGGCTGGATGTATACTACATGGGGGCAGGCTGGCTGGCTGTATACTACATGGGGGCTGGCTGTATACTATATACTGTATATATGATATATGTGGGGGCACAGTGTGGTCAGTTGTGATGTGAGGGGTATATATGATGTATGTGGGGCACAGTGTGGTCAATTGTGATGTGAGGGGTATATATAATATATGTGGGAGCACAGTGTGGTCAGTTGTGATGTGAGAGGTATATATGATATATGTGGGAGCACAGTGTGGTCAGTTGTGATGTGAGGGGTATATATGATATATGTGGGGCACAGTATGGTCAGTTGTGGTGTGAGGGGTGTATATGATATATGTGGGGGCACAGTGTGGTCAGTAGTGGTGTGAGGGGTATAAATGATATATGTGGGGGCACAGTGTGGTCAGTAGTGGTGTGAGGGGTATATATGATGTATGTGGGAGCACAGTGTAGTCAGTTGTGATGTGAGGGGTATATATGATATATGTGGGGCACAGTGTGGTCAGTTGTGATGTGAGGGGTATATATGATATATGTGGGGCACAGTGTGGTCAGTTGTGATGTGAGAGGTATATATGATATATGTGGGAGCACAGTGTGGTCAGTAGTGGTGTGAGTGGTATAAATGATATATGTGGGGGCACAGTGTGGTCAGTAGTGGTGTGAGGGGTATATATGATGTATGTGGGAGCACAGTGTAGTCAGTTGTGGTGTGAGGGGTATGTATGATGTATGTGGGGGCACAGTGGGGTCAGCTGTGGTGTGAGGGGTATATATGATATATGTGGGGGCACAGTGTGGTCAGTTGTGGTGTGAGGAGTATATATGATATATGTGGGGTACAGTGTGGTCAGTTGTGGTGTGAGGAGTATATATGATATATGTGGGGTACAGTGTGGTCAGTTATGGTGTGAGGGGTATATATGATATATGTGGGGGCACAGTGTGGTCAGTGTGGTGTGAGGGGTATATATGATATATGTGGGGGCACAGTGTGGTCAGTGTGGTGTGAGAGGTATATATGATATATGTGGGGGCACAGTGTGGTCAGTGTGGTGTGAGGGGTATATATGATATATGTGGGGGCACAGTGTGGTCAGTTGTGGTATGAGGGATATATATGATATATGTGGGGCACAGTGTGGTCAGTTGTGATGTGAGGGGTATATATGATATATGTGGGGCACAGTGTGGTCAGTTGTGATGTGAGGGGTATATATGATATATGTGGGAGCACAGTGTGGTCAGTTGTGATGTGAGAGGTATATATGATATATGTGGGAGCACAGTGTGGTCAGTTGTGATGTGAGGGGTATATATGATATATGTGGGGCACAGTGTGGTCAGTTGTGGTGTGAGGGGTGTATATGATATATGTGGGGGCACAGTGTGGTCAGTAGTGAGTGGTGTGAGGGGTATAAATGATATATGTGGGGGCACGGTGTGGTCAGTAGTGGTGTGAGGGGTATATATGATATATGTGGGGGCACAGTGTGGCCAGTTGTGGTGTGAGGAGTATATATGATATATGTGGGGTACAGTGTGGTCAGTTGTGGTGTGAGGAGTATATATGATATATGTGGGGTACAGTGTGGTCAGTTATGATGTGAGGGGTATATATGATATATGTGGGGGCACAGTGCAGTCAGTGTGGTGTGAGAGGTATATATGATATATGTGGGGGCACAGTGTGGTCAGTGTGGTGTGAGGGGTATATATGATATATGTGGGGCACAGTGTGGTCAGTTGTGGTATAAGGGGGAATATATGATATATGTGGGGTACCGTGTGGTCAGTTATGGTGTGAGGGGTATATATGATATATGTGGGGGCACAGTGTGGTCAGTGTGGTGTGAGAGATATATATGATATATGTGGGGGCACAGTGTGGTGTGAGGGGTATATATGATATATGTGGGGCACAGTGTGGTCAGTTGTGGTATGAGGGATATATATGATATATGTGGGGCACAGTGTGGTCAGTTGTGATGTGAGGGGTATATATGATATATGTGGGGCACAGTGTGGTCAGATGTGATGTGAGGGGTATATATGATATATGTGGGAGCACAGCGTGGTCAGTTGTGATGTGAGAGGTATATATGATATATGTGGGAGCACAGTGTGGTCAGTTGTGATGTGAGGGGTATATATGATATATGTGGGGCACAGTGTGGTCAGTTGTGGTGTGAGGGGTGTATATGATATATGTGGGGGCACAGTGTGGTCAGTAGTGAGTGGTGTGAGGGGTATAAATGATATATGTGGGGGCACGGTGTGGTCAGTAGTGGTGTGAGGGGTATATATGATGTATGTGGGAGCACAGTGTAGTCAGTTGTGGTGTGAGGGGTATATATGATGTATGTGGGGGCACAGTGGGGTCAGCTGTGGTGTGAGGGGTATATATGATATATGTGGGGGCACAGTGTGGCCAGTTGTGGTGTGAGGAGTATATATGATATATGTGGGGTACAGTGTGGTCAGTAGTGGTGTGAGGAGTATATATGATATATGTGGGGTACAGTGTGGTCAGTTATGATGTGAGGGGTATATATGATATATGTGGGGGCACAGTGCGGTCAGTGTGGTGTGAGAGGTATATATGATATATGTGGGGGCACAGTGTGGTCAGTGTGGTGTGAGGGGTATATATGATATATGTGGGGCACAGTGTGGTCAGTTGTGGTATGAGGGGTATATATGATATATGTGGGGTACCGTGTGGTCAGTTATGGTGTGAGGGGTATATATGATATATGTGGGGGCACAGTGTGGTCAGTGTGGTGTGAGAGATATATATGATATATGTGGGGGCACAGTGTGGTGTGAGGGGTATATATGATATATGTGGGGCACAGTGTGGTCAGTTGTGGTGTGAGGGGTATATATGATATATGTGGGGGTACAGTGTGGTCATTTTTGTATTTGAGGGTCAGGTGTGAGGAGTACATAGGTTTATGCCAACCATGTCTGTTTTATAAACCTGCAGAGATGAGTCATGGCTGGAAGAAGCCTCATGGAAGATCAGAAAGAAGGCAACATCAGGGACGTCACCTGTAAGTCATTGGATGACACTGCTGCCTCTGTGCAGGACTGGTATCTACTACTATATGGCCACTATATGCTGGTAGATACTGGTCTGTGTGTGTAGGTTATTACATAGTATTGCGGTATTATCCAGTTATTATGTAGTGGTAATAATCATGATGTAATGTTATTATTTGGGCCTTGTACAGAGGTGTCATTAGTGATATTGTTCTCTGCACGGTGGTGTTTGTATAATAACAATATGGCGGTAAAGATCATCAGTAAATGGAGTTTATATGTGGTAAATTATTGTTAATTCTGGTCTGTGTACAGAGTCTTGTGCTCATTATCAGGATGTTGGTATTTTTTTCATGTTGTGGTGATGCTGTGGGTCGCAGTTTGGAGCGATTATTTGGATATTGTAGTGCTATTGTTTGGAATATTGGTCTTATGGTACTTTTAATTGGTAACAGTATTGTGGTATCATTATTTTATAATAGTATTTTTTGGTTTTTAATATCTCTAGAGCTTTGAAACAGTATAACTATGTGGTATATTTTTACTTATATTGTTGTGGGAGGGGGCCCCACGTCGGCTGCAGAGCTGGGGGGCCCCATCCTAAATGAGGTGCTCCATACAGCGGGGACCCTTAATCTGGCCCTGGGAAGGTGGACACTAAAAGGGTGGGGGTACAGTGTGGGGTGAAAACAAGGAACAGGGCACAAGACAAACTGAGTTATGCCTCTATCACTACTGAGAAGGTTGAGTTTAAAAATAAGTTTCCAATTTTCACTATGTTGAAATGGGTATGGTAGCAGATGAAGTTAACTATGGGTTCCAAAGGCTTTTTTTTGATGAGACACCTATATGGGAATTTAATAGATGGACTTTAGGTCCCTTAGAAAATCGACTTATATGGACGGATAAAGGGGTATTATATATTCACCAGGTTTTAGATGAAAGAGGATTTAAATCATTTGAAGACTGTGGGGCACATTTACTTACCCGGTCCCTGCGTGATCCCCGAACCGGACCGTTCGAAGAGGATGAACTCTGCCGCGATTCATGAAGATTTCCTGCATGTGTCGCTTCCCCGATCAGGTCCGCCGGAGTTCATCTTCTTCCTGGTGCATGTAAGTGCATGGTTTGTGACACAAATTTAAATATTAACTCCCGCGCATAGTCCGAATTCGCCGGATCGCCCCCCCCCCCCCAGATTTGTGTTGCGTGAAAGCCAGTGCGACTGCAACACAAAACGACTGTGTGCGACACAATCCCCTGCGTGATTCCTGAAAAGTCGGGAAAAACTACAAAAATGCGGCCATGGGACCCTTGGTAAATAAGCACCTGTGTTCTGAATATGGTCTGAGGGCTATGGATTGGTTTTACTATGTGCAATTGAGGTATGCCTTCAGTGTGGTCCATTTTTAAGAAGGATGAACATGTTATGTTTAGAATGATATCCCAACATGTTAACCGGAGAGGTTTTATGGCAAAGAATTATCAGCCACTGAAGATATTGAATAGGAGATGTCCATCAATTCAGAGTTATAACAAATGGAAAGAAGAATTCATGGATTTCTCAATGAATGAATATTCTCTGATTATGATTTCAGATGTGTCCTATATTATATCCCAAATGATTTTGCAGTATTTTACACTCCTAAGTCGTTGAACCCTTTTTAGATACATAAGAATAAGAAATTCCTAAATGTGATCTGGTTGATGCAGATTTGGTGCACCGGTGTCGATACTGGAGAGACGTAGTCAAAACACTACAATTAATATTATTTATTCAGATACCTAATGATCCAAAAATATGTGTCTTGGGTATTAAGGTTGGGCCCGAGTCACATAGTGGTATAGTGGTATACCGCTATTTTTCCTGTTCATGATGCAGTCCGGTTGGTAAATGTGAATTCCACAGCACTGTGCACTTTATAGTCTGCTATTTTTACAGATGGGTATTGCCTTAACTGGGCTTACAGTGACCATTGTTGTATACGGGGTACTATTGCCAGTATAAAATTGTATGTGTTTATTCTATGCACTTAGCACTTCTTCTCATGGTTGTTTGCACTATGCAGTTTAAATGTTATATATGATAAAGATTTTAGCCGTTACTACAGGACACATTCATTGGTGTATATAATGCCTTTTGCCTATTATACTATCTGGTTATTTGATCAGGAGTAGTGTTGTACCTATGTACACCTGGGATTGTTTTTTCATGGGTTGCTTTTATGTCCTGGTGATCATATATATGTCATGCTTGTGAATTATTAGTAAAATGTATTATTTGTGTAAAAAAATATTTTTTGTTGATGTGGTGTTTATTTTCTATGCATTATTTGCTGTTTGGCAGGCTTTGTCTCTTATAACGTGTCTGGACAGTAGGTATTCACTGTAGTCATTGATGTCTGCAAGCCTCCTCCATCATAACCACTCACATATCAGTATAGAATATTCGGTCTGAAATGCTTATGTATAAATAAATTGGTTAGATGTCAACCTACTACCTATATGTTAGCCAGATTTAACTGTTATGTTAGTTCACTTCTTGATCTCTATCTTTACTAACATAACATTTATTGCAAAATTATCAAAACACAACATTGGCATGGGGCTTCAATGTTTTGTGTAATTCTCATCTAGATAGTGGCAGCTTGTTTCTCCCTTTCTGAAATTGTTTCTAATGTGTGTATATTTGAGACAGGATTAGATTGTAAGCTCCAGTGGCCATGGAAACTAATTGCACTGAGGAAGGGACTGATGTGACTAATGACTATCTTTCTATATGGCTCTGGGATATGCTGCCAATAAATAAATAAGAAAAAGGAAAGAAGGGGATGGATTGGAATAACCTAATGTATCATTTTATTAAGTGCAATCCTCCATTTATCATGTCAACTACGTCCCATGAAAGATAATGTTAGTCAGCAAGGTTTTTCCTACTGAGAAAGCTTCAGTGCAACGATATAATTAGTAAAGACATCTGTCAGCCGAATAAGCTGGTTCTCTTGTCGTGAATGTGAGAAAGCCAGCTGCTTTACCATTTGTGTGGGTTAGCATTTTCATTTTAAAACAACTGTAAATACCACATGCTTGATAACATACACCAACCTATGAAATCTAATGGTGCATGCTTACCATAGCTCAAATGTATTCCTATAGTCTTTAATAGGCTACCCAGAGCATCCGACTGATTACCAAATCAAAAAACAAAATAGAGTTCCAGTGTCCTAAGAATTCAATTTTCTTTATTAGAAGTTAATTAATACAGATGAAGGGTAGTACAGACAAAGTAATGATTATTGTTCAGGAAGAAATAATAGTCATTTGACACGTTTTGAACTTTACACAGAGTTCTTTGTCAAGCTTGTTTAAGACACTATTCACACTTGTATATTGGGTAAGCAATAAATGGTAATCTGCTTAAATATTAGGGGCACAAAGTCGACAAACACTTATAGTAGAAATGTGATAGTAAAAGGAAAATGGCCCAACTTCATCATTTGTAAATACTGTAAGTCCCCCATGATTGGCAAATCTTGGAATTGCAAATGGACTTCTGAGTTTTGTTCATCTGGTTGCTCATAGAAGACTATGGAGCACAGGTTGGAGCTGTGTCCATAAAAAGTATTAAAAAAATCATAACAAATGCTCAAAAATATAAAATCCCCCATTTCCCTCCCTTTCTCATTGAAAATATTATCTTATATCAAAAGATTAAATAAAATAGTAACCATAACATATTTGGTATCCGTAATACCAACTAATATACACCTAATTCATTATTACCCCATTATTATCAAATAGTCACACACATAACCCATAATGGTTACAATGAAAATAACTAATTCTGCAAAAACAACAAGCCGTCAACTATAACTTTATGAAAAAAATAATGTACTACATTTATGAAATGGCAAATAAATCATTTATTCAAAAAAAGGGATTAACTACAGGCAGTCCCCGGGTTACATACAAGATAGGGACTGTAGGTTTGTTCTTAAGTTGAGTTTGTATGTAAGTCGGAACTGTATACTTTATCATTGTAACCCCAGCCAAATATTTTTTTGGTCTCTGTGACAATTGGATTTTAAAAATGTTGGGTTGTCATAAGAACCAGGATTAGCAATAAAGCTTCATTGTAGACACCAGTGGTAACTGTTATATCTGTTTTTTGTAGCCTAAGTACAGTAAATTGCCAACATCCAGAGGTCCGTTTGTAACTAGGGGTCGTATGTAAGTCAGGTGTTCTTAAGTAGGGGACCGCCTGTACACAAAAGAAATCATCTACACAAATCAGCAGTGGCATAACTTCAAAACTGGTAAACGGCCCTGGTGCAAACTTTGTGTCTGGGCCCCATACACCAAAACCCTCATTGATGTCCGCATCTAAACACATTACACTGGAGAATACACATATACACATTGCTGTCAGGCTTCGGTACACATGGATCCATTGGACCTCCGCAGGAGGTGGTACTAGCCAATACCTGTCACTTGGTCTTCAGTAGAGGTACCTTAGCGGAAGACAGACTCGTGGTCAGGTCCAGGCACAGGGTCAGGGCAGGCGGCAGAGATGCAACATCAAGTCCAATCTGTGGTCAGCAACGGGAGGTACAGGCAGATGGGAACAGGAATCTGCCTTGCAGCACTGGGGTCCTGGGTTCGAATCCCACCCAGGTCAACATCTGCAAAGAGTTTGTATGTTCTCTCCGTGTTTGCGTGGGTTTCCTCCGGGTACTCCGGTTTCCTCCCACACTTCAAAACATACTGTTAGGTTGTTTAGATTGTGAGCCCCATGGGGACAGGGACCAATTTGACATGCCTGTGCAGCGCTGCGTAATCTGTGTGCGCTATATAAATAAAGAATTATTATAATTATTATTATAGGAACACAGGCACATGGGACACAGGAACACAGGAATGTAGGACACGGGAACTCGGGAGCAGGAACGCAGGATACATGGGAACACACCAGAAAGCTGGAGACACAGGAACGCAGGAGACAAATGAACGCAGGAGACAAATGAACGCAGGAGACACAGGAACGCAGGAATATTGCTGGGGAGCTTTTTCTAAGGCTGTGAGGCACAAAGATCCGGCAGGGTGTGAAAGGAGAAGCAGGTTTAAATAGCCTTTTGGGAAAATGGCCAGTGCCAATTAATGGTGCACTGCCCCTTTAAATTTCCAAAAGCCGTCGCATGTGCTGCCTAGGACACGGAGACGCACCCGCACGGAGTGGGGATGAGATTCAGGAGCAGGGACATGTGAGTGGTGCTGGCACTGCGCCTGCAGGAAGCGAGGGGCACGGGTGAGCCCGCGACCCGTAATATGGGTCCCGGGAGCACTAGTGACAATTTCACACACATACACATAAATATGTTCTTGTAGCTAATACAAATATACCATAAATCAATGTTCTGCCAATATTTAACCTGCTGGTATAAAAGTATAGTGACAATAAATGTACTGAACAAAAAGAGATGAGAAACATATCGCGGACATAGACATCACTTATGGAAGTGTGCTGAACTGGGGAACATCCAAGTTAACTAGTAAAAATAAAACACCTGAATTCAGTCAATATTACTATATATAGATGCAAAAAACAACCAGAATTGTACTGTGCATAAAGAGTATGTCAGCTTCGATTTTTAAAATTGTCCGAAAAAGTCCTAACAAAACTTGTCAATAGGCACACTGGGCACATTTACTTACCCGGTCCCTGCGCGATCCCCAATCCAGAATGTCCGACGAGGATGAAGTCTGCCGCGATTCACTAGAAGCGTGGGCCCGATATTCTGCATACGTCACTTCCGTGATCAGGTCCGCCGGAGTTCATCTTCTTCTTCCCGGTGTATATAAGTGCTTGGCTTGCGCCACAATTTTCAAGTTAAATTCTGCGGTTTGTCCGAATCCGTTGGATCGTCTGACGGCCCGCCAACGCCTCCCCCCGATTTGTGGCGCATGAAAGCTGGCGAGATTGTGCCAAAATCCGATCGTGTGCGCCAAAAACTTATTTTAAATCCCTGTCCCAGCGGCGCAAAACGGAAACAATCAGGATGTCTGATGAAAGTGCGGTCCGTGGGGCCCTTAGTAAATTAGCCCTATTATATTAAAATATGTAAAGTACAACACCATATTAAAGATGTACCATAATTGTAAACACACAATTAAAGTAATAACAACTATTTAACATTGTTTAACATAGAAAGGAACCACGCTAATCTTATATTCTTTGTACTACATCAAGGAAACAATACTAAACAAATCACGACAGGGGAGAAACTCAGGCTTTAATTAAAGAGGTGAAATATTCAACAGGCGCATCTTAGATTAAAACACTTACTTAACATCAGTACGACTGATTCATAGGAAATGAACACATATTATAGCAGTGAACACTAGAATTATTGTTTCTTTATTTCTTGTATGTTCAGTTATTGTTTTTTAAAGGATGTGCATGTACATAATATCGTAGGTAAATGTTGAGTAATGAAGAGTGATATATTCTTCACTAACCTAATTGAGAAATCTCCTACTTTTGAATCTGGGAAATTGATCATTTATTGGTCCACATGGTTTGTGAAGCATTCAAAAGGAAGCTAGCCAAAAGCCCTCCAGTAATTCTACAGTGGGTTACAAAGAGTTTTGAACATGTCTTGTTTGAAAGAGCATATTTTGGCATAGTCAAAGCCATATATTGGTTTGTATTTTGCGGATTGAGTAGAATTTTTTATATGGAATTTATTGGTAAAATTTTATGGACTCTTAATTGTAGAGTAAGTTGCAAAAAATGAAATTTAGGCCAAAATTATGTTAATTTATGGTATTTGGAGGATGGTAGAAGATGATCCACCCCAGGATCACAATACGCCTATTAGCTCCTTAATGGAATGTGGACTAGGACAAACCAATTAGGACATGAATAGGCATTGTAGTGGTTTTGAGAGGTTAAGATACTGTAACATCTGTGCTAGCATCGTCTTCTGTCCGTTGAAGGCAGCTTAGAAGGTGTTGATTCTCCACAGTGTTTTTTGTGTAAACTGTGGCTAGGTTGCTTTTTTGGGATTGTTTACACTACACCCAACTCCTCTGCAGACAAGCCCTGTCCAGCAATGGTTACTAGAGTGACATATGGTCATCCAGTAAGCTGCTTAGAGCGGCATCCAGAAGCTCCTGTATATACCTGCCACAGTTCCAATCCACCTTGCTTGTTCTACTTGTCTCCTCATACCTTTTCCTGTTTTCTGAGTTATTACTTGCTATTCTGTGTATCTGACCTCTGCTATGTTTACTTGACCTCTATCTAGTAATTCCATTCTATGGGTCTCCATCTTGGTTTTGACCTGTTTAGACTGTACTGTTGTGTGTCTCCATGTGTTTTTGTGTGTATGCTGGTATGTCTCTGACTTCATCTTACCTGTTCGCTTCACCATTCAGCAGCTGCCAGATGAAGTAAGTACTCCCTATTAACTTGCAGGGTCTCTGAGGGTCTCTTGAAAGTTCCTGATAGCAGGTTCACACTTATCAGGGCGGTATATCTTCTTAAGGCAGGTCTGTAGCCTGCAGCGATATTGCAGCGAGAGTTCACAACCCCTTACCAAGTCTGACAGCTAGCGCCAAGTCTGTTTGTAGTTGTGCTGTTTGCTGGACATGTATATGACAGATACATATTAAAACCACAATCCTTTACCAAAAAAATGTCGGAATTAACAAAAAACACAAAAAAAGTGACTCACAACACATTTATTATGGCTTTAAGACTGATTTTGTTTTTAAATTATATGACAAATGGACATGGCGGCCATAGTGTGTGATGTCACCAGCTCTTGGTCCAAGGAGGAGGAACACAACAAAGATGAGCCGAAGCCACATTTCTATAGATTATAAAATATACAATATAAAATATATAAACAAAATATGTCCTGGGGTCAGTGTTAAAGAACTGAGAGGGGGGGGTGTGAGGAGGCCATTTCGTCCGGGATCAAGTGGTAGGTTTCCTTTAAGTCATTAGATACTTTATCAAACACCTTTATCTCATAGCTAGTTAGTGAAGTACAGGACAGAAAAGTGATTTTACCCTAAACATAAATGCACTTCCAGATCGGGGGGTATTTGCTGTCCCTGGATGTGCACTTAGATCCTGCACTGATGTCACTGTGACAACTGTCAACGGTGACAGAAGTGCGGGAGCCTGGCTGCATGCGTCAGCAGGAACTCCCATGTTACAGCATAACGAATTATACCAAATTCCAACAAACCACATATTTCCCCAAAGGAGACACTTGCCCTATTTTCAAAGTTTCATTGAGGAGTTTACAGACATAGGCCCCTTAATGCAATTTTGATTCAAAGTCTAAAATTTAAAAAAATGCATAAATATTTATTTTGATGGCAAAAAATGTTCCTCAAACAGAAAATAATTTGCTTCACACCAACTAAATGTAATAGATGAACATGTGTACAGTTTATTGATATTGAGTTTATTGAGCCATAGGTTTACATGAATAAATCATCATACCATATATACTCGTATATAAGCCAAGTTTTTCAGCACAAAAAATGTGCTGAAAACCTCACCTTGGCTTGTACATGAGTCAATTAAAAAAAAAAAACTTACATACTCACATTCCGGCGCCCTGATCCTCGGCGTGGCTCCTCGCGGCTCATCTTCTATCTTTTCTATGCTGTATTAGCCGGCAGAGATGCATCCATGTGATCTGCCAGCCGGTGCACACTGTGATGCGGCGGTATCGCCGCTGATGAAGAAAGAAGATGAGCGCCAGGAGCCGCGCCAAGCATCGAGGAGCCGGAGGGTGAGTATGTGTGTTTATTTTGCTTGGCAAACTGTGGGTTTGCTGGCTGTATACTACATGGGGCTGGCAGGCTATATACTACTGGGGGCTGGCAGACTGTATACTACTGGGGGTTAGGTGGCTGTATACTACATGGGGATGGTTGTATACTACTGGGGGCTGGCAGGCTGTATACTATTGGAGGCTGGCAGGCTGTATACTACATGGGGGTTGGCAAGCTATATACTATTGGGGGCTGGCAGGCTGTATACCACTGGGGGCTGGCTGTATACTACACGAGGACTGGCTGTATACTACTGGGGACTGGGTGTATACTACTGGGGGCTGGCTGTATACTACTGGGGGCTGGCTGGCTGTATACTACATGGGGCTGGCTGGCTGTATACTACTGGGGGCTGGTGGTAAACTTAGGGGTCTCGGGTTATACTCGGGTCGGCTTATACTCGAGTATATACAGTAAATCTCTAAAACTAAAATAAACAAAAAATCTGCCTTTCAGCTAGAAATTTTACTACAATCACAACCTGCAATATACAGCAATTAAAGGCACCCATAAAACCTATATATTTTTTGAAAGCAAACCTGGCAATTGCATTTGTATTGGTTAACAGATGAAAGCCTGTACCAGCATCATGAAACTTTGTGAAAAACCCAAAATGCAATGAAAACATACATTTTTACATAAAACTCAAAGCAGAGATTTACGCAAATAAGGATGTAAAAATAATAAGTCATAGGGAGCAGATTTATATGTACCACAACATACAACATCAACAATTTACATTACCAAAAATGCTAAAACAAAAACCATGCAAAATCTGTTTTTACAGTTTATAAATTCTAATTCTTCAAGAATATATGGCATTATATGGTTAATGGTACAATGCACTGTGCAAATTGTACCCCTGGACTGTTAATAACATGCCTTTGTTTGCATAGCAGTGAATGGATAGCTAAGAGGCTTCTCATGATTTGCACATAAGTATTTACAGTTCAGTAGGGTGAACTTACATTATCATATATTACTATACACACAAGAGCAAAGCTGTGTTCACCAGCTCAGGGAGGGCATACATATTGAGTACAGCAATAGAAATACACAGCATATTAGTTTTTTTAAGTAATATTTTATTTTTACAGCGGTGTTAGTATATGGGTACATCCACACAAGGCTAAAACTAAAAAAAATATTTTCTGTAGCTAAGACCTGCTGAAAAAGGGATTAACTTAGAGCTGTCAAAATCATAAATGAAAATTAGAAAACAACGTGGAAGACAATCAGATTACAAGATCCGACAGCCGGTTAGTACAAGGCTAGAACTAGAACAGCAATCTATCAGAAGCTGCAATGAAACTAGTCCATTTTTTACTGATTAAAAACATGATATTATTCAATGGTATGCTAGCAACTGACCTTATTAAATTTGTAAATTTGTGACATCATCAGTTTTGGTCAGTAAAAAGTAGATGAGTTTTCTGTCTGACTTTCCGTTTGTCTGGACCTAGTCATCTGAGTTTCATTGGACTAAACTAATGCATGCAGTGAATTTCTCTCCAAGGAAATATGTTGTGTTTAGAAAATCTGACATTCATTGGTCCTCCCCTCCCCCCAACGTTCCACCAGATACATCAAGAGGCTTAAGTTTTTCAAAATTATGAAGTTTTCCCCCCTGTGCACGCCCACTCTGTCGGTTAAAGCGCCTCTCTGCGCCCCTCCTTGCCCACATGGTGTGGAGTTGGCGTGGTTGCTGTCAGAAAACTGGCGTAGAAACAGTGATAAATTTTGGTCTGATTTTAGTCCTAGTGGTAATCTTATATCTGTTTTTGTAGCCCTGGTTGTGCACTGGAGGGATTTCCTAGACCAAACTTTGTAAGAACTGACATATTGGGGAAGATTCATTATCGCTTCTCTGCCAGTTTTCTGGCAAAGCAACCATATAAATCTCCCTCTCCCCACGATGGGCGTGCTGGGGCGGAGAACGGAGCTGGGCAGGGCGGGAACACCTGTCCGTCACATTTACTATAGTCTCCGATGGAAAAGTATAGCAACAAACTTCACCAGTTCCAATCTGGTATAAGGATCGGAGTTTGCGGCCATATTCACTAATAGACCGCAACCTCGTAGTGAATATAAGTGCAGGACCAGTGGCGGGAGGAATTTTGAGACTGTCTCAATAAATTCCTTCCATTGAGTTTTGTCCAAAATAACTGGTTCAGATGAAATTCCTCCAGTGCGCGTAACTTTTTCTGACTGGACTCGGCACATGGTTGAAACACAGTCCTTGAAAAGCATAGTTTGTTTACAAGTAGAATAAGGCTGCTTGCCTACAAGCAAAAAGCCTGTTGTGGAGATATTTCCCAGACTGAACCTGGACTGGACTGAACTGACATGTTGAGTTCAGTCCAGGCATGTTGGTTCAGTAAGGCCGGCGCCACACAGGGCGCTTTGTCTGCGCTTGCAAACACAAACGCAGACAAAATCGCGCCCACCGGGGCGGGCCTCGGCCCGATCGCATCGGCGTTTCTATGGAAACGCCTGCAATCGGGAACGAGCCGCCGGTGTTTTGCGTTAATTTAACGCGAAACACCGGCGGCTCGTTCCCAATCGCAGGCGTTTCCATAGAAACGCTGATGCGATCGGGCCGAGGCCCGTTTGCAAGCGCAGACAAAGCGCCCTGTGTGGCGCCGGCTTAAGGCATCAGTGAAAAATCAATTTAAAGAGAACCTACCACCACGAATCTACCTATAAAGGTAGATCGGGTGGTAGGTGGATGTAAGGGACGTGAGGATAGCTCTTTTTAGAGCTAATCCTCACGTCCCCGCTAACTTTTGGTACACTTTATTGACCTAATATGTAAATTTAGTTATGCGGCTACTGGGGCGTGGAGTAGCCGGCACGAGGCTACACAGCGCGGCTACTCCACGCCCCAGTAGCCACATTACTCCTCCTACCCTGTTGTGTGCGGCGCGCAGCTACGAGGAAAACCAATCTGTACGTGTCCATAAGCCGAAATGGGTTCAGTGAAAAATCACAGATTTGAAAAAAATGCCATTGGGGATTCTAGTGTGTGAGCGAGAAAGTGTAAAAAGTTCAAAGTTCATAGGTCAAAGTTCAGTCAGTTTGAGTGTCAGCATGATTTAGACTGCATTCATACTTTGCTTTTCAATTTTGTTTCAAAACACAACTCATACGCCATGGTTGAGGGGCTTGGCCTGATCTCATACGTGTTTCTACTGAAATACATGTGATCGGGAATGAGCACCATATGCTTTGCATATAAACAATGCAAAGCATCTGGTGCTCGTTACCAATCTCATGCATTTCAGTGGAAATGCATTTGCAATTGGGCAATGCCACTCCCTGTTAAATGCAACCTGAATTGACATGATGGGGGACATTTACTATGGCGTTTCCGCTAGTTTTGTGGCGCTCTCACCGCATGTTCTGCTCTACGACCTATTTATTTGCTGGCGGCACCAGAAAAAATGACTTTTTTCCGCCTGCTCCGACTCTTCTCCAAAAGGGGGCATGGCTTTGGCAGAGAGGAAACTCAAACACACTTAATATGTGTCACAACCATTTTTGGGCACTGTAAACTGGAAAGTAGACCATAAGAAATTCGGTCTAGCAGGGACACAAAACAGTGCTATGGCACTGTTCCCTGTTCTCCGACTGTTGCACACATTTCTGGTTTTTGGGAAACATTTTGGTCCCAAAGACACAAAATTGTCTCGGCACCAGAAATGTCTCTGCACAGCTTCACAATATTAAATGTATATCTTCTTTCCGAGAGCAGGTCGGTAACAAAGCCAATGCAGACACCGACACTTTATGTTAACCCCATAGCGCAATAAGACGTACCCTTACGTCTTACTGCGCATGGGGGAGTATGAAGAGGGCTCACAGGCTGAGCCCTCTTCATACTCACCGGGCATTTGCTTCATAATGAAGCAAACGCCCGTCGCTAACACCCGCGATCGGTGCTTGCACCGATCGCGGGTGTTAACCCTTTGATTGCCGCCGGCAAAGCGTGGGCGCCGCCATCTTGGCTCCGATCGTCACTCCCCGTGACGTCACCGGGGAGCGGCGATCCGTTGCCATGACAGCCTGGGATCACACAAAGATCCCAGGCTGCCATGATCGAGGCTATCTATTATAATGTGCGATCTGCACATTATAATAGATGGTATGCAAAATCCCCATATACTGCCATACTGTAGTATGGCAGTATATGGTAGGATCAATCAGACAACCTAGGGTTAAAGTACCCTAGGGAGTCTGTAAAATAGTAAAAAAAAAAAAATTATATTAAAAAAACATAAAAATTCAAATCACCCCCCTTTCCCTAGAACTGATATAAATATAAATAAACAGTAAAAATCATAAACACAATAGGTATCGCCGTGTCCGAAAATGCCCGATCTATCAAAATATAATAACCGCTTTTCACTGCGTTAAACCCCGTAGCGGAAAATAGCGCCCGAAGTCGCAAATGGCATTTTTTTGCCATTTTGAAAAATAGAAAAAATTCTATAAAAAGTGATCAAAATGTCGAACAGTCCTAAAAATAGAAGCATTGAAAACTTCATCAGAAGTCGCAAAAAATGACACCACCCACAGCTCCATACACCAAAGTATGAAAAAGTTATTAGCGCAAGAACACGGCAAAATGAAGAATTTTTTTTCTGTACAGGAGGTTTTAATTTTTGTAAATGTATGAAAACATTATAAAACCTATACAAATTTGGTATCCCCGTGATCGTATTGACCCAATGAATGAAATAGACATGTCATTTGGGGTGCACAGTGAAAGCTGTAAAAACCAAGCCCACAAGAAATGGCGCAAATATGTTTTTTCATCATTTTCACTGCATTTAGAATTTTTTTCCTGCTTCCCAGTACACGGCATGGAATATTTAATACCATCACTACAAAGTGCAATTTGTTACGCAGAAAATAAGCCATCACACAGCTTTGTACATGGAAAAATAAAAAAGTTATAGATTTTTGAAGGTGGGGAGTGAAAAATAAAAACGCAAAAACGAAAAAGGGCCTGGTCCTTAAGGGGTTAATGTCCCCCTGTGAGTTCATTTCAGTTGTTCTGGTTGCTAAATCCAAATGGGGTCTTCACGTCCAGACCCATTTTATTTAATGGGGGTTTTAAAAACATGTTTTTATCCCTGCTGGGCACAATTACATCATGCTCTACTTTTGCAAGAGATTCGTGTGAAAAACACCCAATACAAGTCTGTGGGTCAGTGGAAAAAATCAGACAGAACAGAAACACCATCCGAGTGCAGTCTGTTTTTAACGGAAACATTGCCTAAAAAATGGATGAAATTTTGAATGACCAAATTTGTTCAGTCAAACTTGCTGCACGTGTGTTTGCCACAATAACCGTCCCGTAGTGAGATGTTAAATAGAACCCAGCATGACAGTTTTGTTCAGCTTGTCAGTAATAAGGTCAGTCATTCCAGAAGATAAACTCACTTGTTTGAAACCAACCTGATGCAAAACTAACGTGAAAACTTGGCAACACTTGGCAATGTCTGTCAGTTCCATAGAGATGAATGGAGCATAACGGACATGCAAGGCCGTCTCCTCCTTTCATCTCGGGGAGCAACGAGGGGTCCGATAGAAGTACAGTACCTCGGACTCCATATGAGACACCATTCTCGTTGTCTGTGGGGGTTTCATCACTGGGACCCCCACCAATGAGCAAGTTAGGCCCTATCCTGTGGATTATTTCTAATCCCTTACTAAAAATGTGAAGTTTTATTGCTGTTTTAGCTCCTATAACTCAGAGATGGGAAAATTCCAGAGTGTGGGTCGGGACTCTTTAAGCTGACATTTTATGATCCTTCTAGTGCTGTGAGATGCTGTGTGTTGACAATTATCAGGGTACATGTTTATCTACACTTTTATTTAGCTTCTGAACAGTGTACTAATATGTGGCACATAGAAATAGAGAGATGAAACCCCTCAGAGATGAGAGATGATGAGATCCATGAGATGCATATATCACACAATGACATACTTCAGCTCTGCTACATCTGAGCTATAACACACTCAGAGTACCTCCCTTCCTCCCCAGATAAAGAAATTATTGCTTGTAGCTTGCAGAGTTAGTCTGTGCACAATGTTGGAAGTGTCTGTGTGTGAGCTGGTCTTGTAATGCAGGGGGGAGGGGCAGAAATTACATTGCCTCGAGCAGGCATGAGAAGCTATTCATGAGAAGAATCTGCCCTGACCGACCACAAATATCTTAAAATTTACGGTCAGATCCCAGGGCAACAAAAATTGTATACACCAGGAATGATAGAGACAGGCTGGAAATATAATTGTGAAATGCTGTATTTTTGTTAATAACAGTGAATTAGAGAATGTGTAATTTTGTATATTTAAGAATCTTGTCTTTGTGGGAATACCCCTTTAAACAAATAAATCCCTCATTTATTATTTTATAAAACTTGTTTACTGCTTGTTTACTAAGTTCTTATCAAAAGGCGAATCAAGAAAACCTCTTTATTCTGCTAAACACGACTTTGAAAAGCAGCAGAAGGCCAGATGTCCCTAAACCAGCTTCCTCTGCAATTAGCAACTGTGTGGCATTTCCAGGGTTGCCTCGTTCAGCAGAAATATACATTGCTGCCATTCCTACCATGTAATCACAGGACACATCATCCTGGCATTCGAACCAGAATAACTAACAGATGAGTTTCCCTTAGACCTCCAGCATCAGCACTTAGTATATGTATAGTACTGCAGTAGGCAGGAACAAGAAGTTAAAAGTTTTACCCTAGAAATATTGAAGATAGTTGTTTATGTGTCTAAGACCCCATTAATATGGCTGTACAGATGCGTCTACCATACATTAGCTTGAATTTATTTTAGGAGGTTGTCTGAACATCCACTTGGTATGTAAGAACAAGCCGAGTTTCAAATCAGGTTTCCAATCAGGTTTCAAAACCGCTTAAAGGGGGATTCTGGGAATATGAACGTCTGATACAAAAACCCATAATTCTATAAATAAATGAATGTAACAAAACTTAATGTCATTAGTCACAAATGGAGCTTAAAATGAAGCTTAATGGAGCTCAAATAGTATGATTTTATGTTTCCCAAAATTTTATGGCCTCTCTAAAGTTATCACCAAGATGGCTGCCACTGGAAACTACAAGTCCCAAGATCCTTTAGTTTTCAGTAACTCCTCCTACCTTATGCTCTGCTCCCAGTGATGATCTAACAGTTTTTCTTGCTCTGTTACCATAGTAATGATGTGTAACTGCCATCACCAAAACACTGGCCATACTGGATGCACTGCAACCAACCGACTATAGGTAAACATAGTGGTGATCACATGACCTGCCCAGGCAGGTGCAGGACATGTGATGTGGACATGTAACCAGCGGCCATCTTCTGTACTGTGTATGTTCTGCAACTGACCGCGCAAAGGAAATTAACGGACTGATTAAAGGGCCAGTAGCATTTAAATTCTTCATTAGAGTGTATGGCAACAGCATTTTTTTGCTAAAGGGAGCTTATATTTTAAGGACCCATTTGTATATGAATTATGCTGATTCCTGGAATACCCCTTTAAGGTTGTATGAGGACTAGTTTTCTGCATAGCAAATTGTACTTCCTAGTGGTTTTATTTAATATTCCATGAAATGAATTGGGAAACTAGAAAAAAAATCCAAATCCTCTTATATTGAAAAAAAAAATGTATTTGCACCATTTTCTTGTGTTTCTGTTTTTAAGGGCTTTACTGTGTGCTCCAAATGATACCACCCCTTTAATCTATGTGTACAATCACGGAGATACCAAATTTATATACCGTAGGTTTTATTATGTTTTAATACACTTTAATACAAAACTTCAAAAATCTTTTGAACAAAACAAATAGAATGTTAGGAGGCTTATAACTGCAGGTGCAATTTTTCATGTTTTAATGAGGATCTCCAAGACTCATGTTTTGAGGGACCTGCTCAAAGTGTTTCACATGGGTTAAAACAAAATGGTGGTGCAATTATGAAATTCTCAATTTTTTGGCTAAATGAATCTATTTTTCAAAAGCTGTATACATTCACAAAGGATAAAATGCCAAAACGAACTGCAAAGTTTGTCACCCATTTTTGTCCTGTGTGTCAGAAGAATATGTGGTGGTATTCTTCTGTGTGGGCACACGGTAAAGCATTGAAGAGAAGGAGTGCCATTCAGAGGCTATTTGTGTAAAATTGTAATATTTTTGGTAGTGTGGACATATGGGGGGTCATTTACTAAGGGCCCGAATCGCGTTTTCCCGACGTGTTACCCGAATATTTCCGATTTGCGCCGATTGTACCTGAATTGCCCCGGGCTTTTGGCGCACGCGATCGGATTGTGGCGCATCGGCGCCGGCATGCGCGCGACAGAAGTCGGGGGCGTGGCCGAACGAAAACCAGACGTATTCGGAAAAACCGCCGCATTTAAGAACGGAAAATGTGTCGCTCGAGACGCGCTTACCTTCACTCAGACGGCCTCGGTGAATTCCGGCGCGTTAAAATGCTTTTCAGTGCAGCAGCGCCACCTACTGGACGGTGGAGGAACTACCTTATTAAATCCCGGCCGGACCCGAATCCAGTGCAGAGAACGCGCCGCTGGATCGCGAATGGACCGGGTAAGTAAATCTGCCCCATGAGGTTTTATTTTTGGCGGGAGGAGATGCTCTTTACAGATACAGGCGGTCCCCTACTTAAGACACCCGGCTTAAAGACGACCACTAGTTAAAGACGGACCCCTCTGCCTACTGAGACCTCTGGTGAAGCTTTCTGAATGCTTTACTATAGTCCCAGGCTGAAATGTCCAGCTGTAAGGTGTCTGTAATGAAGCTTTATTGATAAGCCTTAGTCCCATTACAGCAAAAAATTTGAAACTCCAATTGTGACTGGGGCCAAAAAAAAACTCTGTCTGGATCTACAATTATAAAATATACTTACATACAAATTCAACTTAAGAACAAATCGATGGAACCTATCTTGTATGTAACCCGGGGACTGCCTGTACTTCAATTTGGGGCATTTATATTTTATTGATGAGAATTTATTAAAGGGGTATTCCGGGAATATGAACATCTGATACAAAAACCCTTAATGCTATAAATCGATGAATGTAACAAAACTTAATGTCATTAGTCACAAAATGGAGCTTAAATGGTTTGATTTTATGATTCAAAAAATGTTATGGCCTCTCTAAAGTTATCACCAAGATGGCTGCCACTGGAAACTACAACTTCCATGATCCTTTAGTTTTTGTTCCTCCCTCTTATCCTCTTCTCCCAGTGATGATGTAACAGACTGCCCTGCTCTGTTATCATAGTATTGATGTGTAACTGCCATGACTGCATATTACCTCAGTAAGATTCTGATTTCTGCTGCACACTGATTGGAATGGAGGGTCCAGGTGCTCTGGAGAGGGTCCCAACACTGTATCGTATAGAAATTATGGAACTCCAGTCACACTGTAGCAATTTTTTAAATTTATTTTTTACACAAACTCCAAAATTGTGCGGAAAACATTCTGATATTCACAGCACGTGTGTGTAATCATAATAATTATATTGTGGAGTATAACATCATTATTACAATATTATGACGTAAAATACAAGATCAAGAAAAACTTTAACAAGGTTGTGTAGTCGTGCAGAAGGTAGATAGGCCCCAGCTTGTCATGGAAGAGACTACGTTGTGAGAGGCAGGAACGTATGATGGTGATCTCCAGTCACAGGGTACATATATTAAATCTGGTCAGGATGACACAATCTGAAAAGGAAAGAAGAAAGCTTACCGGTTTGTATTATTGTAGTGGGGATCAAGGTGGTAGCATATAGCCATGGAGCACCAAGGAGCAGGAATTGCGGTCGTAGCCGCTCTGGGAAAGAGGTGCTGTCTATCTCGTGGTGCCGGCGTCTGTAAAAGCCTCCGTGGAGGTGGTGGGAGGGGACTTCCGGTTTCGGGCCGGAGTACTTCCGGTTGCCGACCGGAAGTTGTAGTGTATGCGTTCCATTGTTGGAACGCATGTGCGCGCATGCGCACAAGAAAATCAGGCCGTAATAGGCGAGGACCGGGAGGAAGAGACATCGCGGTAGCGATTTGAAGAATGGGTAAGTATCTAGAGATGTAGGTATAGTATATGTCTAGTTAGTAAAGGGGAGGGGGGCTGGTTGATCAACATTCGGAGGAAAACAATATGATGACCGAGAAAATGATGACAGAAGGGTATTGGCTGTCAGGGCAGACCAAAGTCAGGTATATAGATATAGGTATCAATAAGATAAGCATTCAACAAAAACTTTGTATATTGTAGTCCCGGTTGAGTCCATCTGGTTGCAGAGTTTGTTGTGTGTGAATCCAATA
This sequence comes from Engystomops pustulosus, assembly GCF_040894005.1. NCBI lineage: Eukaryota > Metazoa > Chordata > Amphibia > Anura > Leptodactylidae > Engystomops > Engystomops pustulosus. The sequence goes on along the minus strand of NC_092412.1, from coordinate 137,699,290 downwards.
GGATTCACGCTTTTTTGGTGTCTCGATCTGTTCGATGATCTGGAATGTGAGTTGGTTAATGGAGTGTCTGGCCTCTGAGAAATGAGCTGGAATGGGGAGCAATATATTGTTGAGGCGGATGGTAGATTTGTGTTTAGACACCCTGTCACGTATCTTTTGTGTTGTCTCGCCTATGTAGCCAAGGCCACATGGGCACTTGATGAGGTAGATACAGTAATCTGTGTCACAGGTATAATATCCTCTAATCGGGTATCGTTTGCCTGACAGTGGGTGTGTGAATGAGTCACCTCTGTGTACATTGGTGCATTGGGCACAGTGCCGGCATGGGAAAGTGCCTTTCTTGGGTGTTTGTAGAAAAGTTTGTCGGGGTACTTTTGTTATTGTACCTAAGTCAGCCTTCACAAGTTTGTCTCTTAGATTGGGGGGTCTCTTAAAACATGGTAGGAATGGATGTTGGAATTCAACCACGGATGGATGCCCCTTTTTGAGGATGGACCAATGTTTTCTGATAGATTGGTGGATTTTATATGCAAAGGGGTGGTATGAATGTACAAAGGGAATTCGTGGTGGTTTATTTTGTTGCGGGCGTGGTTGTCGGGTTCTATGGATGTCTAGGGTGTTCGTGGGATAGCCTCTGTTGGTAAACCTGGTTTCCATCTCTTTAAGGCGTTTATTAATTAGTTCCGGTTTGCTGACTATGCGTTCAACTCTACTGAATTGGGAAAAGGGTAGTGAGGTTTTGGTGGATTTTGGGTGATAACTGGTAAAGTGTAGCAGGTTGTTGCGATCGGTGGGTTTGGTGTATATGTCAGTCCAAATAGTGCCATCGCTGTTTTTATTGACCAGTGTGTCCAGGAATTGTATTTTGTTGGGATCGTGATGGATGGTAAATTGTAGTTCGGGTCGGATAGAGTTGAGGTAGTGTAAGAACTCTAGCAGTGAAATTTCAGTGCCCTCCCATACGCAGAATATGTTGTCTATATAACGTTTCCAAATATGGCAATGTTCTAAAAATATGTGGTTGGGATAGATGAAGGATTCCTCGAAGTCTGACATATATGTGTTGGCGTAGGGAGGGGCTACGTTTGAGCCCATAGCGGTACCCTGTCTTTGTATGTAAAAGGTGTCTTGAAACATAAAGTAGTTTTCGGTGAGTACTAATTGTAAAAGGTCCATGATGAAATCTATTTCGGATTGTTGGTATTCATTCAAATGAGTAATCTTTGTACAGCCACTATGCCCAGGTCATGTCTGATGGATGTGTAAAGACTATTGACGTCAAATGTGGCAAGGATGGTATCAGGGTGTAGTCTGTGAATGTCTTTGATGAGTTTGAGGAATTCTGAAGTATCTAGAAGGAAAGACTTGGTGGTTTTTACCAGTGGAGTGAGGATTTTTTCTAATAGAATGGATAATGGTGAGAGGATCGAATCAGTGGATGCAACAATGGGGCGACCAGGGGGATTGTTAAGATTCTTGTGGATCTTGGGCAATGTGTAGATGACCGGGATTATTGGGTTAGTTTTGGTAAGGAATCTACGTGTGTCCCAGTTGATAATGCCCAGATTGGTGTATTTGTCTAAAACTTTTTGTATTTCGGTAGCAATTCTACTGGTAGGGTTCCTGTCTAGCTTGTTGTAAATAGTAGTATCACTTAATTGGGACAATATCTCGTTGGTGTACTTGTCTTTGTCTTGTATCACTACAGCACCCCCTTTGTCAGCGGGTTTAATTATGATATTTTTGTTAGACATGAGGTTAGAGAGGGCGGTTCTGTCGCTACTCGAGAGATTGGGTGCATATTACCTCACTGAGATGATGTCTCACCACAATCCATACTGGATGCACTGCAACCAACAAGCTAAAGCTTGCTTTTTTATCCCAGTGTTCCCCTAGTCCAATCCCTCAGTTCCAGAGGTTCTGTAGCATGCGGCACTGTACGCAAAAAACATAGGGGTCCCCTGGAACCTTTGTTAGGCAACCACTTAGAAAGGGGGGACATCAAGGCACTCAGCAATCAGAACATGATGTTGGTCAAGTATAAGGACAAAGGCGATGTCCTTGTTCTGACCACAATTCATGGGGACTCCAGCACCCTCACCCCTCTACGAAGTACTTCCACCAATGCCCCCAAGCCAGACAGCATTCTGGCTTACAATAAATACATAGGTTGGTTTGAGCTGTCAGATTAGGTGTTGAAGCCGTACAGGAAACCGAAGATACACATGCACACAGCCACAGTGTTGACCTCAGTAGCCATGGTGCTGCTCCAGCAGCCAAACTGCTGCTCCCAGTAGCAACAGTGCTGTCCCCAGTAGTCACATGGCTGTCTCCAGTAGTCAGTGCCTGCCCCCAGTAGCCACTCTGCTGTCCACAGTAGTCACTGGGTGGCCCCCAGTACTCACAAATCTTCCCCCAGTAGTCACAGGGCTGCCCCCACAGTAGCCACACTGATGTCCCTAGTAATCAGAGGGATGTCCCCAGTAGCCATACTGCTGCCCCTAGTAGCCACACTGCTGTGCCCAGTAGTCACAGGGCTGCCCCCTGAGGAGCCACACATCTGTCCCCAGCAGCCACAGGCTCACCCCAGTAGTCACAGGGCTGTCCCCAGTAGTCACTGAGCTGCCCCCCAGTAGTCACAATGACTGCCCCCCCCCATACTACCAAACCCCCTGTTAGTGCTACCCTATGATCTTTGCACTGCCTGTAGTCCTGATGATCACATGGATATCAATGTAACAGAGAGAGTTCATGGGTTTTGTGGTGCATGTAGATAGGTATGCACTTTCCAGTTCAGCCATAAAAAGATTTGCATGTTTGGTTTTAGTAGTGGGTGCAAGCCCTCTTCATACATCATTAAGGGCACCTTGATGTAGAGTTACACTTTTAAAGTGTAAATACACTCATGCTTTTGGCTTCAAAAAGTACATAAAAAATGTTGTATGTTTGTTCTAAGAAACTCGCTTCACGTGCGTGCGAGGTTTACCGTACCTAGACTGCTGAACTGAATTGTTGGAACAACTAGTCTAAAGGAATGAATACCAATTATCCAGGCAAATTAGGAAACATAAGGCCTGCTACAAAGCAGATATATAGTCTAAAGGTACCAGCATTTATGCAGGTGACAATGTGCTGCCAGGAAATCCAAGATTTTTGGATGAATACGAAGGATTACTTCAACATTCTAGAGCAGTAATGATTACTGTACAAGGAACCATTAGCAGGACAGAGCTTTCGCAGGAACATTGTACACTAACAAAACTTTTCAGCTGCTGCGAAAGTACCAAAAAAGAGATTATGCTAGGGTTTTGTCTAGGGTTTTTGAGGTAATAACTGAACTTGAGGTACGGCAAAACCACACATTTCATTGCACAATATTCATGACAAATGAGCAGACTGATATGGCCTTAAAGTATTTTCAATGATTAAGGCACGCTCATGACTTGAGATGTGATTACACAAAGTGAATCAAAACAGAATAAAACCTTGTGGTTAACCATTTATGTAAAATAGAAATGTTAATGAATAGTAAGACACTGCAACTGTCCATTGTAGAGAGCAGGCGAGCTGGATAATGGATCATTCTAGTAATGGAAAAAGGGATAATTATAGTACAAGGCTCTATATAGAGAGACCATTGACATGTGGAAGACAGTTTCTATTGTGCAGACTGGAGAAACAAAGGCTCCACAGAACACAATGTTGCATAGGTTTCCAGAATAAAAATTCAGTCCTGACTACTTATCACCACTGTGTGATATGAAGCGATGGTAATAGTGATAGAAGTGCAAGATGGCAGTCAATTGTCATGCTATAAGAATGTGTTACAGATCATATTCTGAGGGCAAATAATAAATTCTTTTTCTTCCAGTCTAATCTTCTTAAATTCCCACAGCTGAAGATGTACCAAGTTGAAAAAAGCCATTTTGTTCGGTAATTTTTTTAAAAAATATAGTTTTGCTTATACCACCTTTTGGTTGATTGGCATACTTTGGACCTATATGTTGCACCTAAGTGCTCAAGAACCCTCATGCACACGGCCACCGCAAGTTTTTCTTTGTGCCTAAAAAACAGCCCCATTGACTTTAATAGGAAATAGGGCTACATTTCTAGTTACCATATTTCTCACTATACTGTGAACTGGCCATCAGACGTCAACATATAAAATATAAAACATATACTATTTTTTAATGTTTTTGCGGTATGGTCTCTCCAAGTCTATGGAAGTACAGTACAATAAAACAGCCACTGTCCGCCGTTTTTTATCTATAGCTTCCACATGTCCTAATGTATTTTAATGGAGTTATGCCCATGGTCATTTTTTCGTTACAGGCCCAAATCCAAGGTCTTGACCCAAGACGATAATTTGGCAAAGGGTCCTATTCCTGCCCATATTTGCACTTTTTAGCTCCATTAGTCTATGAGAATGCAAAAAAATATGAGCAGCAATCAGATGGCCAACATTTTTCCATTATTTGTTTCCCATATTTGCATTCTGTTGCTAGTTTCATCACATGACATGTGGCCTAGATTGTTCTATTTTGACTACTGGCAGCTTTAGATTTCAGCACTGTAGACAGCAGACATGTGTCACTTATCAGTAGAGAATCTCATAGGGAAACATTTACTAAAGTCTTTGCACCAGTTTTCTTTCAGACTTTGCACATTCTTTCTAGTGCAAACTGCTTGCACATGCATCTAAGAAGTATCCGAGACACATTTGTGGCGCACACAAAACTTTGTGGAGCATGTTGCACTATTCTTTATGCAACACAAATTTCTGCACTGGAGGGGTCGTCCCTGTGCTTAGTCGGACCGTGCACCAGATTTAAAGATTTTAAATTGCCATGTTAAGGTGCACCAAAAAAGTGTTGCACTCTGTTGAAGCAGCTCAGGGGGCGCCATATTCATGAAGAATGGGCGCCAGAAATCATGAATCTGGCATCCTCATAGTTTTGCCTCATAGTTCTAGATTAAGATGGCAGCGTCCCGGATATCTGCAGTGTGTCTAGAAGTATCAAAACTATTTAAAAGAAAAACAATAAAAGACACTTACCTGAAACTGATCATGAGCAGCTCTTCTAGCGAAATTGAATGCTGAATGTTGGTGTCCTGAAAGTTGAATGCAGAATGCTGGTCAGCAAATATTCAAAGATGGCACTGGACATGTGCCCAAAAATGTAAAAATATTCAAAATAAATCCAAATAAAGAGTATGGAAATGTCCTTTCCTGGACCGCTGGGACACAATGGCTGCTCATCCAGCTACAGTTCAAGAAGCCAGTGCAAGCAGTGATCTATTTCATTTAAAAACATCTATAAAGGCTTGTTATCTGTGGGACAGATCATACTTTTTAGTGGCACCATTTAATGTTCCATGCAATATACTACAAAGCTTGAAAAAAATTCCAAGTGGTGAAATTGCAAAAAAAAAAAAACACATTTGCATAATTTTCTTGTGGGCTCTGTCTTTCACTGTGTGCTCCAATTGACAACTCCTCTTTATTCTTTAGTAAAAAAAAAATGTACCATTCTGACAAATTATGAGGCCAATAACTTTCTCAGAAACTGATGCAATACAGGACCTATATGACTGTTTGATCACTTTTTATTCAAATATTTACGGCTGGAAAATGGTGAAAAAGTGTAGATTCAAACATTTGGTTGCTATTTTGTGTTATGGATGCACGTGGTCTCTTGTATGTGGTCCGAGTTCAGCACACATTTGTATAGCCTTAAATATAATACTTGCCACCCATTGGAATACCTATATGACCAACATTAGATCAGGTGGGAGACTATACCTAAACTATTCCTTTTAGGCTGCATTCACACGAATGCGTGATTTCTCCAGTCCCGTATTTCAGTGCTGTATGAGATTGTATATACGTGGTGTTTTTCATCCGTATGCAGCACGTATGTAACCTGTAAGCCCTCTTCATACAGAGATGGGCTTTGCTGCATATCACAGCAAAGACCCATCGCAAACACCCGCGGTCAGTGCTTGCACCGATCGCGGGTGTTAACTTTTTCTTTGTTGCCGACAAAGTCGCCGGGCGGCACTGGAAGCATGGGAGCCACCATCTTACCTCCAATGGATTGCCAGGGTAGCCTCGGGTCTTCGTCTGACCCGAGGCTGAATGGCTTCTGCCTATCCATTACAATGAGTCAGTGGCTCATTGTAAGGTATAGTATGCAGAAATGACATATACTCCGATACAGTTGTATTGCAGTATATGATAGGAAGGATCTAACTATATAGGGTTAATGTACAGTAGATGGTCTAAGAAATAGTGAAAAAAAGAGAAAAAAAAGTTTAAAAATTGTAAAAAATTAATAAAATATTAAAAGTTCAAATTACCCCCCTTTCCCTAGAACTGATATAAAACATAATAAACAGTAAAAATCACGGTTATTGACGGTGGTGACCGCCAAGACGGGAAATGGTGCCCAAATGTCCGAAACGTGACTTTTACACCTTTTTACATGACATAATAAATGTAATAAAAAATGATCAAAATGTTGCACAGTCCTCTTTTTTGTACACATTCGTTTAATTTTTAAAAATGCATTAAAACGCAATAAAACCTGTATACATTTGGTATCACTGCAATCGTACCGAACCAAAGAATAAAGTAGATGTGTTATTTGGAGTGCAGAGTGAAAGTCGTAAAAACTGAGCCCACAAGTTTTTTTTCAATTTTTCCACATTTGGAATTATTTTTCCGGCTTCCCACTACATGGCATGGAATAATAAATAACATAACGGGAAAGTAAAATTTGTTACTCACAAAATAAGCCCTCACACAGCTCTGTACACGGAAAAATCAAAAAGTTATGGATTCTTGAAGATGGAGAGCGAGAAATGAGCGAAAATACTCTGCGTCTTTAAGGGGTTAATAGCATCTAATTGAAGAAATGCTTACTTATGACAAATGAATTTAATTAAATGCGAATGCCCAGCTGAGAATACCCATCTAACGTATGCATTAACAAAACGTTAATGTAAATGCATTGTTAACGCACCATGTGACCGCGGCCAAAAAGAACTGACCAGGACACACCATCGTGGGCATTTATCAAACTGTTTTTATTTCTTTGGTTTGGTTTCTAATGCTGGTGTATGTTGCTGCCATTCTGCAGATAGCTGTAGTGCAGCGTATTGGTTGTGTCTGACCATCACTGTGCCCTATATCTAGATTCGGGTCTCCTGGCCGCACATTATACTAGTTCGTCCTTGTAGAAGCTGAACTTTCAGGCACGTCACTGGCAGCTGTACTCAGGTGTGCGCCTTGCCTGAGCCTCTGCTCGCTCACATTGCACCTCAGCGCAGCAGCTTACGCCACAATTGGTCTAATGGGAACTATTAAGAAGGGGCGTGTCCGACCAGGTCAGGTGACCACATTTACATAAATAGCACCTCCTCCTACGGACGTGATCATTCATCGACTGCAGGGAGGGAGGGGGGTAGAAGGCGAAAAGTTTTCAACAAGTTGTGAAGTTGTTTGCCGGAAAGTCGTGATCGCCCTCGGAAGGATGGACGCGCTCAAGTCTGCGGGAAGGGCGATCATCAGGAGCCCCAGCCTTGCCAAACAGTCGTGGGGAGGAGGGCGGCACAAGAGTGAGTGCAGGCGGCGGGAGGGGGAGAGCGGTGTATGTGTATGGACTCGGCATTCCTCCCCGGGACACGCAGGCGCGGGTTGTTGTTCTGTTCTCACTGACAGGGGGGGGGGGGGGATATATAGCTGGGCAGTGTTTATGTGGAACGGGGTGTTACCATGTAAAGTATCTAATGCCTTAGCCAAACCCTAAACTTGCCTAATTCTCGGCTCTTACTGACTGGCCTGCAACTACAACAACACTACACTGTGCTGTACCTGTGTGACGGGCCTACAACTACGTTACCCTGCGCTGTACCTGTGTGACAGGCCTACAACTATACTACCCTTCGCTGTACCTGTGTGACTGGCCTACAACTATACTACGCTACACTAAGCTGTACCTGTGTGACTGGCCTGCACCTACATTACACTCTACCTGTGTGACTGGCCTGCAACTATGCTACCCTACGCTACACTGTACCTGTGTGACTGGCCTGCAACTACACTACACTGTACCTGTGTGACTGGCCTACAGCTACACTACCCTACGCTGTACCTGTGACTGACCTGCAACAACGCTACCCTACACTGTACCTGTGTGCCTGGCCTACAACTATGCAAAACTACGCTGTACCTGTGTGACTGGCCTGCACCTACATTACAATACCCTACACTGTACCTGTGTGACTTGCCGGCAACAATGCTACACTGTAGCTGTGTGGCTGGCTGGCAATTACGCTACACCACACTGTGTGGCTGGCCGGCACCCACGCTACGCCCTACCTACTGTAAATCTTGCACGGATGGTTGCTGAATATGGTTTCTGAGCTGGTCTTCTAAGGGCTGAATAGGCGATAAATCTCGTAGCCGGGCAAGCCATCGTAATATTGCAGTCGGTTGGAGAGATTCCAGGGAAACCTTTTAATAGGCTTCTGAAGAAGCGTTATTTGGAAGCTTTGACATTAAACGGGGCACATATTTCTGAACTGTTGTCCTTCTAATGACTAATATGGATCATTCCTTTCATGATGTTGTGGGCCTTCCTTTGTTTACCTTTACTTGTTTATTACTGTTTTTGTGACCTAGTTGAACTTTGTTTTGAAGTGACATCTGATTTCTTCCCTGTGATGGAAATCGTGCAAGTCTTTTTTTACTTATTTTTGTGCCCAAATACTTTGCCTACACACAATCACCACTGCAGGTTAGTTTTAGGAGTAGATCAGCTTTGTTTGGACTGGATGGGTAGGTGGTTGAAGTAAGTTTTTTGAGCAGCATTCTTGTTGTTGGCCATAAAACACTGGGGCAGATCTACAGTAGCATGCCCTGTATTCCAAGCTGTGGACTCAATTTCTGTCTCGCTGAGTGTGCGTTTTACTCGTGGCATTTAACGCATTCGTTATAAAAAGCAATGCATCAGCTGAAGAGGGATTTTCCTGGTTAAAATGAAAATTAACAGTTAATGCGTATGTCATAGCATTTATTAACTGTGTTAAATACAATCCTATAACTTTGATAAATTGTAACTTTGCAAAACTGTTTTCAGCAAACGTACTGAATTGTTTAGTCTATGAATTTGGAATGTCAGACTTGAGGTAATCGAAGAAACTGTATCGCCTCCAAATTATTTTAAGGCTCTTAACAGCCTCTACACTGATGTGGGTGGTAGTGCTGTAACCAGACAGGCAACATCCCTAACAATATCCAGAGAAGACAGCAGGAGAGCAGCACTCCGTGGTGATTAATGTTTATTCATACACCAATGGCAATAAAATGCAACGTTTCGGCTAGCTCCATGTAGCCATTTTCAAGCGCTTGAAAATAGCTACATGGAGCTAGCCGAAACGTTGCATTGTATTGCCACTGGTGCATGAATAAACATTAATAACCACGGAGTGCTGCTGTCTTCTTTGGATCTACCTTGAGTCGGGCCCATAGAGCTTGCACCCACCTGGATCTTAATCCGACTACTTAACTGTGCCGCCCTCACCTCTTCTTGTGCTCTAACAATATGCAGATATAGAGGAATTGATCAGTTTTGATGAACAGTTGAACTTTCAATATCAGATTTTTTTTTTTTTCTGGAAACGGCTCATGAAGTGTTTCACATAATAATGTTGCACTCTAGCAGTACTTGATAACATGAAGGTTTGGCTTCTATATCTTTAGTACTTTATGGTGTGTTATTCTAACATATCAAATTCAGAAATACGAGGGGAACACTCATATAGAATCCTCCAGAGCAGCTGACCTCTACAAACATGAACCCAGAGGAAAAGCAAACTAAATATAAAGCCAGATACAGAGCGAACGTACACTGGACCATCCTTCCTTCATCCAGTGTTCCTTAACACTCTAGAAGTGCAGTGACATTCATCTCAACTAAAAGCTTGCATCCTTAGATCAGGAATAGAACATACATTTGTAGGGCATTCCATAATTTCCTCAAATTCTAAATGGGGGGGGGGGGGGGGGTAATATTCAACACACACATACTGCAGTGAACTAATTGTAACACTTTTATTATATATTTTTGGAGTTGATCCTTTTTATCCTGACTCCACAGCCCTGCTTGCATACAGGTTTTCTGGTGTACAATGTATGAGAAGTTGCAGTAGCTGGCATGTGTCCATAAATCTTGACAAATTTGCTATATTGCAGGTTATAGCTGAAATGGCATTCCTTAGCATTGCACTGGATTGAAGAGGCTGAAACCTCTTTATAAAATCTGGTGTTCCATACATTAGAGGATGGGGGAATACTAAGATTGGCACACTATGTGCTAGTTGTAATTTTAATATTGTATATTTTTCTCATGGTGGTGGTGATTCTGGCCAGAGTTTGGGACAGCTCACATTTCTGGAGAACAATTGACCGACATGCCTTGAATTTCTAGGATTTGTGCTGCAATAGTCGTGTACAGTTAATAATTTTTTGGTTTTAAAAAGTGTTTAATTTGCAGAAACAAATACAGCTTTATTCAGGTTTTATTATTTTGTGATGGCTGTACTCCCAAGATGCAGTTCTGAATTTTATGATAAATGCCCAATATTTTTATGCTGGGTATTCCAGTGCATTCCAGTAGTAAAACTGGTTGTGGAATAACCTTATTACCACTGTGTAATGAACAAGTCTAGAATTGTTCTTCCTGTCCCGAGGCCAACTAAAAATTGCAGGGAGGGGTGTCTATTGCCTGTTGGCTTTACAGTTTACTAATCCAGGTTACTAAAGCGCGGTGATGGCTGTTCCATAAAATGTGTTTACTATGATCACACTGTATGTTTCTTTTTACTCCAGGTCCCTTGCATTCAAGGGAAATAAAGTGGCTCTTGACAAATATTTGTTTTCTTTCTAGAACTTCCAGAAAATTGGACAGATACCAGGGAAACTCTGCTAGAGGGAATGCTGTTTCATCTGAAGTATTTGGGCATGACCTTGGTAGAACAACCAAAAGGGGAAGAATTATCTGCAGCTGCGGTGAAGAGGATTGTAGCAACAGTATGTGTGTAATACCTCCAGATTTCCATTGTTTGGCAAGGGAAAGGAAGAAAACTCTCTTACAGCCAAGAATAATTTGTGCAGCTACAGGAAGTCAATCAAACATGAAATACTGTTTGCCATCTACTCCATTTGCATTTCGTATTTAACACTTGCTATGGATTTTGTTTGGGATTATACACTTCCAGGGCTGTACAGTAGTTAAAGGGGATGGCCACTTTACCTCAAATTGTTTTTCTGTTATGTGTATGTAACTAATCGATATAAATCTCCGTCCATGAGCAGATATCTCATAAATCTCTATCTGCAGCCATTTTATGGACAGGAATGTCTGGCTGATGAGGTAAAAGACAGGAGGCTTCACTTTACAGATCAGGAAAGCCATGCAAAACTATTAATAGATGTATATTGGTAAATTGCCTAATATGCTTCCTCAACACTTGCGTGCACACACATTACAAAAAAAAGAGGTAAAGTGGTTAACTACTTTAAGCCATTTAAGGCACAAGCTTTTTTTTTTTTTACTACTTTCTCATGTTTGTTTGTTTTTTTTTTTTTTTTTTCCCCCCCAGTTAGACCTGTCACCAAAATGTTACCATACTGACTAACAATGCCTGCTGATAAATGGTTACACATCCAATTATACTGATTATGTTACTCTGTAATGTCTTTTATACCTATATTCAAAAAACATGATCTGTACAGCACTGCGGAATTTGGTGCTTTACTAATTTTCATCATGCAGCTATTTTTTGATGTCTTTGGTTTCTACCCATCCTACTTCTAAGAGTCATAATTCTATTTCTATTAAAGGAAATCTACCACTTGGTTAAGATTAATGTGAACCAAGCACTGTCACATTTAGCTGCTGGTGATCTGATGCAGACGCTTCCATAAAAACTTTTAATTTCTTCAGAAATTGGCATGGGGCGCTCCTGTGCACATCACACAGGGTGGTTGGCGCTCCTCTAATTTATCCACGCCTCCTGCTCCGATTCTATCCCTCCCAGACTCTCGGCAGTGTCAGACCTCAATGTGCTGTTGTGGGAAAGGTGTGAATAAATTAAAGGACTGGGCTATTTTGCATAAAACAATTTCTGAAGATATTACAAGGTTTTATGGACTATAAAGAGTATCACCTGCATCAGATTTCCATCAGTTAAATGTGAGTTGGCTTGGTTTACATTGATCTTTTCTAAGTGGTAGATTTCCTTTAATCTAACCATATGAGGGCTTGCGTGTTCACCCCACTGTATTATGTAGTAGTCGTCAGTACATCTGGCTGTTACCAGCTAGTGATTGGTGTAAATCTGGTAATCTGCTGTTCACTGCTTTACACAGTGAAGGCTTCTACTTTATCTTGCATACTGTTTCTTGGCAGGCAGTGGGAATCATGTAATAAGAAAAGTTATATCATTGGTAATTATCTGCTTTCTTGCAAGTTAGGGAGAGAGGAAGTTAAAATCTTGATGTATAAACTCTCAGACAAGCCAATGTAATGGTATATTTGGTTAAAAATGGTGTTTATGCAACTCCTTTTTGTTTCTCAACATCTTAAGGCCAAAGCAAGCGGGAAGAAGCTACAGAAAGTGCTTTTAAAAGTAACTCCCAGGGGCATAATCCTTCATGACAGTGTCACCAACAAGTTGATTGAGAATGTGTCAATTTATAGGTAAGGTATTGCCTATGCTACACACTATTTTCTGAAAATGCTGAATGAATGTCTTTTCTAGTTTGGCCATAACACAAGATGCTTTTTTTTTTTTTTTTGGTCGGGGGAAGTGGGGCAGATATAAGTTGTGTAATCCACCAGGAGGCCCTCTGTATGAGAAGTATGATGGAGCCTATTATATCTTACCATTATTGAATTAATCTTTTATAATATTTGCTAGTCAGTTCTTCCGTCTTTCAGGCTGTGTAAATTTGTATAATTGGATTTGCCCTCTTCTTTCAGAATATCGTATTGTACAGCCGATAAGTTACATGACAAAGTCTTTGCCTACATTGCTCAAAGCCAACAGAATGAGACCTTGGAATGCCACGCATTTCTCTGTACAAAGCGGAAAATGGTAAACTTGACTTCTATTTCGGTGTCCTTTTGAGTTCATACACACAAGACGTGTTTGTTTTGGGGGTTAACAAAGCTGTATTAAATCTTCTTGTGTACCCATTTAAAAACTATTTTTCATACATAATTTATCAGTGTGCAATCAGAGTAGGGAAACTGCACTGTGCCCCAAAAAGTGTTTATACAGTCAGCATCTAAGTGTAGGATATCTAGCTGTAGAAGGCACGCTGGGTTCATAATGTCCTGCTCGTAGTAGGAATGTACCCTTTGGCTTGTGACTGCAGCAATCCAGCATGTAATGGACAATAGGGAAAGGGTGCTTCTTTGTATTAAACTAATGAGGTGTATATGGACCTCTTTGTCTTTTAATAGGCACAAGCAGTTACTTTAACAGTCGCACAAGCTTTTAAAGTGGCATTTGAGATCTGGCAAGTCTCCAGAGATGGTACGTATAAAGTTCTGACATGGTTAGATTCTTATTAAACTGACACTTGCCATAAGCATAAATTGCTGAGCATGGGGCTTATTAGACTTGTGTATATAAAGTGGTAAATTAATGAAATTATGTAAAAGAAAATCCAACCCATCCCAGCACAGCTTTAAGGACTTTAAAACCTTAGGCTCCCCTTTTTGTGCCTGCCTGAGCAGGTACCATTCGGGTAACACTACATGACTCAGGGTGATACTATACAGCAGTGTGTTAGCGGTGTGTAACCTGTTGTCCATGAGTTATTGTGAATCCTTAAAAGGAGAATGAGGCTGGGAAATTTGGTCACTAGCTTGTCCCAACCTCTTGAAGGGTCACATGATTGTTGCCAGCAATAGAGTGCATGTGGATGATGCAACATGTTGAAATGATGGGGTCCCATCTTCAAAAAAACTCATGGTACATGGATAAAAATTCCTAATGTGCGTATTTGTTCCATTATTCAACATGTTTGGCAAGTAGGTATTTAAATTAGTATTTTTCTGCAGGTAAAGAGAAGAGGGAAAAGGCTGGCTCTGATGGTGAGGGCACAAGTAGTTCTCAGTCAGAAGGGTCATCGAGTATCGCGAGCCTTAAAGGAGGTATGTTTGTATTCTTAAATTGTTGCTCCAAAACTATAGTTTCTAGCATTCTTAGAGAAGTAATGCAGTGTGAATTTACAAGTGGTATGGACCAGTTGTAATGTTGCAACAAACCCAGCACCTACATTAGTGTCTTATTCTAAATGCATGTTAAATAGGGCTAATATGAGGGGCTCACAATGCCCTGCAATGTTTCTACATCTCCTCTATTGTCTTATATCTTGGGTAAGTTTGCTTGAAATGGGCGGGCAGATTGATCCTTCAGTTAGTCATGTTGCGATAGGTATGACTTTTCTTAGGATTATCTGTCTTTTTTTTTTTTTTTTTTTTTTTAAATTATAAATCAACTGCCTAGATTTTACAATATAAGAACTTTCTGGAATGATTAGTGGCACCTTGCCTTCAAGTCTGTCAGCAGACTTGATCAATGTTTTGAATGCTCAGGATACAAAACTTTACCTTGTCTGTTAAACATGGTATAGGTGCAAAAATGGTCCCTAGAGTTGAGTGCACTACAAGGCAATGAGGCTCCACACCTCTGTATAAAATGCCTGGTAGTTCTTCTTGCATGGGCTGTAGAACTGTAAAATGACGTTCAACTATATACAAATACTCTGCATTTGCTATTGTGAATGTTAATGGTTGTATTATGGGGGTTAAATAGCTGATCAGTAGTAGTCCAGCACTCCAGAAAACAGGGATCCCATTCTCACTGATGGGTCGATTAGAAGGATGAGCATGTACTCAGCCTGTATTGGGAATTGCTAAAATGACCAACCACAGGTTTTTGCTTAGACAATTAATTTAGAAGAGTGCAATGCTTCTCCTGCTGCTCCACCCAATGAGTCCAATTCTCTTATGATTGATTTGGTGTGGATCCTAGTAGTTGACCCTAAATGGCTAGTTATCCATTGTACTTTGGTAATGGGATAACTTAAATATTTGGGACAATCCCTTTTAAGAAGAAAGTACTAATTTTATTAGATGTTTAACTACCCAGACTTCCAAATGTTTTCCTTTCAGTTTCTTTAAAATTTCTCTTCTCCTAAATAGTTACTTTTAAAAAAAAAAAAGTGTACCTAAAATATATCAGAGGTCCTTCTATTGATACAATGCAGAGCTAGTGCATTGCTTTGAGTACAAAGCTTGACATCAATTTTGTTAAAACCTCCCTTGAGTGCATTCTACATGGTTTAATCCCTGGCAGTGGAATAAAGCTCTACTATTTAAAGAGATTGTTATCTATTAGTATTATCACTTGTGTTACTATAGAGAATTGTGTTTAAAGTTATGGCCTCTTTATGCCCACAGAACAATTACTGTTTCTGATCACTGATTTTAACTGGTTGGCTATAAATTGGCCCTGAATTCTAAGTTTCTAATTAATGGTTTTTAACTACATATAGCTACAGGTAATCTCCTAGATTTGGAAGAGGCATCGAAAACCCTGGATACATTTAATGCTGTTGACAATCATTTTGAGGATATATTTGAACAAAGTGCCCGCAATGAGAACAACAATGTAATGTGGGTAAGTAAGATTCATCCTAAACCTTAGGATTTATGCTAAGTGTGTATATTGATACTTGCACTCAATTGAAAAGATGTCCAAAAGATCAGAAAAATCTGTGAAATTGTGTCAAGGGTAAAGAACCGCACAGTATTTTGGGGGATGCCATCTAACCTCAGTTCTAGTAATGTAATTTAAGGAAGCATTACATCTGTCTGAAAGCCATATATGGCAATCATATTGACCACTCATTAAGATTTATGGGGAAAGATCTCAGCATGATCTGCGATCAAAGGGAGATAAGCTAACCGTTGTCATGTGCATGGTGTTCTAAAAAAGGTTCCATCTTCAGTTGGAATTCTGTCTATGCTATAAATGAGGAATTTGAAAAGGGTGGGTCTACAAAAAGGACATTTTTGGCCCCCTGGGACTGTCAACATAGTGATAATAATCAAGTGTGTTGAATACATAGTGAATAATGCTGCTGCATGTTGGTTCAGAATTTTAATTTTTCCTTTTTTTTTTTGCAGTCTATATTGTTTTGGATGATATTGTCATTGGACACACACACCCACTATTAATCATGTTTGCCCACCATTTTACTTTATAATATATGATGGCTTTTTTCTACAATGTAAATTGAATTAACTAAACTTGTTTTTTTGTTTGCTCTTTCTCTCTTTTGGCAGGAACTTGATGATGGTCTTGATGAGGCATTTTCAAGGTAATATTTTGGAGGTCGATACATGTGGTCCCTGACTTGAGGCCATCCTACTTAGTTGACCCCTAGTTACAGACAGACCTTTCTGCCCATTGTGACCTCTTGTGCAACTCTGGATGCTTTGCTTTTAGTCCCAGGCTACAATGTTTTGTTAATCCTTGTTCCCATGATGGCACAAAATCCAATTGTCACTGACAAGGCTTTATAGTTGAAACTCAAGGAAAAAATAATCTACTTGCATACAAATTCAACTCTGGATCTTTAGGTTTCTACTTGTCTTGTAGGTAACACAAGGACAGTCAGTATTTCTATTATATTAAGCTGGATTGTTATGCGGTTGACTATTCTCATGGCTTGGTGTCATTTATTGCTCTGACAGTAAGTGCACCCTCTTTAACACTGCTTCTTTCACATCAGAGGCCTGCACTCTTAATATGCTGCTTGTGAGTGTGGCATTGCCTGGTTTGCCAGTCCTGTGTTATATGTATTTGTTGCCTCCAAACAACTGAGAATTGGCTTGCTTTAACTGGAAAAAAACCAGTATGTGCCCATATTTACGTTTTGAACATGAGAATTCTAGAAGGGATATTTCATACTCTACCTGAGGGGCTGTTAGTTTAGTGGTATAACTTCTGTAAAATGGCCTTTATATTTATTAACTTGAAGTTTTCTCTTGTCTTAGACTTGCAGAGTCCAGGACCAATCCTCAGGTTCTTGACATTGGAGTGACCGAGAATGATATCCAGCCTGACGAATGCTTCTCTCCCACAACTTGGGACAGAGTAGAGCTGAACCCTTCAGATGGAGACGAACTGTTTACTTTCTGACATTTATAAAATCTGCTTCCATTTTTCAGTGCAATAGTCCCTGCAAATAAAATCACTGAAAATGATGCTTTTTGACATGGGACCATAAAAACCAAAGCTTTAACATGTCTTATATTGTAGAAAATATTGGAGGAAAGATGACCAATGAGTTATTTTTAAATCTATTGGTATGCTGTGGCTTACGAAGTTTGGGAAAAGGAAACTTTTCCATTGTAACCCCCATAGAGAACTTGCATATGCAGTTTGCGCTTTGGAATTGAGGATGTTACATTTGTACCAGTATTTAACTTTTTTCAATGTACCAGACCAGTAACCTGGTCTATAAATTCCGGGTTAACTAATGTCAGATATATTTTTGGGAATGCAGTGGTGGGCAGCCAAGGCCTATGGTCTTCCATGCTTAGCTCTCTGACTTTTTAGACTAAACCTTAGATTTCTGTAGCAAGGCGGTTATTTCAGTCATCTGACTGACCTGTGACTGTCAATTTCCTTTGTTCGGCCACCAGCTGATCCTAGTTTTTCTTAGTATTCACGTTTAGGTCTATACAGTATTTCAACACCATACATTTCATATTATATGCACCTATCTTATCGCACTTCATTGAAAACTGCACTTACTGTATGTTTTAGTTTTATTGAAGAAAATGGGAAGCATTTTTTTTTTCTTCATGCTTTAATTTTATTTATATAATGTGCTGGTGACCACCATATTTGGGGTGGGGGACTGCATAAACAAATATCTTGTCATTTCAGTTCTTCCCTCTCGTTGGCTGCCATATGTTTGTGTAAATCAGTTACATGCACCGTCCTACATCTATACAGCATGAGTCCATGTGAGGCTATTGGCGGGATTAACACTAACATTACCAAAAACCCTCCGTTATCATTGCCACTTAACTACTCATTGCCCCAACTCCTTTCCCTATTTTGGTTACTGACAGTATAAAGAGAATACCTAAAGTTCCTGCTTTCATATGATGTTTGATAAAATTTCATGTAAAAAGTGAAGGTTTATGTATGTTTGTCTTTTTTATGTTGAAATCCTTGATATAGAAGTATTTACAGTATTTTCTAAATATGCATTGTACTACAGCTTTTTATTACTTGAATGTACACCTGTAACATAAGACAATCATTCTAGAATATATTCTGCTTCAAACCTGAAATTATAAATGGATTTGTTTCTTCACATCTTATTTAATCTGTAGAATCCTTGTGAGAAGGAAAATAACCCCTTAGTTACAACCCATACAGGGTTTTTTTTTTTTTTTTTTTTTTTTTTTTTACATATGTCAATTAGGGGCTTCAGGCTAAGGGTACAATCAGACAAATGTATTTTTGCCTGGGCAAGCATACATCCATGCACCGGGGAGAGGAGGAGTTGCTCTCCGCTCGCCATAGAGAAGTGAGTGGCCAGTGCCGCAATGCAGCAAAATATAGGACCTGATCTATATTTCTCTGGGGCGGATTACGTTTGCTCACTACAACAATGGGGACGGAAATTGTGCGGCTGGATACTGGTCACAATTCCGTTTGTCTGAAAGAGGCCATAATAACGCATGGGTCTACTGGTGGAATTTGAGGATTGGGTCTCCCTCTCCTGAGCAATCTGCAATCGCAGGGTGACAGTTTCTCTGGAAACCGTAGGCCTTCCTATGGCATCCAGATTTACTATGTAGGATGATTGGCTGCCTGTTGGTGAATTATACAAGTGACAAGATGGCTTACAGCTGTCTTCAATAAAAAGTAGTTTCCCTATAAAAGTTTTTTTTATGAAATGAAAATCGGTGTCTGTACAAGCATACCAAACAAACTATTGTGATATTTCCCCAGTACAGTAAACCATTTTAACCCCTTTCTGACCAGACTTTAAAAGCTTTTAAAGGACATCTGCCACCAGGGTGAAGGACTGTGAGCGTAGAGCTCCTCGGGCTCATTTGCATAAACAAAAAATACAACAATAACAACTTTGTGCTGCACACCTCTCTCATGGAGCTACAAACGGTCAAGGGTTGATCCAGTAAACCCAAATTGTAAAACCTAGAAAATAAGTTGTGATCAGAACTCCCGATTCTCTTGCTTCCGTGTGTCATTCTTCTTCCAATATGTCACTCACAAAATAGAGTAGTTCACACTCCTCCAGCACATATTCCTGAATCCTCCGATAAGAAAAAAGTTACTGGGAAAAGGGTGATCTCAAAGGTTCATTTAAACTTTTTTTTTTCTATTTTTCAGACCCCTTAGGGCAGTGGTGGCGAACCTATGGCACGGGTGCCAGAGGCGGCACTTGGAGCCCTTTTTGTGGGCACCCGGGCCATCGCCCCAGCACACCAGACAGGACTCAAAGAATTTTCCTGCAGTTTCAAGCAACTTAAAAGATGCTGGTTTCAGTCATATTTTGAAACTGACTTCGCTACTTGGGACTGTAGGAAGAAAGAATTAGATGAGTTATTTTTGGAGAACCTCATGCTGGCCCCACAATTCTCTGTGTACAGAGGGAAACTGGAAAGAAGCTAAAATGATAAATTTTGCATCTTTCTACTGTGTTGCTGTCTTTAGAGGCCAATATGCTTGAAAGTTGTTGAACAGGGAGCAATAAATTACTGCTTTAATTTTTGGTTGGCACCTCACGATAAATAAGCAGGGTTTTGGGTTGTAGTTTGGTCACTTGGCCTCTAAAAGGTTCGCCATCACTGCCCTAGGGCAGTGGTTCTCAACCTTTCTAAAGCTGTGACCCCGCAATACAGTTCCTCATGTTGCGGTGACCCCAAACCATGTACAAGAATAGAACTACAATAATACTGCCCCCCTATGTCCAGGAATAGAACTACAATAATACTGCCCCCTATGTCCAGGAATAGAGCTACAATAATACTGCCCCCTATGTCCAGGAATAGAGCTACAATAATACTGCCCCCTATGTCCAGGAATAGAGCTACAATAATACTGCCCCCTATGTCCAGGAATAGAGCTACAATAATACTGCCCCCTATGTCCAGGAATAGAGCTACAATAATACTGCCCCCTATGTCCAGGAATAGAGCTACAATAATACTGCCCCCTATGTCCAGGAATAGAGCTACAATAATACTGCCCCCTATGTCCAGGAATAGAGCTACAATAATACTGCCCCCTATGTCCAGGAATAGAGCTACAATAATACTGCCCCCTATGTCCAGGAATAGAGCTACAATAATACTGCCCCCTATGTCCAGGAATAGAGCTACAATAATACTGCCCCCTATGTCCAGGAATAGAGCTACAATAATACTGCCCCCTATGTCCAGGAATAGAGCTACAATAATACTGCCCCCTATGTCCAGGAATAGAGCTACAATAATACTGCCCCCTATGTCCAGGAATAGAGCTACAATAATACTGCCCCCTATGTCCAGGAATAGAGCTACAATAATACTGCCCCCTATGTCCAGGAATAGAGCTACAATAATACTGCCCCCTATGTCCAGGAATAGAGCTACAATAATACTGCCCCCTATGTCCAGGAATAGAGCTACAATAATACTGCCCCCTATGTCCAGGAATAGAGCTACAATAATACTGCCCCCTATGTCCAGGAATAGAGCTACTATAATACTGCCCCCTATGTCCAGGAATAGAGCTACTATAATACTGACCCTTATGCACAATAATATAATTACTATAATTCTGCCCCCTAGTTCTCACTCCCTTCTGCCCCCAGTTCTAGTTCACCCCTCCTGCCCCCAGCTGTAGTGCCCCCCCCCTGGCTGCCCCCAGCTGTAGTGCCCCCCCCTGGCTGCCCCCAGCTGTAGTGCCCCCCCCCCACCTGCCCCCAGTTTCTCTGTGACAACTTGTTTTCTGCAGTGAAAATGGTGAAAAAACGCATTTGCATTTTTTTTCTTGTGGGCTTGAATTTTACGGCTACTTTATTCTTTGGATTGGTACGATCACGGGGATACCAAATTTGTAAAGTTTTTATGATGTTTTCATACCTTTACAAAAATTAAAAACAACTTTTTCAAACTTTGTGTACGGAGCTGTGGGTGGTGTCATTCTGTGCAACTTTTGATGATGTTTTCAATGTTACCATTTTTAGGGCAATGCAACCTTTTTGATCACTTTTTATAGAATTTTTTAATACTTTTCAAAATGGCAAAAAAGTGCAGTTTTGACTTTGGGCGCTATTTTCCATTACGGGGTTAAACGCAGTGAAATTATATTTTGATCGGCATTTTCGTACTCGATCCTACGATGTACTGCCATACTACACACATATGCAATATGCAGCAAGGACTTACCGGTTTTGGGGAGGGCTCGCATCAGTAAGGGGTTAAGGGACTAATACTGGATTTGGCACACTACTTCCCTTTGGATTCTGTGCATTCGGATCTGGGGGAAGGAGGGCTCAGTGAGCTCTCTCAATTTCTATGCGCATGATATGGGTCCAGCCCAGGACCCCATTGAGAATTTTAGTAACGGTGGGTAACAGAGCTGCGAGTTGGACAGATTCGGGTAGACCTTTAATGCACAGGTTGTTGCGCCTGCTCCTATTCTCTATATCATCCATATACTGCTGTAACATACGTTTTTGTATGTGGTGCTGTTGAATCGTGTCTTGCATGATCTCCAAACCCAGTTTAATAGAAGATTGTGCTTGATCTAGGTCATCTACTGTAGTAGTAACATCAGAGAGCAGATCAGCTAGGATCTCAGAAGCAAATTGTGACATATCCTCCTTTGTGGGTAGGGAGGAGTATAGGGACTTGATGTTCTGTACAGTGGGGAGTCTGTCCCTCTGGAAGGGTGTACGGAGGAGCTCGGTTGTGTACGACTTCACACTTCCATGGTTAGCCCCCCCCCCCCCCCCTCCCCAATGTGTACAATTTTATAAGAAAAATGAACAGTGACTTTAAGGCCCCTTTCACACTTGCGTTTTTCATGCGCGTTTTCTGCGTGTGCTTTTGACGCGCAGAACTTGTAATCAATGGGCCTTTTCAGACTTGCATTTTTTTTCACGCACACACGCAAAAACGCACCATACAAGTCTATGGAGATGCATCAAAAACGCATTGCACTCTGAGACACTTGCAAGTGCAATGCAAGTGCAATGCGTTTTTCACGCATCAATTGCCATAGAAAAGATAGAGCTTAGTCCTGAGTCCTTTCACGCGCAGAAAACACGCGTGAAAAACGCATTGAAATTGCATTGAAAACGCAAGTGTGAAAGGGGCCTAACACCTCTTAAATGTAATAGATGAACATGTGTAGGGTTCATACATAACTCATAGTCCCATGTTCACATGAAATCATCATAAAATTGATATATGATACACATGGCCACTTCTTGCACTATGTATCACTTTGATGCATGGAGTCCCACTCCCCCTGAACTGTTGGTTGGTCCATAAAATCTGGCCAGCACATGCTCTGTGAATCACAGACCAAATACAGCTTTCAGTGAATGCATCAGTGCTGAAGTCAACCAGATAATGCTACACATTATCGGTACATTTATGGGAACTCTTATTACCGGTAATTATTTTCTGTATTCAATGCACATTTTAAGTTCTTCTGATTATTTCCTGTATGTATTACAGTTTCTTTTTTTTGCATTAAATGCTAGGAAATTGCATAGATAAATATTCTTTTTATTTTTTAAATACCACAGGTTAAGAGATTGAATAGCATTCACGTACAGTTAAAGGGTTTCTGGGAACAAGGGTATAATATTTATAATTTAATTACAAGTACAGAACCACAAAGTGTTGCTGTTTTTGTAGAGGGCAAACATTATATCTGACTATAAATCTCTACACATTCATTGCTATGCTGTAATCCTTAATTTATAATATTCACTGCTTATATTTTCTGATACAAAAAATATTTATAGGAAGCATATTGGTAAAAGAAGCTGTGTTTTCTAATGTCCCATGTTCAGTATCTGTATGACTAAAGTCTCGAATATTTGGGCCTAAACTGTACCTGTGCCTTTAAGTTTTTACTTTATTTGGGAGGTAGTCCATGGTCTAGTACTGCTATGTGGACTTATGGACCCACATGCAGTGCTGAAGAACTGGAACCAAGAGCCATTGTTGGGAAATTACACTTTTTTTTTTTGGTGACAACAGCCACACTCTCAGGAGTTTTTGCAGGATCCCTAAAGCACCCCTTTTAAGTTATGGATATGCCTGCGGCTCAATTTTTCTATTAACATGAGGGACACTTTAGTGGAGCCCTCCATAACTGTTTGCCCATCGCATTCAGCACTGCTTTGAGGTTTATGCTTTTAATGGGAACCATAATGTAAATGTGAATAGAGCTCTCAATTTCTTCTATGATTCCATTAAACATATTGTGACAGAAGGTTATACTCATTTTATTTTGTTTCCTACTTTTCTACATAATTTTCACATTAAAACCTTTTACCATTATGTTAATTAATAACAAAGAATTCCCTTTTACTTTGTTTTTGGGGAGTGGTACCTTGTGAAAAGATTTAGTCAGGTGCATTGGGTGTATTGCAGCATTAAATAGGAACATAATGATTACAGGAGATTTATATATCACTAAATTCAGAACACTGTCAGTGAATAATCTCATCAACTATTATGACACATGGGGAAGGAAGACAGTTTATAGCCAATTTTATTATCCATTGTTTGTGTGTTAAGAAATTTCAATTGTAATGAGCCTTTTAGTTTGCTTGCACTATTGTGTTCAGACTCGATTAAAAAACATGACAGGCTCACAAATCCTTTTTCTATACAGAAGTACATGTATTTCATTCCTGCATTCTTTGTATAGAAGATTCTTAAAGCAGCATGATTGTTATGAAAGAGAGACTATTTCCACCTATTATACCTTACACTATCAATTTTTGTAGGATCTTGTCTTCGATCACTACTTAGCATGCCCTTTTCATCAATCTATTTATCATTTGATGCATCAATCTCTTTTTTTATTTCAAGTTTGTTTATTTGCATGCTAAAAGTTTTTATAATTCACAATCATGTGTGTTTTGAAATAACATAATAACACTTTTGTGGTTATATAAAAGACAACTATAGAATTATTCCCCTATATGCATGTGACAGCCAGGTGGTAAATAAATGTTAGTAGTCTTTAGGGTACAAAATTATAGCCCAATTTATATTTACTGCTTAAATGGAACCAGAGTGCCATTTGTATCAGGGGACAAGTTGCTTCAAATGACAACTTCTGTCTGCTGTATAATATATTGACTGCTCTCCTGGCTCCTGCTCCTCCTCCCCCTGATGATGTGTCAGTTCACTGCCGACAATCTTTCCCTTTGTGCATGCTTATCCCTCCCACATGTTCTCCTTGCACAGGGAGATATGGTCTGTCTGCAGTGAGCTGATACATTATCATACAGAGGAGGGGCACAAGCCAGGAGAGCAGTGAAGATATTATACAGTAGAAGTCATCTGAGATTTTCCTCTCTGGGGCTTACTGGCTGTGAGTCGGGTAAAATTTATTACCAGGTAAACTTTATTTCAAACACTTTATAACAGATATTTTTTAAAAGCATATTTGGCATATACAGTACTTTCTCTATAGCATCCAGTGCCATGATAAAAATAGAACTCTGGAGACAGGTGCCATTTAAGGGAAATCAAAAATCAAGAATGATAAACCAGGGGCACTTAGTTATAGAACCAGGAAGGGGTTGACTGGGAAATTAAAATGGCCCTGGAAGGAAAAAATAAAAGTGGCCCCACGATAGAGTTAGTGAGCTGCTAGACATAGCTACATAAATAACTGGTCGCTAAGCAGGCAAAACAGGCACAAATTTTTTTGATATAAGAAAACGCTAATGCTCAAGGAAGAACATATTGGCTAATAGAATAAAACACTAGGTTAGTCAAGCAGTCATGTAGGTAAGTCAGCATATCAATGAGATCAGAATATTATCATTATAATACTTCCTCTTTTCATGGCGCTCAGCAATTTCCGCCAGCTCCGTAGAGATTAATGGAGCAGAACGGTCATGTGCTGCCGCCTGCTCCATTACTCTGACAGATCGACTTGGGGTCCGATGGAGGTATGTGGGACCCCATTGGACCCCTCGTTTTTGTGGTCTGTGGGGGTCTCTCTTCAATGAGACCCCCACCGATCAGCGAGTTAGGCCCTATCCTGTGGATAGGGCCTAACTTATGTTCGTGGGAAAACACAAAGAACACAAAGAACAAAAAAATACTTACCTTATTCCCCCTTTGCACTTTCTCTTCTCTGGGAATCCAGCACAAGTGCCGTCATTATACGCGCCTGCATTGGCTTGCGTGATGGAGGCAGGTGGGACAGGCTAGGATGCATCCCAGTTGGATCCCATTATTTGATAGGGGTAGGCTGGCCCCCATGATCCAGCACACGGACCAGATGCTGAAAAGTCCATTCCCTGGAACAGGGTGGCACACGGCTGTCACAATTCAGGGTGGCAAATGTGCTACGCCAAGTTAACGGCAGGGGTCAGGTGCGGGCCTCTGTGGGCAACAGGCCAGCCGCGGTTGCCTCTTCTGTGATCACGATCGTTACGCCCCTGGCTCCCGGTCCACCCAGTCCGATTGAAGAAGACTGGGAGAGTGAGGGAGAGTGCAGAAGAGCCAAGCTGACTGCCTTCAGTTCTTTGTAATTCGTAGAGAGAAGATTTGATTTCTTCCATCTGGAACACACCCAATGTGGTTCTACATGTGCATCGCAACCCCAGGAAGAGGCCTTCATGGTGAGGACCTTCTGGGGAAGAGGGACCTTGTTGAGGAGAGTAGAGGAAGTCAACCATGATTCTAGGTCCAGGTGGGTTTGTTGTGAAATAATGACAAGGTCTTCCAGACATCTTCTGCCATGGTCCAAGGTCTTCAATAGATCTATCTAAAGAGACCTCATTCAAGCTTTTGCCCATGGTTCTGCATCTATGGATGATGTCATTTTCCCCCAAAACACTTATTGCTTCTCTGATGGAGGCTGATAATTAAGACGTGAGATTGATAATCACCTCTTGAGTGGACTAACTCCTCTCTGGGGACAGGAACATTTTCCAGCTGAAGGAATCCATTACAAAACCCAAGAACCCAAGTGGAGGTTAACTGAGAGTTCTCGAAGTTCAGCAGAAAGCTGTGATCTTAAAGGATAACAAGAGTCATCTAGAGATCTTTATGGAGTGATCACCAACCAGGCGCCGGAAAGTACATAGGGGTCCAAGTGGGAGGCAGAGTGCACCAAAACTTAAAAATCTGCTGCAACTACGACCCGCCCCAACCTCTGGCGGATAATGCAGGCATAGCAATATTGTAAAGAGATACACCTGGCAAACAGCCAGGGATAACCGCACATATAAGCATAATGGCACATACATTGGAGATGCAGACTTAAGTCATGGTGGCCACTGAAAAAGTCACTTCCGGTAGCGCTTGAGCCGAACAGGAGCATGACAAGAAGAAACTCCCAGAGAGGTCACCACATCACATTTGGACAGCACACCATTTCCAGCACAAAATACACTCAGTACATACCGCTCATACTTCGGCACATCTGCAGTCATGGAAACTAACGAAATGCACTCCTGCACTCAGAAAACATCTCCAGATAAGTAGAAGAAAAGGCAACTTAATGGTCGTGTGCCTGACCATTGCCTAGGAAAAGCAAAATCATAGTACAGAGGGACACTCCAATGTAGTGTGTACAGCACATAAAAGAGTAGGTCATAGGGACCTCGAAATCCATGTCTTGTCTCCATGATTTTCCTAGAGAAATAAAAAAATACAAGTTGTTTTTTCTTCTCTTTGCCTGTTATAGGAAGTCTGAATCATTAATTAACCATTGCTTGCTAATGTGTCTTTATGTGATTGTACCTAGGTAACCTAGTCTCATTGTTTCCCTTGTGCTGCCTGAAGGAAGACCAGGAAATAATTATTATAACAATGTCCCCATTGTACATGAATATAAGTACTATAATACTGTCCTCTATGTACAATAATATAACTACTATAATAATGCCACTATGTACAAAAATGTAACTACTATAATACTGCACCATATGTACAAGAATATAACTACTATAATACTGCCCCTATGTACAAGAATATAACTACTATAATACTGCCCACTATGTACAAGAATATAACTACTATAACACTGCCCCCTATTTATAAGAATATAACTACTATAATACTGCCCCCTATGTACAAGAATATAACTACTATAATACTGCCCCCTATGTATAAGAATATAACTACTATAATACTGCCCCCTAAGTATAAGAATATAACTACTATAATACTGCCACGTATGTACAAGAATATAACTACTATAATACTGTCCCCTATATACAAGAAGATAACTACTATAATATTGCCTCCTATGTACAAGAATATAACTGCTATAATAGTGCTCTTATGTATAAGAATATAACTACTATAATACTGCCCCTATGTACAAGAATATAACTACTATAATACTGTCCTCTACGTACAAGAATATAACTACTATAATACTGCACTCTATATACAAGAAGATAACTATTATAATACTGCTCCCTATGTACAAGAATATAACTACTATAATACTGCACTCTATATACAAGAAGATAACTATTATAATACTGCTCCCTATGTACAAGAATATAACTACTATAATACTGCCCCCTAAATTCAAGAAGATAACTATTATAATTCAGCCCCCATATACAAGAATATAAAAACTATAATACTGCCCCCTATGTACAAATACCATAAATACAGCACCTGAAATTGAGCTCAATATATAAATTCCAACATGTGTAAATGCACTTCCAAGTATAACCTTAACATTAATCTTAATTATCATTCCAGGAAATTTGATTTGATGCATTATGAACCAAACATACCTTGAAAATCCTGTAGCTACACTGATACAGAATCATATCTTGTTTAATCTTGTGCCGAGTGGTTTTGCTGAAAAAACAATTATAAAAATCAGGACCTTGGAAAAGATGGATCCACATTGCACACATTACACACAAGCTTTCTGAACAGCCAAGACAGGACTAATAAACCTGAGCTGGATCACTCATACACAGCAGCTGGGGGATAGTGCAGCAATTGATTGTTCTGCCTGGCACGGAGAACATTGATTGCATCATACTCTGGTGCAGTATGAAGGGAAAAGCGCCAAGCCCAGCACAGAAGCCACAAAGCTTCATTATCATAATTTTATAATTGTTTTTCAGCAAAACCTCTCAGCACAGGGATTAATTAAGATATGTTTCTGCATCAGTGTAGCTACAGCATACTCATGGTATGTTTGTTTCATAATGTATCAAATCAAATGGTAGGTTTCCTTTAAATACTTTTATCATTGGTAAATAAGAGCTTAAAGTAATCCTGGCAGCAGATTTGTGGTGATTTAAGCACATCAATAATAAATAAGGATTGACTTATCTGTGTATAGACATTATATGTAATCCTGATATGTTGTGCAGTTACAGGGAATATGTTGTTTTTAAACATGCGAGATAGGTGAGAAAATTCTGGGGAGCATGTGGAGAGGAGTCTATCATTCCCTGTACAAATAAGGGAGAATCTGCTGACATGATTGCATTCATGTGAAGGTTATTGGATACAGTAATAGTATATCGAAAGTTGCAATGTCTCAGTCCAAATAAAGGAGCTGCAGCACAGGAGTAAGTCCAAAAAAATCACCAAAAGATCCCAATCACAGCTTCTACCATCAAAAGTATCATGTCAAATTGATGGTAGATTTTCACATTACCTTCATGTACCAAAAATAGTACACAGAAGAGCTTAGAAACCTGAGTATAAAAGTTTTAAAAGTGATTATTCAGATTTTACTTTTAGAGGTATAAACTTTGATATTTTTCATGATCTGATGGTCTTACAATGGTGTAAGTAATGGGATAATGGACCACAAGGGTTCTGTACCTGTTGTTGAGTGGTTACTCACCTTCTCAGGATCCAGAGTTGCTTGTGGCCTAACCTATGGTCCAGAAGGAGCTGCCAGGAGCTGAGGGTGCAAAACCTCTGTCAGGCTTCCAGGTGTGGATCCTCTGGACCACTGCAGACAATGACGTAAGCAACTACCTGGGACCGGAGTCTAAGTGGTACCCGGTTTACAGCAGAGCCCGGGATAACCGCACATATAAGCATAATGGCACATACATTGGAGATGCAGACTTAAGTCATGGCGGCCACTGAAAAAGTCACTTCCGGTAGCGCTTGAGCCGAACAGGAGCATGACAAGAAGAAACTCCCAGAGAGGTCACCACATCACATTTGGACAGCACACCATTTCCAGCACAAAATACACTCAGTACATACCGCTCATACTTCGGCACATCTGCAGTCATGGAAACTAACGAAATGCACTCCTGCACTCAGAAAACATCTCCAGATAAGTAGAAGAAAAGGCAACTTAATGGTCGTGTGCCTGACCATTGCCTAGGAAAAGCAAAATCATAGTACAGAGGGACACTCCAATGTAGTGTGTACAGCACATAAAAGAGTAGGTCATAGGGACCTCGAAATCCATGTCTTGTCTCCATGATTTTCCTAGAGAAATAAAAAAATACAAGTTGTTTTTTCTTCTCTTTGCCTGTTATAGGAAGTCTGAATCATTAATTAACCATTGCTTGCTAATGTGTCTTTATGTGATTGTACCTAGGTAACCTAGTCTCATTGTTTCCCTTGTGCTGCCTGAAGGAAGACCAGGAAATAATTATTATAACAATGTCCCCATTGTACATGAATATAAGTACTATAATACTGTCCTCTATGTACAATAATATAACTACTATAATAATGCCACTATGTACAAAAATGTAACTACTATAATACTGCACCATATGTACAAGAATATAACTACTATAATACTGCCCCTATGTACAAGAATATAACTACTATAATACTGCCCACTATGTACAAGAATATAACTACTATAACACTGCCCCCTATTTATAAGAATATAACTACTATAATACTGCCCCCTATGTACAAGAATATAACTACTATAATACTGCCCCCTATGTATAAGAATATAACTACTATAATACTGCCCCCTAAGTATAAGAATATAACTACTATAATACTGCCACGTATGTACAAGAATATAACTACTATAATACTGTCCCCTATATACAAGAAGATAACTACTATAATATTGCCTCCTATGTACAAGAATATAACTGCTATAATAGTGCTCTTATGTATAAGAATATAACTACTATAATACTGCCCCTATGTACAAGAATATAACTACTATAATACTGTCCTCTACGTACAAGAATATAACTACTATAATACTGCACTCTATATACAAGAAGATAACTATTATAATACTGCTCCCTATGTACAAGAATATAACTACTATAATACTGCACTCTATATACAAGAAGATAACTATTATAATACTGCTCCCTATGTACAAGAATATAACTACTATAATACTGCCCCCTAAATTCAAGAAGATAACTATTATAATTCAGCCCCCATATACAAGAATATAAAAACTATAATACTGCCCCCTATGTACAAATACCATAAATACAGCACCTGAAATTGAGCTCAATATATAAATTCCAACATGTGTAAATGCACTTCCAAGTATAACCTTAACATTAATCTTAATTATCATTCCAGGAAATTTGATTTGATGCATTATGAACCAAACATACCTTGAAAATCCTGTAGCTACACTGATACAGAATCATATCTTGTTTAATCTTGTGCCGAGTGGTTTTGCTGAAAAAACAATTATAAAAATCAGGACCTTGGAAAAGATGGATCCACATTGCACACATTACACACAAGCTTTCTGAACAGCCAAGACAGGACTAATAAACCTCAGCTGGATCACTCATACACAGCAGCTGGGGGATAGTGCAGCAATTGATTGTTCTGCCTGGCACGGAGAACATTGATTGCATCATACTCTGGTGCAGTATGAAGGGAAAAGCGCCAAGCCCAGCACAGAAGCCACAAAGCTTCATTATCATAATTTTATAATTGTTTTTCAGCAAAACCTCTCAGCACAGGGATTAATTAAGATATGTTTCTGCATCAGTGTAGCTACAGCATACTCATGGTATGTTTGTTTCATAATGTATCAAATCAAATGGTAGGTTTCCTTTAAATACTTTTATCATTGGTAAATAAGAGCTTAAAGTAATCCTGGCAGCAGATTTGTGGTGATTTAAGCACATCAATAATAAATAAGGATTGACTTATCTGTGTATAGACATTATATGTAATCCTGATATGTTGTGCAGTTACAGGGAATATGTTGTTTTTAAACATGCGAGATAGGTGAGAAAATTCTGGGGAGCATGTGGAGAGGAGTCTATCATTCCCTGTACAAATAAGGGAGAATCTGCTGACATGATTGCATTCATGTGAAGGTTATTGGATACAGTAATAGTATATCGAAAGTTGCAATGTCTCAGTCCAAATAAAGGAGCTGCAGCACAGGAGTAAGTCCAAAAAAATCACCAAAAGATCCCAATCACAGCTTCTACCATCAAAAGTATCATGTCAAATTGATGGTAGATTTTCACATTACCTTCATGTACCAAAAATAGTACACAGAAGAGCTTAGAAACCTGAGTATAAAAGTTTTAAAAGTGATTATTCAGATTTTACTTTTAGAGGTATAAACTTTGATATTTTTCATGATCTGATGGTCTTACAATGGTGTAAGTAATGGGATAATGGACCACAAGGGTTCTGTACCTGTTGTTGAGTGGTTACTCACCTTCTCAGGATCCAGAGTTGCTTGTGGCCTAACCTATGGTCCAGAAGGAGCTGCCAGGAGCTGAGGGTGCAAAACCTCTGTCAGGCTTCCAGGTGTGGATCCTCTGGATCACTGCAGACAATGACGTAAGCAACTACCTGGGACCGGAGTCTAAGTGGTACCCGGTTTACAGCAGAGCCCGCTGGGTTAGTCAAGCTGTGGCGTGGTACCACCAGGTCGTTCCTCAGGCGTGACTTGTCTGCAGTGGCGGCCAAGGTAGAAGTACAGACATGGCAGACAATCTCGTGGTCAAAGTCCAGGCACAAGGTCAGGGCAGGCGGCAGAGGTGCAACGTCAGAGTCCGGTCCAGAGTCAGCAACAGGAGGTCCAAGCAGAAGCGTACGGGAACACAGCACACAGGACAGCAACACGGAGGAACACTGGTACACGGGAACACGGAGGAGCTCAGGTAACACAGGAACACGGAGGAGATCAGGTAACACTGGAGACACAGGAACGCAGAAGACATAGGAACGCAGGAATCGCAGGCAAATTGCAGAATAGCTTTCTCTTAGGCTGTGAGGCACAAAGATCCGGCAAGAGTGTAAGGAAGGTGCAGGGTTTTTAAAGGGAAAGTGATCAGCCAGTGCACCAATTAGCAGTGCACTGGCCCTTTAAATTTCCTGAAGATGCCGCGCGCGCACCCTAGGAGGCGGGGACGCGCGTGTCCGGAACCAAGCAGCGATTCCGGAGCGGGGAGAGGTGAGTCGCGCCGGCACTGCGCCTGCGAGCCCCGGGGAGCACGGGTGAGCCCGCAACCCGCGATATGGGTCGCGGGACCACCCGTGACAACCTCTATGCTTAGGGAACTGATCTAGGCCTGCACCCCAGTGTCCTCTTCTTCTACTGCCTGTATGCTCATGTCCCTTTACTTAACACCCAGTCAGCAGCCCCATGCCCCCCCTTCCACACAGTAACCGCCCCTCATGTATGCTGCTCTCCTCATACAGCCATACCCATGTCTTCTACTATCTCCTCACAATGTCAGCACTCCATGTTTGCTCCCCCCTCAACATAACCAGCCCCCTTGTCTGCTCCCCCTCCTCATAGTAAGCCCCTAGGTATACTCCCCCATATATTCAGCGCCCAAGGTCTGCTCCCCCTCATATTCTGTGTCAGGTCTGCTCCCACTGATATTCTGCCCCCCAATGTGTGCTCCGCTTCTGAACTGCCCCCATCATATTCTACCCCCTTCCTCTGCCTAATGTAATCTCACTATAGCAGGTGGAGATTAATTCTAGAAGGAAGGAGGCCATGGATAACAAATAAAGATCCAGGCACTGTGACTGTGGAAATCCTCTTATATTATAAAATTATTTTATTATATATACCCCAGACTCTGGGTGCCCCAATAGAGTCTCCGTACTGCAGCTGCATATGTTGTAACAGTGTGCAAACAACACTTCCCCCTCCCACTGTGTGCTGAAAATGAATGTCTAGGGATGGAACCCTCTGACTGGGGGTGGCCTTCGTTAATATAAGAGGTTAATAGAGGTGTTGCACTTTCAGGGGGGGTGTATGATGGTCTACCTCCTCCCTTTCCCCCTCCTTCTACTAGCCTTTCTAGCCCACCCTCTCAGCTTACCAGTCCTCTTTGCCCTCCTCTTTGCCCTCGCCTGGAAGCTGTCAGGTGAGTGTGTATTTGGATCGGGTCCTGGTCAGAGATGAGCGAGCACTAAAATGCTCGAGTGCTCGTTATTCGAGTCAAACTTCCGCTCGAGTGCTCGTTTCGATTAACGAACCCCATTGAAGTCAATGGGAGACTCAAGCATTTTTCAAGGGGACCAAGGCTCTGCACAGGGAAGCTTGGCCAAAAACCTGGAAACCTCAGAAAATGATGGAAACACCACGGAAATGGACAGGAAACAGCAGGGGCAGCATTTTTTAATATTTCTTTATGAACGAAACACGCAGAAGAAATCAGAAAGCAAACCGAAATGCGGATTGCTGTATGTCCGGGTACTAATGTGAACAAAAAAGCGTATACGGAGAATGTGGATTGGGATTTCTGGAGACTAGCTTGCAAAACAGTAGCAGGCAGACTAAGCTAGATGAAATTGCATTTGCACCACTGACAGCACACAAAAGGATTTTATGCTGTGACTTTCACTTTCACTTTTGATAAAAAAAAAAAAATCGGCAGACTGTGCCTAATTCAATCAAACCCCCAATAAATTGTCCCACTTAGCTGTTTGAAATGGATATGTGTGTCACTAAGAGCCAAAAATAACGTTCACAAGTCTCCCTGCATATTCGTCACAATATGGTAGTAGCTGCACTACTAGTGCCAGCAAGCCCAGCCACAAGCAAATAATAAAAAAAAAATAATAACGCTATTGTAGCCCTAACAAGGGCTGTTGGGTTCTTGTAGAATCACTCCTGCCTAACACTAATCTAATAGAACACCCTAACGATATCCCTGACCAGCAGCAGCTCTATCCCTAACTGCATCCGAGCAACGAGCAGTTGCAAGTACACTAATGTTCGAACGAGCATCAAGCTCGGATGAGTATGTTCGCTCATCTCTAGTCCTGGTGCATTGTACAGCCAGGTTATTATTATGGGCGAACAACTGCGGCCTTGAGGGACCACATACAGCAGGAGGGGACAAGATGGCTTTCCCAGCTGTTCCTGCCCGCTCAGATTGTGGCTGCCTCAGTGCCTGCGATGCTGGCAGCAAGCTCGCTTATCGCTGCCGCCCGGTGGCCGTGCCTCACACTAGGGGGAAAAATGCTTGTGCGCATCACAGCGCGCCGATAACTCGGCCGCAGCCTCCGGCAGTTTCCGGCAGCCGCATGCCATTTCCTAGCCCCGCTACTGGTTCTCCCGGCTAGATCAATCCCTCCACCAGTTTTTGGTGCAGTGCTGCCCAGATCCCTACACCAGTTCTTGGTGCGGTGTCGGCCCTGCCCCTTCTTCCAGCCACACCTAGCAGCCCTTCCGCATTTCTAGAGCCACTGCCAGCGTGCAACATGGGGGCACAACAGAGCACTGCAGCCTCATCTTAAGATACTTCATCAGCAGACACAGAAGGTGCAGCTCAGTGGTATCAGAGGTAACCCTCCCACAAGCTACTGTCGTGCAGTCGGGTGGTGCGTTCACCTCAGCCCCGCCTATAGATCCCTCCCCTGCGCATCTGCTGTGTCAGCGTTGCCTGCAGCACGGCGGAACAGCAGCAGGTAATTTTCATCATCGTCCTACCGGGATGCACGCAGGCGCTTGCGCCGCGACTCTGCGGTGCGTCGAAGAAAGAGGGAAGCAGAGGTTCCAGATTCTCACAGGTGGAGGAGGGACCACAGTCGGTCCAGGGACGTCGGCCTGGTATCTACTCTGGTGGTTCCAGCTGTGATTTAGTCACCAGTGGTTCCTCCTGGTGCAGCAGTGGCTGGTGAGTTTCCATTTACTAATGCTTGGGTAGGCGGGGAACAAGGGACTAGTTTTGGTTCCGAAATTTTGTTGTTTCTGAAGCAGGTGTTAGAAAAGTGCCCTGGTGCAGTTGCGCCATCAGCTGTTCCCCCTCTCCTCCCCCCCGGATGTGCATAAAGATTCAGTATATTGTGCGGTTAGCCCCTTGGGGTCACTTTTGGATAACTAGGTTAAGGAAAAAATATAGTCCAATGCGTATGTTGATGTTTGGTTGTTAGTGTCGGTAGATCAGCATATGGTAGACTAGGAGAGGCGAGTGTGGTCTGATGGTAGCTAAGACTATCAATAACCGGATCCAACCATTTATGGTGCTTGGAGGTGGCGGGAGGGGTATGCTTCAGAAGCATCCGGAGCGTTGTTTGGAGCTTTTTGCATATATGGATGTAATTTACTCGTTTAAGTCACATGGTGGATCCATTTGGTGGCGCTACGACGAGGACTTTAGGAAGAGGTTGGCCCTGAATCCTGACATGGGTTGGGGGTTAAGGCTGCCGATGTATGGTTGCGCCTCATGGTAGCTCAGAAACCCCCCTTTCAGCTAGTTGCCACTGTAACTGGAGCAGTTACCTCTGGGGAAGTGGCCATTAAGCTTCCAGGGGCCTGCTGGTTGTACAACAAAGGGCACTGTAGATTTTTCGGCCTCTGTAAGTATAAACACGAATGCTCATCCTGCTTCTCCCACCTCAGTACAGTGTTCTAGGCCAGCAGGTAAACAGCCAGACAAAGCCTTAAGCCAAGAGACTTTAGAGAGCGTGGCCACGATGGAGCTGTGGCTCGCCATGTATCATAATACACAGGGATCGGAGGACCTACATTTTGGTTTTAGTTTTGGGTTTCCTATACCATTTCAGTTGTCCAGGGAGGGTTCTTTAGCTGACAATTTAAGTTCAGCTAGAGAACACCCCATAGTGTTGAGGGAAAAGATAGGTAAGGAAATGGCGTTGGGCAGAATCGAGGGACCTTTTCATTACCCTCTGTTTTGCAATTTAAGCATTTTCCCCCTTGGGTGTTGTCCTCAAAAAGGAACAGGGAAAGTTTAGGCTCATACATTATCTTTTTTTTTCTAAAGGTGTGTCTGTCAATGATGGCATCTCTCTCGAGGAGTCGTCAGTGTCTTACATATTTTTTGACAGGGCAGTGGTTCTGCTGCCCAAGGTGGGACGAGGTGCTCTCATGGCAAAATTGGACATGGGGTCCGCTTTTCCCCTTCTCCCAGTACACCCAGAGTGTTACCATCTGTTGGGTTACTGTGTGGATGGTTTGTTTTATTATGATACCTGTTTAGCCATGGGTTACTCCATTTCTTGTAGGTACTTTGAGTCGTTTAGCTCCTTCTTGGAATGGTCAGTCCGTTATGAGACAGGTTGTAATTTGGTCATCCATTACCCAGATGATTTTCTGTTCATAGGTCCCTTCTCCAGCCCAATGTGTTCCTCCTGATGCAGAAGTTTGGCGTCTTGTCTTCTCTGAAGATGAAATGTCCTTTCACAACGATTACCTTTTTGGGAGTGGAGCTTGATTCGGTTGAGATGCTGTTCCGTCTCCCGCAAGATAAATTACAGAAGCTTCTTTAATTGGTGGATGGTTTCTGCTCCGCCAAAAAGGTAACATTGCGGCAATTGCAGTCCCTGCTAGGCTTGTAAGTGTTTGCTTGCAGGATTATGCCTATGGGTTGGTTTTTTTCACTGCGCCTTTCTCTGGCGACCACAGGGGCATCTGATCACCGGCTCCGTATTACAGCCCTACTTAGGAATGACCTGCGTTTGTGGCTGCGTTTTTTTGTGCAGTACAATGGTCGGACATGCTGGCTCCCTCCTGAGGTCAGCAATGATGAAATGTCCCTGTTTATGGATGCAGCGGGGAGTTGTGGTTTTGGGGCAGTTTTTAAGGATGAGTGGTGCGCGTCCGCTTGGCAGGCTGGCTTGGTGGGACCTCTGCCGTAACATGACATTCCTTGAACTGTGGGGGGGGGGGGGTTGAGTTGTCTAATTGTAGTATTTGTTTTTTCTTTGATAACATGGCAGTGGTTTATTGTATCAATAAACTCACTCCTTACTTGCCTGTCCTGTCCCTATTTCGTCACTTTGTACTCAGGTGCTTGGAATACAACATCTCCTTCAGGGCCCAACATGTCCCTGGTTCGTACAATGTAATTTGTCTCACTTCCGTTGGCAGGAGTTTTGGGAGCTTCATCCTTCAGTGGTCTGGTAGGGCGGGAGTGTCTTGCATGCCTGCAGAGCCTGGTCAGCAGGGGATGTTGCTGCTCCGGTCCTCGTTGGCTCCTGCCAACTGGAGACAGTGTGGTAAGGTGTGGGAGGCATTGTTGTCCCTGGCCGCAGGTAAAGCAGTTGCCTCTAGTACACAGGAGAGCTTGGCATATGCATAGTTGTCTTCCCTTAGGTTGGGTGGTGTATCGGGGTCTGTAGCGCAAAAGCGTCTTGTATGTGGCAGCATTAACAATTCAGAAACTAAAATAGTCTCCTGTTCCCTAAAATATCAGTTTGTGAGCCCTCTCCATGCACCCGCACCCGGCATGTGACGTAGTATTATGTCACATGTCAGTAAGGGGTTAAAGAGGTTTTCCCATGACAGAAAGTTCTCATATTTTAATCATCTCGTAATGTTTACTCAATAACCCTTTACCTGATCATTTTATTTCTGTTTTAGCTCCTATCACTTCGTGATGGTCAGTGTAAAATTCCAGAGTGTGGGTGGGGAGTCTCTAAGCAGACACTTCATGATTCCGCTATGAGTTACTGTGAGCTGACAACGTGCTTAGATTATCGGGATACAGATTTGTCTACAGGTTTATCATTCACTAGTATCTGACACAGAAAAAAAGAGATGAGACAGATCAGGGATGAGAGATGATGAGATCCATGAGATGGATACAACTCACAATGACACTTTGCTTACTCACCTATAACACTTAGAGTGAGCTCTGCTATAAAAACCTTATCAGGAAGGGCCTGTGTCTGAGCTGGTCTTGTAAGGCGGGGGGGGGGGGGGGGGGGTCACAGGAAGCAGAGCACACAGCAGTGTGCAAAAAAGAGAAGCTATTCATAAGAAGAATTTGACCATAGTCAGAAGATTTAAGGTCGTATCCAGGGACAACCAAAATTGTAAACATCAGGACTGATAGGGAATTATATCTGTGAAATGCTGTATTTTTGTTGATAACAGTGAATTTGAGAATGTGTTATATTGTTATCCTGAGTATATTTAAGAAGCTTGTCTTTGTGTGAATACCCCTTCAAGGTTCAACATAAAGCAACTGGTGCCTCCTCGATCCGCCCTCACATTGCGGATGAAGGAGGAACCAATATGCTCATACTGTGGCCTCTCATCTTCCTATCATATTGTGGCCCCTCTTATCTCCTACTCATATTATGGCTCCTCATCTAATCCTCATCATCCCCTTATATTGTGGCCCCTCATCTCACCCCCTCATGTTGTGGCCCTGCATTTCCCCCTTATATTGTGGCCTTCATCTCCCCACATTATTGTGCCTCCCACCTCCCTCACATATTGTGGGCCCCTCATTTCTCCTTCATATTGTACTCCCATTTCCCTACTCATCTCTCCCTTTTATTATGGCCCCCTCATACTGTACCCCCTCTTATATTGTACCCCTCATCTCCTCCTCTAATTGTTGCCCCCCCATCATTCCCTCATATTGTAGCTCCTCATCTCCCCCCTCACATCATTTCCCTCTACTATTGTGGCCTCTCAAATCTCCCCCTCTTATTGTGCCCCCTATCCCCCCCTCTAATTGTTGCTCCTCATCATTTCCTCATATTGTAGCTACTCATCTACCCCCTCATACTGTGGCCCCTCATTTCCCACAAATATTACTTCCCTTCTTATCTCCGCCTACTATTGTGGACTCCTCAACATCCCCTTTTATTATACCCCTTGGTATCTCCCCTCTCATTGGGCACCCCTCATCTCTCCTTCATATAGTGCCCCCCCCATTCCTCCACTCATCGCCCTTTTTTATTGTGGCCCCCTAATATATTGTGCCCGTCATCTCCCTCTCTTATTGTGGCCTCTCTCATCCCCCTCTTATTATTGTCCCCATTACATTTTGGCCCTCATCTTCCCCTCTAATTGTTGCCCTTCATCTCCTCGTATTGTAGCCTCTCATCTACCCCCTCATACTGTGGCACCTCATTTCCCTCAAATATTGTGACTCATCTCCCCCTTTGATTGCTGCACCTCTAAGTTTCCAAACAGTTCCAAAGTCTTGTATGTCATTGTTGATTTTCAATAGATTTAAATTCAAGTTATTTCAATAACCAATGTTGATATTTCTCTTTTTATCGGGAGAGTGTCAACAATTTTGCTCTATTACCATATTTTTTGGACAATAAGATGCTCCTTAGATTTAGTCATCCAAAAAAGGAAAAATATAGTTAACATCAATTAAAATATCACCGTTGGTTGCACAACAGCACAGCCCACACAGCCATGCTACATTCAAACATTTACACACATAGCCCTGCTACATCCATACATTTAGATGCACAGCTCTGCTACATTTGTTTATTCACACACTTCTGCTATACACACACACAAACAGAAATATGAACACAGTCATCGCTTCTATACACACACATAGGAACACTGCACATAAACTGCACTGCAATACACAGTGGGCACTGCTATGCACACACACACACTGGGCACTGCTATGCACAGATGCAAACACACGGCTCTGCTATGCACATACATAAGGATCACACTGGGCACTGCTATACACAGAAACACACACAGCTCTGCTATACAAACACACAAGGAAAACACTGGGCACTACTACACACATGAACACACACAGAGATCCACTATAAACACTCATAAGGAACACACTGGGCAGGACTATACACAGAAACACACACACACACACAGCTCTGCTGGATGTGTTTGCCACAATGCCGGGTAGCACATTAGGAACACACTGGGCAAAGCTGTACACAGACACACACAGACAGCTCTGCTATACACACACATAAGGAACACACTGGGTACTACTATACACAAAAACCCACACACAGCTCTGATATACACACACATAGCGAACACACTGGGCACTATTATACACAAAAACCCAAATACAGCTCTGCTGGATGTGAGCTTGCCACAACGCCGGCTACCACATAACTGAAAAATATGTATGTGCGTATTAAGGCTAAGACACATTGTTGGGGTTCTCTGTTGGTGGCATGTACTATTAAGGTGGACCTGCATTTTTGGCTGTGAACATACCTCCATCAGGAAATAAGCTGCCAGTATTTGTCAATGCTATAAATGTAAGTTGGGCTGATTTAAAGTCCATTAAGGAGGTTAAGGCATGCTTGATCAGCATTAAACAGTGACAATTAAAGTTGTACAGCAGACATTGAATTGCAGCATTCTTCAGCTGCACACCTTGCAGATGTTCTTCTCTGGTCCAGGTCATCATCTCCACAATGATGGGATTTTTGTTGTTCATATAATTTGCCGCCTAGCAACTGTTGGTGGGTGATGGAGTTTGCTCTCTCAGGCAGCTGTTGGAGACAGGCCTGATTATTACAGTAGTTGTGTGTTGAATCCTCCTTTCCTGTGTCTTTTAGACTAAAACAAGTATGTACAGTATAGTACAGACCAAAAGTTTGGACACACCTTCTCATTTAAAGAGTTTTCTGTATTTTCATGACTATAAAAATTGTAGATTCACACTGAAGGCATCAAAACTATGAATTAACACGTGCAAAATTATATACTTACTAGAGATGAGCGAACATGCTCGTCCGAGCTTGATGCTCGGTCGAGCATTAGGGTACTCGAAACTGCTCGTTGCTCGGACGAATACTTCGCCCGCTCGAGAAAATGGCAGCTCCCGCCGTTTTGCTTTTTGGCGGCCAGAAACAGAGCCAATCACAAGCCAGGAGACTCTGCACTCCACCCAGCATGACGTGGTACCCTTACACGTCGATAGCAGTGGTTGGCTGGCCAGATCAGGTGACCCTGGGATAGACTAGCCGCTGCCCGCGCTGCTCGGATCATTCTGTGTCTGGATGCCGCTAGGGAGAGAGCTGCTGCTGGTCAGGGAAAGCGTTAGGGTGTTCTATTAGCTTACTGTTAGGCAGGAGTGATTCTCAAAGAACCCAACAGCCCTTCTTAGGGCTACAATAACGTTCTACTTTTTTTATTTTAATTTGCATCTAGTACCATTTTGTGAGGAATTAGCAGGGGGACTTGCTACCGTTGTGTTTAGCTCTTAGTGGCACACATATCCATAGCAAAGACCGAAGTGGGAAAATTTAGTAGGGGTTGGATTTCAATTAGGCACTAACTCAGTGTCATCTCATCTGACAGTAGTGTGCTTTGATACTTGGCTAGAAAATAGCCATAGGAGAATACAAAGAGCTTACTTACGCATACAGTAGCGTTCTATATATTTGATTTCTGGTTGATCTGCTGGTGGCTGTACTTTCTGCAGTGCATGTACTAGCCAATTCTGAGCAATTTGTAGTGAGACTTGCGACCGCTGTGTTCTGCGCTTAGTGACGCACATA
Organism: Engystomops pustulosus; assembly: GCF_040894005.1. Lineage (NCBI taxonomy): Eukaryota > Metazoa > Chordata > Amphibia > Anura > Leptodactylidae > Engystomops > Engystomops pustulosus. Next base: position 137,657,243 of record NC_092412.1, on the reverse strand, counting down.
TCCATAGCAAAGACCGAAGTGGGAAAATTTAGTAGGGGTTGGATTTCAATTAGGCACTAACTCAGTGTCATCTCATCTGACAGTAGTGTGCTTTGATACTTGGCTAGAAAATAGCCATAGGAGAATACAAAGAGCTTACTTACGCATACAGTAGCGTTCTATATATTTGATTTCTGGTTGATCTGCTGGTGGCTGTACTTTCTGCAGTGCATGTACTAGCCAATTCTGAGCAATTTGTAGTGAGACTTGCGACCGCTGTGTTCTGCGCTTAGTGACGCACATATCCATAGCAAAGACCGAAGTGGGAAAATTTAGTAGGGGTTGGATTTCAATTAGGCACTAACTCAGTGTCATCTCATCTGACAGTAGTGTGCTTTGATACTTGGCTAGAAAATAGCCATAGGAGAATACAAAGAGCTTACTTACGCATACAGTAGCGTTCTATATATTTGATTTCTGGTTGATCTGCTGGTGGCTGTACTTTCTGCAGTGCATGTACTAGCCAATTCTGAGCAATTTGTAGTGAGACTTGCGACCGCTGTGTTCTGCGCTTAGTGACGCACATATCCATAGCAAAGACCGAAGTGGGAAAATTTAGTAGGGGTTGGATTTCAATTAGGCACTAACTCAGTGTCATCTCATCTGACAGTAGTGTGCTTTGATACTTGGCTAGAAAATAGCCATAGGAGAATACAAAGAGCTTACTTACGCATACAGTAGCGTTCTATATATTTGATTTCTGGTTGATCTGCTGGTGGCTGTACTTTCTGCAGTGCATGTACTAGCCAATTCTGAGCAATTTGTAGTGAGACTTGCGACCGCTGTGTTCTGCGCTTAGTGACGCACATATCCATAGCAAAGACCGAAGTGGGAAAATTTAGTAGGGGTTGGATTTCAATTAGGCACTAACTCAGTGTCATCTCATCTGGCATAGTAGTGTGCTTTGATACTTGGCTAGAAAATAGCCATAGGAGAATACAAAGAGCTTACTTACGCATACAGTAGCGTTCTATATATTTGATTTCTGGTTGATCTGCTGGTGGCTGTACTTTCTGCAGTGCATGTACTAGCCAATTCTGAGCAATTTGTAGTGAGACTTGCGACCGCTGTGTTCTGCGCTTAGTGACGCACATATCCATAGCAAAGACCGAAGTGGGAAAATTTAGTAGGGGTTGGATTTCAATTAGGCACTAACTCAGTGTCATCTCATCTGGCATAGTAGTGTGCTTTGATACTTGGCTAGAAAATAGCCATAGGAGAATACAAAGAGCTTACTTACGCATACAGTAGCGTTCTATATATTTGATTTCTGGTTGATCTGCTGGTGGCTGTACTTTCTGCAGTGCATGTACTAGCCAATTCTGAGCAATTTGTAGTGAGACTTGCGACCGCTGTGTTCTGCGCTTAGTGACGCACATATCCATAGCAAAGACCGAAGTGGGAAAATTTAGTAGGGGTTGGATTTCAATTAGGCACTAACTCAGTGTCATCTCATCTGGCATAGTAGTGTGCTTTGATACTTGGCTAGAAAATAGCCATAGCCATAGGATAGCATTGTTTGGTTTTAAAAACTCAAAAAAAAACAAAAAACACAAAAAAAAAAAAAACACAAAAAAAAACAAAAAAAAGTAAAAAAAAAAATAAAGTTATAACTCTCATTTTAAAAATGTTTAACCCGAGGGCTAGGGGTAGAGGACGAGGGCGGGGACGTGGGCGTCCAACTACTGCAGGGGTCAGAGGCCGTGGTCCTGGGCGGGGTGAGACACCACCTGCTGATGAGGGAGCAGGGGAACGCCGCAGAGCTACACTCCCTAGGTTCATGTCTGAAGTTACTGGGACTCGTGGTAGAGCACTGTTGAGGCCAGAACAGTGCGAACAGGTGATGTCGTGGATTGCTGACAATGCTTCGAGCAATTTGTCCACCACCAGTCAGTCTTCCACGCAGTCCACCCATGTCACCGAAATCGCCACTCCTCCAGCTCCTGCACCTCAGCCTCCTCCCCCCCAGTCTGCCCCCTCCCAGGAAAATTTGGCATTTGAACCGGCATACTCTGAGGAACTGTTTTCTGGACCCTTCCCACAGTCACAAACCACTTGTCCGGTTGCTGCTGAGCAATTTTCCGATGCCCAGGTTTTCCAACAGTCACAGTCTGTGGGTGATGATGACCTTCTTGACGTAGTGGAAGTGTGTAAAGAGGTGTCCGACGATGAGGAGACACGGTTGTCAGACAGTGGGGAAGTTGTTGTCAGGGCAGGAAGTCCGAGGGGGGAGCAGACTGAGGGATCGGAGGATGATGAGGTGACAGACCCAAGCTGGGTTGAGAGGCCGGGTGAACACAGTGCTTCTGAGACGGAGGAGAGTCCTCGACCAGAACAGGTTGGAAGAGGCAGTGGTGGGGCCAGACGGAGAGGCAGGGCCAGAGCTGGTGCATCAGCGCCAAATGTGTCAACTAGTGAAGCTCCCGTGGCGAGGGCTCCTGCGGCGAGGGCTAGATCTTCAGAAGTCTGGAGGTTCTTTAAGGAAACACCGGATGACCGACGGACTGTGGTGTGCAACATTTGCCAAACCAGGCTCAGCAGGGGTTCCACCACTACTAGCTTAACTACCACCAGTATGCGCAGGCATATGAATGCTAAACACCCCACTCAGTGGCAACAAGCCCGTTCACCTCCGGCCGTGCACACCACTGCTCCTTCCCCTGTGTCAGCTGCTAGTCAGCCCCCTGCCCAGGACCCTGCCACAAAAACCCCATCGTCGCCTCCACGATCCTCCACAGCATCCACCAGCGTTCAGCTCTCCATACCCCAGACGCTGGAGCGGAAACGCAAATATAGTGCAACCCACCCGCACGCCCAAGCCCTTAATGTGCACATCTCCAGATTGCTTAGCCTGGAGATGCTGCCCTATAGGCTAGTAGAGACCGAGGCCTTTCGCAACCTCATGGCGGCGGCCGCCCCTCGGTATTCGGTCCCCAGCCGCCACTACTTTTCCCGATGTGCCGTCCCAGCCCTGCACCAGCACGTGTCAGACAACATCATCCGTGCCCTGACCAACGCCGTTTCTGACAAGGTCCACCTGACCACGGACACGTGGACGAGTGCTGCCGGGCAGGGCCACTATATATCGCTGACGGCACATTGGGTTAACTTGGTGGAGGCTGGGACCGAGTCTGACACTGGGGCTGCTCATATACTGCCGACGCCGAGGATTGCGGGGCCTACCTCGGTCCAGGTGTTTCAGGCCTACTATGCCTCCTCCTCCTCCCACCCCTCCTCCACCTCCTCCTCCGAACTACCATCCGTGGGCACGGCGCCATCAGTCGGTAGCTCTAGGCACAGCAGCAGTGCCGTCGCTAAGCGACAGCAGGCGGTGCTCAAACTGCTGAGCCTAGGCGACAAAAGGCACACCGCCCAAGAGCTATTACAGGGCATCACGGCGCAGACTGATCTGTGGCTGGCACCGCTGAACCTCAAGCCGGGAATGGTTGTGTGTGACAACGGCCGTAACCTGGTGGCGGCTCTGCAACTCGGCAGACTGACACATGTGCCATGCCTGGCCCATGTGTTAAATCTGATAGTTCAGCGTTTCCTCAAGACATACCCCAATCTGTCTGATTTGCTCACGAAGGTGCGCCGCATCTGTGCGCATTTCAGGAAGTCCAGCCCAGATGCTGCCACTCTCAGGGCAGCGCAGCGCCGCCTCCAACTGCCCGCTCACCGACTGTTGTGCGACGTGCCCACGAGGTGGAATTCAACACTGACCATGTTATCCAGAGTTTACCAGCAGCGCAGAGCGATTGTAGACTGCCAGATGTCAACTTCCACCAGAACTGGTAGTCAGGTCAGTCAGCTTCCTCAAGTCTACAATGAGGAGTGGACGTGGATGTCTGATATCTGTCAGGTGCTGAGTAACTTTGAGGAGTCAACACAGATGGTCAGTGGCGATGCCGCCATCATCAGCCTCACCATCCCGCTGCTTGGCCTGTTGAAAAACTCTCTGGTCAGCATGAAGTCGGAAGCTTTGCGCTCGTCACAAGAGACAGGGGAAGAATATTCCCTTGTTGATAGCCAAAGCACCCTCAGGTCTGTTTCTCAGCGCATATCGGAGGAGGTGGAGGTGGAGGAGGATGAGGAGGAAGAGGAGGAGAATGTTGGTGAGACACAAGAGGGGACCATTGTTGAGTCCTTTACTGTTCAGCGTGTATGGGCAGAAGAAGAGGAGTTGGAGGAGTTGGAGGAGGAGGAAATGGACAGTCAGGCCAGTGAGGGGAGTGAATTCTTACGCGTTGGTACTCTGGCGCATATGGCAGATTTCATGCTAGGCTGCCTATCCCGTGACCCTCGCGTTCAAAGAATTTATTCCAGCACCGATTACTGGGTGTTCACTCTCCTGGACCCACGGTACAAGCAAAATCTTTCCACTCTCATCCCTGCAGAGGAAAGGAGTGTGAGAATGCATGAATACCAGCAGGCCCTGGTGCACAAGCTGAAACAGTATTTCCCTTCTGACAGCGCTAGCGGCAGAGTGCGTAGTTCTGCGGGACAAGTAGCGAGGGAGAGTAGGCGAGCAGGCAGCTTGTCCAGCACTGGCAAGGGTACGCTTTACAAGGCTTTTGCCAGCTTTATGTCACCCCAGCAAGACACTGTCACCTGTCCCCAGTCTCGGCAGAGTAGGGCTGATCTTTACAGAAAGATGGTGAGGGAGTACGTAGCTGACCATACCATCGTCCTAAATGATCACACAGCTCCCTACAACTACTGGGTTTCAAAGCTGGACATGTGGCACGAACTGGCGCTGTACGCCTTGGAGGTTCTTGCCTGCCCTGCCGCTAGCGTCTTGTCCGAGCGGGTTTTCAGTGCAGCTGGTGGCATCATCACCGATAAGCGTACACGCCTGTCGACTGACAGCGCTGACAGGCTGACGCTTATTAAAATGAATAAAGGCTGGATTTCTCAGAATTTCCAATCTCCACCAGGTGAAGGAAGCTCAACCTGAATAATTGATCCACTCCTCCTCCTCCTCATTTTCCTCCTTCTCCTCCTCTTTGTACAGTAAAGCAGAGGAAAATGGCTATTTTTTGACAGGGCCCACTGGCTCTTGCTATAGTACTTCATGCATTTAATTTTTCTGGAGGGCCACCTACCCGGTCCTCTGTTTGAAACAATTTTTGTGAGTGCCACATACAGGCACTCAATCTATTCCATTTTACTGCAGGGCCACCTACCTGCTCCTCTGGTTTGAAACATTTTTGGGACTGCCACATACAGGCACTCAATCTATTCCATTTTACTGGAGGGCCACCTACCTGCTCCTCTGGTTTGAAAAATTTTTGGGACTGCCACATACAGGCACTCAATCTATTCCATTTTACTGCAGGGCCACCTACCTGCTCCTCTGGTTTGAAACATTTTTGGGACTGCCACATACAGGCACTCAATCTATTCCATTTTACTGGAGGGCCACCTACCTGCTCCTCTGGTTTGAAAAATTTTTGGGACTGCCACATACAGGCACTCAATCTATTCCATTTTACTGCAGGGCCACCTACCTGCTCCTCTGGTTTGAAACATTTTTGGGACTGCCACATACAGGCACTCAATCTATTCCATTTTACTGGAGGGCCACCTACCTGCTCCTCTGGTTTGAAAAATTTTTGGGACTGCCACATACAGGCACTCAATCTATTCCATTTTACTGCAGGGCCACCTACCTGCTCCTCTGGTTTGAAACATTTTTGGGACTGCCACATACAGGCACTCAATCTATTCCATTTTACTGCAGGGCCACCTACCTGCTCCTCTGGTTTGAAACATTTTTGGGACTGCCACATACAGGCACTCAATCTATTCCATTTTACTGCAGGGCCACCTACCTGCTCCTCTGGTTTGAAACATTTTTGGGACTGCCACATACAGGCACTCAATCTATTCCATTTTACTGGAGGGCCACCTACCTGCTCCTCTGGTTTGAAAAATTTTTGGGACTGCCACATACAGGCACTCAATCTATTCCATTTTACTGCAGGGCCACCTACCTGCTCCTCTGGTTTGAAACATTTTTGGGACTGCCACATACAGGCACTCAATCTATTCCATTTTACTGCAGGGCCACCTACCTGCTCCTCTGGTTTGAAACATTTTTGGGACTGCCACATACAGGCACTCAATCTATTCCATTTTACTGCAGGGCCACCTACCTGCTCCTCTGGTTTGAAACATTTTTGGGACTGCCACATACAGGCACTCAATCTATTCCATTTTACTGGAGGGCCACCTACCTGCTCCTCTGGTTTGAAAAATTTTTGGGACTGCCACATACAGGCACTCAATCTATTCCATTTTACTGCAGGGCCACCTACCTGCTCCTCTGGTTTGAAACATTTTTGGGACTGCCACATACAGGCACTCAATCTATTCCATTTTACTGGAGGGCCACCTACCTGCTCCTCTGGTTTGAAAAATGTTTGGGACTGCCACATACAGGCACTATCCAAATTAAATTGTCTCCATAGCAGCCTCCACACGTTGTCTCCATTGCTACCTCCAAAAGTCGTCCATATAGCTGCCTCCATACATCGTCCCTTTATCAAACGAGGTGTGTCAGGCAGAAATTTGGGTTGTTTTCATGGATTACACATCAAAGTTGTTAACTTTGTCGCCACCCTGCTGTGTTATCCACAAAATATACTGGCAAACTTTTACCATTTAGGGATATTATTTCAGCGCTTCTTGCGCATCTGTTTACATTCCCCTCACCCGCCATATCCTAAACTTATAAGAACGCTACTACACTTGATCTTATACAAAAGGTTCTTAGAAGTGCTGTTTGGGGAGTAGCCTAGAGACAGGGGCTTGAATTGGCGAAAGCTCGCCTGGCAGCGGAGCGCCAGCTCCATGCGCATCATGCGCTTCTTGCGCATCTGTTTACATTCCCCTCACCCGCCATATCCCAAACTTATAAGAACGCTACTACACTTAACTTGGTGCAGGCTGGGACCGAGTCTGACCCTGGGGCTGGTCATATACTGCCGACGCAGAGAATTGCGGGGCCTACCTCGGTCCAGGTCTCAAAGGCCTACTATACCTCCTCCCACCCCTCCTCCACCTCCTCCTCCTCCGAATTACCATCCGTGGGCATGGCGCCATCAGTCGGTAGCTCTAGGCACAGCAGCAGTGCCGTCGCTAAGCGACAGCAGGCGGTGCTGAAACTGCTGAGCCTAGGCGATAAAAGGCACACCGCCCAAGAGCTATTACAGGGCATTCCACATCAAAGTTGTTAACTTTGTCGCCACCCTGCTGTGTAATCCACAAAATATACTTGCAAACTTTTACCATTTAGGGATATTATTTCAGCGCTTCTTGCGCATCTGTTTACATTCCCCTCACCCGCCATATCCTAAACTTATAAGAACGCTACTACACTTGATCTTATACAAAAGGTTCTTAGAAGTGCTGTTTGGGGAGTAGCCTAGAGACAGGGGCTTGGATTGGCAAAAGCTCGCCTGGCTGCAGAGCGCCAGCTCCATCCCAAGATCCAACTAACATAGTTGCAGCACCTTTAATCTACTACTAGTTCACTGCCTCCATAATAATAATAATAATAATCTTTATTTATATAGCGCCATCATATTCCGTAGCGCTTTACAAATCATAGGAAACAAATACAAATGTATTGTAACAGAGCACAACATTTGTATGGAACAACAGGAGTGAGGTCCCTGCTCGCCAGAGCTTACGGTTTATGAAGATGATGGGGTAACACGAGGTAAAAGAATATTTAACGGTCAAGCCATTCTTCTTAGGGAATAGAACAAAATATAATAAATGGAATTGCTGTCGCTTGAACCACTCAGCCGTCATCTTATATACCAGGTCCAGGGTGAATGGGACTGCAGAGAAGTCTGGTGCCTGTTGGTTGCTGGATAACAGATGGGAGGACGACACAGGACGGGTTAGTAGAAGAGTTAAAACTTCATGCAGTTAATGAGTGTTATAGGCTTGCCTAAAGAAATGGGTTTTAAGAGCACGTTTGAAACTTTGGAGGTTAGGTATTAGTCTGATAGTCCAGGGCAGAGCATTCCATAGAATTGGTGCAGCTCTAGAGAAGTCTTGGAGACGCGAGTGGGAGGTCCGCACTAGGGTAGAGGTTAATCTAAGATCACTGGCGGATCTAAGAGCACGGGTTGGGCGATAGACTGAGATAAGAGAGGAGAGGTAGGGGGGTGCAGCATTATACAGAGCTTTATGGATGAGGGTTATTATTATTTTAAACTGTATTCGAAAGGAGACTGGCAGCCAGTGCAGCGACTGGCATGAACTGTAAGCATACATGGTCCCCTTATCAAACGAGCTGTGTCAGGCAGAATTTTGGGTTGTTTTCATGGCTTCCATGTTAACTTTGTCGCCACCCTGCTGTGTAATCCACAAAATATACTGGCAAACTTTTATCATGTACCGATATTATTTGAGCGCTTCTTGCTCACCTCCTTTGGTTCCTCTCTGACACCCATTGGTTTGAAGCCTGAGTCCAATTAGGGTATGTCGCCATGCCACTCTCTAGCCTGCTGCCGCTGCCTCTGCCTCTGCATGCCGTCCCCTATAGTGTCAGGGTCAATTATTGGATGTTTTACATGCTATCTAGCTTCATTCTGTCACTCTGTCATGGCCATGCTGTTGCCCATAATTTCGGCATAATGGTGCGATTAAGCAGCCTCAGAGGCATCCATGCATGCTGCCCCTGCTGTTTCCTGTCCATTTCCGTGGTGTTTCCATCCTTTTCTGAGGTTCCCAGGTGTTTGGCCAAGCTTCCCTGTGCAGAGCCTTGGTCCCCTTGAAAAATGCTCGAGTCTCCCATTGACTTCAATGGGGTTCGTTATTCGAGACGAGCACTCGAGCATCGGGAAAAGTTCGTCTCGAATAACGAGTACCCGAGCATTTTAGTGTTCGCTCATCTCTAATACTTACCCAAAAAGGGTGGAACTACTGAAAATATGTCTTATATTCTAGGTTCTAGGTAAGTAGCCACCTTTGCTTTGATTACTGCTTTGCACACTATTGGCATTCTCTTGATGGTAGTCACCAGAAAAGATTTTTACATCACAGGCATGCCCTGTCAGGTTTAATAAGTGGATTTCTTACCTTATAAATGAGTTGGGACCATCAGTTGTGTTATGCAGAAGTCAGGTTGATACACAGCTGATAGTCCTACTGAATAGACTGGGGTAAGAGTATGGGGTAAGATTTCTAATACACAAATGAGAGAGCAGAAAGTAGGGAGAGTTAATAGATCCAGGTACAGGGTGCTGTTGAATTTATCTCTAAAGCAGCAGGATGGACAAATAGCTTGTGCAGCCTTTTCATTTGTACGAGAGTTCAAAGTGTAGGGATCCAATTCAAGTGCTTTTAAAACAGGTATTCAACCTTTTTCCTTCCTTGCAGTCTCTATGGCTCTCTCATAAAGCATAGTCTAAAATCATGTACCCTAGAAGCGGAAGGATATAATCTTAAATCCATTCTGTACCTTAGATGACAAAGGACTTTTACCCTTTTACTGACCTAGACTACCAGTTATGTGATGACTATATACTAGAGATGAAAATTAGACAAAAATGTATGATCACCTATTTTTTTCAGAAATAATGTAATCTCAATTGATCAACATTTGCTGGACTTTTGTAAGGGGTACACCATACCACTAGAAAAGTGTTTTGAGTATATGAAAATTACTTAAGTATATAAAACCCTTATAATAACCTTTATTAAAAACGAATGAATTAGAGAACATCAATGATTGTAGCAAAGAGTAAGACTAAAATTGCATTTTCTGAAAGTTACGACAGTCACTAATCAGAAGAAAGTGTAGATGTCTTTGACTGTGAATGACTTTAGCACCTCTGCTGCCTCTGGACATCACTTGTCTCTCATACTGCTCTGGTGTGATTTTGGTCCACTCTTCTTCCATTCTCTTCCACGGTTCTGTGACTGTTGTTTTTTGGCCATAACTTTTTCAGAGGGTTTAGATCAGGATTCTGGGCTGGCCATTTCATTGTTCCAATGTTTGCTGTTTCAAGGAACTGCTTAACCCGATTTGCTGTGTGACAGGGGGTATTGTCTTGCTTGAAAATTGCTGGCTGATTGAGTGAAGGACGAATGGAAGGAACCATGTCTCATTGAAGAAGGTTCTGATACAGACTTGCATTCACTTTGGCATGAAGCTATAACAGAGGTCCAACTTCTGCTGCAGAAAACAACCTCCAAACCATAACACTTCCTCCACCACTTTTCACTGACTTCTTAACACACTATGGGTTCAATCTTTCTCCAGTTTGTCAATAAACAATGTTTATCATCAGATCCAAATAAATTATACTTGCTTTCATCACTAAAATAAACTATGGACCAATTCTCTGCTAATGAGAGGTGTAATTACTAGAGAGTGGACTTTCAGTCCAAATGCTCTTAAATGTTGAGACACTGTATGATGAGATAGATCCCAAATAAACAAAAAGATCCAGCTCTCTTGCTTCAAAATTTATTGGTCTTTATTGATATTGCATCAAGGATATCACGGGAGTTACTACTAAGCATTGTCTTTTTGTTAATTTGGGATTGTTATGCCTATGCAAGGAGGTTTAGTCATGTGCTCCTGGTTACAACAAGTCTGGTGAGCTGGAACTTCATCTTTTGAAGCTATTCATGATGAGACAGATCCTTTCTCTGTTCAGTGCTGAATTGACGAGCAATAAAGTGTTGAAACGATTACCCATGGAGATTATCTGCATTATCCTCTCCTCTCTTACATTTGGGATTATCCAGTTTAGAAAAAAGACGGCTGTGGGGAGACCTCATTGCAATTTACAAACTACCTAGGCCTGTGACCAGGACAAGGGGGCATCCTACGCCTAGAGGTGGTTCTACCATTGTCATAGACAAAGGTTCTTTACTGTGCGAGCAGTGAGACTATGGAACTCTCCACAGCAGGAGGTTGTTATGGCGGACTCTATGTACATGTTCAAGAGAGGCCTGGATGCCTCTATGGAGAGAAAAAATATCATGGGTTCTTGGGAAAAACATTTGTTTAATTCTTAAAGGTTGCACTTGATGGACTTGTGTCTTTTCCCAGCCTTATGTACTATGATTTGTCTTTCGAGAGTGACCAGCCTTCTTAAGGGACATGAATGAGTTTGTGATGTTTCAAAGATGCAATATTCTAGAAATCACAGACTTGGAATGACCAACTTCGTAATGGGGTTACACCATTGGCCTTCATCACAACAACCTGCTGCCAGAGGGTTTCGGTGACTTTGGAATGGCACACCATTTTTTCAGTGTCAGTGCAAGCTAGAAAGTTAGCCACTAATTAAATAGGGTTTGCCAGATAATTACATGAATTAGCACCAGGTGCCAGAAAAACACCAATAACTTGCAGGTGTCTGAAAATGTTCTCTAATTGTGATCAATGTTCTTTTACAATTATGTAATTTATTCTTTACTTTAGAATATATAAAATTTATAAAATAAGCTTAAAATACTGCTATTTTACTCATGTTAGGAATAAAATAGGACTACACAATGACCTTGACATTTAGGAAATTGCATGTTGTTCTCTAATTTTGATCTCCAGTGTACATCTGCTTGTGGAGAGAAGGACCTGCTTGTGGAGAGAATTAGTATGTATCCTGCAAGAAAAGGGGTCCCACGATTTTCATACACAGCCTATCCCTATAAGATAGCTTTTTCCAGAAATAGTTTCATAGTCCAGCTTTCCCATATGTTGTTTACTCCTGTCACCTTATTAGATATTTCCATAAAGCTACTTTTTATTTGCAACACAGGTGCAACAACAGCATCTTTATAAAGGCAACACATTTTCAAACTTATTTCATCATTTTTACAGCAATCTCATGATAGGATATGAAGCAATAATGTCTGAAGACCAGAAGCAATTTTTAATATATGGTACATTTCAATAACTTCTCTATTGGGTGTTTGTGGTCAGAATGGATAAGTAATTAGTACATCTCCTACCACAGTGATGGCTAACCTATGGCACTGGTGCCAGAGGCAGCACTCATAACCCTTTCTGTGGGCACTCAGGCCATCACCAGAGATGACTCCATGTATCTTCCTGCAGTCACAGACAACCCAGGACTTGCTGTACACACAGGTATTTTAAAGTGACAGCTGTACCTGGGACTATTTTCTGCTTTATTGGTGTCCTCAGAGTGCTGGTATCAATAAAAACTGTGACAGAGAAGGGAGTATAAATCATAAATTAAATTTCGGTGTTGGCACTTTGCGATAAATAAGCGGGTCTTTGTTGTAGTTTGGGCACTCGGTCTCTAAAAGGTTTGCCATCACTGTCCTACCACAATAACATTTCATGTATTTATTTTACTAGATTTTTTACTATGCAAATTAGATACACTGCTGTTCCCATGTTTCCCCATCAAACGAAGTGTATTATATATTGCTAAGATAGTAATTTTCTAATTACATGTCTGGGTTAATTCCTAAGCTAAAATTAAATACATAAAACAAAACATTCTTTAGATGAATTAGTGATAATAAAAGCAGTTTCCATGCTTCTTCTGCATTTGTCAAGCTCTGCTGTTTCCATTGTGCAGACTTGTCATTGCTCCTAGGGAAGTGACAGAGTGAACCTCAGGCTGCACACGGCCCCTGACATGTAAAGGCCATCAGAACAATCACATTAGGACCAGCCTATAGCAAAGCCCTGTACGTGACCAATCCAAGCCTTCTTCCAGCTAACCAATTGCAGCCTGCTTTACATCCAATCTAGTACACTGCTTCGATGGGGTTTAAATGTGGTACCTCAGAGTGATGCTTAGTACAGCAGGCAGATCAACACACTTTACTGCACACATTGCATCTGGAATCCAGCGGCGGCCAAACCTCATTATTTATTTCATGAATCTGACCTGCCAGCTAGATATAAAACATGCATGCTGCAGACAGGCTGAACATCTCATGTAGAACAACTGCATGTATTTGCAGTTAGTGCTCAAGTTCACAAATGTAGACGATTATGCAGAGCCGGGATAAATCCTTTCATTGGGAATCATCAGCTGATCTGACAAATGGAGCATACAGATGTACTGAAAAGACAGAGGAATTGTTGTGTTTAAAAAGAAGCGGCTCCTGATCCTGTAGACACACAAAGCAATACATGCAAGGTAAGAAAATGAATGGCGTAGAATAATAGCATAGCTCCTATGCCTCCCTCTTATCTGGAATTCCACACTCTTCAGTATTTGTCATGTCTTTCCTCTATGTACACACTGTTTTTAATATTGTATGCTGCAGAACTAGTGATGATTTGGTCAATGAGGAGCCAACACTAAAGCTACTGTCATTCCTTTTTTATTTAAAAATTATAAATAATAAAATTTGTGATCAGATACTGTTGGTTAGTGCTTCATACACCTTTCATAATGAGATGAGAATATCGCTGTTGTTATAATTCAGTTTCTATGTTAGAATCATATAAAGGTTTATATACTTGTTGCAATTGTTACCATAATTTGAATAAAACTGGCCAATAATGGCAAGAATGTCATCAGTTTAGTAACAATTGCTGATGTATTTGATTATTTCATTATTTGATTATAGGGTGCCGCATGTTCTTTACTGCAAGAGACCCCCTGTAAATTTATTCCTATATATGCAAAATACCTGTGTGTAAATTGGCCCTTCAGACAGTGGCCCTAATCATAAATTATTTGGGTGACTGTCTCATTGGGGTATTGTAATGCGTAAGCCTGTGTAACAAGGTTTGTATAGCTCTGAGCTCATACTCCGGTTTACAAATATTTTCTAGTTGCTTGGTCTGTGTCATGTTTTTCAGAGCATCACTTGAATGTGCTGATCATTTTGTGCTGCCTAGATGTTTTGTCGTTTTAGTGGATTTCAGGAAGAGTAATGGGGAAGTATAAACACCTATTTCTTTATTGATCCACAGATGCAATAAATGTTAATTGTCAGGCTGGAAGGGGCTCCAAGAATTCAGTATATTGCTGCTGGTTCCTGTCCACTGATCAATATTGTGACTGTCTGTGATGAATCCCCAGGGGTCATTATGGTTGGGGTCTTCAGTAAGTGTTTTGATTGGCTGCAAAACACTGAATTTCTAATGGCTACAAACAGTATTTCAGCTGACAGAGAAAATGATGCCACCATTTGAGGCTCTACATGGAGCACAGTATGTTCAGGAAAGTAATGCAATCATAAACCCATACAATCTATAATAACTAATGATCCCTAAATACTTGTACCATTTGTGGCCCTTACCATTTAAAAAAACCTGATTCCTACTCCTCACACACAGCTGTCATGATTTAACCCTCAGACACTAGTGAGGTGGCACTTTTTTACCACTATTTTACATTAACCCCTTTTTTATTGGAATCAGTTTGGCTTACCAGATCATAATATGTGTGTATAAATATGTAGATATATACAGTAGATGTAGGCATTAACTGTGGCCAGACGGATCTTTTGGCTGACAATTATCCCTTCTAATTCCACTTAATTAAGATATGGCCCCAGGCTGGCCAACCAGTCATGCTACTTGTTTTGTGTGGTTGAGATAAGGGGTCATATAACACCTCTGGCATCGCTATTCCTGAAAGAACATTAAAAAAATCAGCTTTTCCAATTAATTTTCCACCCAGCATAATCCATCAGGGGAGAGTCTGGCAGACCTATATATTCTAAAATGTTGGTCATTATGTAGCTTAAATATACACATATATTTGCATCAATTGGTAATACATATATTCATTTTATATCACTGATTCATGATGAAATAGTTGCCATTATATTCTTCATTTATTACCCGCTTACAAATGTAACACTCCTTTTTGACACCCTACATAATAAGGCTCCCTGCAAATGAACATGTGCACTTTTGGGGCACGTACAACTGACATCGGCATGGGAAGATCTGCATTAGAATTTGCATTATATGAGGCCGTGTGTTAGGCATTGACCAACCCAAATCAAGCTGGCAGCTATGTAAGAATGTCGTTAGGTCTTCATGGGCCTCAACTTACATTTTCCCATAACTCCCATACATACTTGCAAGCATTAAGAATAACACTGCTTTGTAGATTTATTTTGAGGCAATAAAAATCAGGTTGCCCACTCACTGAAGGTATTGCAAAGTTGTCTGTAACGATAAGATTAATCAAATTTATTCAAAGCCTGCATCTTGATTATCGGAAACCCCTAATAACATGAGATGAAAATATCCAATTTGAAGTCTCTATCCACAGAATGCTCTAGCATGTCTGGTATCTTTGGAGAAATTTCCTGTTATCCCTTTTCAGTTGCTGGGAAGTTTAATGAGTCAAAAAAACTTTCATTCAGGTATTTAAAAAAAAAATTAGATGACAACATATTTTATTGAAATGTGTTCATTAGTCTTGGAGGTATAGCTCATGGCACAACACAAGTACAATCTTGTATACCCATTAAGGCTTTGTATGATTAAACCCAAGTTGCTATGAAATACACATATCAGTTGCACCTTATTGGCAATATAAAAAAATGATAATATAAGTTATATGATTATTACACTAAATCTTTCATTAATTTGTGTTTGTCACATCTCAAGTATTAAAGATTCACATAACTCATACTTAACTTTATTGGTGGCAGAATAATACATAAATGCATATCTTTCACCAATGCTGTCAAATTTGTAAAGAACATAGGTTATTGTACAAGAAATGTATAGTGTATGGTGCTTAATTGCATTTATTTATGCTATACCAAATATTAAAGGGGTTTTCAAACTTTAAAAAAAAAATTTTCTCCGGTGCTGCTGCTAAATTTTAAAAAAGCCAAAATAGATCATTTAGACCACCCTATTAGGATTATTGAGGCTTTAAGTGACAGAAAAGAGCATAATAGATCACCGGAAATCTATCTATGCCATGCTGTTTCTTTTAGGCTGTAAATGGCAGTCAATGGAAAGATATTTAAGACCATATAAAAGACCAAGCCAATCCACAGATCTAGGTGGAACAGGGATTTGTCATTTTAACTTATGGACAACCATGACCAACATGCATATTAGAGCAAAAATGATTGGCCAATTGCAGTTCCTCTGGAAAAATACATTTGTATTTCTGTAATGTAGGAAAATATTTGGATTATAGAAGCAAGCAAGCAACATCACAATCATCACAAATTAAGATTAGATCCATTCACATTAAGATAATTTCATTTAAGCTGTTGTAAAGAGTTTTAGGTAAGCTGAGCTGCTATACACAAAAAAAACATATAAAGGAGTTTCCATGGTGTTGTGAGTCAGCTGTAAGGTGACAAAAAATTGTAAGGAAATGGCCAATCAGGACACAAAATAGTTATCTAAGCGTATAACCCAAAAAGACAGATACAGCTGACTTTTAGTGTTTCACAGCTATTTATTTTTCCTCAGTTGCTACGGACAACAAGGACAGTTTTATGAAATCTTTATAATCAATATATGCCTGTTGTCTTCTAAAAATAAACAGAAAATGCCCAAAAAAATACATTTGACTTAAGCCCTGTGACTCCAGCATTAAAATATTTTTATATGCACAATTAATTCTGTGAATGACAGACAACATTGCCATCCATCACTTAGCTCATTTGCCTGGTGAAGTTAATCCTTTGCACTCAATGGCAATGTTGGTACATGAATCATTCATCAGTGGTCAGTCACAGTCACATGGATTTCAAAACTACTTTTACTTGATAGTTCTATAAAATCCTGGGAGGCAGGCTGTCTCATATATTATCATAATAAAATAGTTTTGTATTTTAAATTTTACAGTTGAAAGAACAAGAATCCAGTCATGAAACATTAAGTACATTTAACAGACTGGGACATGTTCACAATACATAATAGCTTTCTATTGATCTCTCCTCGTCCAATGGAGTAATTGCAGAATCCCAGTGAATAGTAATGACAATATGTAAAAGATGGATCACAAACAGCCAGTCTGATTTCATATGCCAGGATCATGAAAGCAATGGGTAATATGTAGAGATGAGCGAACATGCTCGTCCGAGCTTGATGCTCGGTCGAGCATTAGGGTACTCGAAACTGCTCGTTGCTCGGACGAATACTTCGCCCGCTCGAGAAAATGGCAGCTCCCGCCGTTTTGCTTTTTGGTGGCCAGAAACAGAGCCAATCACAAGCCAGGAGACTCTGCACTCCACCCAGCATGACGTGGTACCCTTACACGTCGATAGCAGTGGTTGGCTGGCCAGATCAGGTGACCCTGGGATAGACTAGCCGCTGCCCGCGCTGCTCGGATCATTCTGTGTCTGGATGCCGCTAGGGAGAGAGCTGCTGCTGGTCAGGGAAAGCGTTAGGGTGTTCTATTAGCTTACTGTTAGGCAGGAGTGATTCTCAAAGAACCCAACAGCCCTTCTTAGGGCTACAATAACGTTCTACTTTTTTTATTTTAATTTGCATCTAGTACCATTTTGTGAGGAATTAGCAGGGGGACTTGCTACCGTTGTGTTTAGCTCTTAGTGGCACACATATCCATAGCAAAGACCGAAGTGGGAAAATTTAGTAGGGGTTGGATTTCAATTAGGCACTAACTCAGTGTCATCTCATCTGACAGTAGTGTGCTTTGATACTTGGCTAGAAAATAGCCATAGGAGAATACAAAGAGCTTACTTACGCATACAGTAGCGTTCTATATATTTGATTTCTGGTTGATCTGCTGGTGGCTGTACTTTCTGCAGTGCATGTACTAGCCAATTCTGAGCAATTTGTAGTGAGACTTGCGACCGCTGTGTTCTGCGCTTAGTGACGCACATATCCATAGCAAAGACCGAAGTGGGAAAATTTAGTAGGGGTTGGATTTCAATTAGGCACTAACTCAGTGTCATCTCATCTGACAGTAGTGTGCTTTGATACTTGGCTAGAAAATAGCCATAGGAGAATACAAAGAGCTTACTTACGCATACAGTAGCGTTCTATATATTTGATTTCTGGTTGATCTGCTGGTGGCTGTACTTTCTGCAGTGCATGTACTAGCCAATTCTGAGCAATTTGTAGTGAGACTTGCGACCGCTGTGTTCTGCGCTTAGTGACGCACATATCCATAGCAAAGACCGAAGTGGGAAAATTTAGTAGGGGTTGGATTTCAATTAGGCACTAACTCAGTGTCATCTCATCTGACAGTAGTGTGCTTTGATACTTGGCTAGAAAATAGCCATAGGAGAATACAAAGAGCTTACTTACGCATACAGTAGCGTTCTATATATTTGATTTCTGGTTGATCTGCTGGTGGCTGTACTTTCTGCAGTGCATGTACTAGCCAATTCTGAGCAATTTGTAGTGAGACTTGCGACCGCTGTGTTCTGCGCTTAGTGACGCACATATCCATAGCAAAGACCGAAGTGGGAAAATTTAGTAGGGGTTGGATTTCAATTAGGCACTTACTCAGTGTCATCTCATCTGACAGTAGTGTGCTTTGATACTTGGCTAGAAAATAGCCATAGGAGAATACAAAGAGCTTACTTACGCATACAGTAGCGTTCTATATATTTGATTTCTGGTTGATCTGCTGGTGGCTGTACTTTCTGCAGTGCATGTACTAGCCAATTCTGAGCAATTTGTAGTGAGACTTGCGACCGCTGTGTTCTGCGCTTAGTGACGCACATATCCATAGCAAAGACCGAAGTGGGAAAATTTAGTAGGGGTTGGATTTCAATTAGGCACTAACTCAGTGTCATCTCATCTGACAGTAGTGTGCTTTGATACTTGGCTAGAAAATAGCCATAGGAGAATACAAAGAGCTTACTTACGCATACAGTAGCGTTCTATATATTTGATTTCTGGTTGATCTGCTGGTGGCTGTACTTTCTGCTGTGCATGTACTAGCCAATTCTGAGCAATTTGTAGTGAGACTTGCGACCGCTGTGTTCTGCGCTTAGTGACGCACATATCCATAGCAAAGACCGAAGTGGGAAAATTTAGTAGGGGTTGGATTTCAATTAGGCACTAACTCAGTGTCATCTCATCTGACAGTAGTGTGCTTTGATACTTGGCTAGAAAATAGCCATAGGAGAATACAAAGAGCTTACTTACGCATACAGTAGCGTTCTATATATTTGATTTCTGGTTGATCTGCTGGTGGCTGTACTTTCTGCAGTGCATGTACTAGCCAATTCTGAGCAATTTGTAGTGAGACTTGCGACCGCTGTGTTCTGCGCTTAGTGACGCACATATCCATAGCAAAGACCGAAGTGGGAAAATTTAGTAGGGGTTGGATTTCAATTAGGCACTAACTCAGTGTCATCTCATCTGACAGTAGTGTGCTTTGATACTTGGCTAGAAAATAGCCATAGGAGAATACAAAGAGCTTACTTACGCATACAGTAGCGTTCTATATATTTGATTTCTGGTTGATCTGCTGGTGGCTGTACTTTCTGCAGTGCATGTACTAGCCAATTCTGAGCAATTTGTAGTGAGACTTGCGACCGCTGTGTTCTGCGCTTAGTGACGCACATATCCATAGCAAAGACCGAAGTGGGAAAATTTAGTAGGGGTTGGATTTCAATTAGGCACTAACTCAGTGTCATCTCATCTGGCATAGTAGTGTGCTTTGATACTTGGCTAGAAAATAGCCATAGGAGAATACAAAGAGCTTACTTACGCATACAGTAGCGTTCTATATATTTGATTTCTGGTTGATCTGCTGGTGGCTGTACTTTCTGCAGTGCATGTACTAGCCAATTCTGAGCAATTTGTAGTGAGACTTGCGACCGCTGTGTTCTGCGCTTAGTGACGCACATATCCATAGCAAAGACCGAAGTGGGAAAATTTAGTAGGGGTTGGATTTCAATTAGGCACTAACTCAGTGTCATCTCATCTGGCATAGTAGTGTGCTTTGATACTTGGCTAGAAAATAGCCATAGCAATAGGATAGCATTGTTTGGTTTTAAAAACTCAAAAAAAAACAAAAAACACAAAAAAAAAAAAAAAAAAGTAAAAAAAAAAATAAAGTTATAACTCTCATTTTAAAAATGTTTAACCCGAGGGCTAGGGGTAGAGGACGAGGGCGGGGACGTGGGCGTCCAACTACTGCAGGGGTCAGAGGCCGTGGTCCTGGGCGGGGTGAGACACCACCTGCTGATGAGGGAGCAGGGGAACGCCGCAGAGCTACACTCCCTAGGTTCATGTCTGAAGTTACTGGGACTCGTGGTAGAGCACTGTTGAGGCCAGAACAGTGCGAACAGGTGATGTCGTGGATTGCTGACAATGCTTCGAGCAATTTGTCCACCACCAGTCAGTCTTCCACGCAGTCCACCCATGTCACCGAAATCGCCACTCCTCCAGCTCCTGCACCTCAGCCTCCTCCCCCCCAGTCTGCCCCCTCCCAGGAAAATTTGGCATTTGAACCGGCATACTCTGAGGAACTGTTTTCTGGACCCTTCCCACAGTCACAAACCACTTGTCCGGTTGCTGCTGAGCAATTTTCCGATGCCCAGGTTTTCCAACAGTCACAGTCTGTGGGTGATGATGACCTTCTTGACGTAGTGGAAGTGTGTAAAGAGGTGTCCGACGATGAGGAGACACGGTTGTCAGACAGTGGGGAAGTTGTTGTCAGGGCAGGAAGTCCGAGGGGGGAGCAGACTGAGGGATCGGAGGATGATGAGGTGACAGACCCAAGCTGGGTTGAGAGGCCGGGTGAACACAGTGCTTCTGAGACGGAGGAGAGTCCTCGACCAGAACAGGTTGGAAGAGGCAGTGGTGGGGCCAGACGGAGAGGCAGGGCCAGAGCTGGTGCATCAGCGCCAAATGTGTCAACTAGTGAAGCTCCCGTGGCGAGGGCTCCTGCGGCGAGGGCTAGATCTTCAGAAGTCTGGAGGTTCTTTAAGGAAACACCGGATGACCGACGGACTGTGGTGTGCAACATTTGCCAAACCAGGCTCAGCAGGGGTTCCACCACTACTAGCTTAACTACCACCAGTATGCGCAGGCATATGAATGCTAAACACCCCACTCAGTGGCAACAAGCCCGTTCACCTCCGGCCGTGCACACCACTGCTCCTTCCCCTGTGTCAGCTGCTAGTCAGCCCCCTGCCCAGGACCCTGCCACAAAAACCCCATCGTCGCCTCCACGATCCTCCACAGCATCCACCAGCGTTCAGCTCTCCATACCCCAGACGCTGGAGCGGAAACGCAAATATAGTGCAACCCACCCGCACGCCCAAGCCCTTAATGTGCACATCTCCAGATTGCTTAGCCTGGAGATGCTGCCCTATAGGCTAGTAGAGACCGAGGCCTTTCGCAACCTCATGGCGGCGGCCGCCCCTCGGTATTCGGTCCCCAGCCGCCACTACTTTTCCCGATGTGCCGTCCCAGCCCTGCACCAGCACGTGTCAGACAACATCATCCGTGCCCTGACCAACGCCGTTTCTGACAAGGTCCACCTGACCACGGACACGTGGACGAGTGCTGCCGGGCAGGGCCACTATATATCGCTGACGGCACATTGGGTTAACTTGGTGGAGGCTGGGACCGAGCCTGACACTGGGGCTGCTCATATACTGCCGACGCCGAGGATTGCGGGGCCTACCTCGGTCCAGGTGTTTCAGGCCTACTATGCCTCCTCCTCCTCCCACCCCTCCTCCACCTCCTCCTCCGAACTACCATCCGTGGGCACGGCGCCATCAGTCGGTAGCTCTAGGCACAGCAGCAGTGCCGTCGCTAAGCGACAGCAGGCGGTGCTCAAACTGCTGAGCCTAGGCGACAAAAGGCACACCGCCCAAGAGCTATTACAGGGCATCACGGCGCAGACTGATCTGTGGCTGGCACCGCTGAACCTCAAGCCGGGAATGGTTGTGTGTGACAACGGCCGTAACCTGGTGGCGGCTCTGCAACTCGGCAGACTGACACATGTGCCATGCCTGGCCCATGTGTTAAATCTGATAGTTCAGCGTTTCCTCAAGACATACCCCAATCTGTCTGATTTGCTCACGAAGGTGCGCCGCATCTGTGCGCATTTCAGGAAGTCCAGCCCAGATGCTGCCACTCTCAGGGCAGCGCAGCGCCGCCTCCAACTGCCCGCTCACCGACTGTTGTGCGACGTGCCCACGAGGTGGAATTCAACACTGACCATGTTATCCAGAGTTTACCAGCAGCGCAGAGCGATTGTAGACTGCCAGATGTCAACTTCCACCAGAACTGGTAGTCAGGTCAGTCAGCTTCCTCAAGTCTACAATGAGGAGTGGACGTGGATGTCTGATATCTGTCAGGTGCTGAGTAACTTTGAGGAGTCAACACAGATGGTCAGTGGCGATGCCGCCATCATCAGCCTCACCATCCCGCTGCTTGGCCTGTTGAAAAACTCTCTGGTCAGCATGAAGTCGGAAGCTTTGCGCTCGTCACAAGAGACAGGGGAAGAATATTCCCTTGTTGATAGCCAAAGCACCCTCAGGTCTGTTTCTCAGCGCATATCGGAGGAGGTGGAGGTGGAGGAGGATGAGGAGGAAGAGGAGGAGAATGTTGGTGAGACACAAGAGGGGACCATTGTTGAGTCCTTTACTGTTCAGCGTGTATGGGCAGAAGAAGAGGAGTTGGAGGAGTTGGAGGAGGAGGAAATGGACAGTCAGGCCAGTGAGGGGAGTGAATTCTTACGCGTTGGTACTCTGGCGCATATGGCAGATTTCATGCTAGGCTGCCTATCCCGTGACCCTCGCGTTCAAAGAATTTATTCCAGCACCGATTACTGGGTGTTCACTCTCCTGGACCCACGGTACAAGCAAAATCTTTCCACTCTCATCCCTGCAGAGGAAAGGAGTGTGAGAATGCATGAATACCAGCAGGCCCTGGTGCACAAGCTGAAACAGTATTTCCCTTCTGACAGCGCTAGCGGCAGAGTGCGTAGTTCTGCGGGACAAGTAGCGAGGGAGAGTAGGCGAGCAGGCAGCTTGTCCAGCACTGGCAAGGGTACGCTTTACAAGGCTTTTGCCAGCTTTATGTCACCCCAGCAAGACACTGTCACCTGTCCCCAGTCTCGGCAGAGTAGGGCTGATCTTTACAGAAAGATGGTGAGGGAGTACGTAGCTGACCATACCATCGTCCTAAATGATCACACAGCTCCCTACAACTACTGGGTTTCAAAGCTGGACATGTGGCACGAACTGGCGCTGTACGCCTTGGAGGTTCTTGCCTGCCCTGCCGCTAGCGTCTTGTCCGAGCGGGTTTTCAGTGCAGCTGGTGGCATCATCACCGATAAGCGTACACGCCTGTCGACTGACAGCGCTGACAGGCTGACGCTTATTAAAATGAATAAAGGCTGGATTTCTCAGAATTTCCAATCTCCACCAGGTGAAGGAAGCTCAACCTGAATAATTGATCCACTCCTCCTCCTCCTCATTTTCCTCCTTCTCCTCCTCTTTGTACAGTAAAGCAGAGGAAAATGGCTATTTTTTGACAGGGCCCACTGGCTCTTGCTATAGTACTTCATGCATTTAATTTTTCTGGAGGGCCACCTACCCGGTCCTCTGTTTGAAACAATTTTTGTGAGTGCCACATACAGGCACTCAATCTATTCCATTTTACTGCAGGGCCACCTACCTGCTCCTCTGGTTTGAAACATTTTTGGGACTGCCACATACAGGCACTCAATCTATTCCATTTTACTGGAGGGCCACCTACCTGCTCCTCTGGTTTGAAAAATTTTTGGGACTGCCACATACAGGCACTCAATCTATTCCATTTTACTGCAGGGCCACCTACCTGCTCCTCTGGTTTGAAACATTTTTGGGACTGCCACATACAGGCACTCAATCTATTCCATTTTACTGGAGGGCCACCTACCTGCTCCTCTGGTTTGAAAAATTTTTGGGACTGCCACATACAGGCACTCAATCTATTCCATTTTACTGCAGGGCCACCTACCTGCTCCTCTGGTTTGAAACATTTTTGGGACTGCCACATACAGGCACTCAATCTATTCCATTTTACTGGAGGGCCACCTACCTGCTCCTCTGGTTTGAAAAATTTTTGGGACTGCCACATACAGGCACTCAATCTATTCCATTTTACTGCAGGGCCACCTACCTGCTCCTCTGGTTTGAAACATTTTTGGGACTGCCACATACAGGCACTCAATCTATTCCATTTTACTGGAGGGCCACCTACCTGCTCCTCTGGTTTGAAAATTTTTTGGGACTGCCACATACAGGCACTCAATCTATTCCATTTTACTGCAGGGCCACCTACCTGCTCCTCTGGTTTGAAACATTTTTGGGACTGCCACATACAGGCACTCAATCTATTCCATTTTACTGGAGGGCCACCTACCTGCTCCTCTGGTTTGAAAAATTTTTGGGACTGCCACATACAGGCACTCAATCTATTCCATTTTACTGCAGGGCCACCTACCTGCTCCTCTGGTTTGAAACATTTTTGGGACTGCCACATACAGGCACTCAATCTATTCCATTTTACTGGAGGGCCACCTACCTGCTCCTCTGGTTTGAAAAATTTTTGGGACTGCCACATACAGGCACTCAATCTATTCCATTTTACTGCAGGGCCACCTACCTGCTCCTCTGGTTTGAAACATTTTTGGGACTGCCACATACAGGCACTCAATCTATTCCATTTTACTGCAGGGCCACCTACCTGCTCCTCTGGTTTGAAACATTTTTGGGACTGCCACATACAGGCACTCAATCTATTCCATTTTACTGCAGGGCCACCTACCTGCTCCTCTGGTTTGAAACATTTTTGGGACTGCCACATACAGGCACTCAATCTATTCCATTTTACTGGAGGGCCACCTACCTGCTCCTCTGGTTTGAAAAATTTTTGGGACTGCCACATACAGGCACTCAATCTATTCCATTTTACTGCAGGGCCACCTACCTGCTCCTCTGGTTTGAAACATTTTTGGGACTGCCACATACAGGCACTCAATCTATTCCATTTTACTGGAGGGCCACCTACCTGCTCCTCTGGTTTGAAAAATGTTTGGGACTGCCACATACAGGCACTATCCAAATTAAATTGTCTCCATAGCAGCCTCCACACGTTGTCTCCATTGCTACCTCCAAAAGTCGTCCATATAGCTGCCTCCATACATCGTCCCTTTATCAAACGAGGTATGTCAGGCAGAAATTTGGGTTGTTTTCATGGATTACACATCAAAGTTGTTAACTTTGTCGCCACCCTGCTGTGTTATCCACAAAATATACTGGCAAACTTTTACCATTTAGGGATATTATTTCAGCGCTTCTTGCGCATCTGTTTACATTCCCCTCACCCGCCATATCCTATACTTATAAGAACGCTACTACACTTGATCTTATACAAAAGGTTCTTAGAAGTGCTGTTTGGGGAGTAGCCTAGAGACAGGGGCTTGAATTGGCGAAAGCTCGCCTGGCAGCGGAGCGCCAGTTCCATGCGCATCATGCGCTTCTTGCGCATCTGTTTACATTCCCCTCACCCGCCATATCCCAAACTTATAAGAACGCTACTACACTTAACTTGGTGCAGGCTGGGACCGAGTCTGACCCTGGGGCTGGTCATATACTGCCGACGCAGAGAATTGCGGGGCCTACCTCGGTCCAGGTCTCAAAGGCCTACTATACCTCCTCCCACCCCTCCTCCACCTCCTCCTCCTCCGAATTACCATCCGTGGGCATGGCGCCATCAGTCGGTAGCTCTAGGCACAGCAGCAGTGCCGTCGCTAAGCGACAGCAGGCGGTGCTGAAACTGCTGAGCCTAGGCGATAAAAGGCACACCGCCCAAGAGCTATTACAGGGCATTCCACATCAAAGTTGTTAACTTTGTCGCCACCCTGCTGTGTAATCCACAAAATATACTTGCAAACTTTTACCATTTAGGGATATTATTTCAGCGCTTCTTGCGCATCTGTTTACATTCCCCTCACCCGCCATATCCTAAACTTATAAGAACGCTACTACACTTGATCTTATACAAAAGGTTCTTAGAAGTGCTGTTTGGGGAGTAGCCTAGAGACAGGGGCTTGGATTGGCAAAAGCTCGCCTGGCTGCAGAGCGCCAGCTCCATCCCAAGATCCAACTAACATAGTTGCAGCACCTTTAATCTACTACTAGTTCACTGCCTCCATAATAATAATAATAATAATCTTTATTTATATAGCGCCATCATATTCCGTAGCGCTTTACAAATCATAGGAAACAAATACAAATGTATTGTAACAGAGCACAACATTTGTATGGAACAACAGGAGTGAGGTCCCTGCTCGCCAGAGCTTACGGTTTATGAAGATGATGGGGTAACACGAGGTAAAAGAATATTTAACGGTCAAGCCATTCTTCTTAGGGAATAGAACAAAATATAATAAATGGAATTGCTGTCGCTTGAACCACTCAGCCGTCATCTTATATACCAGGTCCAGGGTGAATGGGACTGCAGAGAAGTCTGGTGCCTGTTGGTTGCTGGATAACAGATGGGAGGACGACACAGGACGGGTTAGTAGAAGAGTTAAAACTTCATGCAGTTAATGAGTGTTATAGGCTTGCCTAAAGAAATGGGTTTTAAGAGCACGTTTGAAACTTTGGAGGTTAGGTATTAGTCTGATAGTCCAGGGCAGAGCATTCCATAGAATTGGTGCAGCTCTAGAGAAGTCTTGGAGACGCGAGTGGGAGGTCCGCACTAGGGTAGAGGTTAATCTAAGATCACTGGCGGATCTAAGAGCACGGGTTGGGCGATAGACTGAGATAAGAGAGGAGAGGTAGGGGGGTGCAGCATTATACAGAGCTTTATGGATGAGGGTTATTATTATTTTAAACTGTATTCGAAAGGAGACTGGCAGCCAGTGCAGCGACTGGCATGAACTGTAAGCATACATGGTCCCCTTATCAAACGAGCTGTGTCAGGCAGAATTTTGGGTTGTTTTCATGGCTTCCATGTTAACTTTGTCGCCACCCTGCTGTGTAATCCACAAAATATACTGGCAAACTTTTATCATGTACCGATATTATTTGAGCGCTTCTTGCTCACCTCCTTTGGTTCCTCTCTGACACCCATTGGTTTGAAGCCTGAGTCCAATTAGGGTATGTCGCCATGCCACTCTCTAGCCTGCTGCCGCTGCCTCTGCCTCTGCATGCCGTCCCCTATAGTGTCAGGGTCAATTATTGGATGTTTTACATGCTATCTAGCTTCATTCTGTCACTCTGTCATGGCCATGCTGTTGCCCATAATTTCGGCATAATGGTGCGATTAAGCAGCCTCAGAGGCATCCATGCATGCTGCCCCTGCTGTTTCCTGTCCATTTCCGTGGTGTTTCCATCCTTTTCTGAGGTTCCCAGGTGTTTGGCCAAGCTTCCCTGTGCAGAGCCTTGGTCCCCTTGAAAAATGCTCGAGTCTCCCATTGACTTCAATGGGGTTCGTTATTCGAGACGAGCACTCGAGCATCGGGAAAAGTTCGTCTCGAATAACGAGTACCCGAGCATTTTAGTGTTCGCTCATCTCTAGTAATATGTCACTAGGTTTATCCTTACTGATCTAAGGTGGAATAAAGCAGTGACAGAGACTTGTCACTATGTATCAAAATGTATAGTTTACTGAGCCCTAACTCCTGCTTTCTGTGAGCATCAGGCTTCCTCTGTTCTCCTGCTTCTGATTGACAACTTTGTTCCCTATGTAAAAACCACAGGGGGTTTAAGGATTGAAGGGGGTTTCAGGGCTGTGCTCTGTGCGCAGGAAATACAGTGGTCTGCAATAGTATTTGGCCGCTTGTGATTCCTTAATCGTTTGGATGTTTGTCACACTTTAATTTTTGAAACAAATATAAATATTAGACAAACATGATACAAGTAAACACAAAAGTCGATAGATGAAGATCTTTATTAGGGAAATTAATGTAAAAAATAAATCAAAAGCTATAGGGCCCACATAAAATAACTGTGCGTTTCTCACATCTTATGGAAGCTTTTTGGAATTTGTAAGTAACCAACACAGCATTTCAGAAAAGCAGTAAAACATGATGGTGGTAGTGTGATGGCCTGAGGCTATTTTTGTGCTTAAGGACCTGAAAGATTTGCTGAATTATGCAGTGTTAAAGAGGACCTGTCATGGCAATTTGGAACACTAAACCACCTGTAGGTCCTTATGGACTGGTGGTTTAGTATCCCAGATAGCCCTTTAGCAAGTCCCTATGTGGGAACTATTAGTGCCCCCTGCACCTGCAAGTCATGCAGTGAAGCTGGTGTACTACACGACACACCTGTACGGCGCTTGCGCAATGAAGTTAGGGAGTAGTGCTCTGCCTTCATTGAAGAACTGTGTAGGTGCAGGAAGCACAAGAGACAGGTCCAATGCACCTTATTGGACTTATGTCTAGGTAAGGGTTTTTTTTTTATAGTGGCCACTGAGGGACTTGGTAAAGGGCGCAATGACAGGTCCTCTATAACATAAACAAAATAAGAGTTTAGAGTGCTCGGAAAACCCTCCAATGTGGGTGAATTCCAACTTTGCAAAGATGAGTGGCCTATCAGAGCATGTAAAAGACTCATTTGGTAGTTATCACAAATGCTGGATTGTAGTTGTTTCTACTAAGGGAGGGCCATCCAGTTATAAGATTTAGAGGGCAATTACTTCCTCACACAGGGCACTGACTGTTTTGATTATTTTTTCCCTTAAAGGAAACCTACCACTGCTAATGGTAGGTATTAGCTGTAAACCCCGGGCACCAGCTCAGGGTGAGCTGGTGCCGGAGCTTACCTTTGCTAGTGTTTTAAACCGCTATATCGCGGTTTAAACACATTTTGATGAACAGACCCAAGCTAGCTTCGGCGTTGCGCGGCCGTGCGCGCGCGTGCGCCTCCATAGGAAGTGCCGGAGGCGTCATGCGCGCAGCGCCGAAGCTACCTCGGGTCTGTTCATCAAAATGTGTTTAAACCACGATATAGGTAAGCTCGGGCACCAGCTCACCCTAAACTGGTGCCCGGTGTTTACAGCTAATACCTACTATTACCAGTGGTAGGTTTCCTTTAATAATAAAAATATATCACTGTCTCTGTGACTTCTTTATTCCACCTTAGATCAGTCAGCATAAACCTAGTGACATTTTACCTTTCTTAAAAAAAAATACCATTACTTTCATGATCCTGGCATATGAAATCAGACAGGCTGTTTGTGATCCATCTTTTACATATAGTCATTGCCATTCTCTGGGATTCTGCAATTACTCCATTGAATGAAGAGGAATCAATAGAAAGCTATTATGTATTGTGAACATGCTCCAGTCTTTTAAGTGTACTTAATGTTTCAGGGTTGGAGTCCTCGTTCTTCAACTGTAAAATTTAAAATGCAAAATTATTTTGATATTATAATATATAGAATTGACTGCCTCCCATTGTTTTATGGAAATATCAAGTTAAATGTAGCAAGTCCACCTCTGAATTGCAAAAAAACTAAATTAAGGACCTGTGGGTGGTTGAGTGCACCAAAACGCCCTGACAGGTCCCTTTTAAGAAAAACTAAATTTAGACTGACCTAGTTAAAGTCCTGACCTTAATCTGATACAGATCCTGTGGCGTGACCTTTCATGCACGGAAACCCTCCAATGTAGGTGATTTACAATAATTCTGCAAAGATGAGCGACCTAAATTCCTCCAGAGCATGTAAAAGACTCATTGGCAGTTATCACAAATGCTTGATTTAGGGAGAAACCACTTTTTCACACATAACCTTGTAGGTTTTGATTACTTTTCCCCTTCATTTAAAAACTGCATTTAGTGTTATGTCTAATCTTTATAATTTTTTGGATATCTGATATATTAAAGTATGACAAAAATCCAAAATCATAAAGGGGCAAATAAAGTCTCATTTTATAAAAACTACAGCAAAAACACCAGTGACTGATGAGTCAGGGTCTTTATTGCTTTCTGATGCGACCCCGCAAATTGGGCAAAATATATTTTGTAATGCACTATTGTGTGGGGGCTCCAAACAGATAACTCCTGTCCGTCACGCCCATATTTGAGGAAATTTGGGCAGGGGTTTTCTTGTTGAATAAATTTCAATATGGTGTATGCTACATGGATGACTTAAAGAAAATCTGTCTTCACAATATTTGTTATCCATAAGATGTTATCCTCCTTTCTTCTGAAATGTATGTTTAAAATCAAGCTAATTAGCCTGAAGGGCCCCTAGGACTGTAACCAGAGCCCCTCCATAGTGCAGGTTCACAGGCTGTAACAGTGTGCAAGGAGCACTTATCTCCTCCCACTCTGTGCTGAAACAGAGATTACATCAAAAAGAAGCAGATGGGAAGTGCTGAGGGAACAGGGGAGAGTTGGAGAGAGTGTAACAGCCTGTGAATTAGCAACATGGAGGGGCTTTGGTAACATGCCCAGAAGCCCTTCAGGCTCATTAGCATAATTTTAAAAGTTGATTTTAGGAGGAATGAGGCTATGGATAACAAATATAAGATGATTTCCACAGTCATAATGCCTGGAGATATAAGTTAGTGTCCCTGGTTTATCATGCTTGATTTTGATTCCTTTTAAATATATACCAAGTCCTAACATATTAATGTTAATGTTTTCTAAAATCATGTTAATATATTTTAACAATTATTGTAAGCACTTGATTTCTTCCCTTCTCAACAACTGTTCAATTGTAAAAACAGAATCTATACAATTGTATCAGGCAAAAACATTTATTCAAGATTAGATTCTGTACTTATTTTCTTCTTTTGTTTGTTATTATTATGTATAGCATAAATTCAAAACAACAAAGGAACATTTTGTATATTAACGCGTACCCTAATTTGTAAAACCATTTTATTTAAACTTCAAAAAAGTAGAAACAGAAATGAAGTTTCTAATGATCTGGATAGTATTCTATCACATGATAACGTGGCTCTGTAAAGACACAAGTTTATCAGGTGATAGAATACTATCCATGTCTGTGTTGAAGTTTTAGAAGCTTTAGCCTATTATCTTTATCTGTCTGCTGTCTGTGTAAAACAGGAAAAACAAATATTTTCTTTGTTAAAATATAATATAATAATATATATTACCAGTTTTAGTATTATCACCTGTTCTATTGATTTATGAAATTTAAAATACAATTTAATTGTTAACAGATTTCTCATCTTATGGAACTTGTCCCATTGTCCTGTTCATAATTCTCATAGTAATAGATGAATAACTTTTTTCTTTGACAATTCATTAAAAGGTTTATAATACATTGGTGAATTGTTTTGCCAAGTTTGAGATGAGCTTTTTGTGATTGTAAGAAAATAACAGCCATATGAATACTCTCATTTTGTACTGGGAATAAAAATTAAATATACTATTTAATGCCTATTCTGTGTATCATTTATTAGGTAAAAATTGCTACTTCATTGAACTAAGTTGTTCCTTTATGGTAAAAAAACTCCATAATCTGAAAAATTGCCACTGATCTTTTAGAGACATTGAGCCATCAAGGCCGTGTGATCAGACAATCTTTTGCTGCCACTAAAATATTTTGTGTTTCCATATACACTGCAGTTCCCCAATACCTGTTGAGAGAGCTGCCACACAGTGCCTTTAACTCCCGTTGCTTACAAAAATAGAACAGTCATGAATTCCTATGGCAACCTCTCCTACTCATTCACATTTACACACAAGTTAAATCTAATGAGTTGGAAAGCCAGGGCAGAACACAATATCATTGTAGAAGAGAGATATTAAATCTTCAGAAGAAATGGTCTGTGTCCACTTGGTACAACTCATTTACAATGTTGCCTTGAATTTTTATTTTAAGGGTTCTGTCCAAAATCCATTTGATCTCAAAAATAAACAATGTAAGTATTAAGTCTCCATTATCTTTTGTTGCTGTGAAGGCTTTTTACTTGTGTGCACCACATCCCAGGCATTTTAAGAATTCTGATATGAACTGTGACAGATAGTATGAACACTTTCCTCACAAGATAGGCTGGTTACTTGCTGTAGAATATCAGACATTAATTTTGTTCAAATTTTGTTCTAATTATTTATTTTCGCATAGCCAACTCTTTAAATATGTTACAGGATTAATAAATACATGATTTGGAAAGCTCTACAGAATATGATGGCGCTATATAAATAAGCGCCATCATACTTTTGACAGGATGGATTTATATAAAATATTGTAGCATGCCCTCAAATTTCAGAACACCCTCTGACACACCCAGCTATGTTAGGTTTTATTTATAAGACTCTGATCTTCAGAAACATTCAAGATAATTTCAGTTTTAGAGCTCTTACACCCCCTTTGTTGATAGCTTTTATTAGTCACTTCCCCATCCTATTAGACACGTTGATGTGTGAATATACATTCAATTGTACAATGAGACACATATTTGTAGAAGAAATGTGAAATGTATCCTTCCGCTTTCTGTATTCCATAAAAAAAAACCTGTTTCTTTATTTAATCCATTAAAAAGACGCCTTACATCTCCAGAAAGGAAGACCTATGCATTTTTGTACAAATGTCTTGGTCATGACCATAATTAAGAACTTATATTTTATACAGTTCGAAATATGTATTGCAAAGGAACAATAATCAGGATGGGGGAGTTGACTGCTTGTTTTATAAACACATTTGCATATACAGATTGGACACCTTCAACTAAGCTCCAATTTGGTTAATAGCTTCAATATTTCCGCACATAAACAGACATAAGTCATTCAATTGATTTCTGAGTAGATGGCAGTCAGTGTCACATGTTATGTTCCTATAATTCCTCCTTACAGCAATTGGCCAAACCATCGGTCCTGGTAATACGGTCTGTAGGTAACCTGAATGGCATCTTGGTCAATGCAAAAAAAAAACTGAATTTAGCTGTAGAAGTGTATAAATGTATTGTTTGTTATGGCTGTAGGACAAAGAGCAATTATACTGGACAAAATACGGCCCACTATTTGTTTTCTTCCAGAGTTTCTGCTGTTTTAGTGACAGATCTGGTTCATATAAACATTCAATTGTCACCTGATTGCCCAAGGTAATGTTATAAATGGGCCAATGGGGAATTGCTATTTCATTAAGGGAATGTTTCTTACAATATCTGTAGTTCAGCATGTTATTCTGTAATTCTTATATACTGTTCAGTATCTTCTCAATTGACTGACCATTAAAACAAATTCTATGTGAGATATTTACGTCTTGCCCTTGTTTCCTCAGTTTTCTTCAATGCTAAATAAATTCTGCCTTAGGGTGTACAAGAGTATAACACTCAATCATTCAGACAGAGGCTTAATATTTTTGACTTATGTCAGTATTTCTTTGTGGCTGCAATGGGGTTTGATTTAAATGGATCCCAGCAGAGGCTGTGAATTCCAATACAGTAAGGGGATTAGATAATATTCAGGATGAAGAAAGAAAAAGCTTGAGCTTGACCTAGTTTTAAGTGCAATGACAAATAGCAACTGTATGTAAGGGTAAAACAAAATATCCCTTCATTCAGCACCCTGATCCTTTAAATTAGATGGTAAATTGTTTAAAGTTTTGTTTCATTAGTTATATTTCAGCATCCAAAAGAAAATAATTTACTATTTTTTTGCATTACTTTCAAACACAGAATTAACCCAGGCATTTCTGGAAATGTTGTTGCATTATTAGCAATTTTTACAGGTTTTTTTACAAGTACAAATAAAACTGAAATTACAGCAAAAAGAATTAACCCAACAAACTATTTATTTTCTGAAAGAAGACACTTGCCCCATTTTCCAAATTGCATTAAGAAGTTTATAGACACCGTCATGCAATTTTGATTCAAAGTGTAAAACTGTATAAATAATGCATAAAAATTTGTGTCCCAAACAGAAAATAATTTGCCTCCCACCTCTTAAATGCAATAGAAGAACATGTGTAGAGCTCATAGATATCTCATAGTATAATGCTCATACTGAACACTCATACTTAAATATATATATCGTCTGGGTGAGTATCCGATTCTTCCCTATAAATGACCACCATGACTACCACAATCCCAGCTGTTAGTGTAGAAGGCCAGCTCGCACAGGCTCTGCTTCTAAACCCAGGCCATCGCCATGATGTAACTGTACGTTATGGTGCGGTAATTACCTGCACCTTATGACGTACATGTACTAGCATTGGCCTAATCGAATTGCAATTTTCTCTCCTTGGTGGAACCCGAAGGAAAATGCACCCCATTTATGTCAGGAAAAGATAATTACTGCAAGGCCTTCCCCACCACTAACAAAGCTACTGCGTGATCTGTCCACATAATAGGTACCACTGAAGACAGTCTCCTGCCATTCATGCATATTATTTAAACCAAAAGTGAATAACTTTGGAAAATGGAAAATTGTAAAGCTGATCAACTGGCTAAATTGTGATAGCTAAATTACTGGGTCTGGCAAGCTTTAAAACCATAGGTCTTGTAGGTTTTTTTCTGATATGTAATGGTTAGTGCCTAAAAAGTAGTTAAAGGGAAACAGGTCTGGAAAACTTAATCCCCCCACTTTGTCTTTGGACATATGTTATTGAGGTTAGTTCATCTGGTCCAATCCAACAAGGTTTATGCTTGTTATGACAAAAATTGTCGGAACACAGAGTATTACAGCTTCCTTGGTATAATACTATATCATAGTGACCATACTACCACTGTCCACTAATGAAAGTCCCTACAATGGACATGTAAGTATCAGAATTAGACCATGGAGAGTGTTTGTATGGGTTCTATGCGGCAACAAATGGAGAGATGACACCGACATAAACTATGTTGGCTCTGGACAATGTTCTGCTGGAAAAGCTTGGGTCCTGGCATTCAAATGTTTTATCGACATGTGCCTCCTACCAAAACATTAGTACAGATCTAGTACAACCTTGAAAAATTTGTTCAGGAATGCTATGAGGAATATACCTGTAATATTGGAATCTGTTGTTGGAATATATATGTTTCTCATATATAAGTATTTCAGGAGTACACTTTTCTGTAGCAGAGGAAAATTCCTAGCTGCTACAATCAACCTGCAAGAGAGTAAAGTGTAAACAAGTGCATTCATGGTGCTTTAAGCTAATTAGTACTCATTAGTCTACCATTGTTACTCACAGTGTCTAAAAGCAATGCTAGTGACATTTATACAGAAGAGATCTCAAGAAAGAACAATGCAGAAGGCAGGCCGGAGATTATACTCTTAAAATAATTAATCAATTGCCGGACTGATGTGCAGTTTGATAGTAGCTCCATTATTATTTTTAGCAGGAAAATATGAATCTTGAATAACTTCAGAGCTTCAGAGCTCAGTCACCATTTATGGCACCAATGGATTATAAATAAGAAAATAAAACAACTTAAACAAAATGTTCTACCATAGATCTTCTATAAATGAGTCTCCATGGTAACAGACTAACTTGATTTAGTGCTTATCTTTGTCATATTTCATACCATTGTGTCCCCTATATATACATACATTTATGTTGATGTAAAAACTGGAAGGTCAATAAGACATAGCGGAAAGATACAAGGGAGAATGACTGCAGGATCATACTACTCTGAGGCTATTTACATTATTTTTCCACGGAGGTCTACTGAGAGGTTCTACACCCAAAATGAAGAAATGACTCATTTAGTTCCTACATTTTTAACACTTTTGTGACTAGTAGGACAAAAGAATGTAGCTTAGTTATAAGGGTGTGACTTTACTTGAAAATGGGGTGTGAGATAAAAATGATAAAAATGAATCAAAATTTGGTGTATATAAAAATGTATTAAACAATGTCAGCTCTACCATTCAGAATCATACGCTTAGATAAATCTGGGTATGTTTAAGACTTAAGGTGCAATTTAAAAACCAATGCTTTAATTACCATATTTTTTGGACCATGGTCATGCAGGTGCATGGCTCGCTATACCATACACCTCCGATTACTGTCTGTGATAAAATGAGCCCTGCACTTGTCTGATCATGGTCAGATTTCTGCCCACTAGTCCCAAACATAGACACATTCCATAGACTGACAGCAAGCGGAAATCTAGAAATCTGTGAAAAATTAATACAGAAAGTATTATGTAAAATTAATACCCCTTTAACTCCATAACAACTATTATTAAATCTATTTCCCAATTTTCTAAGAAAGAACAATGTGAGTACTTATAGGTTCGAAATGGGATCTGTTCTGCTGCTAGGGCTGAAATTATTAAAAACTGGAAATCTGCCTTGTATCCTAAAATTTTTTATGTAATTCGTGGGGTCAATGAAAATTGGAAGATTGAACAGTGCATGTGGGAATATGGCGTATATATATATATATATATATATTTTTTTTTTTTTTTTGTACTGTTTGAAGTTAAATGATGTTTGTTCTAGAATGCCTGCACCTCTTTTAAAAGAACTAAAAGCCACATTTGCTTGAGTGTGATCAATAACTCAAATTCATCATTCCAAAAATAGATTTTAATAAATCAAGGGTAAACTATGAAAAATGTCAATGTGTAATTAGAAGTAAAGTTTGCAGTGGGCCTGACATCCTTCTGCTAATACTGCATGAAAGACGAGGACTAAAGATTGGCTGGTTAGAATGACTTACCCATGTACAATCAATTGCTCTCCAAGGATGTTGGGAGATTGACATGATTCTTAATGACTACCTTCTTGACTACATTCTTAATGACTACCAAATAATTCCCTACTAATGGTTCTATTTAAAGTACATTTTTATTTGTAACATTCTGAAAATAAAGAGTAGCTGGATCAATATTCTTGTGTATAGAAGTTCATACTTCTGTTTTATAAACCTTCAATTTATGATTGTTTATTAATTTATTTTTATCTGCTAAAAATATTACAGGTGTCAGCACTCCAGCATCTTCATGGTTCAACTATCATTGTCAACTATCATTTTAAAGACAAGCTAAATTCCAAGGACAATGTCTATGCAATGTTAGTCCAAGTCATAGAGTTATAAATGCAAATTAAAAAAATGTTTCTTAGAAAAATTTCTGGGATATTTCCAGCTGGATTTGGACTTCGTCTGTCACAGAAATTTGTATTTTTATTGTTTCTGTCTGGATTTATTACACTATGCTTTGGGACACTGTTTCTCTTACCAGACACATCAAAATTTAGAAGAATATTTTTATCTAGTACACAGAGCCAGAATGGTGAAAGATTACACAACTATGCTAGTAAGAAAATGAACAAAAAAACTGTTGAAGATCAAAAGTCACTGCTACGGAATACAAATCAAGAAAAGTGGAGATCAAAAGACAAGTTTGATGTGGATGTAAAACCACTGGGATTTATCGCCAGCAACTATAAAACACAAAAAGAAGATATGTCATTGAACAGAGAACACATAGTAAGTGCTAAAGCCAAAAATAAAGAAAGCATGATACCTGCAGCTCAGAAGAACCACGCTGACTTTGTTTTTGATTACAAAGCATTTAAAAAATCCCTAAAATATCCACCACTGGGAAATCAACCGGAATCAAATGATTCAGAAATATGGGAAAAAAGAAACAAGATAAAGGAGGTAACTATACAATCTAAGCACTGATATGTCATTGTTGTATGATTTCTTCTATAAAATATGATTACTTGCCCTGGATAAAATTAAATCTACTACCAGGATGAAGGAGTGTAAACCAAGAACTTTGACACTGGTGTGTGCCCCCTCTGGTAGTATCCACTTTTCCTTTAGCTTCTTATGCTGTTGTTTTTACATAAAAAGACTTTAAACATTATATAAATGAGCCTGAGCCCCTCTGGTTTATTGGCAGAATTTTTTAAGCCTTTTTTTAGTAAAATAATGGCGTACCTAAAACATGAGCGGACATGTTTGTTTACAATCTATAATCCTGGTGGTAGATTCCCTCTAATGCATTTGTTTGTAGCTGAACCAAATTGATTATTATGGTCACCATATCTTTCTGTTTTTCCTTTTCTCAGATATTATTTTTATAATTGTGGACTGTGGACAGAGAGAAAAGACAGAATTATTAAAAAAAACCATTAATCTAATACTTCAATCGCAGCAAAGTTGAAAATATTATTTCATGTATCTGTGGCACCTATTTCTTGGCAGCTTGAGAAAATATGCTTGCCTTCATAAACTATCATTCTTTCTGAACTTGACCAATTTATGCATCAAAACACATCCAGTATAGTTTCATAAATTCCCGAAGTCCTAAAAATAAGATTTATGAAGTGAATTGATCACAGTGAAGAAGAATTATGACGATGAGTCATCATGAATGATAACAGAAGCAATGACTAGATGATAGCTAAGGCTGGGCTATAATTTTGCAGGAGGAAAGCTGAAATTAGAAGGGGTTTGCCCATACTTTTCAAGGAAAACTGGGAAATGTATTCTCCAAAGTAGCATTGGTGTTTTGGACTTCAATTCATATTGTTAGAGATGCATGCCTTTGGGATTAAAGGTTAGAATTGAAAAAAACAAACAATTGAGGATCGTACAT
Organism: Engystomops pustulosus; assembly: GCF_040894005.1. Lineage (NCBI taxonomy): Eukaryota > Metazoa > Chordata > Amphibia > Anura > Leptodactylidae > Engystomops > Engystomops pustulosus. Next base: position 137,618,787 of record NC_092412.1, on the reverse strand, counting down.
TGTGCATTTACTATTTCAAACTAATCAATAGGGTATCTGTTTTTTGTATGAGAGGACATGTTCTTTCAAGTGCTCTCTAGCAGTTCTGCATGGAACATGTGTGTTATAATTCTAGCTGTTGCTACCAATAACAATTGAACTTATGTAAAATGACCCCCTAATGAATGGAGCAGTAAGTTGAACATGCAAGCTCATGCTCCATTCATCTCCTTCAGACTGCCAAATAAAGGCAGCTTCATTAAGCTAAATTAATGGGAAATGTCTCTATGCAAGATGTCACCTCAAACATACCGAGTATGTGGGGTCTTCATCTGTAATTGGTGGGCCTAGCTGTGGATAGGTTATAACTAGTTAACTTTGTCCAAGCCATTTGAATAGACATTACATAGATGTTATTAAATTGACATTTCTATACAGGTCCTCTTCCATTTTCCCTTTATCTGTTTTTTATCTGAGTAACTAACTTTCATTATATATGTTTCAAATAATCAACACAGTTAATGTAATCTTAGATGTTTTTGTACATGCCACTAAAGATATATAGTTTACAGAATATATCATTTTTTTCACAACAGATGATGAAATTTGCATGGGAAAGCTATAAGAGATATGCTTGGGGAGAGAATGAACTGCGTCCAGTAACTAAAGATGGACATTTTGGAAGCCTATTTGGTAAGGTGAAAGGTCAAAATCAGTTACATAAACATATAAAATTTGAATTCCCTATCTAATTGCTACAAACATAATGCATATCCTATATTAACAGATGTTAACCTAATTTCAGTGTAGGCAGACATAAAACAGTAAAAAATAAACAAATGCCATTGTAACAAGCAACAGATAAAGACCTACAGTGCTATTCAAACAGTTTGACTTTGTACCCTCCCAGTCACTAATTTACCACTTTACAAGAATATTTTCTCAGGCCATATTGCAAAGCTAAAAGCCTCGGCATCTGGAGGTATGGTATAAATAGCACTGGCCCAGTTGGACAGAAGGGGTCATCTGTAAGTTGGGTGTTCTTAAGAAGGGGGCTGCATGTACTGGGAAAGAGAGCTTGCTAGCAATTAAGTCCTAGCTGAGCAGTGATGTTTGGGGAGGAATAAGCTAGTGTACGCACTGACTCTTTAAGCTGAGAGCCAACAAATATACTCTGTGGGAGCTGTAGTCAATTCTGAATACAACAACTGTATTAAGGCAGGGGATGTGGCCAGAAGCAAAACCCAATGTTACAGTTACAGTTCCCCTTCCCCTTTACACTTCTCTTCTTTGTTCAAGAAGTAAAAGAAACCACTTGACTTCAAGTGCATCAGTGTTTTCAGGACCTCTATACTGGGCCAAAGCCATTTCAATCTAAAATGTTAAAATGTTTTCCTTCTTGTGGACCAGATGACCACTGGGGGAAGAAACAGAAGATTAGTAATAATGGTTGATGACTTCTGGTTTTAGCAAAAAGAAGGATTCAGGGATCCTGAGACTAGGAGGTAAATGTAGCTTGTAGGACACATGCAGTTGTGTAAAAGGACTCCAATGGGCCCAGTGAAAACTTCAAGACCCCATATGCTTAAACCCCCCCTGCTATCACCAATTAAGCCTATGGGAAAAATACATTGAAAATAGCACAACTATACCAATATATATATATATATATATATATATATATATATATATATATATATACACTCACCGGCCACTTTATTAGGTACACCTGTCCAACTGCTAACTGCTCGTTAACACTTAATTTCTAATCAGCCAATCACATGGCGGCAACTCAGTGCATTTAGGCATGTAGATATGGTCAAGACAATCTCCTGCAGTTCAAACCGAGCATCAGTATGGGGAAGAAAGGTGATTTGAGTGCCTTTGAATGTGGCATGGTTGTTGGTGCCAGAAGGGCTGGTCTGAGTATTTCAGAAACTGCTGATCTACTGGGATTTTCATGCAAAACCGTCTCTAGGGTTTACAGAGAATGGTCCAAAAAAGAAAAAACATCCAGTGTGCGGCAGTTCTGTGGGCGGAAATGCCTTATTGATGCCAGAGGTCAGAGGAGAATGGTCAGACTGGTTCGAGCTGATAGAAAGGCAACGGTGACTCAAATCGCCACCCGTTACAACCAAGGTAGGCAGAAGAGCATCTCTGAACGCACAGTACATCAAACTTTGAGGCAGATGGGCTACAGCAGCAGAAGACCACACCGGGTGCCACTCCTTTCAGCTAAGAACAGGAAACTGAGGCTACAATTTGCACAAGCTCATCGAAATTAGACAGTAGAAGATTGGAAAAACGTTGCCTGGTCTGATGCGTCTCGATTTCTGCTGCGACATTCGGATGGTAGGGTGAGAATTTAGCGTCAACAACATGAAAGCATGGATCCATCCTGCCTTGTATCAACGGTTCAGGCTGGTGGTGGTGGTGTCATGGTGTGGGGAATATTTTCTTGCCACTCTTTGGGGCCCTTGGTACCAATTGAGCATCGTTGCAACGCCACAGCCTACCTGAGTATTGTTGCTGACCATGTCCATCCCTTTATGACCACAATGTACCCAACATCTGATGGCTACTTTCAGCAGGATAATGCGCCATGTCATAAAGCTGGAATCATCTCAGACTGGTTTCTTGAACATGACAATGAGTTCACTGTACTCAAATGGCCTCCACAGTCACCAGATCTCAATCCAATAGAGCATCTTTGGGATGTGGTGGAACGGGAGATTTGCATCATGGATGTGCAGCCGACAAATCTGCGGCAACTGTGTGATGCCATCATGTCAATATGGACCAAAATCTCTGAGGAATGCTTCCAGCACCTTGTTGAATCTATGCCACGAAGAATTTAGGCAGTTCTGAAGGCAAAAGGGGGTCCAACCCGTTACTAGTATGGTGTACCTAATAAAGTGGCACACATAAATATATGCCAGAAAGTAAATATATGTCAGCAATGAATATAAGGCACACATAAATATAAAGGAGCTAGCAATAGATTTTCTGCCTACCAGGGATGCCATTACCTTTGTTTTGCTTTCGTCTTCACATTTTAATTAATTATGCGTAACAGTTCAGATCTATTAGATAATGAAGTACCAATAAGTGGTTTGACTGAACAGTCATAAGAACGACATGGCGATGAAGTTTCAGACTCTACACACACCTCTTGACTCGCTGCTGGTTCTGGCATTGTGCTAGGTAGTCTTACAATGTTCATTTTCTGGGAATAGGAAGTATGCATTTTAAGCTAAAACAGTGTTTTTAGGTTTATTAGTGAAACTTTGGTGACAGGTTCCCTTTAAACCTCTGAGGCTCCCAAGCACCCCCCTCCCCCTCCTCACAACAGAACACTGCCCTGGAATGTGCACATAGAAAGAGAAGTGCTTTATACTGCTACATCATGTAGCTAAGTCGAGAAGACTTATTTAAAAATGCACAATAAAGCTTGATGACTAAAATGGTACATGTTTTAAGCTTAGTCCCACGCCATTATACTTGTTGCAATGAGGGACATTTATAATATGCCGGAGCTACATTGGCAAATCCCCTTTACAGCCATGGATACATCAGAATTAAACTTAGCCTGCAAACTTTGGGCCTGAATGTTCACAGACTATAGCGAGTGCTCACCCCTTTTGCCGCATGACTCCTTTACACGCATCCACCCAACCTTGGAGCTTATAGGCCAAAGACTGGAGTGCAAGTCCTGATAATGGTCTCCGAGTATGTGTTTGTATTGTATTTGTAAAGTATACATACAGATGTAGCAAACATTTCTATAACCCATAACATGATATATTTTAATCAGCTGGGGGGGGGCACTTTTATGAGATTTGTCCTGGAAACGAAAGAACCTAGAAACTTCCCTGGTTTCTGAACTTTGACTTTACTTTTTAGCCATCATTTTGAAGAATTGCATATAAAGAGGTTATACAATCTTTTCCTCATCACTTGTAGTTTTGCACAGCCACAAGTGAGCTGTATTGAAACACTTATAAGCAATAATATTATTAAAACATATATTTGGGTTCCTGTGCATCTAACATAAGATGGGGAATATTTTCAAGTTTACTGTGAACATTGTAATATTTGTATGTGTCTTTAAAACTGACATGTTTTTAAACATAAAAAGTCATATTTGATAACAATTTCCAGAGCAATGTGAGAGTTGCCAACATGTACAGCTGTGGATATTAATGTGAAAAACTACTAATTATGAATTTCATGCCAATCTTAGTAAGCTAATAAGGATTACCTAGCAGCTCTCCAGACATGACCTAGAAGCTCTCACATGTCCAGACATTGGGTTATATGAATTTCTATGTTCTATGTGGTGATCCTGTTTTTATTCTTAATAGAAACATATGAACAGATTGAAGACTAGCTGTTACCAGTTGGTTGTGTGTCTTTACTATCTCTGATAATCTACAATTATTGTTGACAATAATACTGTATAGAGACAACCCTTTAACAAAGGAAATGGAAATAACCGCTTGTCAGTTCACTCATATATTTTGTGGAGGAATAACGTAGAAATGGCAGCATTTACAATTATAAGAAAAAGATGCTTTGGAATTATTGATTCATTGGAAATACAAGTACTAATTAAAATAAGTCAGAAACATTTATAAATCAGCCTTTCAGTGATTCCATATTCAATGATAATGTATACAATTTTGACAAAGCAAACAATAAAAGAAAATGCAGCAGCTTACAAAATTTACACATTTTGACGTAGCTTGTTTTTACATCCAAAACTCAAGTACTAATCAAATGTATGATTAAAGGAAAACAACCATTTTGTTAAATAAACAACGAACTAGACGTACTCATTGTGCTCCTCTTCATTCCGATTCTGGCGCTGGTCTTCTTTAATGTTGACACGGCTGGATCGCCTAGAAAAAAGACTTCTAATTAGCAGCTAGGAGCTCGGGGACAAGATGTCTGGGCTGCTAATTATGCACGCCCATGCACTTCTCTCTCCCATGCTCCCATGTGATGTCACGTGAGAGGTGTGAACTCGGGGCGTGCATAATTAGCAGCCTGGAGAGCCGGACATCTTGTCTCCACGCTCCGGCCTTCTAATTATAAGTCTTTTTTTTCTAGGTGATTCTGGAGTGTCAATATTATAGAATTTGACATAAAAGTATAGGTATCGGAATGAAGAGGAGCTCAGGTGAGTATGTCTGGTTTGTTGTCTTGTCTGCTTTAATGCCATTCAGTCTTCTACTGTCCAATTTCGATGAGCTTGTGCAAATTGTAGCCTCAGTTTCCTGTTCTTAGCTGAAAGGAGTGGCACCTGGTGTGGTCTTCTGCTGCTGTAGCCCATCTGCCTCAAAGTTCGACGTACTGTGCGATCAGAGATGCTCTTCTGCCTACCTTGGTTGTAACGGGTGGCGATTTGAGTCACTGTTGCCTTTCTATCAGCTCGAACCAGTCTGCCCATTCTCCTCTGACCTCTGGCATCAACAAGGCATTTCCGCCCACAGAACTGCCGCTCACTGGATGTTTTTTTTTTTTCGGGCCATTCTCTGTAAACCCTAGAGATGGTTGTGCGTGAAAATCCCAGTAGATCAGCAGTTTCTGAAATACGCAGACCAGCCCTTCTGGCACCAACAACCATGCCACGTTCAAAGGCACTCAAATCACCTTTCTTCCCCATACTGATGCTCGGTTTGAACTGCAGGAGATTGTCTTGACCATGTCTACATGCCTAAATGCACTGAGTTGCCGCCATGTGATTGGCTGATTAGAAATTAAGTGTACCTAATAAAGTGGCCGGTGAGTGTATATATTTCATGAACTTCTTAGATCAAGCTGTTTGAAAGGGTTACAGCACTACATGGTAGTGTAGATTTCATGTTAATCCTATGTGACAAGGTATCGTGGTTGACTTGTCACTGAGGTGCCTGGCCTCGGTGAAGTAAGCCGCTAATCTTTGTCAGTAACCATAGGTTTCTGACCCTTATTTAAAAGTAGTTTAGCTGCTTGCTGCAGCTGATCTGGGCCAGCTTTTACTGGAGTAGTCTGAGAGCTGGGTGGGATCACTACTCCCAGGCCAGGTGTTTCCTTGCATTTATTAGCCAGGAGGTGTAGCAGGCTGAGAGTGTGTGGCTCCAAGCCTGAAGTGTTGGTCTTCTGTCTTTCTCCTGATGTTGTCTCAGGACTGGGTCAGACTGTATGTTGAGGATAACCTGTCTTATGTTAAAACCTTTTACCTGAAGAAAAGTCAACTTTATGTTATGCCTTCATTTTGCACCCTGCCGAAGAAAGATGTTTATTTTCATTGGTGACTTTGTTTTAAATAAACCTTCCATTATTGGACATTAATGTTTTGTTTACCTTTGTGACGAAGCCTAACCCCACACCTATTACACTTAGACTCCAAGAGCAAGAGCAAATTCAGCAGCCTGTGCTTTCTTGCTGTTTCTTAGCCTTTTTGAGTTTTGTAAATATGCGATTGGGTCCAAAACCATTATAATAATAAATAATAATCTTTATTTATATAGTGCCATCAAATTCTTTAGCACTATAAAGATTATGAGGAACATATACAAATAAAATACTACATTACAGAGTACAAACAGTCATATGGAACAATAAGATTGACCGTTGCTTTTTGTTTTCAAATAATAATACAATGCGTTCTGACTCTTTCGCTTTTTACATTATTTATGAAGTATTACACACGCACAGTTACACAACTTAAACTTATGTACCCTTAATGAGTTGTAAAAATGAGAGGCACAGGAGATTATGTGGTCCGTATATACACTGACCAAAAGACGGGCTCCTTCCAAAAGATAGCGCCATTCTTCCAAGGCAAGTTTAATAGCTAGGAGTTTACGATCCCCAATGGAGAAATTCCTCTCGGCAGCAGAGAACGTTTTAGAGAAAAACCTATGTTAGGCCTATGGAACCTTTCTGGGTGATAACATCTCCAGGACCTACTGAGGAAGCATCCACTTCAAGTTGGAATGGTTTCTCAGTGTCAGGCCATGTAACAACAGGGGCAGAAGCAAATGCAGACTTAAGCTTGGAAAATGCTTCTTCAGCCACCAGAAGCCAGAGTTTAGGATTAGCGTTCTTCTTAACGCCATAATGGGAGACACGAGAGAAGAAAAATGTGGTATAAACTGCCGGTAGTAAAAGACGAAAACCAGGAATCTCTGTAGGGCACGAAGTCCTACTGGGCGAGGCCACTAAAGTACCACAGATAACAGTGGCATAACTAGACTCACCTGGGCCCAAGGGCAAAATGCCTAACAGGCCCCACCACGACCTAACCGTGAACAACAATATTGCTGCGCTCACAAGTTGCATTTTGAGACGCAATCCAAAGGCTCCAACTGTGATCACATGCTGGTGTAACATTAAAGGGGTATCCTCATTTCAGCACATAATATAGTTTGTGTAATCAAAAGTTATACAATTTTTCAATATACTTTCTGTATTAATTCCTCATGATTTTCTAGATCTCTGCTTGCTGTCTTTCTATAGAAAGCTTCTATGTAAATTCAAGTGGATTAGAAACCTGTGCATGGTGATGTGACAGACATGCAGGTGCACAAGCCGTTATTATCACAGAAAGTAATAGGGGATTTGTGATAATAATGTCTCGTGCACATGCATGTCCATCACATCACCATGGACAGGTTTCTAATCCACTACATAGAAGCTTTCTATAGAAAGACAGCAAGCAGAGATCTAGAAAACCATGAGGAATTCCTACAGAAAGTATATTGAAAAATTGTATACCTTTTCACTACACAAACAATATCAAATATTTGCTGGACAACAAGTGGACAACCCCTTTAAGGGGTATCTACCACGAGGCTGAATGACTGTATGCAAATGAGCCTGAGGGGCTCCAGGCTTCATAGGTGTTAAGGACCCTGGAGCCCCTCAGGCTCATTTGCATACTGTCCTTCAGCCTGGTGGTAGATGTCCTTTAAGTTTTCATTGAGCCAAATGTGATTGAAAAGCAATGCTACCTCAACATGCGATCATAGCGGAAGCCTTTGGAATGTGTCTCAAAGCAAAATCAAAATGCACAGGGGCACATTTAGAAACCTGGTCCCTGTGTGATCCCTGATCCGAAATGTCCGACGAGGATGAAGTTTTCCGGGATTCACTAACAGTGTGCGCCCGATATCCTGCATCTGTCGCTTCCCCGATCAGGTCCATCGGAGTTCACCTTCTTCTTCCCGGTGCATGTAAGTGCTTGGATTGCGACACAATTTTAAATGTTAAATCCCATGCGTTGTCCGAATCCGTCGGATCGTCTGTTGGCCCACCCCCGATTTGTGTTGCATGAAAGCCGGAGCAATTGCGACACAATCCGATCATGTATGACGCAATCCCCGCACGATCCTCAAAGACGTCGGGAAACCCAACGAAAATGCGGCCGCGGGACCTTCGTAAATCAGCCCCACTGTGTGAGGGCGGCTTAAAAATACCAATAGTAAATAAGGATGTGGGGAAAATAAACATGTTCTAAAACAACTTTCATATGCAGGGGCCTAAGGTGCATTCAATTCATTTTAGCGCATGCATTTCAAAGCGCAATTCAACAGCTGAAGAGAGATGTGCCTAACTAAATAGCTGTTAACATTTGCATTTATAAAACGCAATTATTAATGCATGTGTTAATATGTATGTTAACATTGCATTAGCAATCACGTTCACTGACATATTGTTATATCATTAGTTAACATTGTGTTAACATTAGCGTTCTGTATACACAAATGTTAACATCAGTTTAATTAGGAAACTATAGCTGTTGCATTGTGGTTTGAAACATACGCGTTAAACACCACATGTGAATGTAGGTCAACAGGGATGGGCTAAGCATAATATGCGTTTCCACTGGATCAAACACTTTTTTTTTAGTGGAAAGGCATGTGATTGGGCCAAACCTTTTTAAGGATGCGGTTACATGCTGCACTTGCATTGTGTTTGAGAGAGCAGTCACATGTGCTGCTAGCGCTGCATTTACAAACACAGCACAAGTGCATGGGGTGAGCCTCGGCCCAATCATATACACTCACCGGCCACTTTATTAGGTACACCATGCTAGTAACGGGTTGGACCCCCTTTTGCCTTCAGAACTGCCTCAATTCTTCGTGGCATAGATTCAACAAAGTGCTGGAAGCATTCCTCAGAGATTTTGGTCCATATTGACATGATGGCATCACACAGTTGCCGCAGATTTGTCGGCTGCACATCCATGATGCAAATCTCCTGTTCCACCACATCCCAAAGTTGCTCTATTGGATTGAGATCTGGTGACTGTGGAGGCCATTTGAGTACAGTGAAGTCATTGAAGTCAAATCGAGACTCATCAGACCAGGCAACGTTTTTCCAATCTTCTACTGTCCAATTTCGATGAGCTTGTGCAAATTGTAGCCTCAGTTTCCTGTTCTTAGCTGAAAGGAGTGGCACCCGGTGTGGTCTTCTGCTGCTGTAGCCCATCTGCCTCAAAGTTTGACGTACTGTGCGATCGGACATGCTCTTCTGCCTACCTTGGTTGTAACGGGTGGCGATTTGAGTCACTGTTGCCTTTCTATCAGCTCGAACCAGTCTGCCCATTCTCCTCTGACCTCTGGCATCAATAAGGCATATCCGCCCACAGAACTGCCGCTCACTGGATGTTTTTTCTTTTTCGGACCATTCTCTGTAAACCCTAGAGATGGTTGTGCGTGAAAATCCCAGTAGATCAGCAGTTTCTGAAATACTCAGACCAGCCCTTCTGGCACCAACAACCATGCCACGTTCAAAGGCACTCAAATCACCTTTCTTCCCCATACTGATGCTCGGTTTGAACTGCAGGAGATTGTCTTGACCATGTCTACATGCCTAAATGCACTGAGTTGCCGCCATGTGATTGGCAAATTAGAAATTAAGTGTTAATGAGCAGTTGGACAGGTGTACCTAATAAAGTGGCCGGTGAGTGTATATGTTTCCAGTGAAACACACCAATCACATGCACTTCACTGGAAACGAACATGCAATCAGGCCGAGGCTCACCCCTGTGCGCTAGCAGCACAGGTGACCGCACCCTAAACAATGCAAGTTACCTGGTGCTGGTTACTGGTTTCTGTGATCAGGGGTAGTGGGTAGCGGGTTTTTACCTAGCTTTATTGAGGCCGCGGTAGTCAATACACAGATGGAAGGAGCCATCCTTCTTAGCCACAACAAAGAATTCAGCAACAGCAGTAGAAGAGGATTTGCGGATGAACCCCTTCTGCAGATTCTCTTTGATATAGGCCGATTTAGCCACAAGGCGGCAAGACTGGCACTCAGGACCCCAGGGAAGAACCTCCCCAGTCTGCCAATAGGACGGAGGATGTGGCTTGGGGAAGCACAAAGAAAGACAGTCTCTCCATATGCAAGGCACCAACTTGCAGGCATAGCAGTTTGGTGCGATACTGGACCGGTTCCCAGAGGATCTGCCCACTGATGGGCTTCTCCAGATGAACCACAGGAAAACAATGACGGGAGAACAGAGCAGCATCCACAAAATTCCCTGTAGCACCGGAGTCCAGCAAGGCCGAGGCTTGAACCAGATTACTGGTTCCAAAGCTGAGCAGAACTGGAAGATGCAGGTATGGAGAAGCTTTGCTCTTGCCAAGGGATGCTCCTCCAAGGAAGCCTAGGTGTGAATGACTTCCTGGACGCTGAGGACGCACTGGACATGACTGGAGGAAGTGTCCCGGGCTGGTACAGTAGATGCAGAGATCCTCCCGTCTGCATTTGGAGTGCTCATGGGGTGTTAGCCGGGTTTTATACACCTGCATAGGCTTCTCAGTAGCAGAGGTAGGAGACGGGAGAGATGATCCCTGGTAGACCGGAACCTGACGGGAAAAATGTCGGACACTGGGTTGTGCATGTTCAGTTACCACTTCTGTTGCCATTAGTTCAATATGCAAGGAGCACTGTGTAATAAAGTCTCTGCACAACTTCACCTCCCAATCTTATTTGGAAGGCATAGAGAGCCTCAGCCTAAGTTCTGAGGAAGGTAGACAAACCGGGCTAGCAGGTGGAACCAAAGGAATTTGATGTGGCTGCTGGGATGTCAATAGCTGCTGTAGAATGGCAGTGGCTTGTCTGAGCTGCTGACCTTGTACGGCAATCCACTGGGACTGCTGGGCCACGATGGTGGTGAGATCAGCCAGTACAGGTAGCGGAACCTTGGCGGGATCCATGGCCGGATATTACTGTCAGGATTCAGCGGTAGTGGACCACTGCGAGTGATTCCGTATGCCGACACCTGGTAGCAGAGTCTAAGTGGTACCTGGTTTCACCAGAGCCTGCCACAAAGCAGGTTCGATTTGCTGCGGGACTTGCTGCGGCAGGGTACCTCCAGGTTGCGCCACAGGCGCAACTTTGCCTGCGGTGGTGGCCAAGGCGAAGTACAGAAACGTAAGGCAGGTTTGTGGTCGGGGACAGGCTTCTAAAGGAAGTATAACCCAAATAAGTTATGTCCTATAGAGGAGTACGGGTAGCTTCCCCCCAATCTAACTTATCACACCCTAAAAAGTAGGGGAACTTACAAAATATTTTTTTATAAAAATCTCTTCATTTTATTTCATCAGCAACAAAACATACGTCTAGCCATTTATTTCAACTTTAAAATGATCCCAAGGTAGATTGGGGCTCAGGCAGCCCAGCTATAGCAATATAATTAAAACTGAACCTTTATTATGGAAAGAAAAGTTTATCCAAACGATGGGAATGACAACATATGATACTGTAATGTAATGTAAGGTATTTCTGACTTGCTATAGCTGGGCTGCCTGAGCCCCAATCTACCTTGGGATCATTTTAAAGTTGAAATAAATGGCTAAACATATGTTTTATTGCTGATGAAATAAAATGAAGAGAGTTCTAAAGGAAGTAGTACACACCGTTGTAGGAAATCTTCAGTTTCTGGACAATTTGTCATATTGAAAGGCCTTCATGTCTAGGAACAAGAAAAGACTGTCAAATTTAATATTAAAGTTCTTTTTTCTGGCCAAAGGAAGGTCAGTTTTATATCTTCTCTAATCAGCCAAATTGTGATATGTATGTTCAAGTATGTGCTAGCATACTTGAACAAGGGGTTTCAAGGGTTTTCTAAACATCCATTAGCCTTCTGACACAGTTAGAAAACACAATGTACCATTAAACCACTGGAATGGTGGTTGTTGGAAAAGGGCCTATATACACCTATGTAGATATCACATTAAAATCCAGACATTTGAGGCTGGAATAGTCACCACATTAACAATGTATAGGGTGTATGTATGATTCATTTAATGTTAGCTTCATTGAAAGAAAATGTGCTTTTCTTTCAAAAATAAGGACATTTCTAAGTGTCCCCAAACTTTTGAGCGCTAGTGTATCCGAAACTTACAGAACCATTAGTGCACCAGTCCACCAAACCAAGCTTTATGTGTATAAAAGATATATGGAAGACCACCTGGTGCAAAAAAGAACCTAAAGTACTCATATACACATACTGGGGCTCATTTACTAAGGGTCCAATTCGTTGGGTTTCCCAAATATTTCCAATTTGTTCCGAATTGCCCCGGGACTTTGGCGCATCGGCGCCGGCTTTCACGTGACAGAAATTGGGGCCGTGGCCATCGGAAAACCTGTCGGATTTGGAAAAAACTTGGAATTAAAAAAAAAATTACAAGAATACAAGTCACAAGAATAGCACTCACATTCACCGGGACGAGGAAGGTGAACTCTGGCGGACTTAAGCGCAGCACCAACACCGTCTGGATATTGGGCGCACGACCTTAGTGAATCCCAACAACCTCTGGATCAACGTTGGACAACGCACCGTGGGATCGCGAATGGACCGGGTAAGTAAATGAGCCCCACTGTGTGAAACAAGATTCTCTTGTGAGGAAACCAAGATTGAACATTTTTTGTAGCATTAATCAAAAATCTACTTTACTAAAAATCTACTTTTAATTATACTTTAATTCAGATTAGGTAAATGTGAATGATATTCTGTGATACTTATCACAGAGTAGGGAGATCAGATGCAACACAAAAGATGCCTGCAAACCATGTGGAGAGCGAGATTATTGATAGTGTTTTACTCAGTAAGTAAAAATCTGTGTGGAGGCATGATACGAGAGAAACTCAGAGTAAACAGGTAATGTAGCAGAAACATTTTTTAATTAACATGTATCTGAAGAATAATTACTTTACAATTAATGTTAAAATTACTTGTGACTGGAATTGCTCTATAATTGGAGAAGCCAGGCTAATTACAAGGGATTGATTGCTGTTAATAAGCTGCACAAGCTTCTACACAATGTGAACAAACTTCAGTGGGAATTCTATGAATATTATTAGCATTTTTGAGAAAATAAAATGGATATTACTATACAGTACAAAAACCTCCCATTAAAACCATGTCAAAATTGGGCACATATAGTTACATCTCTGAGCATATTGAGTTTGTTTACTGAAGCCACATGCTCATAATCTGTTGGTCTTCTATAGTTGTAGACAATATGTTTTGCGTGTCTGTTTATTTCCAACACCTTTAGCTGTTTTCATTTTGTTTACTTCATTTTCTATAAGCAAATTTTTAAATGTCATTCATCATGGTTAAATCATTTTCTTCTTAAAAGGGAAAAATCTTGGGAGCTTAAAATTTACGTGTCATGAATTCACATACAACTTTACGTGCTTGATATTTATTATGTATGTGCAAATGTCTACACTAAGCTGATAAATCCCAAGACACAACCACATGCTTCAATTTCCTTTTGGGTATTTTCATTCTTTAGAGACAAGGAAATGTTTAGATCTGTTTGTATGTCTATAATGGGTTGCAAAACCATTCACAAAACCTTGTACTTTTTTACTATTTTATGTGCAATTTGTGAAGTCTGAAGAAAATGATACCTGCTTTTTGAAATAAAAAAAATAATAAAAAGTATGGTGTGCATATTTATTCCGTCCCCTGTAGTCTGATTTCACTAAATAAAATTGTGTATGTCCAATTCCAATTTCCTTTAGATATTATTAAATGAAGTAAATCTATACATAGCAATCTGTAAATACAATACATAGCAATTTGCTAATATAGTTTGAGAATAAATATTAAATATTTGAATTTTCTTTGTATGGTTTTATATACAATTTTATCTTTGGGTTAACATGGGCTTTTGTTAAATTAACCATTGAAAATACAATTTTTATACTGATGACCTTTGCTTGGGATAATTCGCCATTTTTAGATTGGGTGTCTAAAACTATCTCTGTTCACTATATAGAATTGGTGATAAGGACCTGAAATTGTGTTCCCATATAAGTGAATTGAAGTATAGTTGCAATACCCCAACAATGTCACTATAAAGTAGATACAGATTCCAGCTAATGGCTGAATTCTGAAATATCGTCCAGTTCTTGAACCAAAATGGGCACTGACACTCCATACTCCAGCAACATCAAAAATCTAAACTTCATGGAAAATGAAATAATAATAAAAATCAGATATAGCAATACAGATTTCAGGAGTCTTCGGTGGGTGGGGGGAGTCCTTTATCTTAATTTTTATCTTATGTTCTCTTATATTTGTATCTTTTTTTCAGAGATTTGTGCAAAAATTTTAAACTTGTCACAGTCTGCTTTATCCTTAGAATCCAGGTGTTGATTTGGAATTTGTATCTTTTGTGTTACTTTAAAAAAAACAAAACCAACCAACAAAAAAAAGTGTCTGACATTTCCTGATTAAAGCAAAATGATTCCCATTGTCTTACTAAACTAGTAAACTAGGGCTAGTTCGCTCAAACAGTGGCTATGCTAATTCCTTTAATGCTGTAATAATAAAGAAATGCTAATAATATCCATCCTTTTCTGACACAAAAGGTTTTTTGGTCACTCAATTTTGGCGCAACTTGTGAACTTTTCGCAAATTTTTTTTTTTGGCACAATTTGTGTTCTATTACCACCTCATGAATGTGGGTCATTTTAGACCCTTTTTGGTTGTGTGAAATAAATCATAAATGCTTCCCCAAGTCATCATGATATATGTCATATATTAAGCACTTGCATATACTATGATGACTATAGTGGACTTAAATGCTCGGTTTGGTCTTGACTTCTAAACAAATTACATTGAATTACTGTGCAGTAATTTCTTTCTTCCAAACAGGCGGATTAAAAGGAGCTACAATCGTGGATGCTTTGGATACCCTATACATAATGGATTTGAAGGAAGAGTTTGAAGATGCATCAAAATGGGTAGAGGATAGCCTAGATCTTAATGTGGTAAGCTGAAAAACCTTAACCATTAGGCCAAGAATACACACATTACAAAAATAGAACATAATAAGCAGTGTGCTGGCTCCATCAAGCTTAAAGGACATCTACCACCAGAATCAAGAATTGCAAACCAAGCACACTAACATCCAGGTGTGTGCCCCCTTTGACAGGATCTGCTAATCTTTTAGCTTCTTATGTCCTGATTTTTTAAAAAAAAGGCTTTTAAAATTATGCAAATAAGACTGAGGGACTTCTTAGATGTTAATGGAGCCTGGAGACCCTCGGGCTCATTTGTATAATCTTTAAAGCAAAAATCTTTAAAAACAAGGGCATATGAAGTTTAAAGGAAACCTACCACTATGGATCTAAGGTAAATCCGGTGGTAGGTGCATCTAACGTATGTAAGGATAGATGTTTTTAGGGCTATTCCTTTACTCCCCTCTATCTTTTCTAATCTTTAATCAGGGTAATATGCAAATTTTCTAAAGAGGCTGCTGGGGCATGGAGCAGCCGGAGCTTAGGCTACAGGGCTATCCATACATACATTAGATGCACCTACCACCGAATCTACCTTAATAGGTAGATCCGTAGTGGTAGGCTTCCTTTGAAGAAGAGCAGATTCTGTCAGAGGGGATGTCAGTGTACTTGGTTTACACTACTTCATCCTGGTGGTAGATGTCCTTTAAATCAAGTCATGCCATTCCCTGGCTCAGCTGGTGAATAAATTATTAAAGTTTAAAAATTAAAGAATAGGTTAAAGCAAATATTCAAGAAAAAATTTAGTTATTCTTGAACATCTCAGTGTAAGACAATGAAACACATTCTCTGCCTGCTGTTATATTTGCGGTGCATACCTAAAATATAATTTATAACTTGCTGAGCCTAACCAACAAAGTGAAGTACTGTCTGCCTCTAGATGGAATTACTCTGATAAACTCTTTGAGAATGGTAGATGATGTAGCAATATAAAATGTAAGTGTTCTTGTCCCATAATGGGTTATATTTTTTGTTCCATTAGAATGGAGAGGCTTCATTGTTTGAAGTTAACATCCGTTACATAGGAGGGTTACTCTCTGCTTACTACCTGTCAGGAAAAGAGGTAAGAAAATTAAAAAAAATGTAATATTATATAGTATATTTTAATAGTAAGATCTTCTTAAGTAAGTATACATGATACTTTTTTGTATAAAACAGTACCACTCTTGCCAATGATTGATTTTTTTTTGTATTGCAGCTCAGTACCATTTAATTGAACCTAATACCCCTGCCCCCTCTTCTCCTCATTCACCAGGACTAATATTTCAGAATCCCTTCTAGCTTTGTAAAAATGTGAAAAGTCATAGAATATGGCTGTACATGAATGTGTGATGCTAGTTAGTGAACTTATCAAATCTTTATGAAAGTAATAGAGTGCCACAGCTTAATAAAATAAATGTAATAAGAACGCATAGCAAAAAGGTGAAGGTTGCAGTAGAATTATTATACAGTACATTGAGACCTCTTTTTGGCATAAATGCCAATAAAATGAAACAGGCTATTGAGTCTTGTATAATTCTTATAAATTCCTGCAAGGCTTAACCCAAATATATAATTTGGTATAATGAGACATGGATAGTGAGACAGTCCAGTGTTCATACAGGAGTCATGTTTATGTTCTCATTCTTCATGGCTAAAACGTCTTGCCCAGGTATTTAAAGAGGACCTGTCACCTCTAAAAACTGCACTAGTAAGCAGCTCCTAGTGCTACAGCAGATTCAGCAGTATTACACTGCTAGCGTGGAGGCTGGATTAGGGGTGTCAGCGCGGCAGTCACTGCCGGCCTTGTACCGGCCCCTCATGCATACGCCTGACCGCTTATAGTGCAATTTTTAGAGGTGACAGGTCCTCTTTAAGAAGTGTTTGCACTGCTATTGTGTTGCACGCGACCCTTTTTTGGCGTGGCAGGGAGTGTGCTGTGGGACAATCCGGACCAAACGCTGTATTTAACTTTCAAATTGTGTCGCACGTCCTATGTTAAAGATGCACCACAAAAAAGATGGTAACTGTCGGACCTGTATGGGGAAGCGACACATTCATGATTTCTGGCACATGATCTTAGTGAATAGATATAGAATTATAGACGGACAATGCACTTTCACTGAAAGCGAGTGACTTGGTAAGTAAATGTGCCCCATAGCGTGAACACAGCCTATGGCCGTGTTCACCAGATATGCTTGAAATCCATTTTGAAATGCATTTTAAGTGCATTTGGAGTACCTCCTATCAAACATCCATGTCTTTAGACACGCTTTTGTAAGAAAGTTATTAGTACTTACTGAAGGCAAGGATTTAGGTCTAAACACATAGGTGAGGAAATTCTCCAGATCTGCTTAAATTGCACTTCAAAATGCAATTCAAGTACATTGTGTGAACGTGGACTTAGGGTCCAGCATTAGGCAGGAACACTTATAAAAAGCAATCAGTGCCTCTGACAGCTCCCTCTCATATTGTGGACCCAATATCTTCCCTTCATATTGTGGCTCCATTCATCTCCTATTCATATTGTGGACCCAATATCTTCCCTTCATATTGTGGCTCCATTCATCTCCTCTTCATACTGTGGCTCCCATCATCTCCCTCACATATTGTGGATCCTCTCATCTCTTCCTCAATTTTGGCCCCTCTCATCTCCCTCTCGTATTGTGGCCCTTCTTAATCCCCATCATATTGTGGCCCCTCTCATCTTGCCCATTATTGTGTCCACTCATTTCCCCCTCATATTGCTGCCCCTCTCTTCTCTCCGCTTATAATGTGACCCCTCTCATCTCCCATCAAATTGTTGTCCTCTCATGTTCCCCTCATACTGTAACCCTTCTGCTCATGTTATGCCATCCCCATATCCTTCATATTGTGCCAACCATCATGTGGGCCCCTTTAATCCTCTTTTCATTGTTTCAGTGTAATTAAACATAACAAGTACTTACCTCTACCCATTCCCAGGAGCTCTCCTCTTCCTTCTTCCTCTGCTGCTGCTATTTGCAGTGATGCCAGCAGACAGGTTGATGTCATCATATTGTGCCTGCTGACCTCTGCTTAATATAGCTGCAGCAGGGCGATACAATGATGGTGATACATCAAACAGACAGCTACAGGCTCTATATGATGCATTATCATCACATTCAACTCTATGTGCATGTGGAGAGCGCAGATAAAGGTGATGTCCTAGGGGTGGTGTAAACAGGTAGTGGGGTGGGGGCAACTGGTCATAGGTGGTGGGGCCAAAATGCATCAGGGCCAACTCATTTTACCAGTACAATAATGGGCCACTATGACCCTGCATATAAGAATGAAATATTTATCAAACATCTCAGGGGTATCGCCTTAGCAGACTCCAATTCTCAAACTGTAGATCATATCCAGCAAATTATCAATTATGTAAAACATGTTTCTGTTTTACATGCTAAAGGGAATATGAAGACACTTGTGTGATAATCTCTGTTCCACATTGGTGAAGAATTTTATAAAATAAAGGATATTAATTCTGGTAAATGTTGTATGTAAATGTGGGATTGTTGTATGCAGAGGTGAAAGTTAAAGCTCCAATGCAAAATCTATATTAGGCCTCCCAATTACCATGAGTATTATAATACTGGTGTCTGCTCAAGGGCACCCTCAGGCACCAGGATCTGGACTTGGCTGTTCTATCTATAGTGTCATGAAAATATGTATATGCATCATATAAATGTTAACTGAAATATGCATTTAATAAATGTGAAATTGTAGCGTTCAAGTGTATAATCAATTGGAGGAATTCTGTTCATTTAACTCTTTCATTAATGAAGATAATAAAAAAGCAAATACAATTCAATTGAGTTAGGCCTTATTCACACGACTGTGTTGTGTTTGTGTTCCGCAAATAACAGGGCATGTGTGGTGTGGGAGCGTTGCTTTGGTCCAACCTATACAACAATATACTGTACAAATAGCGCTTATATAGGTAATCATACAGTACATGGCACACTGTTCATTTTATAGTGGAAACTAGAGTGTTAGGTCTTCACTAAAGTGGGTTTTTTAATCAGAGAACTAAATGTCTTTCTGAACCCTTTCTGAAAACAAAATGTTGTGTTTGGTTTCAGGTTTTCCGGGAAAAAGCAATTGCTCTTGGGAAGAAACTGTTACCAGCATTTAGTACTCCCACTGGTATTCCTCGTGGTATTATCAACCTTGGAAAGTAAGCAAAATTTTTCTGAATGCTTGCGTTCAGCCCCATATTAACCATATACATATCTTGACATTCAGAGCATAAATATTTAGCACATGATGGCAAATGCACCTCGAAGATAACTTCAGACTGTTCTTACTGGGATGTCATCCTTGATTTATGTTATTATTTATTTTGCTGGATAAGGAAGAGAATTCAGTGAAGATGAGCAAGTGGCTTCACTGGATGACAGCTACAATGAGAACAAATTGGAAACAAATAATGTCAGGGTCACTTGAACAATTTATTTTCATTTAGAAAATAGACAACAGGTCAGGGTTATAGTTACATAAAAATCATCACACACATACAAAAGAAAAATATTGTAACTCCTGCTAAGGACTTATATAGTAACAAGCTGATAAGGTGTCATATGGGAGGTGATGAGGGTTTGGGTTTAGATTTGGTTTCTTAATTATTTACTTTTTTTAAATAGCGATATTTGGAAATATATATCATATGTAGATAAAGAAATGATCATTTTGGAAAATTAGAACTAGGTAAACCCCCCCAAAAAGACTAGAAGTCTAACTTATAGTTTGCATTGGTATGCCTTGACCACACCAACAATAAGGAAACCTTTGATAGAGATGTACGTTCAGCATTCTAATTCATAAATATATAGCTACTTAAACCCAAATGTGGGCAAGTTTCTGCAGAGACCAGGTATAAAGTTAGGTGTACATTTAAAATATACACCCACACATACGATATTCTCAGTGTTTTGTCAGTAATCTCCATTCCAAGTTATGCTGAAACAGTAAACTGTAGGAGGATGCTAGTGACAATACTCTAAATACAATAATAGCTTTGAACATAATGTCATTCCTCTAGCTTTTTACTTTAAAGGAATCAAAAATACAGGGTACTTTTAGAATAGACCATCTGTTTGATGCATTACTAAGCATCCATGTATGTTTAATGAGTATTCTGCCATTGACAATCCATGCAAATATCAGTGCCATGTGCATGACAATATCTTTATTCCTTCTAATCTGCATTAAGCATAATAATCTAGATGTAGAAATTACTTATTTACTTATAATGTGGGTTCATTTTACAGGTTATATATAGAATGAATCCACCCAGCCCCCATTTTCCTAAAACACATTGGGGCTTATTTACTAAGGGTCCCGCGGCCACATTTCCGTCGGGTTTTCCGGGATCGTGTCGCTGGGACAGGGATTTAGAAGGGAATTGTGTCGTATGCGATCGGATTTTGGCGCATTGGTGCCGGCTTTCATGTAACAGAAATCGGGGGGCAGGCTGATTCGGGCTGATTCAGACTGATTCGGACTGAGTGCGGAATTTAATTTTAAAATTGTGCTGCAAGCCATGCACTTACATGCACCGGGAAGAAGATGGTGAACTCCGGCGAACCTGAGAGGGGAGCGACACATGCAGGATATTGGGCGCATGATGTAAGTGAATCGCAGCAGAGTTCATTCTCTTCGGACACTCCAGATCGGGGAACGCGCAAGACCGGGTAAGTAAATGTGCCCCATTGTCCTAAATAAGTCATGTGATGTTCAAAAACAATTATAATATAGAACATGTTCTATTTGTTTATGGGTATAGGAATCTGACCCATCTTCATCAGGGCCATATTTGCCATTAAACACTTAAAGGTCTGTGTCTAGGGCATTGAGTTAAGGAGGGGTGTTCCCATTTATTTATTTTTATTTTAGACCTGTCCATGTATTGCTATAGCCTAAAAAGTCTTTAGAAGTGTGGTAAGAAGGGTGTTATATTGTATAGAAACATAGGGTAGTGGTAGTCTATAGTGGGGACAGAGAAGTTAATCGTGTATTGGAGGGCACAGGATTGTGATAATAGATGTAAGTGGATGCATAGTAAAGTCATAGTATAAAAGACTGGGAACAAAAGTTGTAATTCTAATATAGATAATATATTTTTATAGTATACTTTTATTTTTTATCCTTTGTTAACACTGGCCAAATTATGAGTATAAATGTGCCCTTACTGGGGCATGTCCAGACTCAAAACAGCTCATGTGCCTATGGCCTGGTCTTTATGGACCTGATTTAACTATGGAAGGAAATTAGTCCATGACAAAAATAATGTTAAAAGATAATGTTAACATTACTATTGCCATATGCCAAGTCCATAAGTGGTGACATAGTATACTATACTTTTTTGTACTGCAAAGATTATTGTGGTAAACATTTTCCATAGTGCATATGGGATATGAAAAAAACAGCTTAAACCAAGCACGAGTAAAGCCTTACTTTGTAAATATGTTGCTTTACTTAGCTTTTAGTTATACAGTTATACTGAGCTTCAGCCTCTATTAAGCTTATGGACAGATTCCAGTGATGAATTCTTTAAGCATTCCTTCTAACTCTTGTCAGCATGGAGCTCGCAAGTGATATATTTTATGCTCTTTATACCAAACAGAGTACATTAATCAATACAGAGAAAACTATGTGTCCACCTGAGCTATAGGAATTTTCAGATCTGTGAATGCAGCTCAAGAGTACTGCAGATGAGATACAGTATGTAATATACATTGTCACTTGTATGAGTATTTGCATATAATGTTAAAACCTGATTCTAGTTTTTTTATCTCTTGTTACTCTTTGACTTATGTTATGTTTTAAAACCATTTTAGTGGTTTAAATTGGAGCTGGGGATGGGCCTCCGCTGGGAGTAGCATTTTAGCTGAATTTGGAACCTTACACCTGGAGTTTTTGAAGCTGAGTGAATTGTCTGGAGATCCAGTATTTACTGAGAAGGTAAAAACTAACACCATTGCATGTTTTGTTTCAAAAATGTGTCCCAAAATCATAACTGCATCCATCGGCAACATAAATTTAAATAATCGCAGAACACATTTTTATTACTTAGTTTTTACATAATGTGAAAAAAAATTAAATTTTGTTCATTTATCTTCTGTAGGTGAACACTATCAGGAGAATATTGAAGAAAATGGAAAAACCTCATGGATTGTATCCCAATTATTTCAGTCCTGTCAGTGGTAGCTGGGTCCAACGTACGTACAGAAAAACAATATAAGCCCCTCTAATTCACAGAGAAGGTCAATTAAGTCTGAAATATGTGCTTATACTTTGTTACAAATAGAACAATAAGGTGGTAGCACTAAAGAAATGTAAAGAATGTTTCCAATTTGACAATAGGCATATAGAGGGAATAACATAAGCCCTATAGAAAAAGCTTTTAATCCAACAACATATATATATATATATATATAATATATACAACATATATATAATAATAATGTATATACAATATGTATAATATTTATATAATTACAGTGTTGTGGTTTTATCTAATACATAATATTATTGTGAATACCTGAATGTGAAAACCCTCTTTCACTTGAAACACCAATGCACCACAGTTGTACTTTTGAGATAATATTTATGGTGGGCTTCACATAACCATGTATCAACATTTCATTGGAAATGGCATTGTATAATACTACTGTGTATAGCATTTGTATGCAGCTTCTTACTCTAGAACTACATGTAATGATCTTGAACTAGCTAAGGTGGTTTGTTCGTGTCCTTTCCTGCCAGCCCTGATGGCACATGCACTTCTGGTCCCACATTTGAAAGCAGTGTTTTTAAAGGAAATCGTTACCCAAGATTGTTATCTAGATTTTTACTAGATACTGAAAATAAACATTTTTTTCAAATTAGTTTGTGCCTAGAGCAAAGAGAATTTATCTTTTAACAATCTCTTAACTTTACAATTTTTTTCATTACACTATTTTTTTGGATTCCAATGGTTGGCAGGTGTTATCATAAAGGCATGATAGATGTGTGCAAAACTGGAGTATTCCACATAGACCAAGGGTACGGACTCGAATTTGCCACATTTTAGTTGCTTCTTTTACAGGAACCTAGGTGTTAAGTGCTTTTGAGTCCCAGTGATCAGCATTTCAATGGTTATTTCATATCTTGTGGATAGAGTATAAGTTTCTTTAATGGGACATGGGACATGTTGATTACCCTATTAATATAAGTGCTTTGGTTGAGAAGGGGACATAGACAGGAGGACATGTGCGACCTTCTAAAAGCTTCAGACTTGCCCTTTCATAATTCAGTGTGCCGATGACCATAAAGATTGGAGAAACTGTTTAATTATGAATCAATCAAACAAACAACAATGCTGAGTGAAATCTGGAAGGTAACAGCCACTTGGCATGGATGTTTAACGGAAATATTTGCATGTGCACAAATGAAATGTCAGATTAATTTTCTTATCATCCATCCTGGACAAATTGTGTGCCGCTTCTCCTTCTATAGATCATGTGTCTCTTGGAGGACTTGGTGACAGCTTCTATGAATACTTAATCAAGTCTTGGCTGATGTCAGCTAAACAAGATAATGAAGGAAAGGGCATGTACTACGAGGCTGTAGAGGTAGGAAACATGTGTTTTGTTTTGTCTTGTTTTGGCAGTAATGTACATTCTGATATTTAGATGTATGCAGATGACACATGAGCTTAATATGTATATCTAGTGGGTGTGATCCACTCGCTAGGCTTCACATATGCGATCAGAAGCAAAGGAGTAAGAGATAGAAGTGCTGTCTGGAAATCCAATCACAACACATTTTAGGTGGTATATATTTTAAAACACTGTATCAATAGATTAGATTCACATGGAAACAGAAATAAAATCAATCATGAAAATAATCCCAGCAAATAAAAATAGGATTAAAGGGATTTCCGTGATTTTATAGGCTGCCAATAAGTTAATGATGGGGGACTGATCAGCAAAAAGCTGATTTGGTAAGATATTGATGGCATACTTTACCCTATTAACACTGTTGTTTTCACTCTCTGACTGGAGAGTAATATCTTTAGATTAATGGTCAGCTACGACATTGAACCATTGTGAAGACTGGTTAAAAGGTCTCTAGCATCATAAAAAAACTTTGCATAAACCAAGAGTACAAGTAAAATCAACTTTGTTTTACATGCTTCTAAGTCTATAGTCAATGGCAGTACTAAAGCAGACAGTAAACAAAATGGATAATAAATAAATAGTAACAAAAAAATCTTAATTGATATAGCACCATCATATTTTATAGCACTGTACAAATGATTGGATAGAGAGTACTGGGGCTTATTCACTCAGGGTCGTGGATCGCACTTCCGTCGGACTGTTTGCCGTTTCTGGGATTTGCGCAGGTTTGACAGGTATTTAACAGGTGTCTGCGCTGGGATTGTGCTGCACACGATCGGATTGTGGCGGAGGTGCGCTGGCTTCCATGCAACAGAAATCAGGTGGCGTACCATCAGACAATCTGACTGATTCAGACTGAGCGCAGGATTTAAGATTCAAATTGTGTCGCAAGACAATGCACTTACATGCACCAGGAAGAAGAAGGTGAACTCCAGCGGACCTGAGCGGGGAAGCGACACATGCAGGGTATCGGGCACACAATCTTAGTGAATCACTGCAGAGTACATTATCGTTGGACAATGCCCTTTCTGTGAACTCCATGGAACAGGAAAGTAAATGTGCCCCAATGAGTTCAGCAATCATAGATAAAGTTAATCTCTGCTGCTGATTTCATTAGTCAAAGAATAAAACTCCAAAAGTGTGGGCTACACCTTATTTATATATAAGACTTAACTTTTATATTATTTGTTTTAAAATATAAATGATCAAACATGTTAATGCTAGATAACCAGCTGAACCACCGTCCCAGCTGCAGACTAATCTTGTCTCTGTGGAGACACCTCACAAAAGGATGATGGACAAACACATTACACCAGCTCTAGACAATCATTAAAACAAGGCCGCATTTGGGGGACTTACTGGTTCTTTATGCAATCAGTGCTTAGGTGTTGGTCCAATGAGGTCTGCTTGATTCAAATTCGGTATCTGTGTTACATTCACACCTGGGGTCAGCATCGATAGGCTTCAAGGTTTAGAAGGTGGTAGAGGTGGGGGGGAGGGAGTGGAGACATGTGGGTTGGAGTAAATCAATTGCAAGGGTATGCCTATGTTGAGCTGTGCTTGTATAGTAGCTATAATAGGACCACCATATATCCCTATTACACCCTGTATATAAATCACCATTAATCTTATAGTTAATCCTAACCTTTGTTGTTGGTATTCAAAAGCTGCAACGGTAGGAATGCAGGCCCCGCTTGCATGAGCTTACAATGTGTAAGGAAGAAAGGATGACACAAGAGTTAAAACTGTTTGGATAATGGTCCATCCACCCATTCTTTTTTCTTTTGTGGGTAAATCTCTTTTATGGAAAACAGTGCAAATTAAGAACAGCTGTACATACAGTTTGCATCAAATAACACATGATAAAGTTCTATAAAAGCAGTAAGGTGGATACAAAAAAGCACATTATAATATTTCAGCAAAATGCTAATTTATACTGAAAAGAGCGTAACACAATGTAAACACTGAAGAAACACGGGGCACACATAAGGAAAGATACAAAAGGGGAAAATGGGAGCGTCTAGTGTATTACACAATTATCTACTGCAACAATCCATGAAGTTATGGCTGCAGATTCACAGAACATGATCCATTTGGACCAAAGATAGTGTTAAGCATCATAAAAATAATTTTCAAAAGCTATGCGTTCTTACATTCTCATCAGATGGTTGAGCCACTCTGCAAACACCAACTTGGAAGGAGGTAGATCTCCAGTGGCGATGAACTACTTTACTAGCTGCACCCAAGCAGAGAGGCATCAACAACATACACTGCAGGGAAAAACCTGTGTACCACCTTAGGGCATCCATACCACCTAGATAAAATCTTAGAATTCCGTTCCTGGCACCCCCAAGACACTTAGGACTTATGAGTCAAGGTAAAGATCTTAACCATCTCTAGTTCCGTAAATGATTTGTTAAGATAGATTGCACATTTATTTAGGTAAGTGGAGTGAGGACTTCAATGACCTATTGATGACATACTGATCTAAGCTTACTGAAAATTAAATAAGCATTAAAATAAATTAAATAATTCTTCATAAGGCTGTCACCAGCCGGTATCTATATGTTTAGAATTTACTTTATAGTGTTGGGTTACTAGAATAAGGACAGTAAAGTGATGAGGGACATCATAGGAGGGACGGGTAACAGTAGGGGTTAGTTTAGAAATATAAGATGAGGATAAGGCCCCCATCAAAAGAATATACCAATTCTCCTGATGTCCCATATAGTCAATGTTTACTAGGTGTCTTGATGCCTCAACAAATATTGGCTGGTGTGTAATTGAGGATGTTAAGCTTACTTACATGCTGTTCAGGAGGGTCTAAGATATAATAACAGAAAGTCAACCAAAATAACCAGACATTACTGTGACAAAATGAAGTAGCCATTGCTGAGGTCCAAAAGAAAGATGCATAAAGGGAGTAGAAAAATGTGTATGTTCATGTTCAGCTTAGGGAGTACAATTAAGATACCTTCATTGAGGAATACCACAATTTGACCACCGACAGTATTTTGTAAGCATATGAACTTCAGTATTATGAGTAATGCATCTTATCCTACTGTATTGACATTTTAAATGAAAATTGCCCGTAAAAATAGGAGAAAGAATAAAACTACTACCTAGCATTTAGCTTTATATTTATGATCCAATAGTTAATGCTAAGGATACAGTGTTTTACTGCTTTGTATAAAATGTGATTACAGCTAATGGATTATACTTTGTGTTGTTAAAGAGCTGATTCTACAGTTTGCAAACTAGTGACTGCTGAACATTGAATTTAGTATTTATATTCAATCTTCTGCATTTGTGTAAATTGTGGAACATTAAAATTATGCCTTTCATTTAATCTGGACATTATCACCATAGTAACTAACTACTGGCTGCTTTTTTGGCATACATACATATGCAAATAGGTACAATGCAAGTACAGAACAACAAAAGATTTTTGTAAAATGCATTTATAGTACTATTTTTTATACTCTAAGATCTGGTAATAGCTCATGTTATATTATAAGTGGTAGGAATATAATTGGAGACATGTGCAATGGTAAACTGGAGTTGTCTTGGATTGCATGTTTTACTATTGGATGTAACTAGATCATTAGACTTTCCTTATATATTAGTAAAACTATATTGCAGAGTTAGTTCTTTGTGTAGTACTTGACTCATATGATGGGGCTTAGTTCAGGATGATACTTTGAAGAGCTAACTTTTCAATTCATTTGATTCCAACAAGAGGTACTGAACTCATTGGTTACTGAAGAAGGCACAATGCTTGGCAATTAACAGTACAATTATGTACAAGGCTTGTTGGTTCCAGACTCTTTTAAAGAGTTTAATGTTTTTTCACTGAGCAGTCTTTCACAAAGGGCAGATAGTATAATGACTTAGTCTCTCGGTAAAACAAAACATTGATGATGGTCTGAGAGCATAGAGTTATAAAAGGATCCTGCACTATTTCAGTGGTCCAGGGGCACACTTGGTCAAGGCATTTCTTTGTACAGGACAACTGGATGTCCAGATGGCTGGATACAGCTTTCTGTCAGTCTCACAAAGTCACAGATACACCAGACACTTGCTTAACCCTTTACAGTTAAGCAATTCACAAAGTTTTTTCATTTATAAATTATTAAAATTGGGGGAGTGGCTTAGCCAGCAATTTGAGCGGACGGACCGCGCTACAGCTCCTGCAGCAGATCCTGCTTTAATCCTCCTTGCTCGCTCCTTGGCTCACAAAAGTACCTGAAAACCCTCCGATCGGGTCCCCAGACATCCTCAGCATACCTACAGATGGCCACGTGAGTCTCTCAGCCCCCACACCCCAGACATCGGTTGCTGCGACAGAGAGCAATGCCCCACCATCCCCACCCTACAACAGTTCGCTGCCCTGCAAGTCCTAAATGACACACTAAAGGATCTTTTTTTCTGCAAAATCACACTGTGGCTCAGCTTTGTTAACTATGAATACCCACTTTAGAGGGCTAAAAGAAGATGTGACAATTATCCACCATGATATCCGCAAAGTTAATCCCAGAATACATGCGGTGGAAGACAGAGTGAGTGAATTAGAGGATAATATACCCCCAGTAAATCGGGAAGACCTCGTTATCGGGGGCCAAAAGATTGCCAAGGCACATTGATGGTGTGGTGAGGCATGGCAGCCCTTCCACACCTTGACTGTGTATAATAGAAGTCAGTGGGAGCCATGAGCTAGCCACATGAACTAGCTGACAGCCCAAAATACTGTCAAATATTGATTCATATTTCTGGATTTTAGCTGCGCTAATTAAAGTCTAAAGAACTTATCTGGTTTAGGGCTGCTTCATACGAACATGTGCAACCTGTGTAAATGTGCTGTATAGTATGCAGTATGGTGGCATGATCCCACAGGCTGTACACAGCTTAGTGGATGAGAGTGCCTGCATTATATAGGCTGAACACTCACGCTAAAATTATAATAGTTAACAGAGTTCTGGCGCGGCTGTTCGGCTACCAGAGGGAACGTCCTTGACTGCACTGTGTGCAGCATGTGAGACTGTGCCATCATGCAACACGTTTACACATGCTGCATATGTTCATGTGAAACAGCCCATAGTTATATAGTTGTCATTCAGTGTAAAAGGGAGTTGCTGTGGAACAGTTTATTGTAGAGAGCTATATAAGAACATGCCCCTAGTGATACAATCCTGGTAAAATAGGTATGATAAGAGAACGCTACAGGGCTGCTACCTAACATTTGCATTGCTCTTTAAATTAATTTTTGTTACAAAAACTGCCATAAAAGGTGGTTACTGTTATAATTATTATCTTTATATACAAGGATCTACTGTAGGTCATGATTTGATGCAAAATGATGGCATTTAATGGTTAGGTCAGGGGGGCTTCAATCCCAGTATAATTCCCCACTCAATTTTCAAGTTTCACAGTTTGAAATAAATCTATAAAACTAAGTCTATAAAACGAAGTCCTCTAGATCTGGAGTATCATGCACCCACGTATAGTGCCATATATATTGAGAGGTTTAGGTCTCTAAGTACATCTGGCACACAACATGCACACTGAATAATTTTACATCAGTTCCTGCACAGTGTACAATTTTGTTATACTTTGTAATCTGTAGAATTTTTATAACCAGGAACTTGGTGTGGAGATGGCATAAGGCAATTCCTGACTGAATTTTTGAGAAATTAAAATATCAGTTCAAATGAGGAGAGAATTTATAAAACTTCTATTACTGGGTCATTTACAGATAATAAAGTAATAAATAGTGTTTAACCCAACTCCTCAAATATTGCTGAAATGTTTCATATTGATGTTGGCGGCATAAAGCAAGATTGACAACCATCCAAACAGTCCTGGACCATCCATAAAATTTTTCTAAAAAAAATTACTGAAAAAAAATGTTTTCCTGATTTTATTGAAGCCAATGGAGCCTATTTTGGTTATTGAGACTGTAATTATCATCATTTTACAGTTTGCAGTAAATGCTGCTAATGTGATCGCTTCGGAACACTGAGCTATAGACATTTGCAGGACAAATAAAGTAGTGGAGGGTGTCCATTTTAATCAATGGGCATTGATTTCTGTCCGCAAATGTCTACAGACTTTCAAAGCTGAAATGTCTTGGTTGTAGCTAATTCTGGATTATTCCCACTGTGAAATCCTGCCATTATCTCAGTAGTATACGCATGTAACAAAATAACAATCTCTAAGTCACAGCCATACAGGGTTTTATTATAACATTATATTTATATATCATAGCAACTTACTCGATAAGTATATTTATTTTGTTGGTCATAAGTAGAAATGAGTGGGTTGAAATTTTGCAACAAAATTCAGTTTAAGGACCCAGACTTTGGGGCGAACTTAGACCCAAACACAAACCCTGTTGAAGTCAACACCCAAAAATGACTTTGAATGTGTGCTAGTAAGGACAAGAGTGCTGAAAATAACAAAAAAACTAAACAAACAAAGAGAAAAATCATTACAGTTTTTAAAAATTATGCCACATTGGTTAAAGGTGTTAACACCCAGTTATTTACATAGAGGATTTACGTGGCAATGGAAAAACCAGACACCCTTTCTCAAAACATTTGAAGTTGGAGTTCTAGGAATTCAGATTTGAAAAATTTGAAGTTGACGTTCCAAGTTGCATAGGATCCATGCCTGGTTCATCCAAATAAATGGTAGGATGTCCACGTTGGTTGTAGAGAGGATCTTTTTTGTTGGTGCTGAATAAGTGCTCTGACAGCACACTAGCTGCAGGGCAGGACAGCACCTGCAAGGCATAGAGGGCAAGCTCAGGCAACGTGTCCAATTTTCTCACCCAAATTTATCAGGGAGGACACATTCATCAGTACCAGGACACCAGAATTAACTAATAATCCTCCACCATGTGATTCACATTCTGTCTTCTGGTACTACATCCCCGATCCAAGGGTGGTGGAAGTTGAGAACAAGTAAACATAGGGGGTAATTTACTAAGGGCCCGATTTGCGTTACCCGAATGTTTCCGATTTGCGCCGATTTCCCCTGAATTTCCCCGGGATTTTGGCGCATGCGATTGGATTGTGGTGCATCGGAGCCGGCATGCGTGCGACGGAAATGGGGGGCGTGGCCAAACGAAAACCCGACGGATTTGGAAAAACCGCCGCATTAAAAAAAAAAAATGTGTCGCACTTACCTTCACTCAGCCCGGCTCGGTGTATTCCAGTGCATTCCGATGCTCTTCAGCACAGCAGCGCCATCTGGTGGACGGGGGAGGAACTGCCTTAATAAATCCCGTCCGGACCCGAATCCAGCGCAGAGAACGCGCCGCTGGATTGCGAATGGGCCGGGTAAGTAAATCTACTCCATAGTGTTCCACTTTCTCACTTTGCTGTTGTTAGTGCTCCAATAGCGACTTCCTCCACCTTGTGATGACACTGAGCTCTGAATGTCTGATGGAAACTCCGGCAGTACTGCCTGCACCAAAGTGTGCATGTACTCCCTCATTTTAGCCTCACGCTCTAGTATAACCTGGTAGCATTGATCCAACAAGGTGGCCATCCAGTATTCGGCACTGTTTAGTATCACTGTTGGGTGTCAGTCTGCGGGCACTGGATCTTTTAGTGGCTCTTGAGGGCCAGGCTGTGCAGAAACAAGGACAAGCTATCTTCGGTGGATGGTGTCTCCCTGCCTCTTACTCTGCATCTCCCAAGCTACACTCCAGTTACACCCATGAGCTGCTCCAGGTGTTACTCAACTCCTGCTCATCCTCCTGCTTCCAAACTGTTCCCTGGCTGGACAGTGCAGTAGCAGACCACTGATCCGGAACCCAGAACCCACTGTGAAAGTGGACTGGCCTGTCTCCTGGTACTCCTATTCTTCCTCATTTTCCACCATTACATCTTCCATCATAGCCTGAAGAAGGGGATGGGAGAACTGATGATAGAGTCATTAGTGCTGACAATATTGGTGGAATATTGGAAGCAGTACAGCACTGAGCAAATGTCCCTCAAGGGTGGTGGTGGTGATGTGCTGCTGGTCAGAACTTTGACTCCCCCAGGCATTCTGGAGCTGGAACCCCACAACACATGGGTTGGCACAAAAATGGTACAAGGTTCTGGTCATTGCACACCACCATGCCAGGCTCGAGGTTCAGCGGCAGCAGACGTCGGTCTGCTCCTGGATCTCCACTGCTCCCTGGCAGTGCATGGTCTTTTGCCCAGACAGATGAGTTTTAGCACAACCTGATGTCCTTTGGCTTTGCTAAAAGTGATGTTTGGGTGCTGTGCTGACTGGATGAGGAAGCAGGAGAGAAGGAAGTGAAGTAAGAGGCAACTGGAGGCTTGATGTTCAGCAATCCTGGGTGAGGGCAGAATGTGAGCTAGAGCGTCTCCTGCCTTTGGAGCAGCTGCCACTACATTAACCCACTGGGCAATTAGCTGTCCCTAATAACAGCAGCTTCCTCTATACACCTAAAAAAGGCAATTGCTGATTTTTGAGAAGTGTCTGTTTATCTGTATCTACCTGAATACAGCCCGGCCATTTACAAGCATGCCCACAGAAGACATGCCTGTGACCACTAAGCTGCTACAAGCTACTTGATTGGCTCCTTGGCACATTTTTCCTGAACGCGGTCCATACAGCAGTGCTTGCTTGATCTCTTTTTTGCTGTATAGTTATCAGAAACAATGTTCCTTAAAGCTTTGCTCAAACTAGAATTTTCAGTCCTGTTTGTGCCATACTGGGGCTTATTTACTAAGGGTCCGCGGATCGCACTTTCGTCGCCGCTGTGATGGGTATTTCACTGGGGATTGTGTCGCCCGCAATCAAATTGTGGCGCACCTGCGCTGGCTTCCATGCAACAGTAATGGGAGGGGGGGCGAGCGTCGAACGATCCGACTGATTTGGACTCGGCAATGGATTTAAGATTCAATTTGTGTTGCAAGACTATGCACTTACTGTACATACACCGGGAAGAAGAAGGTGAACTCCGTCGGACCTAAGCAGGGAAACGACGCATGCAGGATATCGGGCGCATGATCTTAGCATTATGCTTGCCAAAATGCACTTACTATCACGGTCAACATTTTTACTCTTCTTTTAATTCAAATTATACTTCTAATTTTATGTGTTGAGCTATATTTTATAAATTTTTTTGTATATGTTCTGTGTTTTCTATTGTTATTAATATTTTCTAGTATTGGTCTGATGAAGGGTTATCCCGAAACGCGTTACCTATGAAACAAAACATTGTTTATCACTTATAATAAAGACGGTCCAAAACTTTTACCAAAATTCGCTTTGGTAAATTCTTGCCTGGTTACAAGCGCACCCATCCGCAATACCATACTCTTTCTCCTGCCTTACCCTTAGTGAATCGCGGCAGATGTGCATTCCGGTTGGACAATGCACTTTCGGGGGGGGGTAAGTAAATGTGCCCCACTGTGACAGATGTTAGGTGAAATAGTGTTGAAGTGAATGGTAATGCTAAGAATCAGCTCTCTCTCTGTCCCTCTGCTACACTGACTGACTTTAATGGGTGCCAGCAGTCTTCAGACAAGAATATTGCTACAATCTGCACCATTTCTTATATTTTTTAAATCAAATCTTTTTATTCAACAGTTTTTAATGGAGTACAAACAGTAACCCATTGCATTTGTGTGCAATGGTTATTCAAATAAAGAATCTTAAACTTTACCTGGCTCCCGTCAGCTCTATCGAGCGTGTCCCTGTGCCATGTGGGTATATAAGCTCTGTTAACCCCACTCTCCTGCCTCCCCCCGTCACTGCTCCCAGAAAAAGCTGACCCTGGAAGTGCGAGATTAGCTTGCTGCGGTCAACCAAATTAGGGGGAGTGAGGGGAAGGGAGGAGTTTGTTAAAGGAAATCTACCATAAAAATCCATCATGCTAAACATGGGACATTACTTGTAAATTGAATTTACAAAATGCATAGTAACTGCAACGTTACCACATGCGTTAACGCAGTGTTTATATTGCATTTTGTAAACACAAATGTTAACAGTAATGAAATAAGGCAAATCACCTCTCCTTAGCTGTTGTAATTAGTTTCAACTCAAAAACACAATTAAACTGCTACGTGTGACCTCACCCTTAGAAGTAACCAATAAAAACTAAATATGCAAAAATGTAAGAATTTTGACAAAGAGGTTACTATGCAAAATTTTAAACAGTTAAAGCATGTGAAATAATTCCAATTTCCATGTTAAAATCGGGTCCATGAAAAAAAAAATAACTTCCTTTGCACCTGCCCTGGACCAGGTGCAGATTTGCACCTAAAAGGTAACACAAAGTGGAAAAAAAGGTGAAAAGTCGCACGGAACATGTGGAAAGTTAAGATAAATGAGGCACACTGCAAAAGGTGCACACGGAGGTGCTCTTGAAGAGCGCCAACAAAAGTTGCAAAAAAAAAGTTGCACCGATCGCGGGTGTTTTCGGGCTGATCGCCGGCGGCTACATAAAGATGGCAGCGCATGGGCGGCAGCATCTTTCTGAGAATCGTCGCTCCCCGTGACGTCATCGGGGAGTGGCAATCCTCCACCATGGTAGCCACAGCACATTGTAATGTATGAGGAGTAAAATCCCCATATACTGCCATACTGTAGTATGGCAGTATCTGATAGGATATTACAGACAACCTAGGGTTAATGTACCTAATGTGGGAGTCTGAAATATAGTAAAAATAAAAATGAAAAATAAAGTAAAAAAAAAATATCACCCCCTTTTCCTAGAACTGATATAAATAAACAGTAAAAATCATAAACACATTAGGTATCGCCGCGTCTGAAAATGCCTGATCTATCAAAATATGATAATGGTTTTTCAGTGTGTTTAACCCCTTAACAGAAAATCGCACCCAAAGTCGAAAATGGCACTTTTTTGCTATTAAAAAAAAAAAATTCTATAAAAAGTGATTAAAAGGTCGCACATTCCTAAAAATGATAACATTGTAAACGTCATCAAAATCCGCAAAAAAGGACACCATCCACAGCTCCATACACCAAAGTATAAAAAAGTTATTAGCTTCAGAAGATGGCAAAATCCCCCCAAAAAATTTTGTACAGGAGGTTTACATTTTTTTAAATGTATGAAAACATTATAAAACCTATATAAATGTGTTATCCCCATAATCGTATCGACCCAAAGAATACAGTAATGACAGACATGTCAATTGGGGCGTACAGTGAAATCCGTAAAATCCAAGCCCACAATAATACGGCACAAATGCTGTTTTTTACCAATTTCACTGCATTTGGAATTTTTTTCCCGCTTCCTAGTACAAAGCATGTTATATTAAATACCAACATTTTGAAGTGTAATTTGTTACGCAGAAAATAAGCCGTCACACAGCTCTGTACATGGGAAAATAAAAAAGTTACAGATTTTTGAAGGTGGGGAGTGAAAAATGAAAACGCAAAAACAAAAAAGGGCTGCGGCGTTAAGGGGTTAATATTGAAGGAAAAGGGTGAAATTTTTGATAAATAAAAATGACTGGAGGGCATTATGGGTTTTAGAGGCCTTTTTTCTTATTGCCGTTTTTTTTTTGGCAGAACATTACACAAGTTGTAGGGACCCAAAACATTAGAAAAACCCTCAACACCTATTTTTTTTGTTTAAACGGGATTTCCCACGAAAGAAAATACTCACATTTCAATCCCCT
The DNA here is from genome assembly GCF_040894005.1 of Engystomops pustulosus. Taxonomy (NCBI): domain Eukaryota; kingdom Metazoa; phylum Chordata; class Amphibia; order Anura; family Leptodactylidae; genus Engystomops; species Engystomops pustulosus. The sequence goes on along the minus strand of NC_092412.1, from coordinate 137,583,158 downwards.
AGTGATAGACAATAAATATCATTTATACCCCTTACTTTACAATTTTATTCAGTTTTATTGTTGTTGTATTGCTATCACTCTCTATGGTGCTCAGTGCAAAATCACAGGGTGTGGGCGGGGCCTCTCTAAGCAGACACATTGGGGCACATTTACTTACCCGGTCCAGTCGCGATCCAGCGGCGGGTTCTCCGGCGCTGATTCGGGTTCTGCCGGGATTCACTAAGGTCCGTGCGCCGATATTCACCAGGTGTCTCTGCTGCGCCGAGGTCCGCCGAAGTTCACCTGCTTTTTTCTGGTGTATGTGAGTGCTTGATCTTGCGACACAAATGGCTTTTTAAATTCCGCGGTTTTTCCGAATCCTTCGGGTTGGCCGGTGACCACGCCCCCCGATTTCTGTAGCGCGAAAGTCGGCGCGATTGCGCCAAAAATCGTTCGTGTGCGCCACAATCCAGTGAACTACAGCGCAAAGTGGAAATATTCGGGAAAAACCCGACGGATTCGCGGCTGCGGACCCTTAGTAAATGTGCCCCATTATGACTCATCTACTTTTGTGGGGTGACAATGTGGTTAGATTACCAGGGTACAGGTGTATATGCACTTTCATCTGGCTTCTGACATTTTACTAACAGAATGACACATAGAAAGAGATGAGACAGATCAGAGATGCATGACATGATTACACAGAGGCTGACCATTACACTGTGGGCTCTGCTACACCTCACAGCTATGTGTCTGCATTCCCCTTCCCCGGATCACTTATCTCCTTAAAGCTTGTAGTTTGCAACTTGTCTCTCCTCACAATCTCCTGCCAGAAAGTGAATCAGTGTACTGTATGTGTCAGTGAACTCCGTGCTAGAACCGCAAGGGGCATGGCTACAGGCACAAGACACAATAATCTCATTTGCACAATCTCACACAAAAATCCAAGATGGTGCCCGACCCTAAGTCTGAAGTTACAAGGTCGTGTCTAGGGGCAACTGAATTTGCGTACACCAGGACTGATAGAGATAGGTTGGACTTATATCTGTGAAATGCTGCATTTTTGTTAAAGGAAACCTACCACTTAAAAGTGGTAGGTTTTACACACATATACATGGCACCAGCTAAGGGTGAGCTGGTGCCGGAGCATATTTTTGTTAGGGGAGCAAAGCCCCTATCGCAGATTTATAAGTTATATTAACTTATAACTCAGCGCACTGCACTTGGTCACGGCGCACCATGCGCGCGCCCGTAGGGGTGCCGGATTCTAAAGTGCTGGAGAGCCGGTGATGTCACTGAGCTCTCCGGCACACGCGTACCTGGGCAAGTTAGCACGGGGAAACAGGCCGTGCTAAGTTGCACAGGCGTGCGTGTGCCCGAGAGCTCGGTGACGTCACCGGCTCTCCAGCACTTTAGAATCCGGCGCCCATACGGGAGCGCGCATGGTGCGCCGTGCCCAAGTGTGGTGCGCCGAGAGATATAAGTTAATATAACTTATAAATCTGCGATAGGGTCTTTGTTCCCCAACAAAAATATGCTCTGGCACCAGCTCACCCTGAGCTGGTGCCATATATATGTGTATAAACCTACCACTTTTAAGTGGTAGGTTTCCTTTAATAACAGTGAATTAGATGTGTTATTTTGTTATCCTGCGTACATATAAGAAACTTGTCTTCGTGGGAATATCCCTTTAACTGTATTTTTTTATTGAAAGTGACTACTTTTTAATATGTGGACAGCCAAGGGTATGCAATTAGGGGGAATTTGGACTTTGTATTTTTTTGTGAAATCAAATGAAATTTTGATTTAAAAATTGAAAATTCAGTTTTTCCAAAAACGATTTGGATTCTGAAGCCTTTATTCACCTTTGGTATGTGTTCTTGGACAAAATTCATCTTACCAGAATTTCCCAGAACTTCTGCCCTAAGCCCTATGTACGCTTCTTACAAATTGTTTGGAATTGAAATGACAAAAACACATCATGGTTTTCTGGCACTACACTTCAAGTGCACTGGCACTTCTGGCACTACACTGTATTGTAGTGAACCAAAACATTAGAAACACCATCAAAGTCACTAATTTGGAAAATGTTTGAAAAATCTTTAAAATAATTTAGTAAATTGTGCTATCCGACTTGTAGTCTGAGTGTAGTTTTCGGGTACTTGCACACACTAGCAGAGTGGCTGGGGGATTCCCTCCAGCGGTAATACCACACATATCACAATTGGCTAGTTTCTGATGTATAAAACACAGTGATTTTGCTGTGCCAATGACATGCAGTAGGAAGGCTCTGTTGCAGTTTTTTTTTTTTGCTCCTGTATATGGTAGTTAATAGTTGTATTTTGGAAAGCGCGGAGTGAAAATTTCAGCTCAAAACCGAGTCTATGATATTCACAGAGAACCACACTGACACACATACACTCAGCTTTATATATTAGATTATAGGCTTTATAAAATATAGAGAGAAAAATGTAGTGATATAGAGATCGCTTAGAAGACACATCTATTTACATCAGTGTATTAGGCTTGATATGTATTAGAACCATAATGAAACTCCTAGTTACGCAAAATAGCGTAGTGTACATGCCTATCAGGCTCAGACAACGGGGTACAAATCGCATTACGAGGTGCGCAGTGTGAGCATGTGTGCGGTTCTTAATGTGCTGCTGAAAGCGGCTCACAGTTAAATGCCTACCAGTGTGACGTATAAAGCTGTACAGTGGTAGGCAAGTGGTTAACAGAGCACAATCAGGAGCAACTATATGTTTGTTTATGACAAACTGTGGAAATAGGAGTGATGTTGAGTTTGTGTATAGACTAAATTCTATGAAATAAGCAAATAGAGCATTTTATTGTGGAAAATGGCAAGCAGCATCATCATTGTGCTCAGTAATATTGAAAGTGTTCTAGCACTTGCTCAATGTGAATTGCTTTTTGTACATCATTTCAGGCAATAGAAGCACATCTAATCAAAAGATCTGCTGGAGGTCTCACATACATTGCTGAGTGGAGAGGTGGAGTCCTGGACCATAAAATGGGCCACCTGACTTGCTTTGCTGCAGGGATGTTGGCACTTGGGGCAAATGATGCACCAGACAAAAAAAAAGATCATTATATGGAATTGGCAGCAGAGATTTCCAACACATGCCATGAATCTTATGTACGTACAGGTATGAATTATCTTTTTGCCATCTAACAACAGTGGTTATAGTGTGTATGGTGGAGAATACTTGCTAAATTACAAATACAGTTTCCATGTAAATACAATTTAATATTATACAGAATTGGAGAATTACTTACTGTTCATTTCCTGAAAATACACTGAATTTAGACTGATGTTATGTTGTCTTAAAATGTCACAGATTCTTCCCAAGTAAAAAAGCTTCTCAAAAGTTAATGGAGGCTGGTTATTTTCCACTTACTCCAGTAATTCATCGCTTGATTTGTTTTGACCCTTTTACCTTCATTCTGATAAAACCACAAGAAACAAATAAACACCAAACTAAGCACTGAAGTCTCATATGGTCTTTTTTCAGCTTGTTGGAACCGTTCAGCTTTAAAATCTTGAACGTGGATGTACATTTGTTCTAGTAACATTACAAAGTTTGGGATAAAAATCTCCTATGTTTATGTCATTTATTATTGCTTATTATTGTTCCACATATAAATACTATTATTATTTGCATAAAGGTGTAACAGTCCCCATGCAGAATATGGCAAAACCATTGAGCTTAACAAATTAGTATTTCAAATAAAATATACAGCATTCCTCATAGTTTTGTTACCATTAAGTCATACTTTTAAAGCTTCATCCCACGACAGCCTTTACTCCAAAATGTTCCAAAAGTGCAGTTCCCTACAAGCTCTATAAATAATAATTATAATAATAATTCTTTTATTTATATAGCGCACACAGATAATGCAGCACTGCACAAAGCATGTCAAATCGGTCCCTGTCCCCAATGGGGCTCACAATCTAATCGTATGTCTTGGAGTGTGGGAGGAAACCCACTCAAACACGGAGAGAACATATAAACTCTTTGCAGATGTTGACTTGGGTGGGATTCGAACCCAGGACTCCAGTGCTGCAAGGCAGAAGTTCTACTCACTCCGTGCCGCCCTATAATACATTGAGGCACATTTACTTACCCGTCCGACGAAGTTCACTGAAAGTGCACTGTCTGGCGATTCACTAAGATCGTGCCCCCAACATCCTGCATGTGTCGCTTCCCCGCTCAGGTCCACCAGAGTTCACCTTCTACTTTGTGGTCCATGTAAGTGCATAGGATTGAGACACAATTTGAATGTTAAATCCCGCGCTCAGTCCGAATCAGACGGATCATCCGACAACACCCCCCCCCCCCAATTTGTGTCACATGGAAGCCAGCACAGCTGGGCAAAAAAACGATCGAGTGCGACACAATCCCAGAGCAGACACCTGTTAAATACCTGCCCGTGATAATCCCAAAAAAGACGGACAGTCCGACAAAAGTGTGATCCGCGACCATTGGTAAATGAGCCCCATTGTGTGCTGCCACAAGTTGCTTTGTTAAATCTCCTTCTATATACAGTATATAGCACTGCGATCCAGCGGCGCGTTCTCTGTGGGGGATTCGGGTCTTCCGGCGATTTACTAAGGTAGTGCGCCCGATGTCCACCAGGTGTCGTTGCTGCGCTGAAGTCCGTCAGAGTTCACTGGAGTTCACCAAGCTATCGTAGGTGCAGGTAAGCGCATGTCATTGGGTTTTCTTACGGCCACGCCCCCCCATTTCCGTCGCATACATGCCGGCACCGATGCACCACAATCCGATCGCGTGGGCCAAAAACCCGGGGCAATTCAGGCAAAATCAGTGCAAAACGGAAATATTCGGGAAACCCGACGGAAAATGTGATTCAGGCCCTTAGTAAATGATCCCCACAGTGTCCATTTAGATTACAGTTCAGAATACTGCAACAGAAATTTGGCAGAATTATCTCTCTCTGCACTTCAAAAATCTATCTTCAAAATCATGCAAAATAAACCAGGGTCACTTACTCATAGATCCAGGCACAGTAACTGTGGTATTCTTATATTTGTCATCCATTTCCTTCTAAAATTATCAAAAATATGCAAATGAGTCAGAAATTCTATGGGCATGTTACCACAGCCCCTCCATGCTGCAGATTCAAAGGTTGTTACCTTCTGAAGCAGCACTTCTCCCTTCCCAATGTGTTCACTGCTAAAGTGCAGGGGGAGGGTGATAATAATTATTAATCGAAATATCCCTACTGTGGCTTCTTCATTTTTAGGACAATGCTCTGAAGTTCCCCCTGCTTCTTTATTTAGTAATAATATCACATCTCTGCACAGCTCCATCTATCACAGGAGGTTTACCTACACTCACCGGCCACTTTATTAGGTACACCTGTCCAACTGCTCGTTAACACTTAATTTCTAATCAGCCAATCACATGGCGGCAACTCAGTGCATTTAGGCATGTAGACATGGTCAAGACAATCTCCTGCAGTTCAAACCGAGCATCAGTATGGGGAAGAAAGGTGATTTGAGTGCTTTTGAACGTGGCATGGTTGTTGGTGCCAGAAGGGCTGATCTGAGTATTTCAGAAACTGCTGATCTACTGGGATTTTCCACGCACAACCATCTCTAGGGTTTACAGAGAATGGTCCGAAAAAGAAAAAACATCCAGGGAGCGGCAGTTCTGTGGACAGAAATGCCTTGTTGATGTCAGAGGTCAGAGGAGAATGGGCAGACTGGTTCGAGCTGATAGAAAGGCAACAGTGACTTAAATTGCCACCCGTTACAACCAAGGTAGGCAGAAGAGCATCTCTGAACGCACAGTACGTCGAACTTTGAGGCAGATGGGCTACAGCAGCAGAAGACCACACCGGGTGCCACTCCTTTCAGCTAAGAACAGGAAACTGAGGCTACAATTTGCACAAGCTCATCGAAATTGGACAGTAGAAGATTGGAAAAACGTTGCCTGGTCTGATGAGTCTTGATTTCTGCTGCGACATTTGGATGGTAGGGTCAGAATTTGGCGTCAACAACATGAAAGCATGGATCCATCCTGCCTTGTATCAACGGTTCAGGCTGCTGGTGGTGGTGTCATGGCGTGGGGAATATTTTCTTGGCACTCTTTGGGCCCCTTGGTACCAATTGAGCATCGTTGCAACGCCACAGCCTACCTGAGTATTGTTGCTGACCATGTCCATCCCTTTATGACCACAATGTACCCAACATCTGATGGCTACTTTCAGCAGGATAATGCGCCATGTCATAAAGCTGGAATGATCTCACACTGGTTTCTTGAGCATGACAATGAGTTCACTGTACTCAAATGGCCTCCACAGTCACCAGATCTCAATCCAATAGAGCAGTGATTTTCAACCAGTGTGCCGCGACACTTGGTGAGGTGTGCCGCAGGGAAAGTTCCCTAAACTATGGTGCCCCCTATATTTTGTTTCCCGGCAATGCACAGCGATGCGCAGTCATGGATTCTTACAATGTAGGAGACGTGTACAATAACACATGCACAAGCTTTGAACCTCGCCCGACAAAATGACGTCACCGAGGCTGGCGCATCATCCTGAGAGCGGAGAGACTCTCGCATTTGCCCACCGCCAAGGTAATGCCCACCAATAATGCTGACTATATGAGCTTTTGCCTGAGTATATGAACTGTTGGCAGAATACTCAGCATATGAGCTGGTACTTTTAGTACTCCAGCAGTATACTGCATATAACAATGAGAAATGTAAAATGAGAAATACTATAGTCATGAGGCTGGAGTACTACAAGTACCAGCTCATATGCTGAGTATATGAGCTGGCACTTGTACTCTGGCCTCATGGCCATAGTAGTTCTGATTGTACCCCATTATTTTGCAGTATATGAGCCACATAATAATCAGCACCATTTACTAAAAACAGGGAGAAACTGAGAACTGTTGAGGAAGATCTTCGTGTGTGTCTTTCTACCATTCCTGCCAGGATATCCCTTTTGTGTTTACCGAAACAGGCCCAGGTTTCACACTGAGTGAGTAAAATAAATGTAGAATCTATATTATTAACTATATGTATAATATGACTTTTTTAGTGTCATTTTGTGCTATTTTGGTTGGTGGTGTGCCCCAGGATTTTCTAAGTATAAAAAGTGTGCCCCGGCTCAAAAAAGGTTGAAAATCACTGCAATAGAGCATCTTTGGGATGTGGTGGAACGGGAGATTCGCATCATGGATGTGCAGCCGACATATCTGCGGCAACTGTGTGATGTCATCATGTCAATATGGACCAAAATCTCTGAGGAATGCTTCCAGCACCTTGTTGAATCTATGCCACGAAGAATTGAGGCAGTTCTGAAGGCAAAAGGGGGTCCAACCCGTTACTATAGTGTACCCGTCATTTCAGAAAGGACTATTGTGTATTTGTTTTTTTTTTTGGTGGTTTGTACCTGCTTCTTAACCTCTTCAGGACTCAGCCTATTTTGGCTTCAAGGACACAGACCAATTTTTAAAATCTGCCCTGTGTCACTTAAAGTGTGTTGTCTGTGTACCATTACAGCAAGATCCAACCAGGGACTCCCCCAAGAATTCTCATCAGTCGCTGGCTGTTTTTCCGGAATGGTCACCCAGCAGTCCCGCCTGCTCACTTATCAGGAAGAACAACTAGGCAGAGATGCCTTTGCGCTTCAACATCTGCTTAAAACCGAGCAACTTCAAGGTCACCTTCCATGTCCGCCTCACTAGGCTCCGGCTTTCCAGAGCTGCTCCCTCCTCCAACTTTTTCAGAAGCCACTCCAGCCTCCAGCTTTCCAGAGTTGCTCCACCCTCTGGATTTTCCAGAAGCCACTCCAGCCTCCGGCTTCCCAGAGGCCACTCCAACCTTTGGCTTTTCCAGAAGGCGCTCCAGCCTCCGGCTTTCCAGAGCTGCTCCAGCCTCCGGCTTTTACAGAAGCCACTCCAGCCTCTGGCTTTCTAGAGCCGCTCCAGCCTCCGTCTTTTCCAGAAGCCACTCCAGTCTCCTGCTTCCCAGAGCCCCTCCAGTCTTTGGCCTTCCAAGTGCCATTCCAGGTTCCACGTCTGACGGTCCCTGTCCTCCTCAAGAGCTGTCCCGTCACCTTGAAGAATTGGAGGAGATGAAAGAAGAAAGGAAGAGGGGCCCTAAAGGGGGGTATTATCACGGGCGCACCCACAATCCTCGGTACGGTTGCTGGTACACCCGTGCCCTTCCATGTGGTGCTGAAACCCCCCAGACTCACCTCTCCGCTGCGTCTTCTCGAAAACCACTCTCAACCATTCAGTTACGAATTGTGTAGGCATTAGCTCTATTTGCAAGGAGCACTGTGTAATAAAGCCTCTGCACAACTTCGCATCCCCATCATATTTCGAAGACATAGAGTGCCTCAGCCTAGCTTCTGTGGAAGGAAGACAAAAAGGGTGGAACCGCAGGAACTTGACGTGGAGAGGAGGCTCTGCTCACCCCCGCCCCTCTCCATGTATGACGCACAGCGCCATATTACAGGGAAAGCTAGGACATGTCCTATATTTCTCCCAGGTATGGAATGTATGCCGTTTATGAGCCACTTGACGTGGCTGCTGGGAGGACAATAGCCACTGTAGAATGGCAATGGCTTTTCCTAGCTGCTGACCTTGTACGGCAAGACGCTGGGAATGCCAGGCCACAATGGCGGGGAGATCTACCAGTTCTGGTAACGGAACCTTGACAGGATCCATGGCCGGATCTTACTGTCAGGATCTGAGCAATGGTGTAAGCCAACACCTGGGAGCGGAGTGTAAGTGGCACCTGGTTTTCACTAGAGCCCGCCGCAATGCGGGATGGACTTGCTGCAGCAGGGTATCAACAGGTCGCTCCACAAGCATTTGCTTGTGGAGGTACAAAGTCATGAGGCAGAATCTTAGTCGGAGACAGGCAGGAAGTCGACACAGGGAACACGGGATCAATGTCAGGAACAAAGCAGGAGGTCAAGGCAGGCAGCACGGAGTCAAAGGAAATGAAACAAGCTTTCTCTGAGGCATGAAGCACAAAGATCTGGTGGGGAATGCAGGGAGTGGGCAGCTTTTATAAAATTCCTGGAAATGGCCAGCACCAATTAGTGTGCTTTAAATCTTCGAGCACCAGCGTGCGTGTGCCCTGCGGGGATTCTGGGTATGGCCAGCGCCAAGTGATGGAGCGAGGACGGGTGAATAGAATTCATGGGTCGCTGGAGCACCCGTCACTTAATCTAGGCAGATAATGTGAAATACAAAAATTGTGAAAATACAAAGACAATCTATGACTTTTACTCGTAATAAGGAATCGTAATGTTTTCAAAAATTTACTTGTTGTAACTGGAAAACAAAACACAGAACAATTACACTGTATGGATATCACTGCTAACATAAATGCCCATGTTTGTAATACCAACAGTTGCACCATGGCCTCATTGGGAAATTATCTTACCCCTGTTGATAAACAGAAATGAATCAGTTTGGATGCATGAAGCTTAGGGTGTGCCAGAAATGTTCAGTTCATTTAAAAACACACTCCATTAAGAGGAACAGGTTCTAAACAGCCGAACGGGATGTAAACAGTTAAAAATGCATGCATTTTTAAACTGACTGAAAACACATGCTTAAAAACGGACCAAAAACACCACATGTGGCATCATCCTTAGTGTTAGGACGTTGAACTAGTCAGCAAGCAATGATGAAGGCTGCATTCACATGACACTGTGTACTGTAGCATGGCAGGCACACATTGGTGCCCGGGAGAGTAGACTCTGCTCACCACCGCCCCTCTCCATGTATGACGCACAGCGCCATATTACAGGGAAAGCTAGGACATGTCCTATCTTTCTCCCAGGTACGGAATGTATGCCGTTTATGAGGGCCGTATATATGGCTTATATATGTCAGCCCTATATATGTCCCCCATAAGGCCGTGTGAATGTAGCCTAAGTCAAGCAGCTGATAATAGTGTAAGAGCCAGCTCAGACCAGTCTATATTTGGGCCGAACTGTCCACTGGTCTTTATCCTACCAGACTGCCCCGAGTGTACTCACATAAGACTTAATTTTGGGCAAAGGCTGTTGTGTGTTTGTTTGTGTGTGTGTACATTTAGTTTTTTTTGGGAAAAGTATTCAGTATTGGGTTGAACTGTTTTTAATGGAGATAATAAAATAATGATACTAAAAGTTCTATTTTACTCTCACCTTATCCTTCATTGAATTAATTATGTATGAAAGGTATACAAGCAGGTAAAATGGATCATTGCCCTGAGTCCTCTTCAATGCTCATGTCTGCCTAGCAGTTTTTAGTAATGAATGCCCTGCAGATTACACTGGTACATCACATTTTTACATTCTAATATTTTTACAGCTACATCTTCTATCTGTATTTACCAGACTATTAGAGTATTTTATATTGAAATAAGTAACAAAATAAATGAAATGGTCAAATGTCTCCATTTACTGTTGCACCTGGCTGCCCTGACATGTACACTTGGGGTGCGGTCATAGGTACCGCTAGCGCTGCGTATACAAATACAGCACTATAGTACGGGGCAGGCCTCAGCCCGTTTACATATGTATTTCTATGCAAACACATGTGATCGGTAACTAGAACCCGGTGTCTTGCATTAAAACAACACATAGAAGCGCATATGTGATCAGGCAGAGGCACGCTAGTGGTACATGTGGCCGCCTTTTTGCGGTGCAGTCACACAATAGCGTTTTGATTCCGTTTCCGGAATCAAAATGCACACGGCTGGACCACAGCCAATCACATATGCATTTGAATGCAAACGCATGCAGTCAGCACAGGGTGTCATGTACAGGCGGTCCCCTACTTAAGAACACTCGACTTACATACGACCCATAGTTACAAACGGACCTCTGGATATTGGTAATTTATTGTACTTTAGTCCTAGGCTACAATAATCAGCTGTAACAGTTATCACAGGTGTCTGTAATGAAGCTTTATTGTTAATATTGATTATTATGACAACCCAACATTTTTAAAATCCAATTGTCACAGAGACCAAAAAAGTTCTGGCTGGGATTACAATGATAAAATATACAGTTCCGACTTACATATCAACTCAACTTAAGAACAAACCTACAGACCCTATCTTCTATGTAACCCGGGGACTGCCTGTATTGTCTAAATGCTTCGGGCTTTGGAAATCACAATGACAGCTTGTGGCTTAATACAGTAAAATTGGCATTGGTAAAGGAAGTGGGTTGGCAGAAGTGCATTTTACTATCTCAATGATATCTACTTTTCAGATACTAGGCTTGGGCCTGAAGTTTTCAGGTTTGATACTGGGGCTGAAGCTACATCAACCAGGCTGAGTGAAAGATATTATTTATTACGTCCAGAAGTGGTGGAAAGTTACTTGTACTTGTGGAGGCTAACGCATAACCCCAAGTATAGAGAATGGGCCTGGGAGATTGTAGAGGTATGTAAAAGAATTACTTTCCACATAATACAAGGCTACATTCACATCTTTTTATTTTCCACACGTTCATTGTATATACCAGGGAGCTGAGAAGATTTGCCTGACTACATTGCTGTCAACATTGCGTTTACAAAATGCATTTGTAAAAGCTATGTTAAGACATATGTTAACATATAGTTAAGGAATTTGTGTGTTAACACATGTGTCTACAATGTGTTAAAGGGCACCTACCACCACAAATCTACCTATAAAGATCGGGTGGTAGGTGGAAAAATGGGACGTGAGGATAGCCCTTTTAAGGACTAATCCTCACGTCCCCGCAATTTTTTGGTAACTTTTATGAAGCGTTTATGCTAATTTTATTATGCGGCTACTGGGGCGTGGAGTAGCCGCATCTGAGGTTACACGAGGCGGCTACTCCACGCCCCGGTAGCCTCTTTTCTCCTCCTACTTACCATCTTCGGCGCGCAGCTGCTCGTAGCTGCGCGCCCTCGTCCGATGATCCTGCAGTCTGCGCATGCGCAGAACAGCAGGCCCACGCCTGCGCGGTCACTGCTCCGAAGCCGGGGCTGCACAGGCGCGGGCCTGCTGTTCTGCACATGCGCAGACTGCCGGATCGTTGGACGAGCAGCTGGTCGTAGCTGCGCGCCGAAGATGGTGAGTAGGAGGGGTAAAGTGGCTACCGGAGCGTGGAGTATCCTCACGTCCTATTGATCCACCTACCACCCGATCTACCTTTTATAGGTAGATTTGTGGTGGTAGGTTCCCTTTAATGCATGCTCTTTGTAAACGCATTGTTGACAGCAATGTAATAGGGCAAATCTCCTCTCCTCAGCTTGTGTGATGCGTTTCAAAATGCATGCGTTAACGCCACGTGTGACTGCACCCGGGAGCTCCCAAAAAACACAGGATTTAGCTCTCTTGAATAGCTGTTCACTTTAATGCCACACAGGTGCCTGGTACTACACCAAGAAGATTCACAGACATTACAATAATGTAGAACCACAGGTGCCAGTACGACTCATCAAGTGAAAGACAATGCAGACACCAACACAAAAATAAATTATAATAAAAAACACAAATCTACCTATAAAGATCGGGTGGTAGGTGGAAAAATGGGACGTGAGGATAGCCCTTTTAAGGACTAATCCTCACGTCCCCGCAATTTTTTGGTAACTTTTATGAAGCGTTTATGCTAATTTTATTATGCGGCTACTGGGGCGTGGAGTAGCCGCATCTGAGGTTACACGAGGCGGCTACTCCACGCCCCGGTAGCCTCTTTTCTCCTCCTACTTACCATCTTCGGCGCGCAGCTGCTCGTAGCTGCGCGCCCTCGTCCGACGATCCTGCAGTCTGCGCATGCGCAGAACAGCAGGCCCACGCCTGCGCGGTCACTGCTCCGAAGCCGGGGCTGCACAGGCGCGGGCCTGCTGTTCTGCACATGCGCAGACTGCCGGATCGTTGGACGAGCAGCTGGTCGTAGCTGCGCGCCGAAGATGGTGAGTAGGAGGGGTAAAGTGGCTACCGGAGCGTGGAGTAGCCACCTCGTGTAACCTCAGATGCGGCTACTCCATGCCCCAGTAGCCGCATAATAAAATTAGCATAAACGCTTCATAAAAGTTACCAAAAAATTGCGGGGACGTGAGGATTAGCCCTTAAAAGGGCTATCCTCACGTCCTATTGATCCACCTACCACCCGATCTACCTTTTATAGGTAGATTTGTGGTGGTAGGTTCCCTTTAATGCATGCTCTTTGTAAACGCATTGTTGACAGCAATGTAATAGGGCAAATCTCCTCTCCTCAGCTTGTGTGATGCGTTTCAAAATGCATGCGTTAACGCCACGTGTGACTGCACCCGGGAGCTCCCAAAAAACACAGGATTTAGCTCTCTTGAATAGCTGTTCACTTTAATGCCACACAGGTGCCTGGTACTACACCAAGAAGATTCACAGACATTACAATAATGTAGAACCACAGGTGCCAGTACGACTCATCAAGTGAAAGACAATGCAGACACCAACACCATAACTCAACCATGACATGACTGTGAATGCTTTTCACTGTCCTGAATAAGGGCGCTTTCATGCGATGCATTGCTTTTCTTGATGAGTTTTTGATGCATTCCAAAGGCTTCAGCCTTGATCACATACTGAGGTTACATTGCGTTTTACCCTGAACATTGGCAGCAACAAATCACTGTGGTTCTCCTCGTAGGGGTTTGGCCAAAATGCATATATGTTTCCAATGAAACGCATGGATTTAATAGGAAACTTATATGCGTTTTGGCAAAACCCCCTCCCAATTGCGTTTTGGATGCATTTAAAAATGCAACAAAAACACCACGTGGGAAAACGCCCTCAAGTGTGTTCACACATTGCTGTTAAAACGTTTCTCATTTTAACAGGTGCCAAACAGGTGAATTCCATTTTATGTTTCCCCTTCAAAATCTAATTCACTTGTTCAGGTCATGTTTTTAAGCTATTTGAATGTGTGAATTAATAAAACTGCGTGTGCAGTCACATGTTGCATTTACAACTGCATCACAATCAGTTTTTAGGTGCTGTTAGGTGCAGTTTTGCTAATTTAACAGGTGAAAGACATGAACTGAATGGGTGAATTTGATTTTACAGTCGGGTCACGGGCTGAGCCCTCTCCATAGCCGGTAAGTCTTTGCTGCATATTGCAGCAGAGGCTTACCGGTAAGGGTAAAGACACATGTGGCGTTTTTAGGCCGTTTTTGGGCCTTTTTTAGTTAGTGCCGATCACGGGTGTTATCACAGCGATGGCTTCCGGCAAAGCTGCCGGCAGCCTCAAAAAGATAGCGGCACATGGGCTCCACCATCTTACCTGGGATCGCCGCTCCCCGAAAATCCGTCTCCATGGTAGCCTCGGGTCTTCCGAAGACCCGTGGCTATTTCGTTTTAACCCCTTCATTACAATGTGCTGATAGCACATTGTAATGAATAAGGAGGAAAATCCACATATACTGCCATACTGTAGTATGGCAGTATATGATAGGATCGATCAGACAACCTAGGTTTAAAGTACCTTAGGGAGCCTGAAAAATAGTAAAAAAGAGAAATAAAAAAAGTTACAAAAATAAATTATAATAAAAAAACCTAAAATTCAAATCACCCCCCTTTCCCTAGAAGTGACATAAATATAAATAAACAGTAAAAATCATAAACACATTAGGTGTCGACGTGTCCGAAAATGCCCGATCTATCAAAATATGATAACGTTTTTTCAATGCGTTTAACCCCGTAACGGAAAATAGCGTCCAAATTCAAAAATGGCAGTTTTTTTGCCATTTTGAAAAATATAAAAAAATCTATAAAAAGTGATCAAAAGGTCGTACAGTCCTAAAAATGATATCATTGAAAATATTACAAAATTTTGCAAAAAATGACACCACCCACTAAAGTATAAAAAAGTTATTAGTGCCAGAAGTTGGCAAAATCAAAAAAATAATTTTTGTACAGGAGGTTTTAATTTTTGTAAATGTATGAAAACATTATAAAACCTATACAAATTTGGCATCCCTTTAATCGTACCGACCCAAAGAATAAAGTAAACATGTCATTTGGGGCGCTCAGTGAAAGACGTAATATCCAAGCCCACAAGAAAATGGCGCAAATGCGTTTTTTCACCATTTTCACTGCATTTGGAATTTTTTCCCGCTTCCGAGTACATGGCATGGAATATTTAATACCATCACTATGAAGTGCAATTTGTTACACAGAAAACAAGCCGTCACACAGCTCTTTACATGTAAAAATAAAAAAGTTATAGATTTTCGAAGGTGGGGAGTTAAAAATGGACATGAAAAAACAGGAAACTGATTGTGTGATACAGTTTTAACTACAACGTGTGACTGCACCCTGCACCTAAAGCCACGTTAGAAAGATTCAGTTTTTGAGCACATACCAACAAATAATTGAAATTGTTTGTATAATGAAAAGATTAGAGATGAGCGAGCACTAAAATGCTCGGGTACTCGTTATTCGAAACGAACTTTTCCCGATGCTCGAGTGCTCGTCTCGAATAACGAGCCCCATTTAAGTCAATGGGAGACTCGAGCATTTTTCAAGGGGACCAAGGCTCTGCACAGGGAAGCTTGGCCAAACACCTGGGAACCTCAGAAAAGGATGGAAACACCACAGAAATGGACAGGAAACAGCAGGGGCAGCATGCATGGATGCCTCTGAGGCTGCTTAATCGCACCATTATGCCAAAATTATGGGCAACAGCATGGCCATGACAGAGTGACAGAATGAAGCTAGATAGCATGTAAAACATCCAATAATTGACCCTGACACTATAGGGGACGGCATGCAGAGGCAGCGGCAGCAGCGGAAGGCTAGAGAGTGGCATGGCGACATACCCTAAATGGACTCAGGCTTCAAACCAATGGGTGGCAGAGAGGAACCAAAGGAGGTGAGCAAGAAGCGCTCAAATAATATCGGTACATGATAAAAGTTTGCCAGTATATTTTGTGGATTACACAGCAGGGTGGCGACAAAGTTAACATGGAAGCCATGAAAACAACCCAAAATTCTGCCTGACACAGCTCGTTTGATAAGGGGACCATGTATGGAGGCAGTGAACTAGTAGTAGATTAAAGGTGCTGCAGTTAAAACTATGTTAGTTGGATCTTGGCATGGAGCTGGCGCTCCGTTGCCAGGCGAGCTTTCGCCAATCCAAGCCCCTGTCTCTAGGCTACTCCCCAAACAGCACTTCTAAGAACCTTTTGTATAAGATCAAGTGTAGTAGCGTTCTTATAAGTTTGGGATATGGCGGGTGAGGGGAATGTAAACAGATGCGCAAGAAGCGCATGATGCGCATGGAGCTGGCGCTCCGCTGCCAGGTGAGCTTTCGCCAATCCAAGCCCCTGTCTCTAGGCTACTCCCCAAACAGCACTTCTAAGAACCTTTTGTATAAGATCAAGTGTAGTAGCGTTCTTATAAGTTTGGGATATGGCGGGTGAGGGGAATGTAAACAGATGCGCAAGAAGCACTGAAATAATATTGGTAAATGATAAAAGTTTGCCAGTATATTTTGTGGATTACACAGCAGGGTGGCGACAAAGTTAACAAGTTTGATGTGGAATGCCCTGTAATAGCTCTTGGGCGGTGTGCCTTTTATCGCCTAGGCTCAGCAGTTTGAGCACCGCCTGCTGTCGCTTAGCGACAGCACTGCTGCTGTGCCTAGAGCTACCGACTGATGGCGCCATGGCCACGGATGGTAATTCGGAGGAGGAGGAGGTGGAGGAGGGGTGGGAGGAGGAGGAGGTATACTAGGCCTTTGAGACCTGGACCGAGGTAGGCCCCGCAATTCTCTGCGTCGGCAGTATATGACCAGCCCCAGGGTCAGACTCGGTCCCAGCCTGCACCAAGTTAAGTGTAGTAGCGTTCTTATAAGTTTGGGATATGGCGGGTGAGGGGAATGTAAACAGATGCGCAAGAAGCGCATGATGCGCATGGAGCTGGCGCTCCGCTGCCAGGCGAGCTTTCGCCAATCCAAGCCCCTGTCTCTAGGCTACTCCCCAAACAGCACTTCTAAGAACCTTTTGTATAAGATCAAGTGTAGTAGCGTTCTTATAAGTTTAGGATATGGCGGGTGAGGGGAATGTAAACAGATGCGCAAGAAGCGCTGAAATAATATTGGTAAATGATAAAAGTTTGCCAGTATATTTTGTGGATAACACAGCACGGTGGCGACAAAGTTAACAACTTTGATGTGGAATCCATGAAAAGAACCCAAATTTCTGCCTGACACACCTCATTTGATAAGGGGACGATGTATGGAGGCAGCTATATGGACGACTTTTGGAGGTAGCAATGGAGACAACGTGTGGAGGCTGCTATGGAGACAATTTAATTTGGATAGTGCCTGTATGTGGCAGTCCAAAAAAGTTTTCAAACCAGAGGAGCAGGTAGGTGGCCCTCCAGAAAAATGAAATAGATTGAGTGCCTGTATGTGGCAGTCCAAAAAAGTTTTCAAACCAGAGGAGCAGGTAGGTGGCCCTCCAGAAAAATGAAATAGATTGAGTGCCTGTATGTGGCAGTCCAAAAAAGTTTTCAAACCAGAGGAGCAGGTAGGTGGCCCTCCAGAAAAATGAAATAGATTGAGTGCCTGTATGTGGCAGTCCAAAAAAGTTTTCAAACCAGAGGAGCAGGTAGGTGGCCCTCCAGAAAAATGAAATAGATTGAGTGCCTGTATGTGGCAGTCCAAAAAAGTTTTCAAACCAGATTAGCAGGTAGGTGGCCCTCCAGAAAAATGAAATAGATTGAGTGCCTGTATGTGGCAGTCCAAAAAAGTTTTCAAACCAGAGGAGCAGGTAGGTGGCCCTCCAGAAAAATTGAATAGATTGAGTGCCTGTATGTGGCACTCCCAAAAATTGTTTAAAACAGAGGACCGGGTCGGTGGCCCTCCAGAAAAATTAAATGCATAAAGTACTATAGCTAGAGCCAGTGGGCCCTGTCAAAAAATAGCCAGTTTCCTCTGCTTTACTGTACAAAGAGGAGGAGAAGGAGGAAAATGAGGAGGAGGAGGAGTGGATAAATTATTCAGGTTGAGCTTCCTTCACCTGGTGGAGATTGGAAATTATGAGAAATCCAGCCTTTATTCATCTTAATAAGCGTCAGCCTGTCAGCGCTGTCAGTCGACAGGCGTGTACGCTTATCGGTGATGATGCCACCAGCTGCACTGAAAACCCGCTCGGACAAGACGCTAGCGGCAGGGCAGGCAAGAACCTCCAAGGCGTACAGCGCCAGTTCGTGCCACATGTCCAGCTTTGAAACCCAGTAGTTGTAGGGAACTGTGTGATCATTTAGGACGATGGTATGGTCAGCTACGTACTCCCTCACCATCTTTCTGTAAAGATCAGCCCTACTCTGCCGAGACTGGGGACAGGTGACAGTGTCTTGCTGGGGTGACATAAAGCTGGCAAAAGCCTTGTAAAGCGTACCCTTGCCAGTGCTGGACAAGCTGCCTGCTCGCCTACTCTCCCTCGCTACTTGTCCCGCAGAACTACGCACTCTGCCGCTAGCGCTGTCAGAAGGGAAATACTGTTTCAGCTTGTGCACCAGGGCCTGCTGGTATTCATGCATTCTCACACTCCTTTCCTCTCCAGGGATGAGAGTGGAAAGATTTTGCTTGTACCGTGGGTCCAGGAGAGTGAACACCCAGTAATCAGTGCTGGAATAAATTCTTTGAACGCGAGAGCCACGGGATAGGCAGCCTAGCATGAAATCTGCCATATGCGCCAGAGTACCAACGCGTAAGAATTCACTCCCCTCACTGGCCTGACTGTCCATTTCCTCCTCCTCCAACTCCTCCAACTCCTCTTCTTCTGCCCATACACGCTGAACAGTGAAGGACTCAACAATGGTCCCCTCTTGTGTCTCGCCCACATTCTCCTCCTCTTCCTCCTCATCCTCCTCCACCTCCACCTCCTCCGATATGCGCTGAGAAACAGACCTAAGGGTGCTTTGGCTATCAACAAGGGAATCTTCTTCCCCCGTCTCTTGTGACGAGCGCAAAGCTTCCGACTTCATGCTGATCAGAGATTTTTTCAACAGGCCAAGCAGCGGGATGGTGAGGCTGATGATGGCGGCATCGCCACTGACCATCTGTGTTGACTCCTCAAAGTTACTCAGCACCTGACAGATATCAGACATCCACGTCCACTCCTCATTGTAGACTTGAGGAAGCTGACTGACCTGACTACCAGTTCTGGTGGAAGTTGACATCTGGCAGTCTAAAATCTCTCGGCGCAGGCTGGTAAACTCTGGATAACATGGTCAGTGTTGAATTCCACCTCGTGGGCACGTCGCACAACAGTCGGTGAGCGGGCAGTTGGAGGCGGCGCTGCGCTGCCCTGAGAGTGGCAGCATCTGTGCTGGACTTCCTGAAATGCGCACAGATGCGGCGCACCTTCGTGAGCAAATCAGACAGATTGGGGTATGTCTTGAGGAAACGCTGAACTATCAGATTTAACACATGGGCCAGGCATGGCACATGTGTCAGTCTGCCGAGTTGCAGAGCCGCCACCAGGTTACGGCCGTTGTCACACACAACCATGCCTGGCTTCAGGTTCAGCGGTGCCAGCCACAGATCAGTCTGCGCCATGATGCCCTGTAATAGTTCTTGGGCGGTGTGCCTTTTATCGCCTAGGCTCAGCAGTTTGAGCACCGCCTGCTGTCGCTTAGCGACGGCACTGCTGCTGTGCCTAGAGCTACCGACTGATGGCGCCATGCCCACGGATGGTAGTTCGGAGGAGGAGGGGTGGGAGGAGGAGGAGGCATAGTAGGCCTGAAACACCTGGACCGAGGTAGGCCCCGCAATCCTCGGCGTCGGCAGTATATGACCAGCCGCAGGGTCAGACTCGGTCCCAGCCTCCACCAAGTTAACCCAATGTGCCGTCAGCGATATATAGTGGCCCTGCCCGGCAGCACTCGTCCACGTGTCCGTGGTCAGGTGGACCTTGTCAGAAACGGCGTTGGTCAGGGCACGGATGATGTTGTCTGACACGTGCTGGTGCAGGGCTGGGACGGCACATCGGGAAAAGTAGTGGCGGCTGGGGACCGAATACCGAGGGGCGGCCGCCGCCATGAGGTTGCGAAAGGCCTCGGTCTCTACTAGCCTATAGGGCAGCATCTCCAGGCTGAACAATCTGGAGATGTGGACATTAAGGGCTTGGGCGTGCGGGTGGGTTGCACTATATTTGCGTTTCCGCTTCAGCGTCTGGGGTATGGAGAGCTGAACGCTGGTGGATGCTGTGGAGGATCGTGGAGGCGACGATGGGGTTTTTGTGGCAGGGTCCTGGGCAGGGGGCTGACTATCAGCTGACACAGGGGAAGGAGCAGTGGTGTGCACGGCCGGAGGTGATTGGGCTTGTTGCCACTGAGTGGGGTGTTTAGCATTCATATGCCTGCGCATACTGGTGGTAGTTAAGCTAGTAGTGGTGGAACCCCTGCTGATCCTGGTTTGGCAAATGTTGCACACCACAGTCCATCGGTCATCCGGTGTTTCCTTAAAGAACCTCCAGACTTCTGAAAATCTAGCCCTCGCCGCAGGAGCCCTCGCCA
Organism: Engystomops pustulosus; assembly: GCF_040894005.1. Taxonomy (NCBI): domain Eukaryota; kingdom Metazoa; phylum Chordata; class Amphibia; order Anura; family Leptodactylidae; genus Engystomops; species Engystomops pustulosus. Next base: position 137,562,630 of record NC_092412.1, on the reverse strand, counting down.
CGGGAGCTTCACTAGTTGACACATTTGGCGCTGATGCACCAGCTCTGGCCCTGCCTCTCCGTCTGGCCCCACCACTGCCTCTTCCAACCTGTTCTGGTCGAGGACTCTCCTCCGTCTCAGAAGCACTGTGTTCACCCGGCCTATCAACCCAGCTTGGGTCTGTCACCTCATCATCCTCCGATCCCTCAGTCTGCTTCCTCCTCGGACTTCCTGCCCTGACAACAACTTCCCCACTGTCTGACAACCGTGTCTCCTCATCGTCGGACACCTCTTTACACACTTCTTCCACTACGTCAAGAAGGTCATCATCACCCACAGACTGCGACTGGTGGAAAACCTGGGCATCGGAAAATTGCTCAGCAGCAACCGGACAAGTGGTTTGTGACTGTGGGAAGGGTCCAGAAAACAGTTCCTCAGAGTATGCCGGTTCAAATGCCAAATTTTCCTGGGAGGGGGCAGACTGGGGGGGAGGAGGCTGAGGTGCAGGAGCTGGAGGAGTGCCGATTTCGGTGACATGGGTGGACTGCGTGGAAGACTGACTGGTGGACAAATTGCTCGAAGCATTGTCGGCAATCCACGACATCACCTGTTCGCACTGTTCTGGCCTCAACAGTGCTCTACCACGAGTCCCAGTAACTTCAGACATGAGCCTAGGGAGTATAGCTCTGCGGCGTTCCCCTGCTCCCTCATAAGCAGGTGGTGTCTCACCCCGCCCAGGACCACGGCCTCTGACCCCTGCAGTAGTTGGACGCCCACGTCCCCGCCCTCGTCCTCTACCCCTAACCCTCGGGTTAAACATTTTGAAAATGAGAGTTATAACTTGAATTTTTTTTTTAACTTTTTTTTGTTTTTTTTGGTTTTTTTTGTGTTTTTTAGTTTTTAAAACCAAACGATGCTATCCTATTGCTATGGCTATTTTCCAGCCAAGTATGAAAGCACACTGCTATGCCAGATGAGATGACGCTGAGTTATGAAAAAAATAAACGTAAAATAAAAAAGGAAATGGCAGACTGTGCCTAATTGAAATACAACCCCGGGCCCTAATAAATTTTCCCACTTCGGTCTTTGCGATGGATATGTGTGTCACTAAGCGCAAAACACAGTGGTTGCAAGTCTCACTCCAAATTGCTCACAATTTGCTAGTAGATGCACTGCAGCAAGTACAGCCACCAGCAGATCAACCAGAAATCAAATATATATAACGCTACTGTAGGCGTAAGTAAGCCGTTTGGATTCTCCTATGGCTATTTTCTAGCCAAGTATGAAAGCACACTGCTATGCCAGATGAGATGACGCTGAGTTATTAAAAAAATAAACGTAAAATAAAAAAGGAAATGGCAGACTGTGCCTAATTGAAATACAACCCCGGGCCCTAATAAATTTTCCCACTTCGGTCTTTGCGATGGATATGTGCGTCACTAAGCGCAAAACACAGTGGTTGCAAGTCTCACTCCAAATTGCTCACAATTTGCTAGTAGATGCACTGCAGCAAGTACAGCCACCAGCAGATCAACCAGAAATCAAATATATATAACGCTACTGTAGGCGTAAGTAAGCCGTTTGGATTCTCCTATGGCTATTTTCTAGCCAAGTATGAAAGCACACTGCTATGCCAGATGAGATGACGCTGAGTTATGAAAAAAATAAACGTAAAATAAAAAAGGAAATGGCAGACTGTGCCTAATTGAAATACAACCCCGGGCCCTAATAAATTTTCCCACTTCGGTCTTTGCGATGGATATGTGCGTCACTAAGCGCAAAACACAGTGGTTGCAAGTCTCACTCCAAATTGCTCACAATTTGCTAGTAGATGCACTGCAGCAAGTACAGCCACCAGCAGATCAACCAGAAATCAAATATATATAACGCTACTGTAGGCGTAAGTAAGCCGTTTGGATTCTCCTATGGCTATTTTCTAGCCAAGTATGAAAGCACACTACTATGCCAGATGAGATGACGCTGAGTTATGAAAAAAATAAACGTAAAATAAAAAAGGAAATGGCAGACTGTGCCTAATTGAAATACAACCCCGGGCCCTAATAAATTTTCCCACTTCGGTCTTTGCGATGGATATGTGCGTCACTAAGCGCAAAACACAGCGGTCGCAAGTCTCACTCCAAATTGCTCACAATTTGCTAGTAGATGCACTGCAGCAAGTACAGCCACCAGCAGATCAACCAGAAATCAAATATATATAACGCTACTGTAGGTGTAAGTAAGCCGTTTGGATTCTCCTATGGCTATTTTCTAGCCAAGTATGAAAGCACACTACTATGCAAGATGAGATGACGCTGAGTTATGAAAAAAATAAACGTAAAATAAAAAAGGAAATGGCAGACTGTGCCTAATTGAAATACAACCCCGGGCCCTAATAAATTTTCCCACTTCGGTCTTTGCGATGGATATGTGCGTCACTAAGCGCAAAACACAGCGGTCGCAAGTCTCACTCCAAATTGCTCACAATTTGCTAGTAGATGCACTGCAGCAAGTACAGCCACCAGCAGATCAACCAGAAATCAAATATATATAACGCTACTGTAGGCGTAAGTAAGCCGTTTGGATTCTCCTATGGCTATTTTCTAGCCAAGTATGAAAGCACACTACTATGCAAGATGAGATGACACTGAGTTATTAAAAAAATAAACGTAAAATAAAAAGAAACTGGCAGACTGTGCCTAATTGAAATCAAACCCCTAATAAATTTTCCCACTTTGGTGTTTGAGGTGGATATGTGTGTCACTAAGAGCTAAACACAACGGTAGCAAGTCCCCCTGCAAATTCCTCACAATATGGTACTAGCTGCCAGCAAGCCCAGCCACAAGCAAATTAAAAAAAAAAGTATAACGTTATTGTAGCCCTAAGAAGGGCTGTTGGGTTGTTGTACAATCACTCCTGCCTAACAGTAAGCTAATAGAACACCCTAACGCTTTCCCTGACCAGCAGCAGCTCTCTCCCTAGCGGCATCCAGACAGAGAATGATCCGAGCAGCGCGGGCAGCGGCTAGTCTATCCCAGGGTCACCTGATCTGGCCAGCCAACCACTGCTATCTACGTGTAAGGGTACCACGTCATGCTGGGTGGAGTGCAGAGTCTCCTGGCTTGTGATTGGCTCTGTTTCTGGCCGCCAAAAAGCAAAACGGCGGGAGCTGCCATTTTCTCGAGCGGGCGAAGTATTCGTCCGAGCAACGAGCAGTTACGAGTACGCTAATGCTCGATCGAGCATCAAGCTCGGACGAGTATGTTCGCTCATCTCTAGAAAAGATCTAACATTTTTCAATATATTTTCTGTATCAATTCACAGTTTTCTAGATCTCTGCTTCCTGCCATTCTACCTTGCTCCTATTGTTCCATACGACTGTTTGTATATTTGTATATGTCCCCTATGATTTTTTAACCACTACAGAATATGATGGCACTATATAAAGATTACTGTATTATTATAGGATGCTTTATTGTTCTACTTCCACACAGGTGCACAGCTCGTTAGAACACACAGTCTAATCAGAGCTGTGTGATGCTAACGAACCGTGCACCTGTGTGATATCACATGTTTGCTCTTAAAAGGGGTTTCTTAGGAGAAAAGCTCACATTATGCCTTAGGCCGGCGCCACACGTAGCGCTTTGTCTGCGCTTGCAAACGCAACGCAGACAAAGTCGCGCCCACCGGGGCGGGCCTCGGCCCGATCGCATCTGCGTTTCTATGGAAACGACTGCGATCGGGAATGAGCCATCGGCGTTTTGCGTTAATTTAACGTTAATTTAACGCGAAACACCGGCGGCTCGTTCCCAATCGCAGGCGTTTCCGTAGAAACGCAGATGCGATCGGGCCGAGGCCCGCCCCGGTGGACGCGACTTTGTTTGCGTTTGCGTTTGCAAGCGCAGACAAAGCGCTACGTGTGGCTGGTTCTGTAAGGCATCAATGACAAATCACTGAAGCTAGGAAGAGAAAACAAATCTGTATGTGATGCATAAGGCCTCATTCATATGGCCGTCTAGGGGGATACGTATGCAGCTGCATATACGTCCCCATAGATGGCAATGGCGGCCCGGTGGCAATACAGTGCACGGATTGCTCTATCTTCCCCCGTGTCTGCAGCTATACGGCGCTTTTTTCTATAGAGGGGGGAGGGGTCACCTCCTCCTCCTCTCCAGAGCACAGCTGTATGCCCGCCCGGCTGCGACTGTATGAATGCACCCTAAGACCTCATTGCTTCATGAAAATTATGCAAGTTTGATCCAATTTTGGTCAGAGTTTGATGCTCAGATTTTAATAGTTAATCGTCTGAATGCTATGCAGCAATGTGTATTTTTAGCACAAAATCATCTTTCACCTGTGTGAGAGTCTTTCTGAATGGGCGTTTTTTCCTGTGATTCGTATCAGAGTAGGGCATTCTCTAGTTCTGACGCAGCTCATTGCAAAAGAGATACACAGCAAGGAAAAAAATGATGTGTGTAAAGATCTATTGAACAGCTATCAGCTGTGAATGTTTTGTGCAAGTCAAATGTGATGACGGATCGCATGAAACTTGCGCGAGAAAACCGCTTGTGGGCATGAGGCCTTAGAACAGGAAAAAAATGCCCATTCAAGTCTATGCATGAAATAATGCGTGGATGATCCTAGTTGCGGTCACTTTTTTCTGAACAAATTTCCTCAAAGTAGCTGAGAGCAGAGAGAATCTGACACAGCTGAAATATAATTTTAAGCTACAAAAATAATGCATTGGTGCATCGCACAGGGACTGAACTCTGAATGATCTATGCTCTGAACACACTCAAAAATCTGACCAACCTGAAAAATCTGATCAAACTCGTACAACTTTCACTATCAAAGTCATTTGATTGTCAACACGGTTCGTTGGCTAAAGGCCTTAGCCAAAATGGGCTCAGTAAAAGAGTAAAAGATTCTTTTCACACAGTCAGTCGCAAAAGTGTCTATAAACTGCCTGAAACCTCTTGGTAAATGTGATGCAAAGTGATTAAGACAAGCACAAAGGGGGTATATAATTAGGCATGCTCCTTGTGACAGTTCTATGTCTGTTTTTGGAGCTCTGCTGCCCTCAGATTCAATAAAATCTACCATGAAAATCCATCATGATAAACCAGGGACACATTCTTATAGATCCAGGCAGCATAACTGTGGTAATTATCTTATATTTTTTATCCATAACCTCTTTCCACCAAAAAAAAATAACTTTTTAAATTATGCTAATGAGCCTGAAAGGTTTCTGGGGCAGCTCCCTCTGCAGTAAGACCGTCTCACCCTGACCCTCTGCTCCCTCAGCACTTACCTCATACAGTGGAAGTGGGAAATGCTCCTTGCACACTGTAATAGCCTGTGAATTTGCAGCACAGAGGGGCTCTGGGAACTACCCAAGTAGTCACTTGAAAAAGGGAAAATTGTAGCAAATCCAATAAAATTTAAATCACTTTATTCTTCATTCTTTAAAATCGTACCGTGGTGTACAAGTAGGCGTGAAAACCTACGCATTTCAGCTTGTCTAAGTCATCACACCATGAGTAAAGCTTAGACAAGATGAAACGGGTAGCTTTTCACGCCTACTTGTACACCACTGTACGATTTTAAAAAATGAAGAATAAAGTGATTTAAATTTTATTGGATGTGTTACGATTTTCCCTTTTTCAAGTATCTACAGATTCAACCCAGAACCACGTGTGCACTCCATTTAACAGACCTCCAACACCATTTGGACTTCAGGGTATGTGAAACTTCTATCTATGTTTTTTCTCAGATTTTTACCCAAGTAGTCTTTCAGGCTCATAAGTATAATTTTAAAAGTTCATTTTGGAAAGAAGAAGGCCATGAATAAAAACATATAAGTAGCTTACTACAGTCCTGGTGCCTGGGTCTATGAGTTTATCCATGGTTGATTTTTATGGTAGATGTCCTTTAAAGTGGCTTTTGTTCCTTGATAAATCTGTTGGCAGTGGAGTCAATTTGCGCCTAAATGGAAAGTCGCAATACATGAATACAGTCCACTTGTGAACACTTGGCTATGCAAGTTTAATGAATTGCACCACAACTGCGCAAAATCAACATCACACATAGACAAAAAACAAAATGATACATCACCCCAAAGTGTTCATGGCACAAACAACAACTGAATTCTGATTGACTAAACTGAAGAGATTGACAAATCTACCCCATTCTCCTTAAATGAATACAGCAACAGTCATAGTCAATGACAGAACATTGTTTATTATGTTTTAATGCTGTGGCTATTGGTATCTGTATGATATTGTTTATATTGGGAACACAGAAAAACTGCATTCCGAGACAAAGATAATGGTTCTTTGTTGTATATGACATAATCTCTGGTAACACGCTGCGGCTGCCTTCCCGGCTGTACAAATATTCATTTCCTTGGGCCTAATCTCTGCTGCACTCATCCTCATATAGAATGGAACCGAAAATCTTCATCCAATTTTTCTTTAAACCAAGAGGAAGTGCAGTTATCACTTTCTATCACATTTCACACCAAATGGTCTCTGGAAAAGTCTGAAGTTACAAAAATTAGGAAAGCCTTGATGCTATTTATATTACCAGGAAATTAGAAATCATTAATAAGGTCATCAGAAATGACTGCAAGGAGAATGGCATTTTGCAAGTGTAATTAGATTATTTTGTTGAGAATATCACAACTTGCTTTGGCCCATCAAAAAGAATTAGGATGACACTATACAACCCTAAGCAGGAGCTATTGACCGGCTGATATAAATTACAATATAATAGGAAATCTACTTTAATTTTCTCATGTAAATGGTTTGGCCATGTAAATTACCTTTCGCAACCCTAAGGTTGATTATGCTCTTTTATGCCCTTAAAATTTTCCATGACCTAATTCTCATTTTTATTTTGCAAGAAAAGCCAAGCACTGGTTAATAACAGAGAGTTTTGTTTTAAAAACTTATTGTGTAATAGAAAAGCTTTTGATTGACAGATTTGTTCCTTGCGTCCATGGCCTTAACCTCACCCCGACTATTGCATGGCTGACTTCAGGAGAAGGAAAAAGATTGCTGTCACTTGCTCTAATAATTTCTCTGGGAGAAACATATATAATGTTATGCTTGGTTACCACAACAACTTTATATTTAGAAATGCATTCTTTTGTCTTAATATCTATGACTTATTGTTCTTTCTTTCGCAGTCCTTGGATACCTATTGCAGAATAGAAAGTGGATTTTCAGGCATTAGAGATGTGTACACTACAAGTCCCAACCATGATAATGTTCAACAAAGTTTTTTCATGTCAGAAACATTAAAGTGAGTAGAATGTGTTAAATCATATTTTCTCGCCTTTTTATGTATATAATTAAAGTGTTCTCCTTTATTACATTTATTACAAAATATATTTTTTATTTATATATGCCCCATGTATGTGGAGCAGATGGGGAAGGTCTCATTCTCTCCTTATGAGTCAATAGCCTAAAAGACTTATGGCTCTTTCACTTTGGCGTTGTTTTTCTCGTCCGTGGTTTAGTGATTTCCACACATGGCTCATGAAGCCATTGATTTATATGGGTGTTTTCATATTGGCTTGTATTTTCAATTATCCGTTGTCCACAAAAAAAAGTTAAGTAAAAGTATGTTTTCAAAGCAATGTTAAACTTTCAGTTTTGTTGCGTACATGGAGACAAAACTGATGCATCATGGAGACAAAACTGAAGTAAAGCTGAGACTCCATGGACGCAATGGATGCGCAACTAAAGCTGAACATCAACGCCAATGTGAAAGAGCCCTTATTAAACTAGTTTAATGAGCAATAAAAGATGAACTGACCAGCCGGACATCAAGTTAATGCAAACCTGTAGGGGATTAGCCTGCCATTTTTCATTTCTCCAGTGTTTATTTCAAAGTTTTTTACCCCAAAAGGTGATCCATTGTTCAGACCACTGGGCAATAAAAGTCATGGCATTTTACCATGATTTAGGGTAGTAAATTGCCATGATCATTATTTATAAGAGATCTAGGGATTCAGTCTGATCCTGGGTAAAAGGAAGTCAATTTGGAAAAGCTGGTTTTCACTATTGCTTTTAACCCCTTAAGGACGCAGCCATTTTACAGCTTAAGGCTCAGCCCGATTTTTTGGATTCTGACTTGCTTCGCTTTATATGGTTATAACTTTTGAACACTGTTACTTATCAAAACGATTCTGAGATTGTTTTTTCCCCACATGTTGTACTTCATTTTAGTGGTAAATTTTGGCAGATAAGTTTTGCGTTTATTTACAAAAAAAAGAAAATGTGATGAATTTTTTGAAAAATTTGCCATTTTCGAAATTCTAAATCATCACGTTTTCAGGCAGATAGATTTACCAGCTAAATAAGTTGCTGAATAACATTTCCCATTTGTCTACTTTACATTTTCATAATTTCTGAAATATCTGGATAATTTATTTTGACGTCACGCGGCTTGCAAATAGAATATCGCTTTTCCGGATTTTCAGAATTGACTATTTTGGGGATAAATACAGTTTTGAATGAAATTTTACATATTTAGCATCAAAACCCCCTATATAACCAACCCATTTTCAAATCTGCACCCCTCAAGCTATCAGAAACAGCTTTTACGAAGATTGTTAACCCCTTGAGATCTTCATAGTAATTGAATCAAAATGGAGGTGAAATTTAGAATGGTCATATTGTTCCCTTATACGTTCATTTAGCACCAAATTTTACACATTTCCAAAATATAAAAAGAGAAAACCCACCATACAATTTGTTCTGCAATTTCTCCTGAGTACAAAGACCCCCCACATGTGGCCGTTACTTGTTTTATGGGGGCACAGCGAGGCGCAGAAGGGAAGGAGGGCGCTGCAGCTGCCAGGAATTTAGTTTCCTCATTGGCCCCTTTTGAAGGCTATAAAATTTTCGCTTTTTCGTTATTGGGGCCATGTGACGGCATTTTTTTTGCGGGATGAGATGCTTTTTCCATTGTTACCATTTTGGGGTTGGTATCACCTATTGTTGAAAATTTAGGAACTTTTTTTGAGGGCAGGAGTAGAAAAGCATCAATTCTGTACTGGATTTTTTACTTTTTTTTTTTTGGTGTTCACCGTATAGACTAATAATCATGTTATCTTTATTCTATGGGTTGATACGATTACGGGGATACCAGACATGAATATATTTTCTTACGTTTTACTAAATTTGTCAAACAAAACCCTAATGTGGGGAAAAATCTATAATTTTTGTATTGCCATCTTCCAAGTGGCATAACTTTGTTACGTTTTTGGCTACGGAGCTGGTTGGTGGCTTGTTTTTTGCGGGACATGTTGTACTTTGCACCAGTATCATGTCTGAGTACATATGGTTTTTTGGTCGCATTTTATATCATTTTTTGTGGGATTGAAAAGGTAAAAATCATAATTTTTGGAGGGTTTATAACAGTTTTTTTTTACGGCGTTTATCGTGGGGGTTCAATAATGATTTACTTTTATTCTACGGGTTGTTACGGACGCGGTGATACTATATATGTGGGGTTTGTGTTATGATTTAGACTTTTTTTTTGAGTTATATGTCTCTTTATATGTTTTGGGGGTTTGGGGCATTTTTAGTGATTTATGACTTTATTTTTTTATTGAATAACTTTTTTTTTTACTTTTTCACTTTTATACCATGGGACATGAAGAAGCAATCTTCTGATTGCTTCTTCATGATAATATTCTGCAATACTCATGTATTGCAGAGTATTATCAGTGTCAGCCTATACACTTGCATAGGCTGGCACTTTGCCAGTAAGATGACGTCACAGACGCCATCTTACTGGCAATTCTTGCTAGTAACTCTGGGGTCCAGATCGGACCCCAGAGTTACTATAGCAACGATCGGCGCCCCCCGAAAACGGTTCGGGGGGGCCGATCGTGGGGGAAAGACCCCCCAGATACTTGTTAGATGCCGCGGTCGCGCTGACCGCGGCATCTAACGGGTTAAGCACCCGCGATCGGAGACAACTCCGATCGCGGGTGTTACACTGGGGTGCCGGCTATTAGTTACAGCCGGCACCCCGTGTTTCCCGATGCCGGTTCGGCTCTGATCCAGAGCCGAGCCGGCATAGGAGCCGTGGCGGATATATCCGCCACTGAGCGCTAAGTCACTGCGCTCCGTGGCGGATATATCCGCCGCGGAGCGCGAAGGGGTTAAAGGCGTTTTGATGTTATCCCTTATCCACAAGATATTGTATTACAAGCTTATTGATGAAGGTCCCACTGCTAGGACCCCCTACAGTTCATGACCCCTAGAACCATTCAATAGTATGGGAGTGCCAAAAATGACAGAGAACAGCATTCTTCAATGTCCAGCACTCACAGTGAAGGTCAGTGGTGGCGATAGCTGAGCGCTTTGCACTTCCATAATACAATAATAATACAGTACAATAGAAATGCTGGACTGCGCTCAAAGCGATCTGGCGTATTCATCAGGGGGCGGTCCAAGGCGCTGCCTCTTCCCCTGAACCACCCCGCCCACTCCATAGGGCAGAGGTGACCACCCCTAGCCCTGCCCCCTCATGAACACGCTCGACGGCTTTGAACGTGGTCCGGCGTTTCTATAGTACTTTGCAGCCACTGGCATCCATGTCAACAAGCCTACACACTACCGGAAACTCATGTAAGGTATATACCTATGTTGTTTTATTATTGTCCTATAAATATATTGTACCACATTGTATTTGTGTACTGTACAATTATCTTGATTAAGGTTCTCCTTCATGATTGGTCTAAGTCTTTAGCCCCTCCTTCACATTACTGGAGGCTGGGCTTTATATACTCAGTTGTTACCCTTATGCATCATTTGTCCCCATTTCAGTCAAAAGAAGGGTTTTATCCCGAAACATGTCAGTTTTACCTTTGGACAAACTGTTCATACCTGGAGTGTATCTGCATCCATTTAATGATTTATTTGTTATTCTGTTATATTGTCACTTTTTATTAATAAATGTAAGGTCTATTTTGTATTGGTGTGAGGAGAATTAGCCTCTTTTAGGCTTTAACTTATGCATTTAACTGCTCATAAATAACAAATCCAAAAAGTGTTGTCTCCTATATGTGCACTGTGTGATATTAAGATGGTGTAAAATTCCTATGAATGCTTCTTTATATCCTGTAACTTTTAACCCCTTGCCCTCAACTAACATCATGGTATGTCGGTGTGCAACAAAGGGTCCTGCCCGTGAGCCCTCTCCATGGGTGTTTGCCGATCGTAGATGGTAAACTAGTAAATCCTGCTGGCATATTAGCAAGGATAGTTGCTCCATGCGGTTTTTGGACAGAAACAATGACGGAGGCTGCAGTACTTTTCCTCAGTTTGAATAAAACAGATGGATAACGGATCCATGCCAAACTGACCATAAAATTTACATTGATGTAAATGGGATTTTTAACTGATACATTCAACCTCCATTAAACCTCCATTCTTCACTTTTTTAAAAGAGGGAAGGAACGGTAGTGTGAATTTAGCCTAAAAGTAAAAGTAATCACAACATTTCACAATTTTGGAAATAAAAATAAAAATAATCAAAAACATGTTAGTTATCGTCATGTCCCGAAAAGTCCCTATATATCAAAATTAAAAAATGATTACCGTATATATTTTTGAGTATAAACCGACCTGAGTATAAGCCGAGGCCCCTAATTTTACCACCAAAAACTGGGAAAAACCTATTTACCTGAGTATAAGCCGAGGGTGGGAAATGCATTGGTCACAGCCTCCCAATATAGTCCCCTGTAGTATATAACTTGCCAGCCCCCTGTAGTATATGACCAGCCCCTTGTAGTATATAGCCAGCCCCTATAGTATGTAGCCTGCAGGCCCCTGTACTATATAGCCAGCCACCAGTAGTATACAGCCAGCCCTCTTAAGTATACAGCCAGCCAGTCTCCTTAAGTATACAGCCAGCCAGCCTCCTTAAGTATACAGCCAGCCAGCCAGCCCCCTTAAGTATACAGCCAGCCAGCCCCCTTTACTTTACAGCCAGCCACCCCCATTTACTTTACAACCAGCCAACTAGCCCCCTTTAGTATATAGCTTGCCCACATGAAAAAATAAATATTACATACTCATCTTCCGGCAGGACCGATTCTCGTCGCGCACCGATTGCACATATCAACTCTTCCGATTCTGTTGCTTTTGTCCTCATTAACAGTTAGTTAAACCTGTGTTGACCATTGTCTCTTCTTGCTAAATAATATATTGAATGTTCAGATACAGCAGTCGTCATTTGTGACAACCTCTCATACAATGTGATAGCATTGTCTCATTAAGGACTTCTTTGTCTTTATGGACATGCCGCTACGTTGTGTGTAATAACAGTTAATGAGTCAAGGTAATTGCCAACACAAAATTTGCTAAACATCAACTTTGAAACCAGCATTTTAAGAATTTAATTTCAAATTAAAATAATTGCACAAGACAATACTATGTCAATAAATATTAAAGGGCTCATCCGGGAAAGTAAAGCCCCCACTTCCTCCAGAAGGAGAAATACTCTACTCTAGCCTGTGGGTGGTATTAAAATGGATAAGCTTAAATGCCAAATACAGTCCATGGACAATAGTGATGAGGTTAAATGAAAAAAAGTCCTTTCTTTTCTCATCCTGGAAGTGAATTGTATTGTCTGATACATGTATTATAGCTTGAATATCTTGAATCATTATGACTAATGCATCTCATTATATCTCTCTGTGTGTTCTACAGATACCTCTATCTCCTGTTTTCAGAAGATGACTTGTTATCATTAGAAGACTGGGTTTTTAATACTGAAGCACATCCATTGCCAATAAATAAACTCAAATCCATTTAAAGCACAAGAAATCAAATACATATCTTTTCAGTGTTTTTATCTGAAATGTAAATTTTCATACAGAAGAAATTCTATTTTGTGAGCTAATTTGAGATACCAAGAGTTGCATAAAATATTATGTTAGATGTTTCTTGTTACATTTTAGCACTAAAAGAAATGGTGGCCTTTTGCAGAAATTTCTGCGCTTTTTATTTATGTTCATATAATTGTTACTAGCAGATGATTATAGTTTAGAAGTGCTATCCAAAATGTTTGTGAAAAAAAGTGTCTGGGATGCTCTTATTAGTGCTATGTGCCATAGATATTTGCTCTCTGTTTAGAAGACTGTGTAACACTTCTGCTGAGATTTTGGTAATATTTAAATGGTAGCTCCACATCACACCATTCACATTCAAAATTTTTAAATAATTTCATAAGAAATACTTATACTCACCATTTAAGTTATCACATGTGTCTTTGGACACATGTCTTGTCAATGAAAATGTTTACCCCCCATCACCCAAGTGACTGCTAGCTCCACCTGTTCTAATTCAGGCCCTGCTTTTAGTTGGTTAGAGGAAATGCATTGCCAACCTTCTATCTTATTTATTAAAACCAGATACTATCAAATATAATTTATTTCTCGGTTTTATATGCTCAATATTCTCCTCTGTTCTTGTAACAACAATTGTTGATATGCTTTACAGCAGATTCATGACTAAAGAAAGCAACAGTCTGGAGCTAACTCATTGGCCAACAATTTTTTAGTGTTTGTGCAAATTTGCTCTGAAATGAACGTACAAACTGCCTGCACATTTATTTATAAAGGGTCTGCGCCAGTTTTGTGTCATGGCTGCACTGTGTCCCTAAAGGGGTGTACTAGTGCTTAGTCAGAGTTTACACCACCTTCATTACTGACGTGCGCCACAATTCTGAAGCATGAACAAAGTGCCCCCCCCCCCAAAAAAAAAATGGTGCACACTTCCTGACCAGTGCAGGGGGCATTGGATTAACCATGTGCCAGTTTTGATTAATCTGGCGCACTCTGCGCACTCTGCAAAACTCCACATGCAAACAACACATAGTACAGACTGCGCTAGTTTCAATAAATGTGGGCCATTGAGGTGTACTGAGAGTTTCTTAGGCACTCAGGGAGGGTGTAGATAACATTTAACATTATATATTGTTATTACAGATTGAAATGATGGTGTTATATTCTTTCGTTATCTTTATATATTGTTTGTGGTAAATAAGCAAATGCTGCATAAACTGCCCTAAAGAATTAGAGGAGATGCATAAAACATTATGCATCCAGTATATCTATTCCAAAAGGAACAGATTCCCAACTGTAGACAGCACTGTTTTGATGTAGGGAACTAGAAAAGATAGCTGAAAGTCGGCACTCACAAGAAACTCCCAAGGTCTTTTCCACATAGTTACTTTATTTAAGTATAAAATACATTACATCCAACATGAGGTAAAACAGTTGGGTTAACGTTTTTCACTAAGTGGAAAAGACCTTGGGAGTTCCTTCTGAGTGACGATTTTCAGCTATCTTTCTGGACTTGTCCGACAGCCATGGTTTGATAGTTTGTGCACCAGAGGAGCAGAAAGCAACCTGCCATTCCTGAGGATTCATGTGTGCTGGTGGGCTGGCTTTGCTACCCTTGCTTAGTTTTTTTCTTGTGAGAGTGTAGGGAACTGGTTCAGCTGAGTGAGAGACTTTTGACTAGAGTTGGGAAGCAAGAGTCTGACGACTAAGGGTTGAGGAAAAAGAAAAGGTCAGTAATTAGCATGTTTGTCTGCAGGTAACTTTAACAAGTGTCAGTCAGTTATAAAGCTTATAGAGAAAATTTCAGCATACACTACTATTTATTAACTAGATAAATAGATAGTGAAATCTTTAATGTAAAAAACTTGTTTTAAAAAGTAGGTAATTTCTCATGAAACATTCCCTCTATGCAGATTCCAAAACAACCAATTAATAGTTGACAGATTATTGTTATTGCAGATTGTAGGGGAACTAATCATCAGAGTTCACTATATTGGACAAGATAGATAAATAGATATCATTTTTATTTTAGCTTAGATGAAACTTGCTATTCAAATTACCATTTTTAATATAAACCTGTGTTTGTATTTTGAAAATGTATGAAAACTATGGGTTTTAAGGTCAATATGATTATTTCTACGAGCAGAGGGTTCCTGTAAATATTTGGCTCCCTTAAGTTAAAATAGCTTAAAGGAGCCACCCATACTAACAATTAACTGGTAAATGCCAGTTAAGACATTGTTTAGCTTAATCCTTTCTATGCAATCTAATACACAATAGTAAACAATTTTTTATGGCGGCAGTGGGCTCCCAAGTGCAGGTGCACAGTGTTACTCATATGGTATGCCTTATGATGATACATACAATAATATGTTACTACAATAATAGTTTGAGAGAGTAAAAATGCAAATTGTTAATTATTACTAGCAATAATATATACATTTATAGATCCCTATATCAATCTATCCCTATGTGAGAATATAAAAAAAAAATATTTGTGACTTTAAATTATAACATGTAAATAATCATAAGCAGTTCAACATTCCCTTTAAAGACTAAGCCTCTGTCTGGCAAGATAATCTATATTAGGAGACTGAGTAAATGATAATTCTATGATATTATTATTTACAAGAACTTCATAGTTTTGCCCTGCAGAAAAGTATGTTGCTTGAAAACGTTTTATATCTCACTGACATGCTGAGTTGCATCATGTAAATGAAAAATATTGAAGGAATACAGACTTCAAGTAGTAGTAGTAAAACAAACAGTATTCTAACATTGAGTCCTTAAAGGCAAGGAATTAGCTACTAAAGTGTAGGAATAGATTAGAACTATTCTAGTCATAATAGTATATCAAGACGAATTGGCTCCATAAATGCAAGTCACTTGATTCATGTTTAAGTGTGGTCTTCTAAAGTGCAATATATTTTAATATGATTGGTAAGAGACCTGCATATCACATAATGAAGACCCTGTCTTTCATAGGTTGGAGACAAACATGGAATTTTTGTAGTTATTTTAATTCAGATTATGCTGCATTTTTTGCTGCCAACGCCAGAAGTGTTTTAAAAGAATGAAAACATACAGGAATGTATTAAACAGGCGGTCCCCTACTTAAGGACACCTGACTTACAGACGACCCATAGTTACAGACCCCTCTCCCCACTGTGACCTCTAGTGAAGCTCTCCGCATGCTTTACTTTAGTCCTAGACTGCAAAGATCAGCTGTAAGGTTCCTGTAATGAAGCTTTATTAATCTTTGGTTGTATTGCAGCAAAAAATTTTGAAACTCCAATTGTCACTGGGGCAAAAAAATGTTTTTGTCTGGAACTACAAATATAAAATATACAGTTCCAGCTTACATACAAATTCAACTTAAGAGAAAACCTATGGAACCTATATTGTATGTAACCTGGGGACTGCCTGTAATTTGTTCTAAATCCATTCCTGGTTTTAGATTAAAAAAAAAATCTACAACAAACATATGTATATCTAGTAAGTTTTACAGTAAACTTTAAATATATTTAAAAAAAGCTACACATCATGGCATCAACATACAGACCACTCCCTTTATTCCAGGAGATACCAGGAAATCAGGCTGTTTAAAGGAAATGCTTAGATATGACTGCTAAGCCAATCACTGGAGAGAGCAGGGACCCAGAAAGAAGTAGAGTGCGGTGGAGGCAGAAACTATTATGACAGGTGATTGGGAACCCCTGTGTTATATTGATGCACCCATATCTAGCCTTTTCTTATCCATTAATAAGCTATAACGCCCTTTTAAATTGTTTAAGCTTAAAAAGAAAAGAGAATCCCAAGTTTTCCACTTCCTTTGCACCACAATCTTATCTTTCCAATGATCTTCAAACTTTCCAGTCTCTTATTTAGAAAAACAAGTTGTACAACCCACAACACTTGTAGCGGAAACATCTTTTACATAACCCAGTTCTGGTAATTCACATTTTGTGTAATCATTAAAAGCCTCGCTTATCATTTTGCATGTTATTGTGTTAAGCATGGCTGCTGTTTTTGGTTGGCATAACACATTTTTCCAGTTTACTATAGATGTAACTTCAGGTCTACAGGATGCCAAAATGTAGCTCATTTTGAATGTTTAAATGTATTGCCTCTGTATCTTTTATTCATTAAAAGCCTCTCGCTGTTTCAATGGAACACGACACAAACCGCTTTCTTTGTTGTATCATTCTTATAAGTATAAGTTGTATACTACTATGTGTGATGCCAGTGACAAGGGCATACAACATGTGCTTAAAAACATGCACTATGGACAGCTCAATATGTCACCCAACCTATTTTAACAGTAAATTACTATGAAAGAAATCAGAAATAGTTTTATACCCTGATTGTTCTTGAAATAACAGATAACAATGGACAACCTAATACAGAATAAAAGTATTGCCCCAACACCACATTTAAAATTAGAATTTATATGTGACTACATGCACTATTTGGATGAAAATACTCAGATGCCTAAAGTATAAACACTGCACTTTTTCATTTTTGAATTTCCATTTTACACTCACCACTTTCAAAAACTTTTTAGTATTTCTGTGTACAGAGCTGTATGAGGGCTTGTTAGTGCCAGTATTTAATAGTTCATGCCATGTACTGGAAAGCAACCTAATGCAGTGAAATTGACAAAAAAAATATTTGCGCCATATTTTTAGAGCCCTGTTTTTTTAATTTTACTGTGAACTCCAAATGACACATCCCCTATATTTTTTGAGGTGGTACAATCATTGAAATACAAAATGTATTTAGTTATGGTGTTTTATTTGAATTTTAAAATGTAAATCTTTTTTACAAAATAAATTTCTTTTGAGGCCTATTAAAGTTTATGGAACTGTGTAAAATAATATATCATTCTTGGCTCGAAGAGCTGTACAGCCTTCTAATCACTGTTTATTAAAATTTTATGTGTAGCAAAATGCCCAAAAAGTGGCGATTTAGATATTTGGGGGTTCACTGCCGGAAAAAATACTGAATCAACATTTTCAACAATGTTTATAGTCTCCACCCCTCCCCCCCCCCCCAGGACTAGGACTCTCACATAGACTCCGGGCAGTTACAGAAACTGATTGTCCCCACGGATGATGTCATGGGTGGTGACGATCTGGTACAAGATGCACATCTAAATTCCCCTGCAGGCTTTGCCGGGGGCATACAAATGGTTAACCCCCATGATTGTGCCAGTGTTAGCAGTGAGTGTTTGTTGCTTTATGCAGCCTTGCATTCCATGAGCCTTCTTCATACACCTGCTGCTGCACCATGACATTGGGGCAAGGGATTAATTCTGATTTAGAGAAAGAACAAACTATCATGTAGCAAACTAAAATGACAATTGTAACAGATTCATGGTTCAACCTCGTATCCTCTTAACACCTCAAAGGGCTTTTCCCACAAATTGAAGTTAGGCCCTATCCACAGATTGTCTAAATGCCTTAACCCCTTAATGACCGCCCTATCGGGATTCTACGGCGGTCATTAAGGGTACTTCTTCTGACGCGTACGCCTTTCTACGGCGGCGCGTAGAAGGTCAAGCATGACCGCGGCGTGCAAGTGTGTCCCCTGTGGATCGGACCCCCCCGGTGTGCTTACCGGGGGATCCGATCCCTCCTGCCGCTGCCCCGGGTCCCTTCCTGGCAGGACTCGGCTGTAAGTAACTGAGCATGCGCGGCATGCTCAGTTACTTACACTATACACTGCAATACAAGTGTATTGCAGTGTAGAGGCTTGAATAAGTGATCGGATGATCACTTGTTCAAGCCAAAAGGTGGAAAATATGTGAAAGTAAAAAAAATCATTAAATCATTTTATAATAATAATTAAATAAATAAATAAAATAAAGTCCCATAATCTCCCCCGTTACACATATAATGCAAATACAGTATATAAAATACAAAAACACACGAAAAATGTACATATTTGGTATCACCGCGTCCGTATTAATCTGTACAATAAATCTAAATCAATATTGAACCCGCTCGGTGAACGATGAAAAAAAAAACTACAAAAAACTTCCCGTAATATACAATTTTTCATCAAACACTATCACAAAAAATGTTTTAAAAAGTGATCAAAAAAAGCTACGTTCCCCAATATGATACGACTGAAAAGAACAACTCTTTTCGCAAAAAATAAGCCCTCAACCAGGTCTTACAACATAAAAATACAGAAGTTATGGCCCTAAAAAGTTGTCAATAGTATAAACCATGCGATATTCTCCAATATTGGTTTTGCTCAGGAAAATTGAGCAAAGATAAGAAAAACTATATAAATGAGGTATCCCCACAATCGTAGTGAACCAGAAAATACAGATAAAATATTATTTTTACATTACGGTGAGCGGGGGAAAAAAAATGCTAAAAATCCAAAATAAAAATTTATGATTTTGTTTGTGTCCCCCTTGAAATAGTTAATAAAATCTCATGAATAAGCTATAGACCCCCAAAATGAATTATCTATACATTGCATCTCATTCTGTAAAAAATAAGCATTACCAAAAAAAATAAAAATGTATAGGTAGTACAATGTGACAATACAAATCTGCAGTGAATGGTGCCTCCATTCATTCTATACTTGGCCGTGCGCCTGTACAGAAGTTTACCACCACATATGTGGTATCAGTACACTTGGGAGGAATTGGGCATCAAACGTTGCAGTGCGTTTCATCATTTAATTTATTATGAAACTGTCAGTTTGGCCTAAATGAATGTATTTTCCAAAAAAATTCCATAGTTTCTATATCGCAGGTCCATATTGTTTTAACCCATGTGAAACACTTAAAGGGTTAATGGACTTAATAGAAGTTGTTTTACATACGTTGAGGGGTGAAGTTTCTATAGTGGGGTAATTTATGGGGTTTTACTATTATTTAGGCCTTCAAAGTCACTTGGAAGCTGAGTTTTCCCTCAAAATGTGAGTTTTGGCAATTTTCATGAAAATGAGAAAAATTGCACCTAAAGTTCTGCACCTCATAACATACTAGAAAAGTGAGAGGATGAATAAAATATCATCCCAATATAAAGCAGACATCCCGTAAATGTAATTTATCAAGCTTTTTGGGTAGTTTAACTTCCTGTCTGGAAAGCAGAACATTTCAAACTTGGAAAATGAAGAATTTTTACAAACTTTTGCCAATTTTTCACATTTTTTCAGATCGAATCGCAAAACGTATCACTTAAATTTTATAACTAACATGAAGTACAATGTATCACGAGAAAACATTCTCAAAATCACCGGGATATGTTAAAGCGTTCCGAAGTTATAACCAATTATCGTGAGACATATTTGAAAAATCGAGTCTGGTCATTGAGCTGAAAACTAGTGTCGGTTAATGGCTGGTTAATTTAGACAACTTATCGCTTCTACTGTCTTCAAGCAGTTAAGCTAATGCCAATAACTTGATATTTTTTTTTCCAATAAGATGAAAAAGTAATTCCACTCATAAAAACCTAGAATAACTTTTAATTGCAGATTGTTTCATTTCCACACAGCTGTTAGTGGACTTGCACTTCTATTTATTTTTTCCCTTCACAGATCCAATTATATTTTTCCTTAGGGTCATGTGCATGTCAAAGCTAAATACAGCTTCACACAGAATTTCTACTGGCCAGTATTACAGACCTTGGGCACTGTATGGTACTATTGTGATACTACATATTGAAGCTTAACAAAATGTTTTTCTTACAGATTCCTGCATATAAAACCAGCCGGGGGCATACGTAACAAAGCTAAGTGTGCATTACTACAAACACACAGTACAGATCTGCAATGCAGCTGAGAGCATGATAATGTTTCATATATTTCAGTTCAGTTTCATTAATTTGATTTTACTCAGTAGAAGTAAATAAGTTTATTTGCTTTTTTTTTTTTAATTAATATCTGAAAACTGTATGCAAATGAGCCTGAGGGGCTCCAGGCTCCATAGGTGTTAACGTGTTAAAATCTTGGTGGAAGATGTCCTTTAAGACTTAGTCCCATTTTCTGTAAACTGACATGTGTTGATTTATATGGTTATAACTTTTGAACACTTTAACTTATCAAATTGATCTTGAGATTGTTTTTTTTGTCACATGTTGTACTTCAGATTAGTGGTAAATTTTGCTTTTATTTATAAATAATTTAAAAAATGGCAAAAAATTCACAATTTTCAAAATTCAAAATTATTTCAATTTTACACATAGCTTTACCACCCAAATAAGTTACTAAATAACATTTCCCATAGGTCTTCTTTATGTTTTTAAAATGGCCAGGTATTTTATCTTGATGTCACGCAGCTTACAAATTGGACATTGGTTTTCAGTAATTTTAAGGAGATTTCAAATTTGACTTTTTTGGGGATCATTATTGTTTTTAATGAGATTTGAAATATACAGTATAATATTAGAAACCCCTATATATCACTCCATTTTAAAATGTGCACCCCTCAAACAGCTTTTAAGAAGTTTGTTAATCCCTTGAGATCTTCATAGTAATTAAAACAAATTGGAGGTGAAATTTAAAATGGTCTGATTTTGTCGGTATTATGTTCATTTAGCCCTAAAATTTACACATTTGCAAAAGAGAAAAAGAGAAAACCCATATTAAAATTTGTTATGCAATTTGCCCAGAGTATGGAGACACCCCACATGTGGACGTTGTCACGTGTGACCCCGCGATCCATGTCTCAGTTCACGGGTGCACCCGTGCGCTGGCCAGTCCCGGTCAAGAGTTGTGGCGCGGGTGCCCCCGCGATCCATGTTGCGGATTGTGGGTGCATCCGTGCTGCGCTGCATGCTGCTACCTCTGCCCAGCTCCCCCCAGGTCAGTACTTACCTGTCTCAGCTCCTGATGGCTCCATCGCGGTCCCGTCCAGGCTGCAGGTCTGTCTCCTGTGTCGGTCGTGCCCCCACTGCTAGGGCACGTGCGCGCCTACTCTCTAAGAATTTGAAGGGCCAGCGTTCTCCTTATTGGCGCTGGCATTCCCGGCTCGGATATATAGCCTGGCAACTCCCGGCATCCCCTGCCGGATCTTTATGTCCTGTTACTGAAGAGAAAGCCCTCCGTGTTCTTGACTGTTTCCAGGCGCCTCCGTGTATTCTGTGATTCCCATGTATTCTGTGATTCCCGAGTTCCGGTATCCTGTGGTGGTCCTGTACTCCTGTGGCGGTCCTGTATCCTAGTGGTGTTCCGAGGTCCTGCCAGCTGTCCTGCCGGGGTCCTACCAGCCGTCTTGCCGTGGTCCTGCCTTCCTGTCATCCTGCCTTCCCGTGGTCCTGCCTGCCCTGTGTCCCTACCTTGGCTGCCACCGCAAGTCTAGTCGCACCCGTAGAGTGACCTGGTGGCTCCCCGCTGCAGCAAGACCATCCCGCTTTGCGGCAGGCTCTGGCGAAGACCAGGAGTCCACTTAGACTCTGCTCCCGGGTTGAGGCTGGCATCATTATGTCCCGTGGTGGTTCAGGGAGTCCACAAGACTTTAGTCCTAAGGTACTATTCCCCTGAGATTGTGACAGATGTTATTGTTGTAAGTGCACACAGCAAGGTGCAGAAGGGATGGAGGGCCATGCATTAGCCAGTTTTGCCACATAGAATTTAAAGGGAACCTGTCAGCAGAATTTGACCTAATAAACCAGTATGCTGTCTGGAAGCTGAAACCCTTCCAGACCGTGTTTCTTTTATGAATCAATGTGGTGGCATCATCCAGAAAATCAACTTTGAATTGATTCTGGTTGTATAAAGTCAAGGAGGCAGAGATTTTAACACTGAAGTCATGCTCTCTGCTCTGCAGAAAGCCCCCATCACTATAATCGATGGTCCTACATCCAGAGACATCACTAACTGAATCTCCTGAAGTCAGATGCATGATATCTGTCAGGATCAGGGGTAGTAGGCCCACAAAAGAAAGATCTCAGCTGTCACCGATAAAAGTATCTTCTTTATTTCGTCACAGGGTAAAATAAATCTGACGTAGTGGCCAAAGCGGGGTAGAGGTAGGAGCAGGGGAATAAGTCAGGCCCCCTGCTCCTACCTCTATCCCGCTTTGGCTACCACGTCGGGTTTATTTTACCCTGTGATGAAATAAAGAAGATACTTTTATCGGTGATTGCCGCGATCTTTCTTTATTTGTTGCATATTAACGGTACCTGTGTCTATGAACGCTGACACCACCTAAATTTTCACATACATTTTTTGGGGCCATCTTTAAATACATATCTGCATTCAATACATATATGGAGACTAGATAGTGCCGCCTTTTTATCGCCTTCTTTTTAATTGACGTAGTGGACCGCAAGAAATGACGTAAGGCGGCACCTGGGAGCGGAGTCTAAGCGGCACCCAGTCTTCACCAGAGCCCACCACAAAGGGGGTTGGACTTGCTGCAGTGGGATACCACCAGGTCACGTCACAGGCGAAAATTTGCTTGTGGTGAGCTGCAAACTAGTAAGTGAGGCTGCAGACTGGCTTCGGGGGCACGGGGAGGCACATAGGTGCACCTGTGCATAGGTTCCAGGAACACCCATGACAGTACCCCCTCCTTTGGCGTCCCCCTCTTCTTGGACTGAAGAAACCTCTGTATAAGATCACAGTCCAGGATGCTGTCCTCTCCTTCGGCTCGAACCCCTTCCAGTCGACAAGAAAGAACCGCTTCCCTCTGACCGACCTCATATCCAAGACCTCTTTTACCTCATATACATTGTTGGCATCATCCTCAGGAGCAGGAGGAGGTACCTGTCTGGAGAAGTGGTTCAGGATGACTGGTTTCAGGAGAGAGACATGGATAGAGTTTGGGATGCGCTTCGTGGGAGGAAGACGAAGCTGGGAATATTCAGCCGGACGTATCTAGAAGACAGACAGACTTTATCATCTGGAGAGAAGATTGGGGGAGACCTGCGTTTCTTGTCAGCCTGGGCCTCAGAGCAGGCGGATGCCTGAAGTAGAGACTGACGCATTTGCTCCCAGATGGATTTGAGATCTCCGGTTCTTCCACAGCAGGAACATCGGAGCCCTCAGCAAGAGGGAGAGGTTGACATTGTGCATAAACAAAAAATGGAGCGGAGCCAGCAGATTCAGAGTCCAAGGAGTTATAGGAAAATTCTGCCCATGGCATCAGAATGGACCAGTTGTCTGGATAACTGTCTCTACTTGCGCATTAGACTGTGGATGGTGCAGAGGAGAGGTCCAGTTTCACTTGAAGTTGATTACATAGGGAACATCAAACTGGGAAACAAACTGAACCCCTCGGTCCGATACAATATGTAGAGGTAGACCATGAAGCCAGAAGATGTGGAGAAAGAACAAGTTGGAATGATGAGGAGAAGATATCATTGCAAGCAGAGGTATGAAGTAGGACATCTTAGTAAATCGGTCTGTAACCATCCAGATGACGGTGTTACCGGAAGATGGCGGAAGATCCATTTGAGGCTTGAAGACTTGTTACAGGCACAGGAAGTGCAGGAGCTCACAAAATCTTGACCAGATCTGGCCACCAGTAGAAATGAGATATGAGAGCGACAGATCTCTGCACCCCAGGGTGCCCAGCCACACACGAGCAATGCCTCCAAGTTACTATCCTCTTCCAAAGAGCTGGTCGGACATAGGTCTTGTCAGGAGAAAGCTGCCGAAGATCCACAGGAGCAGAGAGAACCAGGCGTTCTGGAGGAAGAATGTGTCGAGGAGCAGGCTCTTCCCCAATGACATCTGAGGAACGAGAGAGGGCATCAGTCTTTACATTCTTTCCTGCAGGATGGAAATGAATCAGGAAAGTGAAGTGGGAGAAGAAGAGGGACCGACAAGCCTGTCATGGGTTGAGATGCTGAGCAGTCTGGAGTCTAGAAGGTTTTTGTGATCAGTATAGATACTAAGTGGATGATGAGCTCCTTCCAGAAGATAACGCCACTCTTCCAAAGCAAGCTTTATGGGCAGAAGCTCCAGATCACCAATAGAGTAATTCCTCTCCGCACATGAGAAGAAGCCGCACATGAGAGTTCGACCCTTAGGCCCTTTCTGGGTGAGAATGGCTCCAGCACCAACCGAGGAGGCATCAACCTCTAACAGGAACGGTCTCTGAGCATCAGGCTGGGTGAGGAGGGGAGCAGAGGCAAACTTCAGCTTAGAGAAAGCTTCTTCAGCCGCCGTAGGCCAGAGTTTAGGATTGGCGTTCTTCTTGGTCAGCACCACACTGGGAGATACGAAGGAGGGGGAATGTGGTATGAACTGGGCAAAACCAAGGAATCTCTGGATAGCACAAAGTCATACTGGGCAAAGCCACTGAAATACAGTAGACAACCTGGCAGGATCCATCTGTAGTCCCTTGTCAAAGATGATGTATCCGAGAAATGGAAGACTTTTCTGATGAAATTGACACTTCTTGAACTTGGCATATAGGCCAAAGTGTCATCATGTCATTGCAATCACGGGAGACCCAGTAGAACAGAAGACGTGGATCGGGGAATGACATAGAATGACAGTCTCTCTTTGTGCAAAGTCTTAACTTGCAGGCATCACACTTCCAGTGTGATACTGGACGGAAAAAACGACCAGCCGCTTCTCTAGATGAACCACAAGAAAATGATGCTGAGAGAGACCAGGGCAGCATCCACAAAGCTTGAACCTGGCCACTTGTTCCAAAGCTGAGTAGAACTGGGACATTCAGGCGTGGAGAAGCTTTGTTCTCACCAAGGGATGCTTCTCCCAAGAACCCTAGGTGCATGCATTTCCCGAACGCTCTGGACGGACAGGACAAGTCTCAAGAAAGTGCTCCGGGCTGGTACAATAGAGGCAAAGATTCTGTTGTCTTTGTCTGGAATGTTCTTGAGGAGACAGACAAGTTCTATCCACCTGCATAGGTTCCTCTGCAGCAGACACGGAAGACGGCTGAGGTGGTCTTTGGAAGACAAGAGACAGGCGGGGCAGTTGTCAGGTACTGACTTGCTCTTGTTCAAGACGCTGCTCCTCAGAACGTTCTGAGAATGGATGTCAATCCAAGTGGCCAGAGAGATGAGACCAATCAGACAATAAAGACCACTTTGGACAATAAAATGCATGTACTTACTCATGGCCTAACATTCCTAGTTGTGCAGCTCACATATATATTTCTAGGTGATTACCACCTAGAAAGCAAACCGTGCATGCGTAGATGACATTAAATTTATACAAGACAAAAGAGATGTAAGTTTCATAATATAAATAACAATTGTTTCAATATAAATACATAGGGGGATTTATCATTAGTTCTATGTAGCTTCTTGGCGTATAATTGTTGCAAATTTTTGCGCAAACATCGTTTTTGCAGGGTTGTTTAGAGAGAAAAAAATACAGCTCTAAAGTCACGCAATAGCGGAAAAAATACACCACAGAGTGTGCAACACCATGCAACAGCACATTTATCAACCATTTATCAACGGAGAATTTTCAAAAGAACGCAAATTTAATCGCAAAACTGCACCACATAGGAGGTGGTGTATGTGGGTCCATTGCAACTACAGGGGGGAGATTTATCTCAAACTTGCTCAATTTTAAAGTTTTTGCTCAATTTAATGTTTTAGATATCTGAGAATTTCTTGTGCAAAAACATCGCAAAAAGCCAGAAATTGAGCAGATGTTAAACATACATGCGACTGGTGCAGTCTATTCGCATAGATCACACACAGCTGATAGTCACATCAGAAGGCATGTATGTAATACTGCACATACACGGGACTATAAATCTGACTAGTGGAAACCTGCCAGTCTAACACATAGACAACTGCTTAAAATCCTGCCTAATGATAATTCTCCCCCATAGTGACAGTGCGGTGGTGGTGAACCTATGGCATGCGTACCATCTCCCTGTTAATCATTGATGCTCAGGCAATGCAGGAAAATCTGCCGCTCGCCGAGAGCTTCAGTGATCTCTCATACTGTAGGCTGCATCTGACCTGCTCTGTGCTCACTAGTGCTGCCTTAGACACAGCAGCAGGTCAGTGCCCGCCCCACTAGTCCCTCCCCCTGCAGCCGGGGACTCCTTGAGAATGAGGTAGAACGCCCAGTTAGTACATAGAAGCAGGAGCTGCTCTGTGTGTATTACACAGGCAGCAGTCAGGCAGCTTGTCAGGTCCTTATTGCTTAGTGTCCCAAATTGTCCTGTATAACAGATATCCATGGCCACATATCTACTGCCCCTGGCCTGTATCCCTTGTTGCTGTGCCATGCTGATGACATTAGCACTGACAGCAGGGCACAGGTGCCCAAAGCTCCGGACCAAGGGTGGTAGATATATGCCACAGACATGTGTCATATGTGGTGATTTAATTGAAAATTTGCCAGCCTGGTTCCCTGTAACTTTGA
Organism: Engystomops pustulosus; assembly: GCF_040894005.1. Classification (NCBI taxonomy): domain Eukaryota; kingdom Metazoa; phylum Chordata; class Amphibia; order Anura; family Leptodactylidae; genus Engystomops; species Engystomops pustulosus. Next base: position 137,535,455 of record NC_092412.1, on the reverse strand, counting down.
TATCTAGTGCTCCCACCCTCCACCCCACAACACACACTTTGCCCTACAAACCCCCCTGCTGAATTGGACTCAACAATCCTTCATATTGCCCTTGCTACTGGCAATATTTGGTCTATGAGCAGCTAAAACACCATAAAGTCCACCCCCATTGCTGTATGCGGGTCTGTTCCTCACTGTGAGGTGGTAGTGTTCCTCACTGTATGAGGGTAGTGTTCCTCACTGTATGGGGGTAATGTTCCTCACTGTATGGCAGTAATGTTCCTCAATGTATGGGAGTAGTGTTCCTCACTGTGTGGCTGTATTCTTCACTGTATTGGGGTAATGTTCCTCACTGTATGGGGGTAGTGTCCCTCACTGTATGGGGGAAATGTCCCTCACTGTATGGGGGTAGTGTTCTTCGCTTTATGGGGGTAGTGTTCCTCACTGTATGGTAGGTAGTCTTTCTCATTGTATGGCGGTGTGTTCCTCACTGTATGGGGGTAGTGATCTTCAATGTATGGGGGTAGTGTTCCTCACTGTATGGGGGTAGTGTCCCTCAATGTATGGGGTAGTGTCCCTCACTGTATGGCAGTAGTGTCCCTCACTGTATGGCTGTAGTGTCCCTCACTGTATGGGGGTAATTTTCCTCACTGTATAGCTGTAGTGTTTCTCACCGTATGGCGGTAGTGCCCCTTACTGTATGGCGGTAGTGTCCCTCATTATATGGCGGTAGTCTTCCTCACTGTTTGGCGATAGTGTCCCTCACTGTATGCCGGTAGTGTCCCTCACTGTATGGGGGTAGTGTTCCTCACTGTACGGCGGTAGTCTTCCTCACTGTATGGTGGTAGTTTCCCTCACTGTATGGGGGTAGTGTTCCTCACTGTATGGGGGTAGTGTTCCTCACTGTATGGGGGTAGTGTTCCTCACTGTATGGGGGTAGTGTTCCTCACTGTATGGGGGTAGTGTTCCTCACTGTATGGGGGTAGTGTTCTTCACTGTATGGAGGTAGTGTTCCTCACTGTATGGGGGTAGTGTCCCTCACTGTATGGCAGTAGTGTCCCTCACTGTATGGCAGTAGTGTCCCTCACTGTATGGCAGAAGTGTCCCTCACTGTATGGGGGTAGTTTTCCTCACTGTATAGCGGTAGTGTTTCTCACCGTATGGCGGTAGTGTCCCTCACTGTATGGCAGTAGTGTCCCTCACTGTATGGCGATAGTCTTCCTCACTGTATGGCGGTAGAGTCCCTCACTGTATGGCGGTAGTGTCCCTCACTGTATGGCGGTAGTGTCCCTCACTGTATGGCGGTAGTGTTCCTCACTGTACGGCGGTAGTCTTCCTCACTATACGGCGGTAGTTTCCCTCAGTGTGTGGGGGTAGTGTCCCTCACTGTATGGCGGTAGTCTTCCTCACTGTATGGTGGTAGTTTCCCTCACTGTATGGGGGTAGTGTTCCTCACTGTATGGGGGTAGTGTTCCTCAATGTATGGGGGTAGTGTTCTTCACTGTATGGGGGTAGTGTTCCTCACTGTATGGGGGTAGTGTTCCTCACTGTATGGGGGTAGTGTTCTTCACTGTATGGGGGTAGTGTTCCTCACTGTATGGGGGTAGTGTCCATCACTGTATGGCAGTAGTGTCCCTCACTGTATGGCAGTAGTGTCCCTCACTGTATGGGGGTAGTTTTCCTCACTGTATAGCGGTAGTGTTTCTCACCGTATGGCGGTAGTGTCCCTCACTGTATGGCAGTAGTGTCCCTCACTGTATGGCGATAGTCTTCCTCACTGTATGGCGGTAGAGTCCCTCACTGTATGGCGGTAGTGTCCCTCACTGTATGGCGGTAGTGTCCCTCACTGTATGGCGGTAGTGTTCCTCACTGTACGGCGGTAGTCTTCCTCACTATACGGCGGTAGTTTCCCTCACTGTGTGGGGGTAGTGTCCCTCACTGTATGGCGGTAGTGTTCTTCACTGTATGGGGGTAGTGTCCCTCACTGTATGGCAGCAGTCTTCCTCACTGTATGGCGGTAGTGTTTCTCACTGTATGCCGGTAGTGTCCCTCACTGTATGGGGGTAGTGTTCCTCACTGTATGGCGGTAGTGTCCTTCACTGCATGGCGGTAGTGCTCCTCACTGTATGGCGGTAGTCTTCCTCACTGTATGGCGGTAGTGTCCCTCACTGTATGAGGGTAGTATTCCTCACTGTATGGGGGTAGTGTTCCTCACTGTATGGGGGTAGTGTCCCTCACTGTATGGGGGTAGTCTTCCTCATTGTATAGCGGTGTGTTCCTCACTGTATGGCGGTAGTGTTCCTCACTGTATGGGGGGTAGTGTTCCTCACTGTATGGGGGTAGTGTTCCTCACTGTATGGCAGTAGTTTCCCTCACTGTATGGCGGTAGTGTCCCTCACTGTATGGGGGTAGTGTTCCTCACTGTATGGCAGTAGTGTCCTTCACTCTATAGCGGTAGTCTTCCTCACTGTATGGGGGTAGTATTCCTCACTGTATGGCGGTAGTCTTCCTCACTGTATGGCGGTAGATATATGCCGCAGACATGTGTCATATGTGGTGATTTAATTGAAAATTTGCCAGCCTGGTTCCCTGTAACTTTGATATCTAGTGCTCCCACCCTCCACCCCACAACACACACTTTGCCCTACAAACCCCCCTGCTGAATTAGACTCAACAATCCTTCATATTGCCCTTGCTACTGGCAATATTTGGTCCATGAGCAGCTAAAACACCATAAAGTCCACCCCCATTGCTGTATGCGGGTCTGTTCCTCACTGTGAGGTGGTAGTGTTCCTCACTGTATGAGGGTAGTGTTCCTCACTGTATGGGGGTAATGTTCCTCACTGTATGGGGGTAATGTTCCTCACTGTATGGCGGCAATGTTCCTCAATGTATGGGAGTAGTGTTCCTCACTGTGTGGCTGTATTCTTCACTGTATTGGGGTAATGTTCCTCACTGTATGGGGGTAGTGTCCCTCACTGTATGGGGGTAGTGTCCCTCACTGTATGGCGGTAGTGTTCTTCACTGTATGGGGGTAGTGTCCCTCACTGTATGGCAGCAGTCTTCCTCACTGTATGGCGGTAGTGTTTCTCACTGTATGCAGGTAGTGTCCCTCACTGTATGGGGGTAGTGTTCCTCACTGTATGGCGGTAGTCTTCCTCACTATACTGCGGTAGTTTCCCTCACTGTGTGGTTGTAGTGTCCCTCACTGTATGGCGGTAGTGTTCTTCACTGTATGGGGGTAGTGTCCCTCACTGTATGGCAGCAGTCTTCCTCACTGTATGGCGGTAGTGTTTCTCACTGTATGCCGGTAGTGTCCCTCACTGTATGGGGGTAGTGTTCCTCACTGTATGGCGGTAGTGTCCTTCACTGCATGGCGGTAGTGCTCCTCACTGTATGGCGGTAGTCTTCCTCACTGTATGGCGGTAGTGTCCCTCACTGTATGAGGGTAGTATTCCTCACTGTATGGGGGTAGTGTTCTTCACTGTATGGGGGTAGTGTCCCTCACTGTATGGGGGTAGTCTTCCTCATTGTATAGCGGTGTGTTCCTCACTGTATGGCGGAAGTGTTCCTCACTGTATGGGGGGTAGTGTTACTCACTGTATGGGGGTAGTGTTCCTCACTGTATGGTAGTAGTTTCCCTCACTGTATGGCGGTAGTGTCCCTCACTGTATGGGGGTAGTGTTCCTCACTGTATGGCAGTAGTGTCCTTCACTGTATGGGGGTAGTTTTCCTCACTGTATAGCGGTAGTGTTTCTCACCGTATGGCGGTAGTGTCCCTCACTGTATGGCAGTAGTGTCCCTCACTGTATGGCGATAGTCTTCCTCACTGTATGGCGGTAGAGTCCCTCACTGTATGGCGGTAGTGTCCCTCACTGTATGGCGGTAGTGTCCCTCACTGTATGGCGGTAGTGTTCCTCACTGTACGGCGGTAGTCTTCCTCACTATACGGCGGTAGTTTCCCTCAGTGTGTGGGGGTAGTGTCCCTCACTGTATGGCGGTAGTCTTCCTCACTGTATGGTGGTAGTTTCCCTCACTGTATGGGGGTAGTGTTCCTCACTGTATGGGGGTAGTGTTCCTCAATGTATGGGGGTAGTGTTCTTCACTGTATGGGGGTAGTGTTCCTCACTGTATGGGGGTAGTGTTCCTCACTGTATGGGGGTAGTGTTCTTCACTGTATGGGGGTAGTGTTCCTCACTGTATAGGGGTAGTGTCCATCACTGTATGGCAGTAGTGTCCCTCACTGTATGGCAGTAGTGTCCCTCACTGTATGGGGGTAGTTTTCCTCACTGTATAGCGGTAGTGTTTCTCACCGTATGGCGGTAGTGTCCCTCACTGTATGGCAGTAGTGTCCCTCACTGTATGGCGATAGTCTTCCTCACTGTATGGCGGTAGAGTCCCTCACTGTATGGCGGTAGTGTCCCTCACTGTATGGCGGTAGTGTCCCTCACTGTATGGCGGTAGTGTTCCTCACTGTATGGCGGTAGTGTTCCTCACTGTACGGCGGTAGTCTTCCTCACTATACGGCGGTAGTGTCCCTCACTGTATGGCGGTAGTGTTCTTCACTGTATGGGGGTAGTGTCCCTCACTGTATGGCAGCAGTCTTCCTCACTGTATGGCGGTAGTGTTTCTCACTGTATGCCGGTAGTGTCCCTCACTGTATGGGGGTAGTGTTCCTCACTGTATGGCGGTAGTGTCCTTCACTGCATGGCGGTAGTGCTCCTCACTGTATGGCGGTAGTCTTCCTCACTGTATGGCGGTAGTGTCCCTCACTGTATGGGGGTAGTATTCCTCACTGTATGGGGGTAGTGTTCCTCACTGTATGGGGGTAGTGTCCCTCACTGTATGGGGGTAGTCTTCCTCATTGTATAGCGGTGTGTTCCTCACTGTATGGCGGTAGTGTTCCTCACTGTATGGGGGGTAGTGTTCCTCACTGTATGGGGGTAGTGTTCCTCACTGTATGGCAGTAGTTTCCCTCACTGTATGGCGGTAGTGTCCCTCACTGTATGGGGGTAGTGTTCCTCACTGTATGGCAGTAGTGTCCTTCACTGTATGGCGGTAATGTTCCTCACTGTATGGCGGTAGTCTTCCTCACTCTATGGCGGTAGTCTTCCTCACTGTATGGGGGTAGTATTCCTCACTGTATGGCGGTAGTCTTCCTCACTGTATGGCGGTAGATATATGCCGCAGACATGTGTCATATGTGGTGATTTAATTGAAAATTTGCCAGCCTGGTTCCCTGTAACTTTGATATCTAGTGCTCCCACCCTCCACCCCACAACACACACTTTGCCCTACAAACCCCCCTGCTGAATTAGACTCAACAATCCTTCATATTGCCCTTGCTACTGGCAATATTTGGTCCATGAGCAGCTAAAACACCATAAAGTCCACCCCCATTGCTGTATGCGGGTCTGTTCCTCACTGTGAGGTGGTAGTGTTCCTCACTGTATGAGGGTAGTGTTCCTCACTGTATGGGGGTAATGTTCCTCACTGTATGGGGGTAATGTTCCTCACTGTATGGCGGCAATGTTCCTCAATGTATGGGAGTAGTGTTCCTCACTGTGTGGCTGTATTCTTCACTGTATTGGGGTAATGTTCCTCACTGTATGGGGGTAGTGTCCCTCACTGTATGGGGGTAGTGTCCCTCACTGTATGGGGGTAGTGTCCCTCACTGTATGGCGGTAGTGTTCTTCACTGTATGGGGGTAGTGTCCCTCACTGTATGGCAGCAGTCTTCCTCACTGTATGGCGGTAGTGTTTCTCACTGTATGCCGGTAGTGTCCCTCACTGTATGGGGGTAGTGTTCCTCACTGTATGGCGGTAGTCTTCCTCACTATACTGCGGTAGTTTCCCTCACTGTGTGGGGGTAGTGTCCCTCACTGTATGGCGGTAGTGTTCTTCACTGTATGGGGGTAGTGTCCCTCACTGTATGGCAGCAGTCTTCCTCACTGTATGGCGGTAGTGTTTCTCACTGTATGCCGGTAGTGTCCCTCACTGTATGGGGGTAGTGTTCCTCACCGTATGGCGGTAGTGTCCTTCACTGCATGGCGGTAGTGCTCCTCACTGTATGGCGGTAGTCTTCCTCACTGTATGGCGGTAGTGTCCCTCACTGTATGAGGGTAGTATTCCTCACTGTATGGGGATAGTGTTCTTCACTGTATGGGGGTAGTGTCCCTCACTGTATGGGGGTAGTCTTCCTCATTGTATAGCGGTGTGTTCCTCACTGTATGGCGGAAGTGTTCCTCACTGTATGGGGGGTAGTGTTACTCACTGTATGGGGGTAGTGTTCCTCACTGTATGGTAGTAGTTTCCCTCACTGTATGGCGGTAGTGTCCCTCACTGTATGGGGGTAGTGTTCCTCACTGTATGGCAGTAGTGTCCTTCACTGTATGGCGGTAATGTTCCTCACTGTATGGCGGTAGTCTTCCTCACTGTATGGCGGTAGTCTTCCTCACTGTATGGGGGTAGTATTCCTCACTGTATGGCGGTAGTCTTCCTCACTGTATGGCGGTAGATATATGCCACAGACATGTGTCATATGTGGTGATTTAATTGAAAATTTGCCAGCCTGGTTCCCTGTAACTCTGATATCTAGTGCTCCCACCCTCCACCCCACAACACACACTTTGCCCTACAAACCCCCCTGCTGAATTAGACTCAACAATCCTTCATATTGCCCTTGCTACTGGCAATATTTGGTCCATGAGCAGCTAAAACACCATAAAGTCCACCCCCATTGCTGTATGCGGGTCTGTTCCTCACTGTGAGGTGGTAGTGTTCCTCACTGTATGAGGGTAGTGTTCCTCACTGTATGGGGGTAATGTTCCTCACTGTATGGGGGTAATGTTCCTCACTGTATGGCGGTAATGTTCCTCAATGTATGGGAGTAGTGTTCCTCACTGTGTGGCTGTATTCTTCACTGTATTGGGGTAATGTTCCTCACTGTATGGGGGTAGTGTCCCTCACTGTATGGGGGTAGTGTCCCTCACTGTATGGGGGTAGTGTTCTTCGCTTTATGGGGGTAGTGTTCCTCACTGTATGGGGGTAGTCTTCCTCATTGTATGGCGGTGTGTTTCTCACTGTATGGCGGTAGTGTTCTTCACTTTATGGGGGTAGTGTTCTTCAATGTATAAGGGTAGTGTTCCTCACTGTATGGGGGTAGTGTCCCTCACTGTATGGGGTAGTGTCCCTCACTGTATGGCAGTAGTGTCCCTCAATGTATGGCTGTAGTGTCCCTCACTGTATGGGGGTAGTTTTCCTCACTGTATAGCGGTAGTGTTTCTCACCGTACGGCGGTAGTGTCCCTTACTGTATGGCGGTAGTGTCCCTCACTATATGGCGGTAGTCTTCCTAACTGTATGGCGATAGTGTCCCTCACTGTATGCCGGTAGTGTCCCTCATTGTATGGGGGTAGTGTTCCTCACTGTATGGCGGTAGTGTCCCTAACTGTTTGGCGGTAGTGTTCCTCACTGTACGGCAGTAGTCTTCCTCACTGTATGGTGGTAGTTTCCCTCACTGTATGGGGGTAGTGTTCCTCACTGTATGGGGGTAGTGTTCCTCACTGTATGGGGGTAGTGTTCTTCACTGTATGGGGGTAGTGTCCCTCACTGTATGGGGGTAGTGTTCCTCACTGTATGGCAGTAGTGTCCCTCACTGTATGGCAGTAGTGTCCCTCACTGTATGGGGGTAGTTTTCCTCACTGTATGGCGGTAGTGTCCCTCACTGTATGGCGGTAGTGTTCCTCACTGTACGGCGGTAGTCTTCCTCACTGTGCGGCGGTAGTTTCCCTCACTGTGTGGGGGTAGTGTCCCTCACTGTATGGGGGTAGTGTTCTTCACTGTATGGGGGTAGTGTCCCTCACTGTATGGCAGCAGTCTTCCTCACTGTATGGCGGTAGTGTCTCTCACTGTATGCCGGTAGTGTCCCTCACTGTATGGGGGTAGTGTTCCTCACTGTATGGCGGTAGTGTCCTTCACTGCATGGCGGTAGTGTTCCTCACTGTATGGCGGTAGTATCCCTCACTGTATGAGGGTAGTATTCCTCACTGTATGGGGGTAGTGTTCTTCACTGTATGGGGGCAGTGTCCCTCACTGTATGAGGGTAGTATTCCTCACTGTATGGCAGTAGTGTTCCTCACTGTATGGGGGTAGTGTCCCTCACTGTATGGGGTAGTGTCCCTCACTGTATGGCAGTAGTGTCCCTCAATGTATGGCTGTAGTGTCCCTCACTGTATGGGGGTAGTTTTCCTCACTGTATAGCGGTAGTGTTTCTCACTGTACGGCGGTAGTGTCCCTTACTGTATGCCGGTAGTGTCCCTCACTATATGGCGGTAGTCTTCCTAACTGTATGGCGATAGTGTCCCTCACTGTATGGCGGTAGTGTCCCACATTGTATGGGGGTAGTGTTCCTCACTGTATGGCGGTAGTGTCCCTAACTGTTTGGCGGTAGTGTTCCTCACTGTACGGCAGTAGTCTTCCTCACTGTATGGTGGTAGTTTCCCTCACTGTATGGGGGTAGTGTTCCTCACTGTATGGGGGTAGTGTTCCTCACTGTATGGGGGTAGTGTTCTTCACTGTATGGGGGTAGTGTCCCTCACTGTATGGGGGTAGTGTTCCTCACTGTATGGCAGTAGTGTCCATCACTGTATGGCAGTAGTGTCCCTCACTGTATGGCAGTAGTGTCCCTCACTGTATGGGGGTAGTTTTCCTCACTGTATGGCGGTAGTGTCCCTCACTGTATGGCGGTAGTGTTCCTCACTGTAGGGCGGTAGTCTTCCTCACTGTGCGGCGGTAGTTTCCCTCACTGTGTGGGGGTAGTGTCCCTCACTGTATGGGGGTAGTGTTCTTCACTGTATGGGGGTAGTGTCCCTCACTGTAAGAGGGTAGTATTTCTCACTGTATGGCGGTAGTGTTCCTCACTGTATGGGGGGTAGTGTTCTTCACTGTATGGGGTAGTGTCCCTCACTGTATGGCAGTAGTGTCCCTCAATGTATGGCTGTAGTGTCCCTCACTGTATGGGGGTAGTGTTCCTCACTGTATGGTGGTAGTGTCCCTCACTGTATGTCGGTAGTGTTCCTCACTGCATTGCGGTAGTCTTCCTCACTGTATGGCGGTAGTGTCCCTCACTGTATGAGGGTAGTATTCCTCACTGTATGGCGGTAGTGTCCCTCACTGTATAAGGGTAGTCTTCCTCACTGTATGGGGGTGTTGTCCCTCAATGTATGGGGGTAGTCTTCCTCACTGTATGGCGGTAGTGTCCCTCACTGTATGGGGGTAGTTTTCCTCACTGTATGGTGGAAGTGTCCTTCACTGTATGGTGGTAGTGTCCTTCACAGTATGGCGGTAGTCTTCCTCACTGTATGCCGGTAGTGTCCCTCACTGTATGGGGGTAATGTCCCTCACTGTATGGGAGTGTGTTCCTCACTGTATAGCGGTAGTGTCCCTCACTGCATGGCGGTAGTCTTCCTCACTGTATGCCGGTAGTGTCCCTCACTGTATGGGGGTAATGTCCCTCACTGTATGGGGGTGTGTTCCTCACTGTATAGCGGTAGTGTCCCTCACTGTATGGCGGTAGAGTTCTTCACTGTATGGCGGTAGTCCTCCTCACTGTATGGCGGTAGTGTCCCTTACTGTATGCCGGTAGTGTCCCTCACTGTATGGTGGTAGTGTCCCTCACTGTATGGTGGTAGTGTCCCTCACTGTATGTCGGTAGTGTTCCTCACTGTATGGCGGTAGTCTTCCTCACTGTATGGCAGTAGTGTCCCTCACTGTACGGGGGTAGTATTCCTCACTACATGGGGGTAGTGTTCTTCACTGTATGGGGGTAGTGTCCCTCACTGTATGGGGGTAGTCTTCTCTTTGTATGGCGGTGTGTTCCTCACTGTATGGCGGCAATGTTCCTCACTGTATGGGGGGTAGTGTTCCTCACTGTATGAGGGTAGTGTTCCTCACTGTATGGCGGTAGTGTTTCTCACTGTATGGGGGATAGTGTTCCTCACTGTATGGGTGTAGAGTCCCTCACTTTATGGCAGTAGTGTCCCTCACTGTATGGGTTTAGTTTCCCCACCTCCGACGCACACTAGGAGATGGGGACACGTGCGCACGGCAGCCCAAGGCAGGATGGGTAAGTCCAGCGGTGCCAAATAAGCGGAGGTGCACGGAGGAACATGGGTGTGCCCACAATCTGAGACAGGGATCGCGGGAGCACCCGTGACAGGGACACCATATTACCAATGGTCTGAGGTCTTTATGCTACAAAAAGACATCCTTTACGTAGAATAGCATGAACTATATTGTCAGCTGTCAAAACTAGTAAGCATCTTTTGATAATATTAACTACATTATAGTAATCGTGACTAAAGGTGGTGGAAAAAACAACCTTCTTCTGTGTCCTCTTTGCAATATTGAGGTTTCTGTCACTCAAAAGAGAGCTGCGATTCCTAGAAGCTGTTTTTAATTGTGCTCTTCTGAGTACCTGGCCACTATATCCTCTTGTTATTAAACGTTTACTTATGACACTTTTTGTTCAAAGCAAAACAGACGATAGCGGCACCACCATTCACCCCTGTATACGCAATACTTAAACATCATCTGAAGTCCAATGGAGGGTTTCTTGCAGGTGTTTATATCAACCAGGATTATTGTGGTGCACAGGTCCCAAAGAATAGTTAGTCCATACAAACGATGCAAGTAGAATGAAAAGGACGACACTGACCCATGTCCTGTAGAAATCCAATTTCTCTTTCTTCTAGTACAAAGACCAATACTCACAAATAGGACAAAGTAGGGAGGGAGTGAGGCATTGTGCTCAAAAGAAGGCTACGGGCGTTTCGCGCAGTTCACGCTTCTTCCCGCCTTTTCATTCTTACATATCACTGCCTTTTTAAATGGAACAATATTCAGAAAAGTATATATAACAAATATAAGAACTGGTCATGCTTTAAAGTACTTCATAAAGAATAAAAAAAACACAGCTGAGTGCCCTCTGCATATACTGCCACTGCCACCCATCAATATACTATAATATATATAATATATACTACCATATAATTTCCCCCTCATTAATCCAGTAGCCCCATCACACTCCCCATGCCCTCAGGATAGTATATAGCCAACTCCCCCCCCCCTGGTATATAGCCAGCCAGCCCCACAGTAGTATATAGCTAGCCTGCTCTCACACTAACCAATGATATTAGCAGCCAAGCACTTGGGTCATACAGGGCGCTGGCTCTGTACAACAACCAGTGATATGTGTATTTTATAGATACATGTATCACTGATCGCTTCTAAGGGGACGGCGCCACATGATGGGAGGCAATGGTAGTGCCCTAGGCTATCATCTACCCCATCCCTGCTTGTGCTCCGTTGATCTAAATGGCGCTGGTGGCTTTTCCAGCGCCATTAAAAGAGACCAGCAAGAGGGTTGAGATGAACCCAAACTTTGTACTCAACACTAGTGTTAAGATGTTCTGTGTGCACTGACCTAGACTGTATTATGCATTCTCTTTAAGAAAGCTGCCTCCAACAACAGACTCTGCCAGCCATAACCATGCTATGTTCCTTATTTCCCTATACCAGTAGAAAAGGTTCCTTATACACAACACTAGTGAAATGTCTGACCAAGGCCTAGGGGTTTGGTCACACAGTGTGCTCTTGGTGGAAACACACTGGAAACGCATACATTTAAAACACATATACATTTAAAACACAGTGGAAGCAGCTGTGAAAATGTTAACAGAGCTGCTTACACTTCCAGAAAAAAACGAAAAACTGATTCAAAGCAGCCAATCGCATAGTAAGCATGCAAAATAGCATGCATTTTAGTGAGTTTAAAAACGCACCAAGAACTGACTAAGAATGCACCATGTGACCCATAGAACGCTGTGCTGCCTCGTATTTTCCAATCTGCATACTGGGGGTCATTTACTAAGGGCCCGATTCGCGTTTTCCCGACGTGTTACCCGAATATTTCCGATTTGCGCCGATTGTACCTGAATTGCCCAGGAATTGTGGCGCACGCGATCGGATTGTGGCGCATCGGCGCCGGCATGCGCGCGACGGAAATCGGGGGGGGGCGTGGCCGAACGAAAACCCGACGTATTCGGAAAAACCGCCGCATTTAAAAACCGAAAAAGTGTCGCTTGGGGAGCGCTTACCTTCACCTGGTCCGAGGTGGTGCATTCCGGACCGATGAGATGACTTTCAGCGCAGCAGCGCCACCTGGTGGACGGCGGAAGAACTACATTCATAAATCCCGGCCGGACCCGAATCCAGAGCAGAGAACGCGCCGCTGGATCGCGACTGGACCGGGTAAGTAAATGTGCCCCACTGTGTTTTTTTTGCTATGGGGTACCATGTATGAAAGGTAACTATTAGTGACTACACTAGGGACATGGTTTTGGGATCTCCTCTGAAATGAAAATTTCCATGAGGAGAAATTTAAGGTAACAAACAAATTATTACTTAGACCTGATCTCCTAGTAATGCTTAAAGGAAATTTACCATGGGGAATCTACTTTCTGAAAGATTCCCCATGGTGGATTCTCCATCCCTCCAGCAGCTGCATCCTGTTTCTCACTAATTCTGGCATGCAGTCTTGTAGAATTGCACTGCACTCTTAATGAAGGTTCTCAGGTGCTCTGAATCTCATTCCCAGCAATGGTTTGGAGTGTAACACAGTCACACTGTTAGATTCAAAATATGCTTTTTATTTCTGATATTTACAGCAAACAAACAAGTGTGACATTTCGGTCTGTTATAGACCTCGTTCAGACACTGAGAAAACATTAATCAAGGGATAATATATTGCTCTATTAACAATAAGATCATGCCTAAAACAGAATTGTGTATAAATAGGAGTGGCTGCTACAAGGGTTATATATATAACTGAATTGATTACCATCAATAATCAAAAATGTGTACAATGATTCCCATTTAGTATAATCTCATGAGCAATAGTTTCCTTTCCTAATAGACTTCCTCTGGCCTTGTTGGAACAACAACCACCTTGAATACTCTAGCACCTCCAGTTATCCTATCATCATGCAGTATCTCTAATCTGGTTTCAGCATTCAATGAATACTGTCGCCAGCAGACAAATGGGAGCTGTTATGCAGAGCTTATCTGCTGCTGATGCACGCTAGCAGAAAAATGGGGCTACTGTGCATGCGCAGATGCAGGGGATGCAGCTGCTGCAGGGAAGGCCCTAGGCAGACAAGCAAAATTGTAACACCCACACCCCCAAAACGTGGCCCAATTAGGGTCGAACCTAAGGTGAAAAATGAAATGCCAACTGCTATGGGAACATAGTATAAAGTATAGTGTACAATATAAAAATATGTGCCTCAAGTGAAAATACCTGCAATGCTTATACCGAAAATATATACCTGCAAAGAATATAGCAAACACATAAATATATTACAGAAATGAATATATCAAACACATAGATAGCAATGACTATGACACACATATAAATATTTACCAGCAATGAATAAACAGCACATAATAATATCCTGCACATATCAATAAATAACAAAAATTAATTTACTGCACACATCAGTACAGACCAGTATACTATATTTTTTAGAATATAGACAACTAGCCACCTGCCCTCAGTATATAGCCAGTCCCCTGTATATAGCTAGCCCCCAGAATATAGCCAGCCAGTCCCCAGTATATAGCCAACTTCCAGTATATAGCCAGCCCCCTGTATATAACCAGACAGCCCCCTAGTATATAGCCAGTCCACTAGTATATAGCTAGCAAGCCCCCTGCATATAGCCAGCCCCCAGTATAAAGCCAGCCAACCCCCTGGTATATAGCCTGTCAGCCCCTTGCCCCCAGTATATAGCCAGCCCCCTGTATATAGCCAGCCCATAGTATATTTCTAGCCAGCCCCCTAGTATATAGCCAGCCAGACCCCTAGTATATTGCTAGCCACCCCCCTAGTATATAGCCAAGCAGCCCCATAGAATATAGCCAGCCCCCTGGCCCATGTACATAGCCAGCCACATAGTATGTAGTCAGCCAGCAACCTGGCCCAAGTATAAAGCCAGCCAGCTGCATAGTATATAGCCATCCAGATCCTTGTATATAGCCAGCCTTATAGTATAAAGCAAGTCAGCCCCAGTACATTCCCAGCCAGCCCCATAGAATGCAGCTAGTCAGCCCCATAGAATATAGCCAGTCAGCCCCATGTCCCAAGTACATAGCCATCCAGCACCAGAGTATATAGCTCCCCCCTGCCCCCTGTCCCCACTATATATCAAGCCACTACCAACCCCTGCAAAAAAAAATTTAAAATAATACCTACCTGCAACCACCTTATTTCACACTTGTGTCCTCTCACTGTATGACCCTTTTTTTTTACTATTTTTAGACCTCTCCCCATGGTACTTTAAACCTATCCTGTTATTGACATAATGGGGCACATTTACTTACCTGCACAATGCAGTTCACAGAACGCATTATCATGAATTTGTCGTTTCCTCGCTCAGGTCTGACAGAGTTCACCATCTTTTTAGTGGTGCATCTAAGTGCTTGGGCTTACGACACAATTTGACAGTTAAATCCCCCGGTCAGTCCGAATCAGTCGGACTGTCCGATGGCACGCCCCCTAAATTGTGCCTACATCGCGGCGCACCTACTACTTAAATACCTGTGCAAGCCGTTTTACCATTGAAGCAATAACTAAAGAGTTAGATGATAATGTAAAATTGCCATCTAGTGGATGAAAACTGGAATGCAAGGCCAACTCTCACTAGAAACAGGGGCTTCCTCCGCGGTATCTCTGCCTCAGAGGCATAGTTATAAGGTTTCTTATCTTGTCTGCAAAATGTATTGGAATATTAACTTCTTAAAAGTAAAACTATTATCCATTCTAACAAAACTAAAATAATTTTAGACAAGCATATATAAGTGCAATGTAAAAAATAAGTGGCTGCATTTGACTTGTTCTAGTAATCCTGTTAAAGCAGGATATAAGATCCAACGGTACATACAGTATATATATCCATGAATGTTTAAGCATCTTGTCTATTAATAGTTACATGATTTGGTCAACCAGACATTGAGATCATCCTGACCTGATCTAGTTCCTGATTGCTAATTACTAATGTTTTATAGAGCCTCCAAATGTGCATCTTGCCAAGAAGATCAAAGCGCAATCCTGCTGTAACTTGTCAATTGGAGGCTCACATGTTTTTCTAACTGATTTATTATATGGGGAAGAATATACAAGTAAACTCCTCTTGATAGAGGAGGTAAGAATGTCTCTAGTACCACTTTTTTGAAGGTAGTTGCTTATAAGTTAATGCCCAACTCTCAAAAAGCTTTGTAATAAGAGTTGGGATATGAGGCACACAAGCAGACTCACTGGTGGACCCCAAAACGCCTGCTATGGCAGGGGCCTCCATCCCTGCCAGTGTTATTAACAGCACTTGATATGGCAAGAACCAGTTGTTCGAGTACTATTAATGCTGTTATAACAGTCAATGGAATCTGTGTCTTTAAGATGCAGATGTCAAAGAGTGTAATGCTGCCTGGAGACTTACCTGGCACACTTCATACTCTGACCATGGATGTGTGGCCACATGATGACTTCATCACTCTGCCTCACATCTTGTTTCTGCCCATGCCGACTCGCACTGCAGCCACAAGACAGTTTGATGATGTGGGAGCCAGCAGAGGTGAATAAATGATTGTTGTTTCTTTTTAATGGTTAGCACTCTGGGGACATGTAAAGGGGGCACAATTTGTAAATAAATATGTATGTATGGGCCATATTTAACTATGAATAAGAGGCACTTTATATGTATAAATGCCATTTTATATGTGAATAGGTGGCAATTAGGAGGACAATATGTGAATTAATACTTTGGGGCCTGGTTTTATGAATAAAATGTACTATAAGCATATATATAAATTCGGGAAATTCATAATTGAAGGGGTATTATATGTAAATTAATAATTTATAATAATAGAGGGCATAATGTATTAATTAATTGATCAGTGCTTTTAATATAAAATAATTGAGAAGAGGGGCACTGTATAAAAATAAATAGAGGGGGCTATATGCTATAACAGGAGGGTGCTATATACAAAATATATAGGAGGGAGCTATATAAAATAACTCATAGGAATTAAAGGGGTATTCCCATATTAACTATTTGTTACATATCCACAGGACATGTCATAAAAAGATGATAGATGCAGGTCCCAGTTCTAGGACCAGTACCTTTCTCTGAAACAGAGATCCACTGATCTCCTTCTCATAGCCAGGCCAAATGCACGTCCATTCTCCATACAGCTCTATGTGAGCACTGAGTGTATATTCTCTTCGCTTGTTGGTGCATCCATACAGTTCAATGGAGAATGGTTGCACATGCGCTCTCTGCATTCAGCCCAACTGTGGGAAGTAGGTCACCGGACCTCAGTTCCAGAGATAAGTGCAGGTCCCAGAAGTGGGACCCACACCTATTATCTATTTATAACATATAAAATGGATATGTAATGAATAATTAAGATGGGAATATTGCTTTAAATATTATAGGAACAATATATTTTGTTAATAATTGCACACATATATATTAACTTATTAGGGGTACAGTATTATTTATATGTGGGCTATAGTACATATTTAAATATATTAAGGAGTTTCCATGAAATTTTTGATTTAAGCAAGGGCCACAGCGTGGTTTTGTTATCGGGTTTATTTGGGGTAACTTACGCTGTGAGGAGTTGGTAAATATTATTTCAGAGCATAGTGTGGGACATACCTGTTAACCAGTTGCCATTATGCTGTAAGCGACTGTGGTATCTTTAGGTGCACAGTGTGCAGATATGCTGCAAGAAACCAAGTACATCTGGTGAGAAATTCTGCAGCAATAATGCATGGCAAGGAGAAGTCTTCATGCAGTTCTGGAACTGAAGAAGCAGATCACCACCTGTAGATTACTAAATTCCACTTCTATGTGTGTCGGATCAGTCCTGTAGTCAGTTATGGGACGACTCTTACCATGTTTAGTGTCAGTCACAGGGTCAGTGAGACAAGTTTGCCCTCTGAATGGGGTTTTCATATATTGTCATAAGTTAACATTTTGTAATTGGCAATATATTGGTACAGCCATAAGCAGAAATCCCAACATATAACATCCCCATAACATCCTGACATAACATCATCACTGCAGCCAATGCTTACAAACCAATAGCTGTGCACTATAAGAGAGTGAAGGAGAAAGGTATTACGTTAGTTTACATTTCCTGCAAGTATCTAGAAATATACAGATCCTAGACTATCCACTTTACCTTGTAACACAGGTAATGGGGCATATTTATCAGGGCCTGACGTGGCACAGAAGCTCTGAAATAATCGCAAATGCTAGCTTATTGCTAGCACTTGCAATTATTTTCCCCAATCCGCCACCTTCACGACAGTGGGGAGTGAAGGGGTGTGAAGGGGGGTGCGGGCAGCCAAGCGGAGAGAGAATTGTCACATGTAAAAAGTTGCCGGCTGCATTTATTTCTACGCCCGGCAGGACCTGGGGTAGAGATAAACGCTGTGCAGGACCCCACCAGATACATCAAGAAGGTGAAGGGGCGGAGCTATCACGAGCGCCGGCGAATGATAAATAACCCCCAATGTTGCCAGAATTAATTTTACTGGTGGGCCCTAGGCACCCTAGTCCGACACTGCACCAGAGTAAATATCTTACAAAAGGAAAATAGTGTAATCTCAAACAGCCAATTGAGAGTTTTTGCTTCTCCTTAGTGGAGAGAAGGTTACTTGTTGGCAAGGTGAGGAGTCTCCTTTGTAGACTGCCTTTGGAAGGAGCAAAAATTCTTTCCATAAGGTGGCATTAGAACAGGGGAGGATTTATCCATAAAGCAGTCAAAACAATTGCTTGTGATCCAGAGATGGGGGGGGGGGGGGTAAGACATACTGGTGGGATGTCTCCAATTCTCTCTGACCAGTTGTTAAAATAAGTTGGACACCTAATGGCATTCTCTCCATGTACTATTTGGAGGTGATTTCAGGATTGTAGGCATGAAGTTGCATTAACAGTTTCCCTTTAGGGAGCTGGGCTAGTGGTCTAGTCAGTGATTATCAGCAGTAGCAGATTAAGTGTTCCATTTGACCCAGCTGTTCACACGACTAGGGCCCCTCACCAGCATCCAAATCAACATGCGTCTATATGTTAGGACTTAAGTACTACTCTATATCCTTAATCTTGTACTGTTTATAAAAGTAATTTAATGATGAACTACAATTATGCTCTTGAAACCCATCTATTTAGAAAAGCCGAACATTTACGAACTGCATGGCACCCTCCACCCCGACTGCCGTCCAGACCACATCTTCCAGACAGTGTTGGAGATGTGGATGCTACCCCTAGCTGCCTAGCCTCTGTGCATCCTGCAGATGAACTCCACCTCATACTCTAAATACTCACTTATAACCAAAGGCTCCTAAATTTAACACCCCCCACTCAAAAAAAAAAAAAACAGGGAAAAGTTATTGACTGGAGGACAACCGCAGCCGCTGCAGCTGCTAATCGATAATGAGATGTCCTTCAGCAGAGCTCTTCTTTCCTGAAAAGTACACAGCAGAGCCTGCATTTACCGAAATGTCCACAGCAGAGCCTGCAAAATGTCCACAGTATAATCCCCATTTACTGAAATGTCCACTGGCAGGGTCCCCCTTTACTAAAATATCCACAAGCAGGGTCTCCCTTTACTAAAATGTCCACTCCAGATGCCTCCTTTAATGAAATGTCCACCCCAGATGCCCGCTATTAATGAAATGTCCACCCCAGACCCCAGATGAGCAGCAGGGTCCCTCTTTACTAAAATGTCCAAAGAAGAGTCCCCCTTTACTGAAATGTCCACCAACAGGGTCCCCCTTTAATAAAATGTCCACTCCAGATGCCTCCTTTAATGAAATGTCCACCCCAGATGCCCGGTATTAATGAAATGTCCACCCCAGATGCTCCCTCCATCATTACTGTTATCTCCACAGCCGGGCTCTCTTAAAAAAATGAATAAAGCTTTACTCACCTTTTGGCTTCTTCTCCTCGGCCCCACGGCTCTGTTTTCTCCTCGGCCCCGGAGCTCAGTTTTCTCCATCTTCCGGTCCTTCCCTATGATGCGCCGGTGTAGCGGCCACGTAATAGTGATGCGCCCAGGCCAGAAGAGCAGAAGACTCGGGCCGATGAAAAGAAGCTGGAAGGTGAGCATAGTTTTTTTAAAGACTGATGGTGGATCTTCATTTAGGGCCCGGGTATGGGCGGGCGCGGGTCCCTCCCAAGCCAAAGGCCCGCCAATATGAAGATCTGCCATTGATTATCAGCTATCTCTTACAAAATTATACAGAGATAGCTGTAAATGACCGAGAAGGACCATCCACTCGGAATAACTTACAATCTAACTATATATCAACCTGCCCTTGCTCCACCTATGATGCCTGAACATAGGACACTGCACAATCTGACAATCTTCATCTGCTCTACAATACGCTGCCTGTAAATAGGACTGCATGTAGGTTCTCTTTAATTCAACTGAATAAATGCAAAGCAGGGCCTAAGTATTACATGCCATCATGACAGCCTAATATGATGTCATTTAGCCTTTCTCAACTGTATATATGGCTATTTTCACACAAAAGTGCTTGGTCCTTTGAAATAGGACTGTGTGCTCATTGATTCCAACGGATCACGCACACTGAAGCAGGTGGGAGTCCTTGCATCATAGTAAAATATTTGTTACAGTGTCGGTGCAACTGCATATGGTCCCATTTCCATGGTCCTTTGGTGTGCAGCTGGCATTACAGACATAAATCACAAATCACCAAACTCCTCCTTTCAGTCAGTTAGATAATTAAAATAACCCCACTATAAGTACAGTAGTCATTTACTTTTAGGCATATACCTGTTGGAGAGCTAACCACAACCATATGTTCATCTAACCAACACGTTTCATAACTATTTTACAATCTTTCATGGGAGCAGCAGATACCAAAACAGTTACAAGGGAATTATGTTTTGAACAGTTACTGAAGCATCAATTTTTTTTTTTTTACGTAAAAACATCTTTGTATCATTTTCTTGCAATAAATTAAAAAATAAGCCTGTATCCCTCAAAAAAGCCAGGTTACTTAGCTCTGTACAAAGTATGCAAAAGTTATAGGCGACAGAATATTGCGATGCACCAAATTTTTTTTTTCATACAAAAGATAAACATTTTTAAAAATGTTTTAAAACATAATAAAAGCTATATAAATTTGGTATCCAGGGGATTGTACTGACCAGAAGAATAAAGGGAGGTGTCATTTAGACCGTACAATAAAAACCTTAAAAACAGAGCCTGAAAAAAAATAAAAGAAAGAAAAATTTAAAAGTTTGGGCTTTTGGAAGGAGGGGAGAAAAAAACAGAAATGCAAAACTGGAAATGGCGTTGATAGCAAAGAGTTAAACAACAGCTCACTTTGCATCTCATTAGGACTGTCTAAAGAATTGGTTAGTTAGAAGCCCTCGACGTTGGTCAGGGAAGAGTCTAAACTCCTCATTGAGCTTTTTCATTTACAGGCCACCTTTCAGGCTTCTGTGGATGCTGACATCTTCTCTGGAACTGGAAAAAAATAATAAGCTATGCTATAGAATACATAAAATCAATGGGGCACATTTACTTAACCGGCCGACGGAGTTCACCCGAAGTGCATTGTCCGACGACAATGAACTGTGCCGCGATTCACAAAGATCATACGCCCGAGATTTCCTGTATCCAGGGGCGGACTGGGAATTTAAAGTGTCCCTGGAAAAAACTGTAAAAGTGGCCCCATTCTGTGGGCGGAGTCAAAACAAGTAGGTGTGGCCTTGTGATGTGGGTGGAGTTACTAAACTCCATACAAACTGTTAATAGATAGTCTAAATCAACATGTACACAGCAGAGAAAGAGACTCTTACTGCCTCCTTGTACAGGAATAATACTTCTATTTTAAGAGCACACAACTTAATACTGCCATATATGTACACTAAAAACATACTACAATACCTTCTCCAATAAACAAGAATGTAACTACTATAATACTACTGCCCCTAAGTTTAATATATTTTAACACTGCCCCCTATGTACAAGAACATAACTCCAATAATACTGCCCCATATGTACAAGAATATACCTACTATAATACTGCCCCCTATGTACAAGAATATAACTCCTATAATACTGCCCCCTATGTACAAGAATATAACTACTTTAATACTGCCCCCTATGTACAGGAATATAACTACTATAATACTGTCCCCTATGTACAAGAATATAACTACTATAATACTGCCCCCTATGTACAAGAATAGAACTACTATAATACTGCCCACTATGTACAGGAATATAACTACTATAATACTACCCCCTATGTACAGGAATATAACTACTATAATACTGCCCCCTATGTACAAGAATAGAACTACTATAATACTGCCCCTATGTACAGGAATATAGCTACTATTACTAGTAGCCAGCACACACCCCCTCCCCCAGTATATAGCCAGCCAACCCCCCGGTATACAGTCAGCGTGCCACCCCGGTATACATCCAGCCCACTGTAATATATATTATATAGCCAGCCCCCCAGTCCTCCTAGTATATTCAGTCTGCCCAGTATACAGCCAGACTGCCCCTGCCACAGTGTACAGCCCCTGCCCCAGTATACAGCCTGCCAGCCCATAGCCCCAGTGTACAGCCTGCCAGCCCATAGCCCCAGTATACAGCCCCTGCCCCAGTATACAGCCCATAGCCCCAGTATACAGCCCCTGCCCCAGTATACAGCCCATAGCCCCAGTATACAGCCCATAGCCCCAGTATACAGCCCATAGCCCCAGTATACAGCCCATAGCCCCAGTGTACAGCCCCTGCCCCAGTGTACAGCCCCTGCCCCAGTGTACAACCCCTGCCCCAGTATACAGCCCATAGCCCCAGTATACAGCCCCTGCCCCAGTGTACAGCCCCTGCCCCAGTGTACAGCCCCTGCCCCAGTATACAGCCCCTGCCGCAGTATACAGCCCCTGCCCCAGTGTACAGCCCCTGCCCCAGTATACAGCCCCTGCCCCAGTACACAGCCCATAGCCCCAGTACACAGCCCCTGCCCCAGTGTACAGCCCCTGCCCCAGTATACAGCCTGCCCCCGGAACACAGCGCCAGCACAGTACATAAAAATAAAAACACATGAACTCACCTTTCCGATGCCCTGACGCTGCTCCCCTGCTTGATTCAGTCCGGCCGCGGTGACAGCTCCGTATGGGCCGGCGTCGCACGGCCCATGACGTTGGCAGGCGGCTGACTTCATTATCTGCGCGACGCCGGCCCGTACGGAGCTGTCACCGCGGCCGGACTGAATCAAGCAGGGGAGCAGCGTCAGGGCATCGGAAAGGTGAGTTCATGTGTTTTTTTTTTCCATCGGCCCCATCAGTCCCAGACCGGCCCCGGAGCGGCCCAAAACCAATCGGCCACCGGGATTTCTTACCGGTGGGTCCTATGGCCAGTCCGCCCCTGCCTGTATCTGTTGCTTCCCCGCTCAGGTCTGCCGGAGTTCACCTTATTCTTCCCGATGCATGCTAGTACATTGCTTGCGACACAATTTAAATATTAAATCCCACGTTCAGTTGGATCGTTCAATGGCCCACCCCCCAAAAATTTCAAAAATCCAACGAAAGTGCGCTCCGCGGACCCTTAGTAAATAAGCCCCAATGTTTTTTTCTCTGCTTTTGTTGCTTAACTACAATCCACAAGACAGAAAGTACCTCTGTAACATTTTCAGATTTTCTATCCTTCCCCTTCCTTCCCTGTGGCTTGAGATAATCTTACCTCTCAAATCCCTTTTCCCATTTCTGAACTTATGGTTTTTTATTACTCCTCAACAAATTTAACCTAAATGTAAACAACAGTGGAAATCAAATGTGATCCGTCCATTTATTTTTTAATTGGCGCCTGTACTCACTGCTAAACTTTCTAATTGCTCAGTGCCTATGGGCATTAATGGATTACATAACTGATCAGCCAAAGAGTAGAGCGTGCCCAAGTCAGAATCTTTATTTATGGATCACTCAGAGACGATAGTTTATAAAGATACATGAGAAACGGATGCAATTCTGATGCAAATCAGCTGAGAAAAGTGGCTATTTTTGCAATGTTCATGTGCAGGTAGCCTTATACTTGGAAATCAGGGATTCGTCTGGATTTGAATAGTTTTCTCCTTCTATGTGTAGAATTGTATCTTGTTATGCACTGCACATAAAAAGAAGGATTAGAAGATTTGAGAAACATTGCTGAAAAAAATGAGTTCTAAAATTTCATTTATGGGTCACTTATTGTCCTACAATGGCACTCTGTACTGGGGCACTATAGCTATTTTATGGGTATCTTTAGTTGACACTATTATGGGGCACTGTGGCTATACCATTATGAGGATAGTGCGGCTGTCATTAATAGGGGGAATTACCCGTGAACTCCTTGTCTGGCTGTGTTGTGATGTTACTGAGCATATACACTGTGGCATAAATGTTTTTATTTGGATGAGTGAATTTGGATAGGGTATATTGAAAGCTTATTCCTCCGCCTCTAACTTATAATCGCTGTGCTATGT
The DNA here is from genome assembly GCF_040894005.1 of Engystomops pustulosus. NCBI lineage: Eukaryota > Metazoa > Chordata > Amphibia > Anura > Leptodactylidae > Engystomops > Engystomops pustulosus. Next base: position 137,511,840 of record NC_092412.1, on the reverse strand, counting down.
AGATGACTGTACCAATGCCAGAGAGCAGTTATACCCTTAGTGATTTAGAATTAGTGAATTATAACATACCAACTTCCAACAGGTAACAATGTTTTGTGGGACAAAACATTCAGCAAAAATAAAACAAAGAAACATCAAGATATGGCGCCCTTTTAGCAGAAAAAAAACGTCACAAGTATACAACAACGAAACACACCAAACCAATTTCGGATTGAGCAAAAGACTACTACACACAAGAACCCCACCAACACAAATCATATACAAGGCTCCATTACCATTACCAATACAGACAATACCAATACCACACAAACACAGGGGGTATCAAGTACCCACAAAACATGGCAGTCACAAAAGGAAAAATTATCATTACAAAGAATACAGGATATCCCCAGGGAAATATCAAGACAAGACACAACACCTAGACACTTGTGTTTGCAGCACATACCACAAACCAGTAGCTACAAATGGTTTAATTCTATTCAACAGTTTTCATCTTCCAAGATGGCTATTGAATGTGCCCTATGGGCAATTTTATAAGACTGTGAAACTGCACAGATTTAGAGGAATTTGAAAAAGAAGTATCAGTTCTAATTCCACAATTCAGGGATAAAAAATACCCAGAAAAAAGGGAGAAATTTTTCATTGAAACAACAACTACAGAGGAACAACCGAATAGTAAACAATTAACAATTGATAATACTACCATTCAATACGAAATAAAAACAAATAGAACACATTATTACACACCATTGACCGGGAAGCAGGAGGGAGGAAAGGTAAGTGGAAGCGGAAGCACCTGTGACAAGCCCCAACCATTAGAAAGAATAAAAACACGTTATCACATAATTGGTTGGATTAAAAAGGTTTGCTATAGATGTGGCCTCTGTGTAGGATGTCGAAGCACAAATTTTTCCTGGAAAAAAGATAAAGTTTCTTCAACAGTTAATGGATATACATTCGATATTAGTGAACTACTTACCGGCAATTCAGTTGGGGTTGTTTATATGATCCAATGCCCATGAAGCAAACAATAGACAGGTAGAATATGCAACACATTTAAAGCAAGAATATGAGAACATCATCAACCATACCCTCTTGTCCCATTTTGCAAAATTTCACAATAAGGACCCCGAGAAACTCCGTTTTTGTGCTATTCAGTCAGTTAAAAAAAAGAGTGCCATAGAGGCGACTTTATCGCGAAAATGTCAAGGGCAGAAGCCCGATTCATCTTTGAATTTGACATGTTTGTACCAAAATAAATTTTTGTTTTTTTGTAGCCTAACTGCATGTGAGTATCCACTTGATTCCCGTCAGGATGCTCACCCAGCATGAGAACCACTGTATCTCACACCTAGTCCCGTCAGTATTTGATATGAAAAGTTGACATCACATTTTAAGTTTACATTTTCTGAATATGTTAAACTAAGACTCAACTACAGTTGGAGTAATACTAATAATAGCAGTAGATGTTAACTGTCCATCAATACTTTTTCCCATAGTAAATTTAACTATTTACAGTAGGACGTTATGTAATGTTCACCTTAAGTATACAGTGTAGTCAGGGGTATCTATGACTGAGCATATGTATCTGGTATATACTATGTAAATAGGAACTAATATAGCCATTTTGAGGGTTAGTCTTTTTAACTTAGTAATACAGGCGGTCCCCTACTTAAGGACACCCGACTTACAGACAACCCATAGTTACAGACGGACCCCTCCGCCCACTGTGACCTCTGGTGAAGCTCCCTGGAAGCTATACTATAGTCCCAAATTGCATGATCAGCTGTAAAGTGTCTGTAATGAAGCTTTATTGATAATCCTTGGTCCCATTACAGCAAAAATTTTGAAACTCCAATTGTCACTGGGACAAAAGAAAAAAAAAATGTCCAGAACTTCAATTATAACATATACAGTTTCGACTTACATACAAATTCAACTTAAGAACAAACCTCTAGACCCTATCTTGTATGTAACCCGGGGACTGCCTATATGTAAGAATTTAAGGGTTATCATAACTATTCAAATTTGAATCCATTTCCCAGAGGTCCATATATATTTGTTTTCCTCTACTTAATATAGAGCATATTATAAACATGCAATACAGTGGCTTCATTCACATGTATAGTATCCAAGTTCGTAAAACAAGAAATGGACAGGATCAATTAGATGGACACAATTCCAGACCATGTTTTGCAGCAGTAGTGGGTTTAAATACCAGGTGAAATCCAGAATGTACACAGCTATTGAGAAAGGGGTTAGATACCCCCAAACTGTCTAGCTGTATAGCTACATTTGCAGAATTATCAATCAAACTTTGAGAAAGCTACCACTCAGAAGTGGGGACACTTTGCTATCATTCCAAAACTTGGTGATACAGCCGAGGCACAAATACCAAGGAAGCTTCCATGCTTCTGTAGTGCCACAATCCAGCTTTAAGACCCAGTGGACTCCTGTCACACATCCCAACATACGTGCAGCTGATGGCGCGCGGGAACCAGATTGTCTTTGATTAGTGGCATTTTTTATATACCAAATGACACACGGTACAACCATAGCACACATCCCATTGAGGTTATCCAAAGGGTTTAGTGCGGTCTAGAGTATATTTGCAATCCTTAGTAATCTTTGACTTATCCCCTATTCTGAGAATAGCAGACGGGCTAGTTTGGTTGCACCCAAAAGATGTACTGCAAAAAAAACCTTGGATAGTTTAATTATGTATGTGATTAAGTATTTGGGAGCCAAAACTTCATTCTGCAGATAGCAAACGTATGTGTACTATGAACAGGCACCAAGAACCCATTGTGAAATTCAGATCCCAAGTTTCATAGCACATGCTGTCAACATCTCCTCTTTGCTGCGTTGAATTGTATTTGGAAACACACTTCAAATGCAGCGTGTGAACATGGCCTGATATCTTATATCCTCAGGCCGCGGTCACACGTACCTCTAGACGTCCGTTCATAACGCGACGCTAGCGCACAGGGGGAGGTCCTCGGCCCGAACGCACATGCGTTTCCAGAGAACCGCATGCGATCGGCTTAACAATCACATGCGTTATGACGGACGCCTAGCGGTATGTGTGACTGCGGCCTCAAAGAGTGACGTATTAGTAGTACCTGTGAGCTGACATTTGGCTAATTTGCTGATGGCAAGCTGACCACCAGAAATTCCCATTTATTGTATATTTTTTTTCATTGGACTTATTGTATTTCTCTATAAAGTTATAACAAAGGTTTACTAATACAGGCAGTCCCCTACTTAAGGACACCTGACTTACAGACGACCCATAGTTACAGATGGACCCCTCTGCCCACTGTGACCTCTGGTGAAGCTCTCTGGATGCTTTACTATAGTCCCAGACTGCAGTGATCAGCTGTAAGGTGTCTGTAATGAAGCTTTATTGATAAGCCTTGGTCCCATTACAGCAAAAAAATGTTAAACTCCAATTGTCACCTGGGCAAAAAAAAAAAAAATTGTCTGGATCTACAATTATAAAATATACAGTTTAGACTTACATACAAATTCAACTTAAAAACAAACCTATGGAACCTATCTTGTACGTAACCCGGGGACTGCCTGTATATGCTGGCCCAATGAAGGCAAAAAGGACACTTTTTTACCAATTTGTAAATTTTTGCTTTTGTAGCATATAATGTTTTTGGTCTTTTGCTACATATAACCTTGTGTTGAAATGCTGTGTGCACTTACCGTCACTTTGACACATAGCAAATTCACTATTCATGTCCCCTGATCATATATGTCTATTTTTGTTCTCTGCCATGACCACAGCAGCCTTTATGGACAAACCATCAACAACAACAAAAATTAGAACCCATCTTGCCAACGGTGGCAAAAGGAACTTAACCTCTATCGAACATCACACCGACTTTAGACGTCACCTGGTGCTAGTCGCTGGAGCCGGATCAGCAGAAGAGCTATGCAGTGCATGCAGGAGCCGCCACTGCCGCCATGTCTGCAAGAGTTAAGCAACCCCCACAGGAGGTTGTTTTCCCCTGTAACTAAGGCACTTGTAAAAGATGTAAAAAATTTTTAAAAAATAAAAAACTGTGGAAATATCCACCAGGGGTCTTTTATGACCTCATGAGGGGCATATAAAGTAAAAAAACACACAAACACAAAATAATATTTAGAAACATACATCAATATTTCCCAATAGAATTTGTTAAAAAAAAATCCCCCGCTACTCTATAAAAACATTGCAATAGCCAACTGGTATATATATATATACTATGCATTACAAAAAGCCTTTTTTCCACTTTGTGTAAATGTAACCCCAAAAAAAGTTCTTAGACCTTTGTTGACATATCTCAAAAAAATGGCGCAATTTTTTTTTAAAGTAGCACAGAAAAAAAGTTATGCCTCTATGTCATTAAAGCCTTTTCCGGCCTTGTCATTAAGGGGTTAAGTATATAAAAAATTTTTTATTTTTAAGTCCATCAAGTACAATTTTAAAGTCCTGAACACCACCTATAAGTGGTGGGGGAGGGGAAAATCAGTACTTACTCTAAATATTCTCAGCTGGTGTTCCTAACTGTGGCTCCCTGAAGTGCAGACAAACCCAAGTCCCTCAGTGTTTCAACATGCAATCCATAATGCTCAAACAGTTCAATGTAAGAAGACAGTAATGTAAGGTCTAATTTAAAGACATTTTGTATGGCATAAAATATAATGTTTATAATTATATATTGTGTTGTATGCAATATTCTATGTGTTTCCTAGAGTATCTTTCACTATATAATGAAATGTTTTTCAATCCTCTGATTCATATGTATTCACTGCAGTTTTCTGGCATAAATGCATTGGAAAGTAGATAATTCATATTACACACAGAGGGGAGGGATTTATCAAGACTGGGTATATCTTGTCTTAATTCCCACCAGAGTCTATGGTCTCTGTATATATGAAATATATACAAGGTACTGCCTGGTATACAATTATGCTATAACCTGCACCAGCACCTAGCACAGGCTATATAGTAAACGAATGGGGCTGGGGCGCGTCTTCAACCCCCAATTGGTGTGGAGTCTTTTACATGCTTTTTACGCCAAGAATGACTAATGCTGGCAAAAGGCAGGAAAAAGTTGACTGGATTTCAGTGTATGATTCATTTACCTTTTTCTGAAGCTTTCTTTTTTTAGGATAAGGAAAACCATTGTAAAAATTAAGTTGAGTGTCAGCAAGGAAAATCACAGCAGCAAAAGCCACATGAAACTGGTTGTTTTTTTTTTTTTAACCACTACTGAATTATATATTTTTGCCGTATAACCAGCAGCTTTCACCTAGGATGTCCTTTAACCTAAAAAGTGTTCATAAAAAAAAACTGGATCACATCCAACTTCACAAGAGAGAAAGTAGATCCTTTTGATGAATCTAGAATCGCGCATTAAAGGAAACCTACCACTTGTAGTGGCAGGTTTCCGATGGTAATACCGGGCACCAGCTCAGGGTGAGCTGGTGCCGAAGCTTATTTTAGTTAGTGTTTTAAACCGCGGTATCGCGGTTTAAAACACTTTTTAAACGTTGTAGCCGGCGCAGGCAGGTACGCGCTCGGCGCTTACCGTGCACGCGGCTACATAGGAAGTGAATGAGAGCCGCGTGCACGGTAAGCGCCGAGCGCGTACCTGCCTGCGCCGGCTACAACGTTTAAAAAGTGTCTTAAACCGCGATACCGCGGTTTAAAACACTAACTAAAATAAGCTTCGGCACCAGCTCACCCTGAGCTGGTGCCCGGTATTACCATCGGAAACCTGCCACTACAAGTGGTAGGTTTCCTTTAAAGGACACCTGTCATCAGGTCTGTGTCACTTGTCCTGTCACTACTACCTGTTGGAGCAGCTCACAAGGATCCCATCCCAGCCCTTATCTAGTTATTTCATACATTAATCATTGTAAAATCATCTATTTTTTATCATGTAAATGAGGCTGGTCACATGGTCAGAGGCAGTGATGTCACCCCTGTTACCCCTCCCCTCTCCTCCCCCTGCTCATGTCTTTGTGTAATGTATAGTAAAGCATGGCTAGTGTGTGTACTGCATCTGCTGACATGCTGCATCCTCCTAATATACAGGTGAGAGACACAGACATCAGCTACATCATGTACCTGACATGTTCTGCTGTAACATGGCTGCCTGGAGCTGCTGTATACACACACACATGCACACACAGGCTGCAGGGGGCGTGGCCACCAGCACCAGGAAGCACATCATTATACAGCCTCACACCATTATACAGGCTGTCAGTCATGCACTGGGGGTGTGGCTGTGCCTCCCACTCATGAATAGAGTGGACAGCTTGAATATGCTAATGCTTCATTGGACATTTCACAGGTCATTTGCATACAGCTTTAGGACCTCATTGCTTAGGTTTACAGGCGTGTAGAGGGACAATGAAGGGATAGAGGCAATGCTCTCTAATGGCAGTTTATGAAAATATATTTAGTTTAGGGGGGTTATTTTGCATGACGGGTTCTCTTTAAGGGCTCATGTCCAGAAAGGGCATAAAACTGTGCCAATGGGTCAGTGAAAAACATAACGGGAGGAACACTGATGAAAAATGGATTGCAGCTAGGATTCACTATTGACATTCCTGCTTACAGACAGGGTGTGTTCTAAGATGTGATATGTAGATACAAAGCTTCTCGAGAAAATTGTAAGTAATTATATTTCTTTAGTAAATATGGTGCACATACTTTTTTGGAACCTCCTTAAGGACCATTCTTTAATCAGTAGTAACACTGCTTTTAAGAGATCATTGTTGTTCTATGTTGTCCACAATATTATGGCTTGTAGAGGAAACATAATTATGACCAATTATATGAGGTTAGACAACAGGAGGTTCAGGAAATCTTTCAGCGCAATACAGAGCCGTGTGCCATATATTACTATGGAGAGGGGCGGGGGTGGGCAGCACTCATCCCCTCTTCCTCTCCCCGGCGCTGATGTATGCCCACCGCACTATAGTACGGCGGACATACATCGTGTGAATGTATTTCAATGCTAGACAGGTATTCTCTTTGTGCACAAATACCGAAATATGGGTCCCCTCTGAGCTGTTCCCTATTGCCGCCATGCATCCCAGCTTTCAGAGTAACTAAGACAAGATAAAGGATATGTAACGCCTCATAGAATCATTTCACATATAGTAATGCCCTATCGCCACCACCCTAGGGTGCCCCCATACTATAATGCCTCCTGTCCTGTGTTCCTTTACATTGTATATTGCACCCCCTATAAGGCACAGACAAAGTTGAATGCAGGACATACCTCGCACAATGACAATATTGGATACTGTTGGTTAGCTAATATATAAAGCTGAGTGTATGTATGTCTGCTAAAGGAATCTACACCGTTGCGTTTACAGCCGCCAAATTTTGCACAGCGACTCCCTGTGACTTAGGGAATGGCATAGACTAGGTTTTCAGCCAAAAATTTCACCCTGCTCTTCCCAAAATACACTTATTAACCACCATAAACGGGAGTCATTGTCTGCTCAGCTTCTATTGCAGGTCATTAACACCTTACCGACGCATGACATGTATGTCCCGCATCGGCTACGGGTGACTAGAGAGGGCTCACGAGCTGAGCCCTCTCCATAGCTGGTAAGTGTTTGCTGTATATTGCAGCAAACTCCAACAGGTAACACCCGCTATCAGTGCTAGCAATAGATTGATGGATAGATATATCTTTTTATACATATAAATTCCGTATATACTCATGTATAAGCTGTACAAATAATGCTGAAAAACGTCACCTTGGCTTATACATGAGTCAATAAGAATAATAAAGTTATATACTCACCCTTCGGCGGCCCCGATGCTTGGCACAGCTCCCCAATGACGGCGCAGCACCTCTTCTGTCTTTGGTCTTCTGTACAGCTGACAGGGACGAGGCCATGTTATCTTCCATGCGGCCCTGATGACGTCATGGTATGCCCTGGCTGGGCACGTTGTATACTGCAGGGGGCAGGCTGGGCAGGCTATCTACTACAGGGGGCAGGCTATCTACTACAGGGGGTAGGCTGTCTACTGCAGGCTGGGCTGGCTGTATACGGCAGGCTGGGCTGGCTGTGTACTACAGGGGGCAGGCTGGCTATATACTGGGCGGACTGTGACCAATGCATTTCCCACCCTCAGCTTATACTCGAGTCAATAGGTTTTCCCAGTTTTTGGTGGTAAAATTAGGGGTCTCGGCTTATACTGGGGTCAGCTTATACTTGAGTATATACAGTATATATATTTTTTTAACCCAGTCTATTTTGTAAGAGCTAAGAGCAGTTATTATCCCAGCTAATGCCAGTGGCTACCGCTAGTACAGTATATAACACAGTTCTCACCACTGTAAAATCCTTAAACGAAATCTACCATAAAAATCCAGCATGAAATACCAGGGGCATTTACTCGGGGGCCTCTGTGACTGCCTAATATTTGTCAGGCATAAACTTCTTACTTCTAAAATCAACTTATAAACTTATACTAATGAGCCTGATCACCTTCTTGCTGTAGCTTCATGGGCTGTTACACTGTCTCCTCTCCCCCTTCTGCTCACCCCTCTGCTCTATCAGCACTTTCCTCCTCCCTCTGCCATTAGTAATCTCACTGCATTAGAGGAAGTTTCAGCACACAGTGGGAGGAGGGAAATGAATCTGTACAGTGTAACAGCCATAAAAGATTATGAGTAGAGATGAGCGAACACTAAAATGCTCGGGTACTCGTTATTCGAGACGAACTTTTCCCGATGCTCGAGTGCTCGTCTCGAATAACGAACCCCATTGAAGTCAATGGGAGACTCGAGCATTTTTCAAGGGGACCAAGGCTCTGCACAGGGAAGCTTGGCCAAACACCTGGGAACCTCAGAAAAGGATGGAAACGCCACGGAAATGGACAGGAAACAGCAGGGGCAGCATGCATGGATGCCTCTGAGGCTGCTTAATTGCACCATTATGCCGAAATTATGGGCAACAGCATGGCCATGACAGAGTGACAGAATGAAGCTAGATAGCATGTAAAACATCCAATAATTGACCCTGACACTATAGGGGACGGCATGCAGAGGCAGAGGCAGCGGCAGCAGGCTAGAGAGTGGCATGGCGACATACCCTAATTGGACTCAGGCTTCAAACCAATGGGTGTCAGAGAGGAACCAAAGGAGGTGAGCAAGAAGCGCTCAAATAATATCGGTACATGATAAAAGTTTGCCAGTATATTTTGTGGATTACACAGCAGGGTGGCGACAAAGTTAACATGGAAGCCATGAAAACAACCCAAAATTCTGCCTGACACAGCTCGTTTGATAAGGGGACCATGTATGCTTACAGTTCATGCCAGTCGCTGCACTGGCTGCCAGTCTCCTTTCGAATACAGTTTAAAATAATAATAACCCTCATCCATAAAGCTCTGTATAATGCTGCACCCCCCTACCTCTCCTCTCTTATCTCAGTCTATCGCCCAACCCGTGCTCTTAGATCCGCCAGTGATCTTAGATTAACCTCTACCCTAGTGCGGACCTCCCACTCGCGTCTCCAAGACTTCTCTAGAGCTGCACCAATTCTATGGAATGCTCTGCCCTGGACTATCAGACTAATACCTAACCTCCAAAGTTTCAAACGTGCTCTTAAAACCCATTTCTTTAGGCAAGCCTATAACACTCATTAACTGCATGAAGTTTTAACTCTTCTACTAACCCGTCCTGTGTCGTCCTCCCATCTGTTATCCAGCAACCAACAGGCACCAGACTTCTCTGCAGTCCCATTCACCCTGGACCTGGTATATAAGATGACGGCTGAGTGGTTCAAGCGACAGCAATTCCATTTATTATATTTTGTTCTATTCCCTAAGAAGAATGGCTTGACCGTTAAATATTCTTTTACCTCGTGTTACCCCATCATCTTCATAAACCGTAAGCTCTGGCGAGCAGGGACCTCACTCCTGTTGTTCCATACAAATGTTGTGCTCTGTTACAATACATTTGTATTTGTTTCCTATGATTTGTAAAGCGCTACGGAATATGATGGCGCTATATAAATAAAGATTATTATTATTATTATTATGGAGGCAGTGAACTAGTAGTAGATTAAAGGTGCTGCAACTATGTTAGTTGGATCTTGGGATGGAGCTGGCGCTCTGCAGCCAGGCGAGCTTTTGCCAATCCAAGCCCCTGTCTCTAGGCTACTCCCCAAACAGCACTTCTAAGAACCTTTTGTATAAGATCAAGTGTAGTAGCGTTCTTATAAGTTTAGGATATGGCGGGTGAGGGGAATGTAAACAGATGCGCAAGAAGCGCTGAAATAATATCCCTAAATGGTAAAAGTTTGCAAGTATATTTTGTGGATTACACAGCAGGGTGGCGACAAAGTTAACAACTTTGATGTGGAATGCCCTGTAATAGCTCTTGGGCGGTGTGCCTTTTATCGCCTAGGCTCAGCAGTTTCAGCACCGCCTGCTGTCGCTTAGCGACGGCACTGCTGCTGTGCCTAGAGCTACCGACTGATGGCGCCATGCCCACGGATGGTAATTCGGAGGAGGAGGAGGTGGAGGAGGGGTGGGAGGAGGTATAGTAGGCCTTTGAGACCTGGACCGAGGTAGGCCCCGCAATTCTCTGCGTCGGCAGTATATGACCAGCCCCAGGGTCAGACTCGGTCCCAGCCTGCACCAAGTTAAGTGTAGTAGCGTTCTTATAAGTTTGGGATATGGCGGGTGAGGGGAATGTAAACAGATGCGCAAGAAGCGCATGATGCGCATGGAGCTGGCGCTCCGCTGCCAGGCGAGCTTTCGCCAATTCAAGCCCCTGTCTCTAGGCTACTCCCCAAACAGCACTTCTAAGAACCTTTTGTATAAGATCAAGTGTAGTAGCGTTCTTATAAGTTTAGGATATGCCGGGTGAGGGGAATGTAAACAGATGCGCAAGAAGCGCTGAAATAATATCCCTAAATGGTAAAAGTTTGCCAGTATATTTTGTGGATAACACAGCAGGGTGGCGACAAAGTTAACAACTTTGATGTGGAATCCATGAAAACAACCCAAATTTCTGCCTGACACACCTCGTTTGATAAAGGGACGATGTATGGAGGCAGCTATATGGACGACTTTTGGAGGTAGCAATGGAGACAACGTGTGGAGGCTGCTATGGAGACAATTTAATTTGGATAGTGCCTGTATGTGGCAGTCCCAAACATTTTTCAAACCAGAGGAGCAGGTAGGTGGCCCTCCAGTAAAATGGAATAGATTGAGTGCCTGTATGTGGCAGTCCCAAAAATGTTTCAAACCAGAGGAGCAGGTAGGTGGCCCTGCAGTAAAATGGAATAGATTGAGTGCCTGTATGTGGCAGTCCCAAAAATGTTTCAAACCAGAGGAGCAGGTAGGTGGCCCTCCAGTAAAATGGAATAGATTGAGTGCCTGTATGTGGCAGTCCCAAAAATGTTTCAAACCAGAGGAGCAGGTAGGTGGCCCTGCAGTAAAATGGAATAGATTGAGTGCCTGTATGTGGCAGTCCCAAAAATGTTTCAAACCAGAGGAGCAGGTAGGTGGCCCTGCAGTAAAATGGAATAGATTGAGTGCCTGTATGTGGCAGTCCCAAAAATTTTTCAAACCAGAGGAGCAGGTAGGTGGCCCTCCAGTAAAATGGAATAGATTGAGTGCCTGTATGTGGCAGTCCCAAAAATGTTTCAAACCAGAGGAGCAGGTAGGTGGCCCTGCAGTAAAATGGAATAGATTGAGTGCCTGTATGTGGCACTCACAAAAATTGTTTCAAACAGAGGACCGGGTAGGTGGCCCTCCAGAAAAATTAAATGCATGAAGTACTATAGCAAGAGCCAGTGGGCCCTGTCAAAAAATAGCCATTTTCCTCTGCTTTACTGTACAAAGAGGAGGAGAAGGAGGAAAATGAGGAGGAGGAGGAGTGGATCAATTATTCAGGTTGAGCTTCCTTCACCTGGTGGAGATTGGAAATTCTGAGAAATCCAGCCTTTATTCATTTTAATAAGCGTCAGCCTGTCAGCGCTGTCAGTCGACAGGCGTGTACGCTTATCGGTGATGATGCCACCAGCTGCACTGAAAACCCGCTCGGACAAGACGCTAGCGGCAGGGCAGGCAAGAACCTCCAAGGCGTACAGCGCCAGTTCGTGCCACATGTCCAGCTTTGAAACCCAGTAGTTGTAGGGAGCTGTGTGATCATTTAGGACGATGGTATGGTCAGCTACGTACTCCCTCACCATCTTTCTGTAAAGATCAGCCCTACTCTGCCGAGACTGGGGACAGGTGACAGTGTCTTGCTGGGGTGACATAAAGCTGGCAAAAGCCTTGTAAAGCGTACCCTTGCCAGTGCTGGACAAGCTGCCTGCTCGCCTACTCTCCCTCGCTACTTGTCCCGCAGAACTACGCACTCTGCCGCTAGCGCTGTCAGAAGGGAAATACTGTTTCAGCTTGTGCACCAGGGCCTGCTGGTATTCATGCATTCTCACACTCCTTTCCTCTGCAGGGATGAGAGTGGAAAGATTTTGCTTGTACCGTGGGTCCAGGAGAGTGAACACCCAGTAATCGGTGCTGGAATAAATTCTTTGAACGCGAGGGTCACGGGATAGGCAGCCTAGCATGAAATCTGCCATATGCGCCAGAGTACCAACGCGTAAGAATTCACTCCCCTCACTGGCCTGACTGTCCATTTCCTCCTCCTCCAACTCCTCCAACTCCTCTTCTTCTGCCCATACACGCTGAACAGTAAAGGACTCAACAATGGTCCCCTCTTGTGTCTCACCAACATTCTCCTCCTCTTCCTCCTCATCCTCCTCCACCTCCACCTCCTCCGATATGCGCTGAGAAACAGACCTGAGGGTGCTTTGGCTATCAACAAGGGAATATTCTTCCCCTGTCTCTTGTGACGAGCGCAAAGCTTCCGACTTCATGCTGACCAGAGAGTTTTTCAACAGGCCAAGCAGCGGGATGGTGAGGCTGATGATGGCGGCATCGCCACTGACCATCTGTGTTGACTCCTCAAAGTTACTCAGCACCTGACAGATATCAGACATCCACGTCCACTCCTCATTGTAGACTTGAGGAAGCTGACTGACCTGACTACCAGTTCTGGTGGAAGTTGACATCTGGCAGTCTACAATCGCTCTGCGCTGCTGGTAAACTCTGGATAACATGGTCAGTGTTGAATTCCACCTCGTGGGCACGTCGCACAACAGTCGGTGAGCGGGCAGTTGGAGGCGGCGCTGCGCTGCCCTGAGAGTGGCAGCATCTGGGCTGGACTTCCTGAAATGCGCACAGATGCGGCGCACCTTCGTGAGCAAATCAGACAGATTGGGGTATGTCTTGAGGAAACGCTGAACTATCAGATTTAACACATGGGCCAGGCATGGCACATGTGTCAGTCTGCCGAGTTGCAGAGCCGCCACCAGGTTACGGCCGTTGTCACACACAACCATTCCCGGCTTGAGGTTCAGCGGTGCCAGCCACAGATCAGTCTGCGCCGTGATGCCCTGTAATAGCTCTTGGGCGGTGTGCCTTTTGTCGCCTAGGCTCAGCAGTTTGAGCACCGCCTGCTGTCGCTTAGCGACGGCACTGCTGCTGTGCCTAGAGCTACCGACTGATGGCGCCGTGCCCACGGATGGTAGTTCGGAGGAGGAGGTGGAGGAGGGGTGGGAGGAGGAGGAGGCATAGTAGGCCTGAAACACCTGGACCGAGGTAGGCCCCGCAATCCTCGGCGTCGGCAGTATATGAGCAGCCCCAGTGTCAGACTCGGTCCCAGCCTCCACCAAGTTAACCCAATGTGCCGTCAGCGATATATAGTGGCCCTGCCCGGCAGCACTCGTCCACGTGTCCGTGGTCAGGTGGACCTTGTCAGAAACGGCGTTGGTCAGGGCACGGATGATGTTGTCTGACACGTGCTGGTGCAGGGCTGGGACGGCACATCGGGAAAAGTAGTGGCGGCTGGGGACCGAATACCGAGGGGCGGCCGCCGCCATGAGGTTGCGAAAGGCCTCGGTCTCTACTAGCCTATAGGGCAGCATCTCCAGGCTAAGCAATCTGGAGATGTGCACATTAAGGGCTTGGGCGTGCGGGTGGGTTGCACTATATTTGCGTTTCCGCTCCAGCGTCTGGGGTATGGAGAGCTGAACGCTGGTGGATGCTGTGGAGGATCGTGGAGGCGACGATGGGGTTTTTGTGGCAGGGTCCTGGGCAGGGGGCTGACTAGCAGCTGACACAGGGGAAGGAGCAGTGGTGTGCACGGCCGGAGGTGAACGGGCTTGTTGCCACTGAGTGGGGTGTTTAGCATTCATATGCCTGCGCATACTGGTGGTAGTTAAGCTAGTAGTGGTGGAACCCCTGCTGAGCCTGGTTTGGCAAATGTTGCACACCACAGTCCGTCGGTCATCCGGTGTTTCCTTAAAGAACCTCCAGACTTCTGAAGATCTAGCCCTCGCCGCAGGAGCCCTCGCCACGGGAGCTTCACTAGTTGACACATTTGGCGCTGATGCACCAGCTCTGGCCCTGCCTCTCCGTCTGGCCCCACCACTGCCTCTTCCAACCTGTTCTGGTCGAGGACTCTCCTCCGTCTCAGAAGCACTGTGTTCACCCGGCCTCTCAACCCAGCTTGGGTCTGTCACCTCATCATCCTCCGATCCCTCAGTCTGCTCCCCCCTCGGACTTCCTGCCCTGACAACAACTTCCCCACTGTCTGACAACCGTGTCTCCTCATCGTCGGACACCTCTTTACACACTTCCACTACGTCAAGAAGGTCATCATCACCCACAGACTGTGACTGTTGGAAAACCTGGGCATCGGAAAATTGCTCAGCAGCAACCGGACAAGTGGTTTGTGACTGTGGGAAGGGTCCAGAAAACAGTTCCTCAGAGTATGCCGGTTCAAATGCCAAATTTTCCTGGGAGGGGGCAGACTGGGGGGGAGGAGGCTGAGGTGCAGGAGCTGGAGGAGTGGCGATTTCGGTGACATGGGTGGACTGCGTGGAAGACTGACTGGTGGTGGACAAATTGCTCGAAGCATTGTCAGCAATCCACGACATCACCTGTTCGCACTGTTCTGGCCTCAACAGTGCTCTACCACGAGTCCCAGTAACTTCAGACATGAACCTAGGGAGTGTAGCTCTGCGGCGTTCCCCTGCTCCCTCATCAGCAGGTGGTGTCTCACCCCGCCCAGGACCACGGCCTCTGACCCCTGCAGTAGTTGGACGCCCACGTCCCCGCCCTCGTCCTCTACCCCTAGCCCTCGGGTTAAACATTTTTAAAATGAGAGTTATAACTTTATTTTTTTTTTTACTTTTTTTTGTTTTTTTTTGTGTTTTTTTTTTTTGTGTTTTTTGTTTTTTTTTGAGTTTTTAAAACCAAACAATGCTATCCTATTGCTATGGCTATTTTCTAGCCAAGTATCAAAGCACACTACTATGCCAGATGAGATGACACTGAGTTAGTGCCTAATTGAAATCCAACCCCTACTAAATTTTCCCACTTCGGTCTTTGCTATGGATATGTGCGTCACTAAGCGCAGAACACAGCGGTCGCAAGTCTCACTACAAATTGCTCAGAATTGGCTAGTACATGCACTGCAGAAAGTACAGCCACCAGCAGATCAACCAGAAATCAAATATATAGAACGCTACTGTATGCGTAAGTAAGCTCTTTGTATTCTCCTATGGCTATTTTCTAGCCAAGTATCAAAGCACACTACTATGCCAGATGAGATGACACTGAGTTAGTGCCTAATTGAAATCCAACCCCTACTAAATTTTCCCACTTCGGTCTTTGCTATGGATATGTGCGTCACTAAGCGCAGAACACAGCGGTCGCAAGTCTCACTACAAATTGCTCAGAATTGGCTAGTACATGCACTGCAGAAAGTACAGCCACCAGCAGATCAACCAGAAATCAAATATATAGAACGCTACTGTATGCGTAAGTAAGCTCTTTGTATTCTCCTATGGCTATTTTCTAGCCAAGTATCAAAGCACACTACTATGCCAGATGAGATGACACTGAGTTAGTGCCTAATTGAAATCCAACCCCTACTAAATTTTCCCACTTCGGTCTTTGCTATGGATATGTGTGCCACTAAGAGCTAAACACAACGGTAGCAAGTCCCCCTGCTAATTCCTCACAAAATGGTACTAGATGCAAATTAAAATAAAAAAAGTAGAACGTTATTGTAGCCCTAAGAAGGGCTGTTGGGTTCTTTGAGAATCACTCCTGCCTAACAGTAAGCTAATAGAACACCCTAACGCTTTCCCTGACCAGCAGCAGCTCTCTCCCTAGCGGCATCCAGACACAGAATGATCCGAGCAGCGCGGGCAGCGGCTAGTCTATCCCAGGGTCACCTGATCTGGCCAGCCAACCACTGCTATCGACGTGTAAGGGTACCACGTCATGCTGGGTGGAGTGCAGAGTCTCCTGGCTTGTGATTGGCTCTGTTTCTGGCCGCCAAAAAGCAAAACGGCGGGAGCTGCCATTTTCTCGAGCGGGCGAAGTATTCGTCCGAGCAACGAGCAGTTTCGAGTACCCTAATGCTCGACCGAGCATCAAGCTCGGACGAGCATGTTCGCTCATCTCTAATTATGAGTAAAGAGGTCATGGATAACAAATATAAAAAGATTATCACAGTCCCAATACATGGATCAATGAGTAAGTGTTCTTGATTTTGATGGTAGATTTCCTTTTAAGCTTTGAATGGTAAGCTATTGCATAAATCATAGGAATGCTTCCTTCAATCATACACTCCAATATTTTATAAAAATGTATCCAATGATACCAAACCCTAACTTAAAAAACTTAAATGGCAACACACATTTTTTATTTGATTCCCCAGGAAAAATTATGCTGATTTAACCTAGGTCTTTTTCAATGTTAGTGACAGATGGCGCTGTAATCGCCAAAAATGTGATCATTGAAAAGGGGAATATTTCGACAAATACACTTCAGATCCAAAATCTGAAAATAGACGTATACAATATTTTTCTAAAAGCTATCCAAAGTTAAAAAAAATATAACACTTCATGTAGAGTATTTGATATTTGAAAAGATAAGACAAGTCTCCATTTTCAAAGGGGAAGAGACTTAAAGGGGTATTCCCATCAGGGCATTTACATTTAATTAAATTCATTTGCCATATGTAAACATTTCTTCATTTGGATGTTATTAAAAAAAATGTTCCTGTATGAAGATAGTTTCTCATAAATGTAGTCATGTTGTCCCTTAGAAACCAGATAGCTTCCTCGGATAAGACCACCTCACACTTTGGCAGTGGTGGCCAGACATGCGCTATAGAGCCCTTCCTTACCACCTGGATTCAGCAATCATTACCACAGGACGGCTGAAGGATATGCAGTAACTCCTAGACATTTCATATACCAAAACTTTTTGTTTCTCTGCAGCAGAGGTGGTCGTATCTGAGGAAGCTATCTGGTTTCTAAGGGACAACATGGCTACATTTATGAGAAATGATCTTCACACAGGAACATTTTTTTTTATAACATCTAATTGAAGAAATGTTTACATGTGGCAGATTAATGAAACTGAATGTGAGTGCCCAGATGAGAATACCCCTTTAAGTTAAAGGGGTATTCCAGGAATCGGCATAATTCATATACAAATGAGTCAGTAAAATATAAGCTAATATGTATTTAGTTGTTATTTAAAATTTTGCTCCCCTTAGCAGAAAAATGCTGCTGACATACACTGTAATGAAGAATTACAATGCTACTGGCCCTTTAAACAGTCCGTTAATTTCCTCCGCGTGACACAGGAAATGGCCACTGGTCACGTGTCCACATCACATACCGTGCACCTGCCTGGGCAGGTCATGTGATCTTCACTAGTACTAGTAGTGCATCCAGTACGACCAGTGTTTTGGTGATGGGCCATGATGGCAGTTACACATCATTACCATGGTAACAGAGCAGGACAGTCCATTACAACATCACTGGGGACAGAAAATAAGACGGAGGAGTTACTGAGAACTAAAGGATCAAGGGCCTTGTAGTTTCCAGTGGCGGCCATCTTGGTTATAAATTCACCTACTCAAGAGATGCCATAACATTATGTGAATCAAAAAAAACAACTATTTAAGCTCCATTTTGTGATTAATGACATTGAGTTTTGTTATACTCATTTATTTATAGCATTATGGGTTTTTGTATCAGACGTTCATATTCCCGGAATACCCCTTTTAATCAAGTTTTCCGATGTGTGAGAGGCAAGGAGACTCACATTATACCAGCACCCAGAACAGAAAACTATTATCAACTTGTTGTTCCTGGGTTATGACGTTGGTGAAAATTCAGGGTAAACTTTAGTATCATTTAAGAAATATTTCAATAAAAATTACTTTAATCGTAGATTGAATCAAAGTAATTTTCTTAGGAAATCTGAATCTGAATTAAAAAAATGGGGCTCCCATTTAAGATTTTAAGCTTGCCCCCCATCCCACCTCCAGGGAGAGGGAGTAGGGGACCTAATTTTGTATCATTGGATAGATTTTTGAAAAATATTTAACTTTATGGCTGGGGCAAGGACACTCCAGCCCACTAAATTTAATACATGTAAAAAAAAGAGATTACCTGCTCACCAGCTGTTAGGGAAGGATTTAAGACATCCTCTTTTAGTGTGCGTTGGATGTGTTTCTAATCAATTAGCATGTGTGCACGTCATAAGGAATAATTCAGACAACATTTGCTGATTTAAATCTCACTCATGCTATCATTGCCGAGGCAAATCTGCACTGCTCAAGCTTTATTTGGTTTCACACATCTATATAGAAATTAGGAAAAAGCAGAAGGGGGCGGAGAATTCCCAGCTCATGTAGTCTCTTGATTGGAGAACGTCCCTGATGTTACTTATTGACGTCATGTTGACATTCTTTAGCCTTGATTGTTTTGGTTATAATCACGATGCCGCGCCATCTTAAAATGAAGTCTCTGTTACAATGCTTTTAGGAAAATAGAACAAGTAAAAATGACAGGATTTGATCAGCTAGTTTTACCTTAACAGTCCCCCCTAAATCCTGGAATTTCTCTCTGCTACTCTTAGTTCTAGAAGGACCTACAGATCTGCCCATATGTGCTTTGTTGTCATCTTCACCAGTTGGATGACAGCAGACCCCTGTTGGGTGTGCCCCCATTTAGTGGACTTTCACATATGGAAATCAAATCTCTACTCTACCTCTCCCTACTGCAGGGGGCTGTTTGATATGTTTCAGGGGTGGTTGATCTCTGAGGGATATCTTCATTATGTAAATTTAGGTCACTTGAGTAAGGGGTCTTTGGCTTGTCTAACTACTGATACCCATGATACTTGGTGGACTTGGGGAACCACATAACACACAATAAATGACAAGAGCAAAATCACAATCCCCAATATCACCCCCACTTAAAGGAAACCCTTCCAATTCCCCAACCACAAAGTGAAGGATATAGCGCCCACTTCTGAGTTTCTCTTGAGTTCCCTTCAATCTCTTTAAGTGCATAGGTAATGGATCCATAGGGGGCAATATCATCCAGGATGTACATGCAACAAGCTGCTCCCACCATCTTACAGACTCCTCCCTTCTCAGCAAGGATCATGTCCACAGCCATGCAGTTCTGGAAAGCATCTCGGATGTAATTCACAAATCTCTGTTAATTACAATAAAAACAGTTAACCCACATCTTTGCTCATAGCTATCTGGGGAATAATGGACTCTAGACCTGCCCATATCTGATTGTGGGCCTTGTACTCATCTGGGACCCCCCTTGGTGCTCCCACTGTATCCATATAAACGTTGTCATTTAGGTGCTTCTCTCTTAGACCTTCAGAATCCTTTGGGATTCTCTACTTTTTTCTTTGTGTCAACCTTATCCTTGGGGATCACGAGGAAGGAATGCACATGTTTTATCACAGCACACGCTCCTTCCCAGCCTCTAGGCCTGACCGGACTTGCCTATCCCCACAAATCCAGTACACATCAGATGCTGCTAACACAGGGCTACCTGTGATGTCAATGTTAAAGAAGGTCATTGTCTTGTTGCACCAACCAAAGGTAAAGTCTCCTACACTGGGGGCATCCTGGTCGTCCCTATAGCTACAGTGATAGTCATGGTTGGGGTATCCCTGAGCATACAGTCAGTCAGAAGAGACCAGCTAGCAAGAAGAATAAGTAATGGAAAGTCCAAGAACAGAACGGCACTCACCTTTCTCAATCCACGATTTCTTTATTCAAGCGTTAAAACATCAGACATCTGAGGACGCCGGGGTCCACAAGGAAACAGCCTGTTTTGCGCGAAACAAGCTGTTACATTGTGGACCCCAGCGTCCTCAGATGTCTGATGTTTTAACGCTTGAATAAAGGAATCGTGGATTGAGAAAAGTGAGTGCCGTTCTGTTCTTGGACTTTCCACTACTGGCTTCTATTCTATTGGGAACAGAGTACCACAATAGATCCCATTACACCAGCGATTGGAGAAGGTACCGTTCCGTGCTATTGGGGAGAGTTCACACTGTGTTCACAGTATGGAGAGACTTAGGTAGTACCTGTTCCTCTGCATCTTTCTATATTTGAAAGAATAAGTAAGTTTGCAATAGAAAGCGTGGAAGCATGCTGACTTCCCTCTAGCTTCACAGACAGAAGGGCTCTGGGCAGGCACACCCTCTCTCCCAGCATCCAGGTCCCATCAGCATCTGGTCTGTAGGTTTCCTCCCCACTCCCTTCACTTCTGATGACTCTCGGGCCACCAGGGACTGGAACACCCGTGGATCAAACTTTGTAGCTCAGAACTCACCGCTGAGACTACAGGACAGTCTCTGGGTTCCATCTGTGCAGCATCCTTCGCCATCCCGTCAGCCACATACTTGCCCTTGGCTTGTGGAGTTACCAAATTATGTGTGCTTTTACTTTTACTGTACCCACCTCTTGTGGAAGTAAGAGAGCATCCATGAGCTCTATAATCAGCGTGTCATGCTTAAAGGGGGTCCCTGCAGAGGTGAGGAAATCTCTAGCCTTCCATATGGGTTCATAGTCATGTTTAGACCCCAGAACTATACCTTGAGTATAGATGTTTTCCCTTTTACCTTCCACCAGCTGTAGCACTTCCCTGAGTGCCGCCACTCCACCTCCGGTGCTGACCTGTGTGGAGGGAGTGGTTCTGCTTTTACTACCTCATGTGTGCCACTGACCACTGCATATCCAGCATAGAACTGTCTGTCTTCTCCTGCAGACCTGGAGCCAACTTCTGGGTTAAACACTCCCCCCCCCCCCCCCCTCTCTCTGAATCCTGAAAGACTGGTGATGGCAGGATTCAGGGCTTTGCACCTTTTCAGTGTATCCTGGGGCATCAGGAGTACACACTACAGTCTGAGCTGTCTGGCCTTTGCTCAGATTCTTGGGCTGTACTTGGGTGGGGACACTGTGCAAGGTATATGGGGTTTGCACAGTAACTGAGTGATCTACGATCTAGGATCTATTCACTGGCCTTGCTGAGCAGATTGCTGGCTGCAGCTACTAACACATGAGGGGCTCCCCTCATGACTGAGTCTAACCGGGCCTAATAGTGGGCCACTGGGGAGGCCACCACGTTCCTGGGCTAAGACACCTGTGGGATACACAATGCAAAATAAAATAAAAGGTCTGGTGCCTAGGACCAGAGCAGACAGGATTTGCCAGCTTAGGGCTATGCAATACATCAATTGCCTCCTGACTAAGGGCAAATGGGGAAGAGGCAATGCAGTTATCAAGGGGCAACATCAGGCTGGAGGCAGCAGACCTTATCCCAGGCCTGACAGCTTTCTTTCCTCTGTCAGGTGTCTGTCTGTGACTGAGAAGCAGTGACCTAGGAAGACCACCTTCTCTTGGCAATACTGGAGTTTGTCTCTGGAAACTTTGCAACCCTTCGGGAACAGAAAACACATAAGGTCAATAAATCCATCCTAGCAAACCTGCAAAATAGAGGCTCAAAAACAATAGAATATTCAGTAAGGGGCTAGTCTACCAGTCTACTCCCTATAGGGCCGTGTAGTATGGAGTACTGGCTGGGTGAGTTTACCCCCCTTGTGGGAATCTGCATCAGGTATACTGGAATACTGAACTGGTAAGGGCAAATAGGTACTGGCAATCTTCATGTAGGGGAAGAGAGAGGAGAAAATTTGCCAAATCAATAAAAGTGAATAATATGTCACTCCTGGGGACTGCTGCCAGTGAGATTTGTGGGACACTCATTGACAACTGGATTCTTCTTTCCCAGCGTTCTTGTGCTCTCTATAAAGTTCTGGCCAGACTCCAATGTCTTAAACAGAAGTCAGGTACACTTGTGTTGGTTTTTTAGTCATAAAGTCATAGGCTCTATAATACAGTTGAGGGTCTCGTTCTTGCTTAGTCTGTTCGTGGGGTACACAGGAGGATATCACATCATACTGTATTCTTGTATCACAAGCAAATTCTTTCAAGTCTTTTTCTTTTTTTTTTTTTTAGGCTGTCAGCTCTGTCCTAAGCACAACACAGATCACTTTTTGTAAACAATCTGAAGGTCAGTTCTGAACAGAACAAAGACACAGATAACACTGCTCAGGCAACGCCCAGCTGCATAGCTGCCCCCAGATCTGACCCTGGTTAACTCTTTAAACTCCAGAAAGCAGGTACCAAAGACATTGCAACACTTTTTATAGTATTTTTTCTCTAATTGACAGGATAAAATAAGTTTTAACTACACCATACCCAAACAAACAACGTCCCACACTCCAAAATCCTTAGCAGAAGCCTAAAATGGTGAAATATCACCTGCCAGCGTTTATTTCAAACATCTGCTCAGGGTGCTCAGCTGCAAACATCACCCATCTGCTCAGGGTGCTCAGCTGCTAACCTACACGAAAGCCCCACAACCAGCTTTTATTAACTTTCAGGGACTTGAAGGGAATATAACTTAAGATGGCCGCCACTGAAGGATGGTAGGGCGTGTCATCTTCTTTAACCACCAGATACAGGGGTGGAGTCTGCATTTCAGACGCCATCTTTCCCTCTGAGGAAAATATAATAAAATCTTTTTCTCAAATTTTCTCCACATCAAAAACTTTAAAATGTCCCTTATCGCCTGTCCCTTTCTAAATGGGCACTCTGAAGGATCCCTGTCACTCTGTCCTGGTCCATCCGTCAAAGCCAGAGGCTCTAAGTATCTGTTTGTAAATCTGATCAAGTTTTCTCATTTGTACAATCATCAGATCATCTGACACATCCCAAAACTTTTAAACCTTCACTATCACTTTTCTTTTCAGCACAATGCTACCAGCCTTTCTGTTCCATCATATCAACTTTGCACTTTTCCAACAGTCCTGCTGAACTCAACAACCTTCTGCCTACTTACATCTTTCCCTTCTCTACACTGTACTATCGCTAGCACACCAGTGGTTCCCTCCGGGAGGACGTCCTTTCTATTCCGAAACCGCAGCATAATTTCTACAAGACCCTTACCGTGCAGCTGCTCACGTGTTAAGGGCTGACTTTCAAGCTCCGCAATCACCAGTTATAGAGACTTAGCTCACTGCGTGTCAGTTAAAGGTATATCAGAAGGTCCATGCTTAACGATCTCCCTTTTCTCCTAATTCCAGTCAAAATCCCGAGACACCCGTTCTTTACCCGTTCTCCTATTCTGGCGGGCAAACATCCATCCTTTTCTCCTTATTTTGGCAGCCTGTGTTTGAGGTGCAAACACCTGTCCTATTTCCCCCCTGTTCTGGCAGCCTGTGTTTGATGTGCAAACACCTGTCCTATTATCCTATTCTAACAGCCCATATGTCTGATCAGCTATACTCCTCTCTATATGAACTTCGGACGTCCTCCCCCTCCCTTTCTGTTCTGGCTCAGCAAAGCGCTTACACATAGCAGCCAAGGCACTTGTTTCAATTTCACACAGAAGTGTCTAACAATTCAGACCCACTGCAGAACACCAGGTGGCTATACATATTTACCCTCCAATCCCAACTGTCTACAGCCACAAGTATCACCATTCCCTGAGTTACAGGCAAGTAGCAGAACATATGTAATCTGAAACTTACCGTGATCGGGGGCTGATCAGACCCAGTCGGGAAACGGTGACCCCAAGACTTCAAACGGTGCTGGAATGGTGCATTGGAAACTGAATTCTTCGAACATTTTATTTCATATCCATACAAGCATATTACAGGTATTAGTTGCGTCCAATAGTAGTTGTCCAATAGTAGGCGCAACTGATGCCTGTAATATGCTTTAATGGATACGAATAGTAAATAAAATGTTTGAAGACTTATAAAGAATTACATTTCTGGTGGTGAATTTTTGAAACCTTTTTGCTGAATTAACTACAGCCTGCACCAGGATAATGGTGCAGGTTATAGCTGGAATCCTATACAAGTCATGGCCTTAACTACCATATACACTTGAGTATAAGCTGAGTTTTTCAGCACAAAAAACTCAACTTCTACTCAAGTCAATGAAAAAGAAAACACTGCACTCACCTTTCCTACACCCCTCACTGGTCCTCTTCTGTCTTCACCTCCGGCTTCGTCTTTCGCTCCCCGCACGGTCCCGTAGCGCTCACCATGACGTTAGCTGCTTGCCAACATACTAGAGGCTGATGTCATGGTGTGTGCAACGGGACCACACGGGTAGTCGAAGACGGAGCGTCGAATAGGTGAGTACAGAGTCTTTTGTTAGTTTTTTTTAGGCTGGGCAGGTGGCTGCTGGCTATATACGGAGGGGGAAGGTACTACCTATATATGGGATGGGGGGAGGCACTGGCTATATACTGTGGGGCAGGCACTGGCTATATACTAAGGGGCACTGGCTGACTATATACAAGGGGGCTAATGGCATTATACTAGCAGGCAGGGGCTGGCTATATACTGGGGGGGGGGGGAGGCTGTGACCAATGCATTTCCCACCCTCCGCTTATACTTGAGTGAATAAGTTTTTCCAGTTATTTGTGGAAAAAATTAGGGGCCTCGGCTTATACTTGGGTCGACTTATACTTGAGTATATACATGATATTTAATTCAGATGCACAGATCTTGTGCCAAATATACAAAGAATATGGAGCCTCCTAAAGAATGCAAGGTGCTGTTTGCCGACACAGGATTATACAGACAGGCTCACAATGAACCAGTTTTGACACATTTCACTTTTTGTTTTTGTTCATGTGCTATTTGTTGATTCACAGGAAACTCAGAGCAAGTGGTATTCCTACCCATGTTTATAGCACAGTCTTCACTGTGGTCATCAGGGTGTGTGGGATAAATGGGTCTGTGAGCCAGCCACAAAAATTGGGGAAACGCACAACCCCATGTCCAGCCTGACATAGATTTCATCTATATCTTACTCCAGTATCCTGGCACTGGCTATAGGAGATTTAGCAGGCATGGGCGTCCCTGCATGGCTCATCATATGCCCCGCCATGCACAATTTTTAGTGGTAGGGGATCGAAAGAGGAGTCACAATTTCCTGGTCACGTGCCAGGAATTGCAAATGTTTTATGTCTTGTATGCCTAGAACATTGGCATAAAAATCTTGAGAAATGTCCCCCAGCATTCAGTGATTAGGCAAGTTAATACATACATCCAGGCATTTTTGAAAGACGAAACTCATGAGTGAAAGTCATCGCATTGTGTGCTTGATGCAATGCCTGGCTGTCAGGATGCAAGGGTAGTGGACCCACCGTACTACTGTGAGCACTACGTAAGCCGACATCTGAGAGGAGAGTCTAAGTGGCACCGGGTTGTTACCAGAGCCCGCAGCAAAGCGAGTTGGACTTGCTGTGGTGGGATACCACCAGGTCTCTCCACAGGTGCGGCTTTGCTCGTGGTGGCGGCAAAGGCGAGGTACAGAATCGTGAGGCAGAATTGTGGTCGAGAACAGGCTGAAGGTCAGGACAGGTAGCACAGAATCGAAGTCAATGGCAGAGCACAAGGTCAGGACTGGTAGCAGACGAACATATTCAGTTTTTCAGATACGTTTCTTGATGCCCAAACCAGGAGTGGAGTGAAAATAGAGGAGGAGCACTTAATGATAAGTTCTCACCTATTATGATCCACAACTGCTTTTGCCTTTGCTGGGAAGCGGGTACACGGTGAGGTGAGCTCTCCCCTCCTCCACATTACTTCCAGAGTTTTTTGCAGTCGGCCTAAGAGAAGGAAGAGGGGAGTTCACAGAACACAGGTTAGTGTATTCTTATATGTGCAAGTGCATTGCGTGTGTTTCTACTAGACTACAGTGTAAATGTGAGCATAGTTAGGTGTGTGCTTTTATGTGTTTTTGTTGTATAGAGAGGTATATGTATGTGAAAATAGTGAGCTGTATGTATGAGTATATAGTGAGGTGTATATATGTTTATAGTACAGCGTACAGTACATAGTGAGGTGTATTTGTGTATGTACATAGGTATATGTAATGGCAGGGACGATTCTAGCATATTTGCTGCCTGAGGCGAATATTAAAATGCTGCTCCCCCCCCCCCAGCTCCCTGTTAAGTAAATCCTGAAACTTTACTAACAATTAACATCCCCATAGGCAGCTCCCTGACACTGTGTGACTGACTACAGGATCTGAGAGTCATTAGTGACATCTAGTACCTTTATAGATGACAATCTCTTCCATCAGGAGGACTTTATTCCGTGCTCCCCAATCCATGACGTATAACTGCTGAGTTCACAGCTAGATGCCTTCATCTCTGTGCAGCATCTCCACCCGGCGTCCCTAAAAATACCACGGTCATTTACTTTATGAAGTCTCCTGGATAACAACACTGTGCTCCTAAATAATATATACCCCTCACAACACAACTGGCCACATGATCCACACATATAAAACATCCCTTCATTATACATATATATTCTACTGTAATTATAGCATGCTAAGCACCAATCAATATACAACACCTCTAATTTATTAATACAGCCACCCCCCTACATTTGGTTTACATGATGCAAAGTAATCTATTGTATCATATAACTAATAAATCCAATATATCCTACCGTTATTATGTTACATGATTTTACATACAGTGCTACCCTGACCAAATATATAGCACCCATTAATGAATATATACTCTATATATTCACCCCCCCCCCCAATTTAATAATATACAGCTCCCCACTATACATATCTCCTACAGCTTAAATAAAATCTTGCCCCACATATACAGTCCCCTCCCAGCTTAGTAATATACTGTATCCCATATACAGCTCCCAGCTTAGTAATATACTGTATCCCATATACAGCCCCCAACTTAGTAATATACTGTATCCCATATACAGCCCCCCAGCTTATTAATATACTGTATCCCATATACAGCCCCCCAGCTTAGTAATATACTGTATCCCATATACATCCTCCCAGCTTAGTAATATACTGTATCCCATATACAGCCCCAGCTTAGTAATATACTGTATCCCATATACAGCCCCCCAGCTTAGTAATATACTGTATCCCATATACAGCCTCCAGCTCAGTAATATGCTGAAATCTGGCCCCATATAAATATATAACCCCGCAGGAAAAAAGATTCTGGCCTCATATAATATATACAGCCCCCCAGTATAAAATTATTCTGGCCCCATATAATATATACAGCATCCCCCGCCCCAGTATAAAACGTTTCTGGCCCCATATTATATATACTGCATCCCCCCCAGTATAAAATAATTATAGCCCCAAATAATATATATATAGCATCCCCCCAGTATAAAACAATCATAGCCCCAAGTAATATATATGGCATTCCCCCCAGTATAAAATAATTATAGCCCCAAATAATATATATAGCATCCCACCCCCCTAGTATAAAATAATTATAGCCCCAAATAATAAATATATAGCATCCCCCCCCCCCTCAGTATTAAACGTTTTCTAGACCCATAAAATACATATAGTACATAGCATGACACCTCCCACCCACATATCAGCCACATTTAATTAATGAAAGTACATGAAAAATAATAATAAAATCATACTCACATGCAGGCAGACTGCTCCCTCGGCGCGCGGCTATCGTCTTCACCCGGCTCTTCTGTGAATTTGTGTGTAAAGCAGAGGCTATAAAGTAATGTATGTGTGTATATAATATATTAGTGTGTGTGTGTATATATATATATAAGTATATGTAAAACAGCAAAGAATGGCAGCACTCTCGAGGATTAAATGTGGCCAAAAAAAGGTACTCTTTATTCAAATAAACTAGCTCCTTTTTGCCACATTTAAGCCTCGGAGTGCTGCCATTCTTTGCTGTTTTACATGCGGATGGATGTTGGCTGTTTTTTGTTTTCCTTTGAGTGCTGCCTCATCATAGCAGTAGCCTGCTATGGGGCCCTGTCTCTCCTAGTTAAGCCACTGGTCAGGAAGCAGGGTATTTATGGGAATAAAAACAAGACATTTGAGCTATTCACCATGATATCATGGATATTGGCTCGTAAAAATAGTATAAAATAAAGAGACCTGTTTTGGATGGAGGCCGTGGGAGGAGGCATGAGAGCGTGAGGGCGGCACGTAGGCATCCCGCTCCCATGCTACGTGGTTCTTGATCCGGAAGCTAGGCAGCGCTGATGAACGACAGCTGAGAACGCTGTGATCACGTGGAGAGGCGGATGGAGTGGAGTGGTCGAAACAGCGTGTGAGCAGGTCCGCAATTTCTAGGCTGGCAGAGGTGATGTGAGGAGGCCATCTGTGTGAACGGATCCGACGGGCGAAATCTGGGTGTGCACTGGAGGAACATGCGGGTGACGGCCTGCGGGAGTGGGCTGTGATCCGTAGGAAACCAGCGGTGGTCGCCGAGAATCCGGAGGAGGCGTGTATCTATCCTTCTGAAGTCAGTAGCGGACAGACACGTTTAAGAAGAAAAGAATGTAATGTATGAGTAATGCTTTCTTTTCTACGCTGCTTTTTAGGCTCACTATCGCTGTTTTTTTTTGCCTGCTAACTCTAACATCTGAGGCTGATGCTCTACTACAGTTCTGTGGATGAGACCTCTGCGGGGACTGTGAAATTTCTTTCGGATTAACTGAGAACTTTTTTGTTGCTTTTTTTTTTTTTTTTTTGCTTCCCTATTTGGGATAACACCGGACTAACATTGATGAGATTTCCTATATTAATTAATAACTAACCAACTGTGCTCCTCAAATTTAAAATCTAACAGCTGTGGCTGATGTTTATTTGGGCCAATACTGGACTAATATTGGATGCGATCCGGTCTAATAACTAATAACTAACATTGATGAGATCTGCTATATTAACTAATAACTAACTAACTGTGCATGTCAAATCTAACAGCTGTGGCTGATGCTTCTTTTTGCTTTTTTTCATACTGCTTAGTATATATAATTGCTTGTTAGAATTCTATGGAATCTATTTGAAAATTGTTACCAGATGATGTGTTCTCCTTGACCTGCACTAACTTTGGATGAGATCCAGATAGTCTTTTTTTTTTTGCCAACTGTGCCGCGAGATACTATTTAGTCCAATATATATATATAATCAGTCTGGTATAGTTCCAAGGATTCTATTTTGATAATTGTTGCATTGTAGTACTGTCTTCTACTACTTGGTCTAACATTTGAGGAGACTTTTTACTATCAATTGTAAAGTGTATACTGGGAGATACTGTAGTCCGCTATACATGAATAGCTTGGTATAACCTTATCGATCCTATTCCAAAATCTCTATTTCTCTTACCAACTAAAGAGCGATATAACAAGGGTTTTTTTGTATAGTATAGAACCTTCAGAATGGCGTCTAAAAATAAAGCGTCTAAGAATAGGGGGACACCTGAAAGGATTTTATCACCAGGGGGTGATAATAGAGCGAAAAAAGTGGGTAAAATTGATAAATTCCTAAACAAATCAGTTATGGAAGAGACGCACGATTATGAGGTAACAGGTTCTCAAGGAGAGGGTCATAAGGACAACTTGTCTTTAACCCCTTAAGGACGCAGCCATTTTACAGCTTAAGGCTCAGCCCGATTTTTTGGATTCTGACCTGCGTCGCTTTATATGGTTATAACTTTTGAACACTGTTACTTATCAAAACGATTCTGAGATAGTTTTTTCCCCACATGTTGTACTTCATTTTAGTGGTAAATTTTGGCTGATAAGTTTTGCGTTTATTTACAAAAAAAAGAAAATATGATAAATTTTTTGAAAAATTTGCCATTTTCGAAATTCTAAATCATTGCGTTTTCAGGCAGACAGATTTACCAGCTAAATAAGTTGCTGAATAACATTTCCCATTTGTCTACTTTACATTTTCATAATTTCTGAAATGTCTGGATAATTTATTTTGACGTCACGCGGCTTACAAATAGAATATCGCTTTTCCGGATTTTCAGAATTGACTATTTTGGGGATAAATACAGTTTTGAATGAAATTTTACATATTTAGCATCAAAACCCCCTATATAATCTACCCATTTTCAAATCTGCACCCCTCAAACTATCAGAAACAGCTTTTACGAAGATTGTTAACCCCTTGAGATCTTCATAGTAATTGAATCAAAATGGAGGTGAAATTTAGAATGGTCAAATTGTTCCCTTATACGTTCATTTAGCACTAAAATTTACACATTTCCAAAATATAAAAAGAGAAAACCCACCATACAATTTGTTCTGCAATTTCTCCTGAGTACAAAGACCCCCCACATGTGGCTGTGACTTGTTTTATGGGCGCACAGCGAGGCGCAGAAGGGAAGGAGCACCCTGCAGCTGCCAGGATTTTAGTTTCCTCATTGGCCCCTTTTGAAGGCTATAAAATTTTCGCTTTTTCGTTATTGGGGCCATGTGACGGCATTTTTTTTGCGGGATGAGATGCTTTTTCCATTGTTACCATTTTGGGGTTGGTATCACCTATTGTTGAAAATTTAGGAACTTTTTTTGAGGGCAGGAGTAGAAAAGCACCAATTCTGTACTGGATTTTTGACTCTTTTTTTTTTTTGGTGTTCACCGTATAGACTAATAATCATGTTAGCTTTATTCTATGGGTTGATACGATTACGGGGATACCAGACATGAATATATTTTCTTACGTTTTACTAAATTTGTCAAACAAAACCCTAATGTGGGGAAAAATCTATAATTTTTGTATTGCCATCTTCCAAGTGGCATAACTTTGTTACGTTTTTGGCTACGGAGCTGGTTGATGGCTTGTTTTTTGCGGGACATGTTGTACTTTGCACCAGTATCATGTCGCAGTACATATGGTTTTTTGGTCGCATTTTATAGCATTTTTTGTGGGATTGAAAAGGTAAAAATCATAATTTTTGGAGGGTTTATAACAGTTTTTTTTTACGGCGTTTATCGTGGGGGTTCAATAATGATTTACTTTTATTCTACGGGTTGTTACGGACGCGGTGATACTATATATGTGGGGTTTGTGTTATGATTTAGACTTTTTTTTATATGTTTTATGTCTCTTTATATGTTTTGGGGGTTTGGGGCATTTTTAGTGATTTATGACTTTATTTTTTTATTGAATAACTTTTTTTTTTTTACTTTTTCACTTTTATACCATGGGATATGAACAAGCAATCATCTGATTGCTTGTTCATAATAATATTCTGCAATACTGATGTATTGCAGAGTATTATCAGTGTCAGCCTATACACTTGCATAGGCTGGCACTGTGCCAGTAAGATGACGTCACAGACGCCATCTTACTGGCAATTCTTGCTAGTAACTCTTGGGACCAGATCGGACCCCAGAGTTACTATAGCAACGATCGGCGCCCCCCGAAAACGGTTCGGGGGGGCCGATCGTGGGGGAAAGACCCCCCAGATACTTGTTAGATGCCGCGGTCGCGCTGACCGCGGCATCTAACGGGTTACACACCCGCGATCGGAGACAACTCCGATCGCGGGTGTTACACTGGGGTGCCGGCTATTAGTTACAGCCGGCACCCCGTGTTTCCCGATGCCGGTTCGGCTCTGATCCAGAGCCGAACCGGCATAAGCGCCGTGGCGGATATATCCGCCACTGAGCGCTAAGTCACTGCGCTCCGTGGCGGATATATCCGCCGCGGAGCGTGAAGGGGTTAAGGGACATTTCGGATCAGATCAAACAATGTTTTGAGGTCGTGAAAGAGGTTAAACAAGATCTGTCCGTAATGAGGACAGATTTCTCAGCGATTGGGGAAAGACTACAGGAAGTAGAGACAAGATTAGGTAATAATGAGGACTGTACTACAGAGCTGAGAAAGGAACTACAGGAGGTTACACAGACCAATAAAATATTAGCACAGAAGATCTTAGACCTGGAGAATAGGTCCAGGAGGATTTATCTTAGGGTAGTTGGTTTACCCGAAAAGGAAGAAGGGGAGGATCCGGTGAAATTTTTTACTGAATGGTTTAAAAAGCTGGTCGACCCTAAGAAGCTACCAGAATGGTTTCAGATAGAGAGAGCCCATAGGGTCCCTATGATAAGAAGAGTTCCAGGGGCTATGCCGAGAGTTATACTGGTTAGGTTCCTGTCAAGTAACGATAAGGATTTGGTTTTCAGGGAGGTTAGGAACCAAGAAGTAAAGTGGAACAACAATAAGGTTCTATTCTTCCCGGATTACCCAGCGGAGGTACAAAAGAAAAGAGTATCTTTTAAAGATGTTAAAAAACGGGGGGGCGTGGCTAGCAGCCAAGATGGCCAGACGTGTTTAGCGGAGCTCCGTGGAGACCCTAAGAATCCGCAGGTTAAATCCTGAATCCCCCAGGCCAACACCGGCAGTAATCAGTGAACCCACTTACCGCAGTCACGGGAGACGCCGGGAGTAACTCCAACACCGTGAGAGCTCGCAGGGAGCGGAGACCAGACAGGCGCGGGCCAGTGAGCGGGCCGGAACATTCTTCCGCAGGAGACCGTGAGGAGCGGAGACCGGACAGACGCGGGCCAACGTGCGGGCCGGAACGCTCCACAGGCGCCAAGAAAGTGACCGGAGCGGTGAGAGACCCCGCGACACAGCTGCGGCAGTCGGAGCCCGGGAGTCGGGCACGGGAGCCGCCGGGCAAATCGGCGCGAGTTGCGCGCCTTCACACGTGGCCGGCGCCATCTTGTAAAGACGAGCTCTGATCCTGCTCCTCGCTGACCGGAGGAGGCGCGGGCAACGAGAACAGAGGCACACCAGCATCTGCCCACACACATTGGGGGTCATTTACTAAGGGCCCGATTCGCGTTTTCCCGACGTGTTACCCGAATATTTCCGATTTGCGCCGCTTGTACATGAATTGCCCCGGGTTTTTGGCGCACGCGATCGGATTGTGGCGCATCGGGGCCGGCATGCGCGCGACAGAAATCGGGGGGGCGTGGCCGAACGAGAACCCGACGTATTCGGAAAAACCGCCGCATTTAAAAACCGAAAATGTGTCGCTTGGGGAGCGCTCACCTTCACCTTCTATGGGATGGTGCATTCCGGGGCGTTAAGATTATTTTCGGCGCTGCAGCGCCACCTGGTGGACGGCGGAGGAACTACCATCTTAAATCCCAGCCGGACCCGAATCCTGTGCAGAGAACGCGCCGCTGGATCGCGAATGGGCCGGGTAAGTAAATGTGCCCCATTGAGCGCCATCGCTCCGATACGCGGAGGACTAAGGCAGCTGAGGTAACCTGCTGAGAGGGAGGACCGGAGACGCGCCAAAACAGCAGCGCCATTTTGGGGACAGCTAACAGCGCAGAGAGGCCTGACTGCAGAAGACAGCAGCACCCTAAGAGCACTGGATCCACACAGGTGCAAGCACTCAGCAGAGGCTCCAGAGATATTCACAACTAACTGTGAGTTACACTAGCATTTAACCCTGCATTACTATCTGCACAGTGGACTATTACTGACAAGAGTACATATTGAGCAATAGCCTGCCAAAGAATTACTGCCTCGGCTACATTGCGTGAATCCTTCTGATATACCAATACTGCTGACTATCTGCAGGCAACATGAGCCCCCCTAAAGCGAGTGCCATTGACAAGCTCAGAGAATTTGCAAGGGGAGACTCGGCAGAACCTGCACGTACTCCACAACCACAGCGCACGGTGCATACCAGAGCTAAACCTAATGCGACTGCCTCAACATCGCAAATAGAAGCAGAGGAGGATGCAGAAGAACCTACTCTGAAACAAGTAACCCTACAAGTGCTAGCGGCAATAGACTCCTGCAAAAGTTCTCTCACAGGCAAGCTTGATGAAGTGAGAGTTGATGTGGGCCTGCTTCGTCACGATTTGCAAAACCTCAGAGACCGTGTTAAAACCACTGAGGAAAGAATATCGCAGGTGGAGGACCGCACAGCCAATGTCCCGAGATCCCTCTCCTCTCTCAAGTCAGAGTCTGATTCACTTAAACAAAAGGCGGACGACTTGGAAAATCGGCTCCGCAGAAACAATATCAGAATAATTGGCATGCCAGAGAAAACAGAGGGCAGAAGTCCGGAAGAATTTCTTGAAAAATGGCTGCAGGAACTGTTCCCCGCGGCAAAATTCTCACCGGCCTTTGTGGTGGAAAGGGCGCACAGGGTGCCGGCTAGAG
Organism: Engystomops pustulosus; assembly: GCF_040894005.1. Classification (NCBI taxonomy): domain Eukaryota; kingdom Metazoa; phylum Chordata; class Amphibia; order Anura; family Leptodactylidae; genus Engystomops; species Engystomops pustulosus. The sequence goes on along the minus strand of NC_092412.1, from coordinate 137,477,335 downwards.
CGCCCCCACCAGGAGCAGCTCCGCGTCCACTTCTTGCAAGAATGCTAAATTGCAAAGACCGGGACATGATCCTTCAACAAGCCCGCAAACACCCGAACATCTGTGTGGATAATGCGAAGATCTCCATTTTCCCAGACTTTTCCCTGGAACTCCAGAAACGACGAGCAACTTTCACAGATGTGAAACGCAGGCTTCGAGAAAAAAATGTTCCTTACTCCATGGCCTATCCAGCTCGTCTGAGAGTCCTAGACGGAGACAAAGCTATCTTCTTCACCTCTCCAGCGGAGGCCAGTGAATGGCTGGACCTCCGCAGAAACGCGTCGCCGAGACAACGCTGATCAGAATCCCTGAGACAAGTAATCCTCAATCCAACATCTAGGAGGAGCACGTGAGCACGGGGACAGTGTTTAAGAAAGGGAAGCATAATCATTATAGCATTTATGTAAATTTGGTTGTTATTCACCCATAACGGGTTACTAACTATTGAAATTATAACTGTGTTCATATATGTAGACAGTTCAGGACCTTTAGCGAGAGTTTATACTCGATAGGGTATATAATGATCTACAATAGCCTGGGGACAAATGTCTAAGTATCTGGGTCCTAAGGAAAACCGCATATACTCTTTGCCTATGATCCACCAGGTATGGCAAGAGTATCCCAGTTTTCTAGCCAATTCTGTCGGGAACGCCTCACGACCTTCACGACCACGGTTAGGCCGGAAGGACAGAGGGGCGACCCGAACAGTTGTTTGTAATGTAAGTTACATTAAGTTTATGTTTAAAGTTTGTCATGTATACCAACCTAAAAACCAGTTGAAGGATGCAGAGGAAGAGAGATTATTATTTACACATTCTAGGACGGGGGCACTAGCTGACAAGCCTAGGACCCACCCTCATAACACCCACCCGCGTTATGTCTGAAATACGCCTTTTTTCATGGAATGTGAGAGGATTGGGCACTCCTAGGAAGAGGATTATGGTGTTTTCACAGATTACTAGACAAAACCCGCACATAATATGCCTTCAGGAAACGCACTTTATCCCATCCAAATCGCACACTCTACACAAACCTTGGGTGCAGTGGGGACTGCATTCATGCCATAGTTCAGCCTCTAGAGAGGTTTCAATTTTAATACATAGATCCCTACGATGGGAGGATAAAGCCCAATTGGTGGACACTGAGGGCAGATTTGCTTTTGTTCATGCCCACATTGATGGAGTGGCATATAACATCTTAGGGATATATAACCCTCCACCCGCTTCTCTGACGGTACTGCGCCAAGCCGCAGTATTTGCCACAACATACCCGCATGCCCTGAACCTATGTATGGGAGACTTTAATGCCCTGTTACACCCAAACCTAGATAGATTCCAGAACACACAGGCCGCATTGTCGGACCCCAGGCCCACGCCACTGTCTGCTCTGTTAGCCGAATTGGGCTGGACGGACCTATGGAGGTACCGGAACCCACAGGCAAAAGTATTCTCCTGCTACAGCGCAACCCATAAATCACTCTCACGCATCGACTATATAGTGGGCTCCACTACGTTGATCCCACACAAACAAAATATACAGTATCTCCCCAGGGGAACTTCGGACCACTCACCAATAACTTGTACACTGGGCACAAGAACGACATCCATTATGTACAGACAAGCTATACATCCCTTCTGGCTAGGGTTAATAAGTTCCCAGGATAGAACTCCTGAACAATTGGCCGCCTTTTTGAAGCCCACGCAATAGAACAGGACCGCAGAACCCAATGGGACGCCATGAAAGCGTATATACGCACATGCATTCAGTCAACCATTTCTCACGTTAAAAAAGAGTCGAGGCGCCAAGAAACTGAACTAGCAGAGCTATGCTGCAACTTAGAGCAGCGATATATAGAGAACCCATCCGACACTAACAGGGAAGCCTGGCTACAGACAGGTAGATTATATCTCCACACAATAAAAGAGAAGGCAGACAATAAAATGTTCTTTTACAAACAGACCGCCTTTGAACTGGGTAACCAATCAGCCAAACTACTTGCCCATATAGCTAGACAACACTCAATGTCACCCCCTATTCTACGCATACGCTCATCAAACGGGACAGTGTTACAGACACACTCAGAGATCCTAGCCAGGTTCACAGAATTTTATGAACATTTATATAGCTCATCCCTGGCACGGACTGATGAGGACATAGAGCAGTACCTAGACAGGATAACGCTACCGACTTTGACACTCGAACACGCTGACCTTTTAGAAAGACCAATAACACTAGAGGAGGTGGAAGACGCAATAGACCAATTAAGTAACAACAAATCACCTGGCCCAGATGGACTTCCCAAAGAAATATACAACAAATACAAAGACCTGCTCCTTCCCAAATTACTGGAAATGTATGAAACTACCTTTACAGAGGGAGAACTCCCGAGATCACTGACTGAAGCCACAATTATCCTGATCCTAAAACCTGGTAAGGACCCGCTGGACTGCGGATCCTACAGGCCAATAGCGTTACTAAACACCGACTATAAGGTTCTTACCAGGATACTAGCTTCCCGACTCAACCAGGTTATCCTAACTTTAATCCACACTGACCAATGCGGATTCATGCCGGGGAAGTCTACCTCGGACAATATCAGGAGAGTCCAGGTTATTGCCCAAATCGGACAGACAAGGGGAAGGGACTGGGCACTGGCGTCCCTAGACACAGCAAAGGCATTCGACTCGGTGGAATGGCCCTTTCTCAGCCGATGTCTAGTGAAATTCGGTTTCGGGCCCCGATTCTGTAAATGGATAGGTATACTGTATTCAAACCCCAACAGCAGACTACTGGTCAACGGAGAATTATCCCCAACTTTTACTCTCCACCGAGGCACACGCCAGGGATGCCCACTGTCCCCACTATTGTTTGCCCTTACCATTGAGGTGTTGGCTGCCCAACTCCGCCAGGACCCCATATATACAGGAATCGTGCTGGGACAGAGGGAGGATAGAGTGGGCCTGTACGCCGACGACATGATCCTGTTCATATCCAACTTCACCACATCCCTTCCACACGCCATAACACTCATCAATGACTTTGGCACTTATTCAGGATTACAGGTGAATTGGACAAAATCGGTATTCATGCCACTGGGCACTCAGAACTGGGAGGGCCCAGCAATAGTGGAGGGACTGGTAGTAGTGACAGAATTTAAATACTTAGGTATAATGATTACCAAAACATATCAGGACACGCGTAATCACATCACAGGTCCTCTACTCTCCTATATAAGGGAGAAATACAGGGTTTGGAAAACACTTCCGCTCTCAGTAGCGGGAAGAATTAATTTGGTCAAACTTATAATTCTCCCAAAGTGCCTATATATTATACAACATGCGGCAGTTCCACTACCCAAAAAATTCTTTAAAGAATTACACTCACTGACAGGGGTTTTTATATGGGCCACCTCTAGAGCCAAACTTAGTCTCCAAACGCTACAGCGACCAAAAGATGAAGCTGGGATGGCACTCCCCGATTTCTACAATTACTACCTGGCGGGGCAGCTTAGATACTTAAACAGCTGGATGGGAGGGCAGACCCTACCTAACCCAGAACACCACCTGCAACACCACTTGAATCTCAAATCCCTATGGCCGGTTCTTGAACCACCCCGGGACTTAAACATGTCTTTACTACCCCTGCATAAGATAGCTAGACAGGTCTGGGAGGCAGCCAAGCAAATAGCAGGCTTTTCAGATATAATAGCTGAGACTCCACTGTGGCATAACCCTACACTCTCCCAACTGCACGTACTGGAGGGTCAGATACACTGGGAACAGAAAGGCATAGCAACATTAGGAGATATTTACACAACAAACATCCTCTGCTCCTATCAAGAATTACAAACTAAATACGAGCTAGACAGAAGCTTTTTCTACAAGTATCTGCAGCTCAGGCACGCATTGGATGCTCAGTTCCTGACACCCCGCCCACCCATATCCTCCTATCCTTTAATTGGAATCTTCAGGACACAGGGACCCAGAGGGTTGGTTTCAGCACTCTACACCCACCTAATCCGGGAAAAGACTCTTAAATCTCCAATCACCGCCATAAATAAATGGAAATCACGTATTCCCTCACTAGAGGATGAATCAATTTCAGATATTCTCTCATCACACCTCAAAGTCTCCCCTTCAATAAATAATAGACTCATCCAACTATACTTCACACATCAAGCATACCTGACGCCTGTGCGACTGAGACATATGGGTCGAGTACCAACCACGGCGTGCCCCAGGTGCGGAGATCTCAATGCAGATTTCTGGCACATGAGCTGGAGCTGTGCTCCAATCCAAAAATTTTGGAAGGAAGTAACAGATTTCCTATCGACCATCCTACCGGTACCACTAACACATTCCCTTGAGACATGCTTATTGGGCCTAATTCCTGATGTAGATTGGACTCATTACCAAATAATATTCTTACAAGAAACATTGTTTATGGCCCGGAAATGCATAGCACTAAGGTGGTACTCCCCCAATACCCCTACCCTAAGTATGTGGAAGCTACAGGTGAACCAAATCCTTCCGTATGAGAAAATAATTTACAAGCACAGACAAAAACCAGACAAGTTTAGTCACATCTGGGGGGACTGGTGTGACACGCCTAGAACCAATTACTCGCCGCCTAGACTCAGAATGGCCATGAGAGATTTGTAAAAGGTAGCCAAGAGTTGGATCCCAACCGTATGGGGAGGGGGGGGGGGGATGGAGGGGACCAGGGCACAGGCGCTGTGAACATATGTAAATTTAAACATACTCAACCAATTTGAAAGGAGCGGAATCAAGGTGCACCCAACCACAAACATAATACTTTCACTCGAATATAAAGAACACCCAGATAACGCAGAACAAGACGACTCAACTGGACAATGGTATACTTGTTGTTTATTATGATTTTATTGTTATATTGAACCTCAGACAAAGTAAGGTATGTAATATCATATAACATTGTAAGCATGATTTGATTGAAAGTCTGATGTTTTTGTTTATTTGATTTTATTGTGTTTTACAATAAAGAAGTTTAAAAAAAAAAAAGATGTTAAAAAACAACTGCTAGAGAAGGGTATCAAATACTCCCTTATTTACCCCGCTAAAATGAAAATACTTTATGAGGGAGAATCTTATATTTGTGAATCGCCTGAGGAAGTGCTAGGATGGATCAAAAGCCATGTTAAATGATGTTGAATAGTGTTAACTTCGGGAGGGGGATGCTAAAGTGCCATGCTTTAGTTTAGGATCTACCTAAGGGTGGATACTTGTGTTTTTTTTTTGTTTTTGTTTTTTTTTCTTTGTTGTTTTGTTGTTGTTGTTTCCTTCCTCTCCCGCGTACCTCTCCCTGCAACCCCTCAATGCTCTCTCTCTCAGATATTTTTGTATTGTATTTCCCAATGTCCTCTGTTCACAATATTTCTACTTGATGTTAACATCTTGTCCTAAAACTATTCTATGACTAAGGAAGTATTAAACATTCTGTCATGGAATATTAGAGGGCTTTCAAAGAAATTGAAGAGGTTAGCAGTGCTTAATGTTATTAGAAATTATTTGCCCGCTATTGTTTGTCTGCAAGAGACGCATCTGGTTAAAGATAAGGTACAGGTGCTTTCTAAAGGTTGGATTGGGGTTAGCTTACACTCATACCACTCTTCATATTCCAGGGGTGTCTCTATCTTATTCCATAAAAATTTACCGTTGGAAATACACTTAACTAAAATAGATAGCGAGGGAAGATTTATTTTTGTTTGTTGTATCATTTATGGCAAGAAAATGGTTTTGGCCGCAATTTACATTCCACCGCCATTTAATTCTGAAGTACTTTACACTCTATTTGATTTTTTGTTAGATAAAGGGGATGCGGTTTTGATAATTGTGGGGGATCTGAATAATGTACTCGACTTTAAGCAAATAGAAGGTGATGGATTAGCCATAGGTAGTAAACGTAGGAACAATAAATTTAAGCTGTTACTTGAAGAATTGGGATGGATTGATTTATGGAGGGCAAAGTATCCAGATGGTAAAGCGTTTTCTTGCTTTTCAAAAACACATTTTAGATTCTCACGTATTGATTATTGTTTAGGGAATAAGCACACATTAGAGTCCTTGATAGATGTGACATATGATACTAGGAGAATTTCAGATCACTCACCTGTCCACGTTACATTGGGTATTAATAAGGAGGAAAAGTTTGTAATAACCAAATGCGGGTTGGTTAAGATTGATAGGTAATAAGGAGGGGTTAGAGAGGGAAATTTAGGGAATTTTTGGATAAAAATAGAGGTACAGCCCCACAGAGAGTAGTTTGGGAGGTGTGTAAGGGTTTTATAAGGGATTTACTGTCTAAACAGGTTTCTCTATTTAAACGAAAGAGGAAAGATAAAGAGCAGGAATTAACAAGGGCAATAAAAGTCGATGGTATGCGTGGCACCTACTAAAACTAACTGGGACATTTGGCAGAATAGCTTGGAGAACTATGAAGAATTTATTTTTTATAAAGCAGATCAGGAGCAGAGCTTATTGCAATATTATCTTGATGTAGATTTATCAATGGGGGGTAAAAAGTTAGCCAATATTGTTAAAAATCAGAAGGACAAAAAATATATCTCCAATTAAAAAAGAGGATGGAACATGGGCAGTAGGGACGGAGCAAGTGAAGGACACCTTCTTTGAGCACTTTAAGAATCTATATTCCTCATCTATCCCATATCACAGGGAGCGATGTAGAGAATTTCTATTGAAGGGGGACTTGAGTAAATTGAGAAGACAGGATGCTATTTGGTTGGATAGGCCCCTGGAGCTGGAAGAAGTGAGGGAGGCCCTGGTCGCATCAAAACGGGGGAAAGCCTCAGGGATAGATGCTATTCCGGTAGAGGTACTTCAAACCTTCGAAGAGGCCCTAGTAAAGGATTTATTTGATTCATTTAGGGAAGCCTATGAAAAAGGGGAACTATTGGGGACTATGAAAGAAGCATTAATAATTTTGATCGCCAAAGAGGGGAAAGATAACTCCCTTGTAGAGGCCTATAGACCTATCTCCCTCATGTCAGCAGACGCCAAATTGTTGGCCAATGTATTGGCCATTCGATTGAGAAAAGTACTAGGGGATCTTGTCCATAAGGATCAGGCAGGTTTTATGACTGGGAGGGGTACGGCTGAGAATCTTAGAAGGTTATTCTCAAATATACAGAAGAGTCCGGATAATGTTGGAGAGAGGTTGGTTCTATCGTTGGATGCGGCTAGAGCTTTTGACATAGAATGGGAGTATATGTGGGAAGTATTGGAAATGGTAGGAATAGGACCAAATTATATCAGGTGGATAAAACTACTCTACTCCGATCCTACGGCTAGACTTCTAATAAATGGTTCCGTTTCAGAACCCTTCCCAGTTAGAAAGGGCACTAGGCAGGGGTGTCCTCTGTCACCTCTTTTATTTAATCTGATGATTGAGCCCCTTGCGTGTACTGTTAGGAACTCCAATGATATAATGGGATTTCAATATGGAGATAAGGTTGAAAAGATATCCTTGTTTGCAGACGACATTCTTCTATATCTCGGCAGTATTGATGCTGTCGAGAAGGTATTGGGGGTATTTCAACAATATGGGCAAGTTTCGGGAATTAAGATTAATTGGGGGAAATCCGTTATAATGCAGTTAGATCAAGGTAGGAAGCTGCCTTTACTCCCTTTAAAAACTATAGGAAAGGGGGAACATTTTAGATATCTAGGGGTAAATGTATCAAGCAATATAAATGAATATATGGAATTGAATATCCTCCCAATGATAAGGTTTATTAGGAATAAGGTGCAAGCATGGAAGGGACTATTGTTGGGTATGGCTTCTAGGATAGCATTATTAAAAATGATCCTATTACCTAAGATACTATATACGATATGGATAGAACTAGGAATATTTAAGACAATTGATGGTATCCTATCGGATTTGGTCTGGAGGGGAAAGAAACCCACAATTAAACTGGAGACAATGAAAAGGAGTACTCAGGAAGGGGGGTTGGCCATCCCGGACCTAAAATTATATTTTTTGGCTTCACAGATTGATAAAATGGTAAATGGGGAAGGAATGGAAAGTTGGGAGACCTACTTAGGATCTGAAGAGCAGGTTTGGAAGAATTATAAATGTAGGGAGATTTTTGAGATGGGAGTAAGTAATGTATACAAAAAAGAATTGCCCTCAGTGGGCAAGTATGTTTGTACATATAATGGTATTAGTGAAATTTTCCATAGTAAGGGGGTCTATGAAGATACTCCTATATGGGGTAATATAAGATGGAAAAAGGACTACTTTATGCGTGAATTCCCCTTTTGGACTAATAAAGGGATTAAATATATGGGACAAATTTTCCATAACCAGGCTCTCTTTGGCGAGATAAGTATAGTATGGCGTATAATCTCTAGATATATGTACATGAAATGTAACATCTCTTGGCTAAGGCTAGGATGTGTAATTCCCAATATGTACTCTGTTTTTGTGTAAGATAGAGATGGGAAAATATATTACGTATGTGACGTATGTTATGTTATGTATGTTATAAGAATATGTATTGGAGATTTATATATGTGAATTAAAAGAAGAAATAAAAAATTTTTAAAGGAAAAAAAAAAGAGACCTGTTTTGGATCTGTACGAGATCCGTTATCAGTCCTAGACGACACACGTATTGCAAGTATATTAGAGTTTTACTGCTTATACCTAATAGCCTGCCATCTGCTGGCTATTAGAGATCATTACACATGGCAAGCCTACAAGTTTCAATGTGACTGTAGGCTGCAATGGCAACCGATTGCCATTGGGGGCCGGCGATAGGCCATAACAGATGGCGACGCCCATGGGATAGTAAGTTGGGTTTGATCACAAACTCTTAACAGGTGAACTACTGGCACGGATCACAACAGTAACAGGTACATAGTGTACAGAGAGCTGATGACGTCACTAGGTCTCTCTGCAAAACGTGTGCATACGCAAGAACAACATTGCCAGCGATGCGATGTGCAAAATTTGCAGAGAGAGAGCGAGCCGCTGACGTCACCGGCACTATGTAGGCGGACTGAGTATAGCCGAGGCATGAATAAATTCTATTACGGCGGAGTATAGCGGTGCTCTGCAGAGCATGTTTTGTTCATTTGCATATTTTATAATGTAAAATTTCTCCTAAATGCAGCCATTGCAAGTTATAATGAAATATCAGTGCACCTGTGGACGGGACAGGGAGGTGAGTTGTAATCATCTAACACCAGCTAATCTGATTAGAAAAGACTGAATAAAGATTTTTTTTTTTTTGTGGTGAGGGCCAACTTTTTTTTTTCTCTTTTCTTGCATGGATACTACTAAAAGACTGGCTAAATAAGTTAGAACACCACGGCTTCACAGCGTCCCATCGTCGTATGCATACAACCCTTGCATTAAACACAGCGCCTATAATAAAAGACAGTCAATAGTGCCCCTTATTACTCTATTCACACTCTATTTTTTACATTAGTTTCTGCCCACTTCACCTTCAGAAAAGGGTAAGCAGCACAATATGGGCATTGTTCTATTTGTTTTTAAGGGGGGGAATCAAATATGAGAATTTGGTAAAATCATTATAACTTTACAGTTATGCTCTAAGGCAGTGGTGGCGAACCTATGGCACGCGTGCCAGAGAGGGCACGTCAAGCCCTCTCTGTGGGCACGCGGGCCATCTCCCCTGCTGTCTATATATAAATCATTAGAACTCCCGGCAGGCAGGAAAAGCTGCCGATCGCCGAGAGCTCCAGTGATCTCTTTCACTGAAGGCTGCGTCTGACCTGCTCTGTGCTCATTAGTGCTGCCTAGAGACACAGCAGCAGGTCAGTGCCCGCCCCTCCACTACCTCCCCCTTCCCCTTCAGCCCAGGAACAGGAGGAGAGTGAGAGAAAACTGCCAGAGCAGCCTGTGCACAGTGAGTACAGAGGAGTGCAGCAGGAGGGCAGGAGCTGCTCTGTGTGTATTACACAAGCAGCAGTCAGGCAGCTTTGGGACACTGAACAACTATAGGTGCTTATTGTTTAGTGTTCCAAACTGCCCATGTCTGTGGCCACATACACTCACCGGCCACTTTATTAGGTACACCTGTCCAACTGCTCGTTAACACTTAATTTCTAATCAGCCAATCACATGGCGGCAACTCAGTGCATTTAGGCATGTAGACATGGTCAAGACAATCTACTGCAGTTCAAACCGAGCATCAGTATGGGGAAGAAAGGTGATTTGAGTGCCTTTGAACGTGGCATGGTTGTTGGTACCAGAAGGGCTGGTCTGAGTATTTCAGAAACTGCTGATCTACTGGGCTTTTCACGCACAACCATCTCTAGAGTTTACAGAGAATGGTCCAAAAAGAAAAAACATCCAGTGAGCGGCAGTTCTGTGGCCGGAAATGCCTTGTTGATGCCAGAGGTCAGAGGAGAATGGGCAGACTGGTTTGAGCTGATAGAAAGGCAACAGTGACTCAAATCGCCACCCGTTATAACCAAGGTAGGCAGAAGAGCATCTCTGAACGTACAGTACGTCGAACTTTGAGGCAGATGGGCTACAGCAGCAGAAGACCACACCGGGTGCCACTCCTTTCAGCTAAGAACAGGTAACTGAGGCTACAATTTGCACAAGCTCATCGAAATTGGACAGTAGAAGATTGGAAAAATGTTGCCTGGTCTGATGAGTCTCGATTTCTGCTGCGACATTCGGATGGTAGGGTCAGAATTTGGCGTCAACAACATGAAAGCATGGATCCATCCTGCCTTGTATCAACGGTTCAGGCTGGTGGTGGTGGTGTCATGGTGTGGGGAATATTTTCTTGGCACTCTTTGGGCCCCTTGGTACCAATTGAGCATTGTTGCAACGCCACAGCCTACCTGAGTATTGTTGCTGACCATGTCCATCCCTTTATGACCACAATGTACCCAACATCTGATGGCTACTTTCAGCAGGATAATGCGCCATGTCATAAAGCTGAAATCATCTCAGACTGGTTTCTTGAACATGACAATGAGTTCACTGTACTCAAATGGCCTCCACAGTCACCAGATCTCAATCCAATAGAGCATCTTTGGGATGTGGTGGAACGGGAGATTCGCATCATGGATGTGCAGCCGACAAATCTGCTGCAACTGTGGGATGCCATCATGTCAATATGGACCAAAATCTCTGAGGAATGCTTCCAGCACCTTGTTGAATCTATGCCACGAATAATTGAGGCAGTTCTGAAGGCAAAAGGGGGTCCAACCCGTTACTAGCATGGTGTACCTAATAAAGTAGCCGGTGAGTGTATATTCTGCCCCTGGTCCAGTTCTCCTGTCACTGTGCCATGCTGTCAGTGACCCTGGGGGTGCACTATACTGCCCTCACTGACAGCATGGCACAGGTGCCCAGAGCTCCAGACCAAGGGCAGTATATATATTTATATACGTATGTGTGTGGCCGCAGACATGTGTCATATGTGGTGATTTGATGGTAAATTCACCTGCCTGATTGCATGTAGATTTGCTGTTCAGTGCACCCACCCTACAACATACACTTTACCCTACACACCCCCTGCCGAATTCAACAATCCTTCATATTGCCACTGGATGGGGGTAGTGTCCCTCACTGGATGGGGGTAGTGTCCCTCACTGGATGGGGGTAGTGTACCTCACTGGGTGGGGGTAGTGTGCCTCACTGGGTGGGGGTAGCGTCCCTCACTGGGTGGGGGTAGCGTCCCTCACTGGGTGGGGGTAGCGTCCCGCACTGGGTGGGGGTAGCGTCCCTCACTGTGTGGGGGTAGCGTCCCTCTCTGGGTGGGGGTAGCGTCCCTCTCTGGGTGGGGGTAGCGTCCCTCTCTGGGTGGGGGTAGCGTCCCTCTCTGGGTGGGGGTAGCGTCCCTCTCTGGGTGGGGGTAGCGTCCCTCTCTGGGTGGGGGTAGCGTCCCTCTCTGGGTGGGGGTAGCGTCCCTCACTGGGTGGGGGTAGCGTCCCTCACTGGGTGGGGGTAGCGTCCCTCACTGGGTGGGGGTAGCGTCCCTCACTGGGTGGGGGGTAGCGTCCCTCACTGGGTGGGGGGTAGCGTCCCTCACTGGGTGGGGGGTAGCGTCCCTCTCTGGGTGGGGGTAGCGTCCCTCTCTGGGTGGGGGTAGCGTCCCTCTCTGGGTGGGGGTAGCGTCCCTCACTGGGTGGGGGTAGCGTCCCTCACTGGGTGGGTGTAGCGTCCCTCACTGGGTGGGGGTAGCGTCCCTCACTGGGTGGGGGTAGTGTTCTCTGCTGTATTTGCTCCTGCTTTGTGATATAATTAGTGATGTTGGACTGTTTATTATGAGTATGGTGGTATTTATCTTGTTTTACTGGTAATGGTCATCATGTAGCAGTATTTTATATGTCCCTTATAGAGTGGTATGATGTGATTTGGGGCTAAATAGACGTGTTGGCACTTTGCGATGATTACATGGACTTTGGTTTGGAGTTTGGGCACTCGGTCTCTAAAAGGTTCGCCATCACTGCTCTAAGGGATACAATTAGGTGGGGAAGTATAAGTGATTTATAGACGCTTGATTCTAGAATATATACCAACCTAATGCTAATTCTGCCCTGCAAAGGGTTGCAGGGTGTTGTTGAGGGCAACAAAAATGACTGCAAATAAACTGTACTCAAAGAAATAGGAAAATGTAATTTCCATCACATCCCCCATGATGACCCACTTGGAGGATGCAGCTTTCCCTTTGACAGGGACAGCAAGTTACAAAAAAAAAAAGAATAAAGGTCCCTTTATCAGCAGTATCTCACTAGTGTCTTCATGTCCTATTCCCCTGTACAGGGGCCTTCCAGACGCACAGGTGTGACATGGCTGACTCTTAATGACTTCCAGCTGAATGGGAACGTGGCCAGTAGTCTTGCGTGGCACCCGGAAGTGACGTCAGCGGTGTGGTAAGTTTTTAAACCGCCTACTACTATACTGCACTGCTGTACCACCATTGATTGTAGGCCTTCTTGTTTGCTGTCTGTTTGGCTGGTGGGTTGCCACCTCCCCCATCATGGCGGATGATGTTGGTTCTTCACCCCTTGTGTTAATTATTGTCAGTACCACCTGGGTACCTTCCTCTCAATGTGTTGCTTGGTTTACAATAGTTTAGGTTTTTCTATTTGTCTTAGAAGGACAATTCCAAACCAAAAGATATAGAGAAGAAAAAAAAGGAAGGGAAAGAGAATGGCTGTAAAATGAATAAAAGAAATGTTGCATGTGGTCAACTAAGCTTCTGTAGTCCTACTGTAAAGAACTATGTTCCAATTACTTGGCTAGAGTGTTCCATTCTGGTTGAATGAAAGGCAGCTTTTAGGAAAGAACTTCTAGCTCCTTTGGCTGAGCCAATTCTCTGTACTGAACCTCCACCCAAAAGGTTTAAACCTGCGGATATGATTTCTGAATCTGATCGAGAGTCAGCAGATCCATCCAGCTCTTGGAAGGACTCTAACAATGACCTAATAATCTCATTAGAGATATAAGAAGTACTCAAAATTGTGTATTGTTTCTGGGTCTAAAAACAAAAATAAAAAATCTGACATTAAAAGGCTGTCCATCTCTTTCTCAGAAGGCTGGTACCCTGTTCACAGACTTAGCTGCTTCTTCTGGTTGCTCGGGTAAACGGTCAGTCTTCTTCAAGCTCTGTTACTGCAGACACTAAGGACAGGGACTGCTCTCCTTATAGACTTTCTACCAGGGAGTGGTTACATTTTGCACACTCAAAATGACAAAGAGTTTAAAAAAAAAACACACACCGGACACTTTATTAGGTACACCATACTAGTAACGGGTTGGACCCCCTTTTGCCTTCAGAACTGCTTCAATTCTTCGTGGCATAGATTCAACAAGGTGCTGGAAGCATTCCTCAGAGATTTTGGTCCATATTGACATGATGGCATCACACAGTTGCCGCAGATTTGTCGGCTGCACATCCATGATGCGAATCTCCCGTTCCACCACATCCCAAAGATGCTCTATTGGATTGAGATCTGGTGACTGTGGAGGCCATTTGAGTACAGTGAACTCATTGTCATGTTCAAGAAACCAGTCTGAGATGATTCCAGCTTTATGACATGGCGCATTATCCTGCTGAAAGTAGCCATCAGATGTTGGGTACATTGTGGTCATAAAGGGATGGACATGGTCAGCAACAATACTCAGGCTGTGGCGTTGCAACGATGCTCAATTGGTACCAAGGGGCCCAAAGAGTGCCAAGAAAATATTCCCCACACCATGACACCACCACCACCAGCCTGAACCGTTGATACAAGGCAGGATGGATCCATGCTTTCATGTTGTTGACGCCAAATTCTGACCCTACCATCTGAATGTCGCAGCAGAAATCGAGACTCATCAGACCAGGCAACATTTTTCCAATCTTCTACTGTCCAATTTCGATGAGCTTGTGCAAATTGTAGCCTCAGTTTCCTGTTCTTCCATGTATGTGCTGACCGTGCAGGCGTAGGTTTAGAAGAAGCTGTAAATGTTCAGAGGTTTTTAGAAAGTATGTAGGCATGGGGCACTCCGGCAGCTGGCCCTTCATGCCCCTCCACACCCACATAACGTATCGGGTGTGTCCTCACAACATTGCACCTCAGTAGCCAAGCACATATCAGATACATCTTTGGAGTTACCATTAATGCTGCTAGGTTGCTTCCAGCATTATGATTACAACTACATGTTGTATGAGCTTAGATCCTGTACTTATGGTAGAAAATTAAGGATATTTAAAAAGTCGAATTGACAATTTCAAACATAATGGGGCAGATTTACTTACCCGGTCCATTTGCGATCCAGCGGCGCGTTCTCTGCGGTGGATTCAGGTCTTCCAGCGATTCACTAAGGCAGTTCCTCCGACGTCCACCAGGTGTCGCTGCTGCACTGAAGTCTGCCGAGGTCTGCCGGAGTTCACCATGAGTTGCTGGGTGAAGGTAAGCGAGTGTCCAACAACACTTTTTTTTTTCGGTTTATCCGAATCCGTCGGGTTTTCGTTCGGCCAAGCCCCCCAATTTGCTGGTGCCGATGCTCCACAGTCCGATCGCGTGCGCCAAAACCCTGGGGCAATTCAGGGAAAATCGGCGCAAATCGGAAACATTCGGGTAACCCGCCGTAAAAAAGCGATTCAGGCCCTTAGTAAATGACCCCCTATGTTTTTTAATCCCAAAATAGGACCTGATACTGCTATTTTGATTGATGAATAGAAAAGTTATAGTATAGTGACTGATAAGTAAACTTTTTTATTTTATCATTTACTGCTTGGGGAGGGGAGGTGGAAGCACTGTCTAGGAGGGGACTGTATAGAAGCTGGGCATTGTATAGAGGGGACAAGGAGGGGCTTCTGTATGATAGGGGGACACTGGATAAAGGGGGGCACTGCACAGGAGGGGAATGCTGTATAGAAGGGGGCACCATATATAAATTGATGATGGGGCACTGCATATAAAGGGTTTCTGTATAGCAGAAGGGGTTTGTATATAAATGAATGAGGACAGCGTTATATAACAGGGGTACAGAGGCACTGTATGTATTTTAATAAGGAGATGCTATGTAAATATATCCAAGCGCCACTACACTTTAATAAACTGTCTTATCTTTTGGGGTGCAGTGTAGAGATGTGCTGCAAAAACCAAAGATATTGGAGGCGAATTCTGCAGGAATAAGTTGGAGGAGTTATGATGTTCTCTGTCTGATGTAGAAGAATCGTCACTACACTTCAAGGGATCCCATACTTCAGACGGTAATATTCAGTCATAATACAGTAGTAATGGTAGCAGTCATGGTTTAGTGGGGTTATGTGGTGGTAATGGTAGTGGTTATGGTTAAGGTTTGGTGTCAATATCTGGTTCTTGTACAGCTGTACTATTAATCTTTATCATGGTGTTAGTAACAGTAGGACAATAATATTTCATCTTGGTGAAATTATATTGACCTTTTATGTAAATATATTGGTAATGGTTCTGTATGGTGGTAGAATATGAAATATGAAAATGAATAGAAAGCAATACTTCCTACATGCTGCAAAATTACTTTGCTGATCTCACCCTCTTTTCACTGACCTTACTATAGACCTGTAAAAGCCTAGAGTGAAGAAGGTTGATGTGCAGGGAAAGCTTATACATAATAGATTACTTATTAAACTGAGCAGCTAAAGGGGGAAGAGGTGGACTGTGTGTGGGGACATGAGAGATGTACAGTAAACAGCAATAGAGCAGATATGAAGGAACAAGTTTTTCGTTTTTATGGCATTCACCAAGCAGGTCCAATAATGTTTCTGAGTTATTGTACAGATTGTTACGGACGCTGCAATACCAAATATGTGTTCATGGGACTTTTACTTTATTTAATTCTTTTTATTACAAAAACTTTTTTTTTATTTTTTAACAGGTTGGCTTGAACAAGCGGTGCTTTGATCTGAATTGCTTGAAATGCACCTTACACACCACAGTCCAGCGTGATTGCGTGCCCACGGGTTAACACCTCCGATTGCAGTTGTTGGAGGCGGTATAATATACAGCCAACACCCAGAGCTTCTGGTGAGGAGGTAGCAGGGGACATTCTGAGGGAGAGGGCAATGAGTGCGTATGAAGGAGGAGAAATCGAGGATAAGATGACTTGCGCCATTTGATACTCCCTCCAGGACTCACCACTCACAGCTGGCAGGGAGCCCGGTAATGTTAAAGAAACTATTAAAAACCAGTGGAATTATTCAGATGCATCACAAAGGAGTATTTGAAATCAACATGGCAGAGCCTATTGGAACCTGTCATCATGTAAAAATGACCTTCCTGATTACACACATTTCATATTATCAGAGATGTCATTGCATTTCTGAGCTTACTAAATTCTCTATATCTAGTGAGTTTCCCTGGTGGTGCATCAACTCTTACTGCCTACATGTCAGTGGTGCATGTTTATATAGACTGTTCACACAATATTTACCAAGTGGCTTCTGGAGCACTTTCTTCATGCCATAGTGTTGTAGTTGTATACATGTAAGTGATCTGTACGCACTTCTTAATCACTTAAAGCGAACATGTCACCACACTTATCCCCCAAAGCCCACTAACAGTACCTTCTTCTGTAAAATGTTTGTCCTCTGAAGGTGTTTACAGCGTATTTCTAGGTTGCAGCATGATTGAAACATCCTCTTTAAGGCCATTTTCCAAGTATTTTGTATGTATATAGAACTATATGAGGGCTTGTTTTCTGTGTAACAAATTCTACTTCCTAATGACAGTATCTAATATTCCATGCTGTGTACTGGGAAGCTGGAAAAAATTCCAAACTTTTCAGCAATTTCGTCATTTTCTTGTGGGCTCTGTTTTAGGACTTTCACTGTTTGCTCCAAATGACACCTACCCTTTATTCTTTGGCTTGGTATGATCACATGAATATCAAATTAATATAGGTTTTACTAGATTACAAAAAGTACATTTTTTTTAACAAAACTGTTTTTTTAAAAAGGTTTTGCATCTTCTGCCATATTCATACATTGGTGTATGGAGCAGCGTACGGCGTAATTTTTTGAAAACTTTTGAGATGTGCCCATTGTGTTTATGATTTTTTTTTTTTTTTTTAACATGTCTTCTAGGTAAAGGGGTTGTTGAACCTTCAGTATACAACTTTAACCTCTTGAGGACGTACATATACTTTGGTTGGTTTATTCAGGCTTCATGTCTCTTTGAAACTGATTCTGAGATAACTGTATAATCTCCTAGTCTTGAGCCCTTTATAGAAACACGCTGCCTTCCTGTTCCTGTCATCCTATTCCCGTTCTTGCTTTAGTACAACAAGTGACCAATGGAAAACAACAACAACGGATTCGTTTTCTACCCATGTCAACAAACAAAATGGCCGCTATTTGTGGGCGGGACCCTTGAATTGTGTGGGGCAGGACTCTACGTAGTTAGAGGGGGCGTTCCCTACGCCGGTCTCCCTGGTGATGACGTCGTCCTACCGACGCCGAATCACGTGACGAGAGAGTGAGTGTGCGAGTGTGTTGCCTACGCGCGGCAAAGGCGAGAGAAGATGGCGGACGGGAAGGGAGAGTCCCGAGCGGGGCTTAGCAACGGGGTTTCAGCACCCGGGGCTCCTTCCTCGCTGGAGCCTGGCCGCCTGGGGGAGACGCTGCAGGAGCTGGAGGACCGGCTGAGAGAGGAGGAGGTGTCGGAGCTCTCCTCCGCCGTCTACTGCAGACGCCTCTGCGAGGTCAGTGTCGCTGCAGGAGAGGTGGGGGGCTTGTCTCTCTGCTACCGGGGAGCTAAGGGCCCAGTGTTGTCATTGTGCCGTCTTATTTTGGTTGCTGACAGTGAGTGATGGGGGCGGGTACTGGGGGAGGGTTATTGCCAGTCCATTCCCTCTACTCAATTCATTCCCCCATCCGCAGCGGAGCGGGACACCGGGGACGGGAAGAGGGGGTGCTCGGCCGAATGGCGGCGGCTGCACCCACAATCCCTAGCGCCTCAGCCCCATGTCACAGCTGTCACTGTGCGATATGTCCACAGGCTCCTGCCTCCATGTTCTGCAGCATGTAAACACAACAACCTTTGATCATTTCCTAATATCCTGGCAGCTCTAGGTGCTTGGCATGTATAAGGTGCCAAGATGACTTTTATTACAATACCACAGCTTCTGGTTGTAGTAGCTGGAGACAGGGAGTAATTGATCATGTTGCCCAGGGGCACAGCAAGTCCCCGGGGTTTATTGTCAGCCAAGCAGCAGGCACAGAGGAGGTAAATGGAAAGTGCCGCCTGTGCCAGGTCTCATGTTTATCATGTGTGCTAAACCTTCTCTCAGGTGTGGGTCCTATTATTACTGATGTACACAAAAGTGACCTGAATGTTTATTTTCTACCAAAAGTTTTCTTTTATCTGTCTAGTTCCTGGTTTGTGCGGATGGACCTTCTACACCCTGTACCCCCCCCCCCCACACACACACACACACACACACACACACACACACACACACACACACACTGTGTGTGTGACTTCCTTATATGTCTCTTGAAGCTTACATAATTTAAATCCGTTTAAAAACGGTCCAAGAACGCAACGCGTGGCAGCACCCTTAGAACTTTTCTACCATGGAAGTACAGCTGAAGGCTTGTCTGCAAGATGTGGCTTTTGATAATTGCCCAGGATGACTTATTACTGGAGTCTTCATTGTTTTCATCCTCTATTGCAGAAGTTACAACCTGTGTCAGTCTGTTTTAGTCTTTTTGGAGGACGTTCACAATACAGGCGGTCCCCTACTTAAGAACACTCCACTTACATACGACCCCTAGTTACAAACGGACCACTGGATATTGGTAATTTATTGTACTTTAGTCCTAGGCCACAGTGATCCCCTGTAACAGTTATCAATGGTGTCTGTAATGAAGCTTTAGTGTTAATCCTGATTCTTATGACAACCCAACATTTTTAAAATCCATTTGTCACAGAGACCAAAAAAGTTCTGGCTGGGATTACAATGATAAAATATACAGTTCTGACTTACATACAAATTCAACTTAAGAACAAACCTACAGTCCCCATCTTGTATGTAACCCGGGGACTGCCTGTAACCTTATCTACAGATGCTGGTGCTAAACACTGCAGCAGTAACTGGCTGTGTATATGCCTTTGGTACAACAGTGTCCAATAATATCTCGCACGTGTTTTTTATGAAAGCATTTGTTTGACAAGCTGTGTTCAATGCAATTCATAGTCAGTGGGGAAATGTTCCTCCCCAACGTGCAAAACATGTTCTTGTCCCTGATTGCAAGCCTTTAAAAATAAATGCATATGAAGCTCCTCCCCATTGCCTTTGACATGCATTTAAAAACACAGCGTGTGTTTGCTGCCTTAACCCTTTCAGGACCTGGTCCTTTTTTGTTTTTTCATTTTCATGTTTCACTCCCCATGATCAAAAATCCACAACTTTTTTATTTTTCCATGTCCAGAGCTGTGTGACAACTTGTTTTCTGCTTAACAAATTACACTTCATAGAGATGGTATTTATTATTCCATGCCATGTACTGGGAAGCGGGGAAAAAAAATTCCAAATGCAGTGAAATTGGTAAAACAAACGCATTTGTGCCGTATTCTTGTGGGCTTGGATCTTACGGATTTCACTGTGCGCCCCAAATGACATGTCTACTTTATTCTTTGGGTCGGTACGATTACGGGGATAACAAATTTGTATATGTTTTATAATGTTATCATACATTTAAAAAAAATTAAAACCTGTACAAAAAATTTTTTCGGGATTTTGCCATATTCTGGCGCTAATTACTTTTTCATACGTTGGTCTACAGAGCTGTGGGTGGTATAGTTTTTTTGCGGATTTTGATTACGTTTACAATGTTATCGATTTTAGGACTGTACGACCTTGTGATCACTTTTTATAGAATTTTTAATTTTAAAATGACCAAAAAGGGCCATTTTCGACTTTGGGCACGATTTTCCGTTACAGGATTAAACGCAGTGAAAAATAGTTATCATATTTTGATAGATCGGGCATTTTCGGACCTAATGTGTTTATGATTTTTACTGTTTATTTATATTTATATCAGTTCTAGGGAAAGGGGGTGATTTGAGTTTTTAGGGTTTTTTATTATGATTATTTTAACTTTTTTTTAATTTTCACTATTTTTCAGACTCCCTAGGGTACTTTAACCCTAGGTTGTCTGTACGATCCTATCATACACTCACCGGCCACTTTATTAGGTACACCTGTCCAACTGCTCGTTAACACTTAATTTCTAATCAGCCAATCACATGGCGGCAACTCAGTGCATTTAGGCATGTAGACATGGTCAAGACAATCTCCTGCAGTTCAAACCGAGCATCAGTATGGGGAAGAAAGGTGATTTGAGTGCCTTTGAACGTGGCATGGTTGTTGGTGCCAGAAGGGCTGGTCTGAGTATTTCAGAAACTGCTGATCTACTGGGATTTTCACGCACAACCATCTCTAGGGTTTACAGAGAATGGTCCGAAAAAGAAAAAACATCCAGTGAGCGGCAGTTCTGTGGGCGGAAATGCCTTGTTGATGCCAGAAGTCAGAGGAGAATGGGCAGACTGGTTTGAGCTGATAGAAAGGCAACAGTGACTCAAATCGCCACCCGTTACAACCAAGGTAGGCAGAAGAGCATCTCTGAACGTACAGTACGTCGAACTTTGAGGCAGATGGGCTACAGCAGCAGAAGACCACACCGGGTGCCACTCCTTTTAGCTGAGAACAGGAAACTGAGGCTACAATTTGCACAAGCTCATCGAAATTGGACAGTAGAAGATTGGAAAAACATTGCCTGGACTGATGAGTCTCGATTTCTGTGCAACATTCGGATGGTAGGGTCAGAATTTGGCGTCAACAACATAAAAGCATGGATCCATCCTGCCTTGTATCAACGGTTCAGGCTGGGGGTGGTGGTGTCATGGTGTGGGGAATATTTTCTTGGCACTCTTTGGGCCCCTTGGTACCAATTGAGCATCGTTGCAACGCCACAGCCTACCTGAGTATTGTTGCTGACCATGTCCATCCCTTTATGACCACAATGTACCCAACATCTGATGGCTACTTTCAGCAGGATAATGTGCCATGTCATAATGCTGGAATCATCTGACTGGTTTCTTGAACATGACAATGAGTTCACTGTACTCAAATGGCCTCCACAGTCACCAGATCTCAATCCAATAGAGCATCTTTGGGATGTGGTGGAACGGGAGATTCGCATCAGGGATGTGCAGCCGACAAATCTGCGGCAACTGTGTGATGCCATCATGTCAATATGGACCAAAATCTCTGAGGAATGCTTCCAGCACCTTGTTGAATCTATGCCACGAAGAATTGAGGCAGTTCTGAAGGCAAAAGTGGGTCCAACCCGTTACTAGCATGGTGTACCTAATAAAGTGGCCGGTGAGTGTATACTGCCATACTATAGTATGGCAGTATATGGGGATTCTGCAATATGCAGCAAAGACTTACCGGCCATGGAGAGGGCTCAGCGCGTGAGCCCTCTCCTTGCACCCGCAGCTGACCCGTGATGTGCTATTACGTCACGGGTCGTGAACGGGTTAAAGGGTTGTTTCAGGTCTTTACCAGTATTGTTACATTCTTTAAGTATCGGGCACAATCTGTGGGCAAATTTGTCACTTTTTCTTTGAGTTTTGTTTTGCTCCATAACCTTTTTATGGTGACCGGTTGTAAAATGTGTATATTGGGACGATGGGGCATGGAGGAAGGGTCCAGGTAAGGTAAGGGTCTACCATCATAGGATGTGGACAGTATTCATAGAACCCAGTTGTAAATTCTGGGGAAGTCGATGCATCTGATTTAGACTGGATTTGTGAAAAAAAAAGTTTAAATTAGAATTAACGTACACATTTTCATTTCCGAGTAAACTTTTCTGAAAGTCCTCTAGTAGTTTATCTGCCCCAGACCAAAGCAAATGAAAGATCTTCATCAATAATTTGCTCTTGAAAGAGTTTGGATAAAATGCAATTTTGGTCCTCCTCTCTAATTGTCTCCCATTTACCCTTTATGGTCTGTCATTTAGATAGGACTTCCGGATTGATTTCTATGGATCTGATTGATCCATCACTTCTGGGTAAAGCGTCTTGGTTTCCTTAGTGTTGAGGAATGAACTTGGTCACATAGCACTGAAGTGAACACCTTGACATGCTATGAACAGGATGTAAACAGGTTGGCATGGATTTCAGTCCTCTATTCTTTTAACTCCTTGGGGTCCAAGCTGTTGGGCATTTGCAACTTGACGCATAATCACTTTATGTCCCTAATGATGGTGCAGTCAGGACCCACTAAAAGCATATTGTTACCTTTTTCGGTGCCTCTTGTTCTTTGTTTGAGCTAGGTAGCTTTTTAGCTTGGATTCATTAGGGCATAGCCTACAGGAAGCCTGAGGTTGTGCAAGACATGCCCCCTTATCTTCTCATGTGTACAAGCTGCAGGTCTCTTTCGATGGAGTGTGTAGCGCAAGGCCCAATGATGTAAAATTAAAAGAATGTTTGTGCTTTGCTCTATATTCATCTGTCTCTATCTCATACAGGCTTCTAAATAACTATTTGCATCCTGCCTGTTCTATAGCCAGAAGCTATTGTGCTACAAAATAGTGTTTACATATTGTCCTAAGAGTACTTCACTAGCCACATTACCAGGACCACTACCATTGCAGTGGTTTTGAGCTTTTTTTATACTGCTTCACACTGATTTTTAGTGTCCAATCTATGCAGTTCTACAAATGTAGATTTAGCTCTAGCTTTCCTTTGCTGGGCTATGGAGGGACAGAATGGCTGGGTAAGTCAGGCTTTAGCAGTTGGAGGATGTGGTTTTGTCAGCAGTGATAATGGAACAGTCTGTTTTCACAATGAATCTCCAGATCTCCTACCTAAAGCTGGACATAGATGAACAAGTTAGATCGCTATTGTAGCCAACTAATTCATACACATTTACACTTTTTGTGGAGTAGGCCGACTGGGTGCTAAGGCTAATCCATGGTCCTGTAGCCTATTATGTGCCGCTTCCCTGCGCATACCATACTCTTTGACTCTTCATCCCGTGCCTACTCATGCGCAATGACTTCCATCTCACTCTATTGGCATGTGCAGTGCTCCAGAGAAGCTGGCAGCAAGCCAGAAGTTATCGGCAATGTGTGGGCACGGCCTGGAGTTGAAGGGGTATTCTCATTTTGCCAAATTGTTATTGTTTGTACAATAAGTTACATAAAGTATCATGGAAAATTGTATTTCAATTCTTCAATGTTCTCTAAATCTCTGCTTGCTGTCATTCTATAGGAAACTTCTACCGTAGTGGACATAAATCTGACCATTGTCACACAGGTGTGCGGTTTGTTAGTATCTTGGAGAGTAATCAGAGCTGTGTGTTCTAATAAACCCTTCACATGTGTGACATGGTCAGTAAACATAGAAGCTTCCTATATAATGATGGCAAGCAGAGATCTAGAAAACTGTGAGGAATTGATACAGAAAGTATAGTGGAAACTCAATTAATCGAAACTCAATTTTCATCAAACAATAACATTCATTTGCTCCAATGGGAGCACCCATTTAAGAGCTGAAGAGGGAGGCAGCACTTCAGAGGCTGCAGGAGCATGGAGGAGCCTTGGCTCCTAGCGCTCAGCCTTGCTCTTCCGCCCCTTTGAAGTGAATTTACATTATCTAATTTTTTTTGTACTTACAAAAGAAAGTTTTTTTTTTAATTTAAAGAAAGTGTAGGGCAATGAACACAGTGGCCAGTAGGTGACTTTTATGTTTGTATATAAATGTGTTGGTTAAATCCCACCCAGTAAGGTAGCGGTTTCCCTATATCATGGTGCGGCAGCAGGTGTATGAAGAGGGCTCACTGGCTGCACTCCTTTTCATACACACTGGGTGTTTACTGCATAATGGTTCTCTCTTATAAAATGGCCGGGAGTTACTCCATGTCCCACCACCATATTGTGGTAATGAACGCTGAATCCAAGTCGGCTCAATAGCACATGACGCACATGCCCAGATGAAGGCATGGCTTGCTGAAATATGCATAGGGACGATGGTGTGAGACTAAGGCCGCATTCACACGACCATTGGGGGACAAAGGTATGGTCGCAAGCTTGCTAGCATCCATCACTCATAGACTGCACAGAGCGATACGTTGCTGCACACGTGTGGTGGATGAATGGGCATCCGTCAGTGTGACTGCAGCCTAATGATACATGGGTAACATTTAGTAACACCTGGATGCTCTTTGTTTACTTGATAGCTTATTTTTGTGTACATTGACCATTGGTGCAGGTAGCCATGGTGTTGTTTACCCATGTATATGTATCTCCCACCATCGTTTGTTAGGGTGTGTTCCTGAGTCCCCTCTTCCATTTTATATTGGTATCATTTTTAAATAATGTTTTATTTCAAGTGTACAATAAAGATGAATTGATGTATACATTTTATGGATTGTTCTTGTTTATGATTTGGTAGGAATTTATAGTTTCTAAGAAATTCCATAGAGAGATAATGTTACATATACTTTGACTTTTTGATCTTTTTGTTTTGTGTTTTTTTTTTTTTGGTTTGTTATTTTGATTCTAAGCTACAACATGGATTCCTTTACAGGAATTTTCTTCAAAAAGGAACATATTATTATTATTATTATTTTTTTTTTTTAATAACATGTACACTCGCCCCTCACATCTCCAACAGTTGCAATCTTATCCCAGTATGCTGGCGGTTACATGCACACATAGCCTAATGCTTGAGCAGGCACACGGCTGTGGTCAGAGCTGCACTGCTGGCCTATACATACAAACAGATCCAGCACTAATGGGAATGTGAAGAGAGGTTTATGTTCTTTTATTATTTTTAAAAGCCCCCTAGATTTTTATATATCTAGAAATCTCATTCTTGTCTAGAATAAGTTCTCCCTATGGCGCCAAGTCCATGCTGTACTGCAAACTGTAGGTGGTGCTGCAGTGCTCAAGCCTAAATATATGGGTGTCTCTTAAAGCACGGAGAGGCTTCTATACTGCAGCTGTGTAAAATGTGCATGCTAATAATAATATTTATTTATAGAATGCCATTATATTTCCTAGCGCTTTACAAATCATAGGTGTTCAGATATTTAATAGCACTTTTCTTTACAATGCTATAATGCAAGTTTGTAACTTTTTAGAAATGTGTAATATTATGTTTGAGTAATGATGGCTTATTTGTCTTTATAGCCCAGGTCAGGTTTACAGCTCTCAGCGTTGTATAAAATCACAATGTGATGGTGATAGGGGCTCAGAACAGACCAACTGGGTCTGGTTGTACTTATACCTAAAAACATAAACTTTACTCTGCGTTTGTGATCTCTTGCATATTCCTCATCGCGTGTATGCCAAATTATACTACTATATATGCAATGAAATGGTGCCACCCATGTGTATCAATATTATATGACTGACAAAATACCTGTACTCTTAAGGAACCTTAAACAGTTTTGGCTTTCATTTTGTTTTGCGTCCTTGCATTTTGACATCCTTTTTATTTATTTTTTTCACTGTTTTGTAAAATCTTATGTGGGTTGAGTTGTGGATAAGTTGATGGCACTCCATCATGCGGATGTATATATACACGTGTGTGTGTGTGTGTGTGTTTATAGAAAGTAATTATTTTATATTGTGATGAAAGTAGGTTGGTCTAATCACAAGTTTTTAGATAAATGAGCATGTTTTAAGTGTGAAGCACCTTAAGTGTCTTTACTATAATATAGATTTAATGTTTTTACCCATTATTTTCCCCAATTAGGTATTACTGCAGTGCGCTGAAAATCATACAGCATCAGAGAATCTCATTCTCTATACTGATGTGTACGGAACTGCTCTGAGAAGTTTTGCGAATGCGCGGCCTAACCTAACCACAGAATGTGAAGAGGTGTTACTAGTTCTGGAAAGGCTTGTATTGTAAGTTACACATTGTATATTGTGTTTTAACTCTTTAAATAGACCATCCATTTCTTTAAAAATGTTATAGGTCCTGCCTGTCAAAGGCCATAGTATTGTTTTTAGCTAATGACACCAGTTGCTAGAGACCGCGCACATACACTTGTTTTTAAGAATTGCACTTAACTTTAGTGTACATTGAATGTTAATAAAATATACACATGCCCCACACACAAGTATATTTAAGGTGCACCAGATTTTGTGTGACCTTATCCAATATCAAGCTATATGTCTCATTTGTATATTGTCATGTTTTCCACCCAGGAGTTGTTTTGAAGTGATTCTTTCTATGACTGAAGATGACCTTTTAAGTGATTTTGGGCTGCGATTTAAAAAGTCTGTTATGGTAAGTCGTAAATGTAGCTAAAGCAAATTCTCTTTGGACAGTGGGAAGGTGTATTAACCCCTTGAAGCTGAGCCTATTCGTCACCTTAATGACCAGCATTTTTATTGTCCTCATCCTAAGCCTCTCATTTTTTAATTTTTTTCCATCACTATATGTGGGGTTGTTGTTTTTATTTTCTTAGCAGGTTCGGTTGCCCTTATCAGGTTATATTTGTATTCAAAGCCAGAAATATTGAGCACCTCATTAGTTTCGACTTGCATACAATTTCAACTTAAGAACAAACCTACGGACCCTATCTTGTATGTAACCAGGGGTCTGCCTGTATACATAAATGCATAAAATAGACATGGTAGGGAAAGATGCAGCACTCACTGTAGTAAATCTTAAAAATTTTTATTGGTGCATATAGGAGTTACAGGACGTCGACATGCGGCTGGGGCGACGGGCTGTTTTGCGCTGCAAAGTGCTTTCTCTAGAGGCTAGCCGCATGTCTATGTCCTGTAACTCTTATATGTACCAATATAAGTTTTGAAGATTTGCCACAGTGAGTGCCTCATCGTTCTCTACCATGTCTACTTGACTCTTGAAATATATTGTTTCTGAGCACCTCCGGCTTCCTGTGACTGTTACAAGTGCCGTTTAGAGCTCCATGGACCTTTTGGTTGTGTTTGGAGTGTAATGTGAGTTTATAGAGCAGTGCCAATGCTGTCCTTTCTTCCCCGATTTATATAAATGCATAAAATGCCCCCACCATCATAATAATGAACAAAAGACTATGTAA
This sequence comes from Engystomops pustulosus, assembly GCF_040894005.1. Lineage (NCBI taxonomy): Eukaryota > Metazoa > Chordata > Amphibia > Anura > Leptodactylidae > Engystomops > Engystomops pustulosus. The sequence continues at coordinate 137,449,679 of NC_092412.1, read as the reverse complement.
AGGGACAATGAGGGTGTAAATGATAATTGTGCCATGTTTGTGGTACATAAAACTTATTGAATAACCTTTTAATATTGTTTTGTTACTTAGTAAAGTTTTCATGCTACAGAACTTTGCATGTCTTCAACCAATGGATAATATCTGAGCTTTTTAAATTTAGGATTCCCAGGGCATATTATCAGAGTTTGGACAAGGCAATTTGCAGTTGCTGGTTGATAACATCAAGCATGGCAATGCCTGGCAAAATCCAGTTCTTGTGAAAATCCTATCTCGTCAGATAGTGGAGCCAGAAGAAGGTGAGGATCTCGGGCAATTTTCTGCTGTTTGTGAAGAATATTTGTGAACATAAACATTAACTGCTTATAATTATCTAGGGAATGTATGGCTATTCCCTACAGAGAGAATAGCCTCTATGGAAAGTAGCTTGCCCATAATGAGAGTACAAAAACATCCCGTATGTGACAACTCATGTAAAGGTCTCCAAAGTGAAATGCTAATGCTGTCACTTGCCTGATCACAGTACATGGATTCAGAGCTATTCTAAGGCCTAAAAGAGGGTAGGCCCTGGAATAGCTCCCCATAAAACATTACATCAAGTGGAATATCCTATTTAGTTCTGTTCTTTTGTTTAAAGTTGATGTATATTTTTCTCTACTCCAGTTTCTAGTTGGATGTCACAGGAAGGCCCCTGTTTTCTGCAGATGCGCATTAAACATTTAATGAAGACAAACTGCATAGAGCAAGCAATGCTCCTATCAAAAATTGGTTCTGAATCAGCAGAGACCTCAAGTGATTTCTTTTTCCGGCAGTCCTTTATCACATGCCTATGTACAATGCTGCCAAATGAAGAAGCTTTTAAAGAGGTATAAATGTGATGGTTTTATTTATTTATTTTTTTTTTTACAAGACATAAATATGTATGTTTATATCATTAGGATTGGGTTAGATCAATGCATTCCCACCCATCATATGCAGTGGCCACTAAAACTACATAGTGTATGAAACTGTAAGCAGTCAGCTTTATATAAAGCTCTATCCTTTTACTTGAATGTCTGGTTCCAGCTCCATCCACTGTATGGATTCCGTTGCTGCTGCAACTGCTTGGTAGAGGTGCAGAGCAGAAGTGCCTCTGAATACAAATAGAATAGAATGCTTTATTGTCCCCATAGGGGAAATTGACTTTGTCACAACGACAACAGCAACACCTCCATTCATGATCACAATTACACATATATACAAAACAGTGAGATACAACGTACATATACATATAAATAATAACAATTATTATAAAAGAGTCAATAAAAAGGAGAAAAACACAATGGTTACAGATATTAATTACTAATTACTTGCCCATGTTAACTAGTACAATTGCCCTAGGTATAAAGGAGTTTTTAAAACGATTCGTTCTACATTTCATATGCAGAAACCGGTCACTAAATGTGCTACGTTGACCCATCAGTGTGTTATGTAATGGGTTTTTCTCATTACATACAATGGACTTAAATTTGGAGAGCATACGCGCACACAAGATTGACTCCCAATCCTCTGTCTTAGTGCCAAGTCAGTCGTGCGAGCATTGTTTCCCCAACATACCACCGCATAGAATAAAACACTTCCAATTACAGACTGGTAAAAGGACAGCAACATCCTACGGTCCACATCAAAAGACCTGAGCGATCTTAAAAAGTACAGTCTCCCAGACGCCTTTTTATACAATTTCTCTGAATTTATATGCCACAATAACTTATCATCCAGATAAACACCCAGATACTTATAGTTTGTGACGCGTTCCACTGCGACACCCCTAATCTTTGTAGGCTCACCATCAGTATCACGTTCTTTTCGGAAACTGATTACCATTTCCTTGGTCTTAGATAGATTCAATTCCAAGCCATTTGTGTCGCACCATTCCGAGAACAGGTCAATGGTCGACCAATACTCAGACAAATCTCCCTCTTTTATACACCCAATTATCGCAGTGTCATCCGAATACTTCTGCAGGAAACACTCACTTCTATTTTTTTTAAAATCTGCAGTGTAGATGGTAAATAGAAACGGGGCAAGAACAGTCCCCTGTGGGGCTCCAATGTTACTCACAACCACATCCGACACCGTGTTTCCAATTTTCACTTTCTGCGGTCTTAATATCAGATAATTAAAGATCCACTGAATTAGGCCAGAACCAACCCCCATTTTCTCCAATTTCTGACATAAACGTTTCGGGATAATCCTGTTAAAAGCACTCCCAAAGTCGAAGAACATTATCCTAATCTCAGACCCCGGCTCGTCCAGATGCATGTATACCCTGTGAAGCATGTAAAGAATCGCATCCTCCACACCCAGACGTGGTTGGTATGCAAATTGTAGAGGGTCAAGATACGGTTCAACTACTTCAGCCAGATGTCTCAAAATAAAACGCTCAAAAACCTTCATAATTATCGGTGTTAACGCTATCGGGCGGTAGTCATTTGGTTCTCTCGGAGCCCTGACCTTTTGTACCGGAATAATACACGACGTCTTCCATAACGTAGGAACCACAGCAGCTGAAATACTACGATTAAACAGTTCACAGAAAACAGGACCAAGTTCCTCAGAGCACATTCGAAGGATCTTCGCGCTTACACAGTCCGGACCTGACGACTTTCTAACCTTTAATTTCTTTAGTTCACCTATTACATCCTCTGCCAGAATTGAGAAACCAACATCATTATTGGCCCTATTTCCCAATCCATCATCATCTTCGTCAATGTCCCCATCACAATCGGAACATGGGTTCCCTTCCCCTATACTAAACCGATTAAAAAAGGAGTTCAAGGCATTTGCATTATCTCTATCCCCTGAAAACCCCCCCGTCTTTGCTTGCATCCCTGTTATTAATTTCATACCCTTCCAGACCTCGCTGACCTGGTTGGCAGCCAATTTGCCTTCCAGTTTCTCTTTTATATCTATTTTTACATTCCCGAATCATAACTTTAACCTGCTTCAGTGAGTCCCTATACAGGTCCCCATCCTTTACCTGGAATGCTTTATGTTTCTGCTTCAGCAGAACTTGAAGCTCTTTAGTAACACATGGTTTAGAATTAGGGTATTTCCTAATAGTCTTAACTGGCACTATAGAACCCACACAGAAGTTAATGTAATCAGTCACCGTGTCCACACACATGTTAATGTTCCCTTCAGACTCACTAAAGAACAGGTCCCAATCTGTTGTCAAAAAGCATGACTGCAATTCACACTCCACTTCCTCAGACCACACATTGACCTGGAAAGAACTAATCGGTTTACTGTGTCTCACCGAATAGTACTTGGGGTATAACAGGGTTAAATTATGGTCAGATCTTCCTAACGGGGGCAGAGTAACTGGGCGATAAGCATCTTTAACATTGACCAACAACAAATCCAGGACATTCTCTCCTCTGGTCGGGTTGGTGACATATTGCCAGAACTTTGGAAATAGTTTTTTCCCGTCCACGTGATTAAAGTCACCCGTGACGATTATCAAACCATCTGGGTACCTAGTTTGCATATCTCCAGCCACCACTTGCAGAGTGTCACCCGCAGTTTCTCTATTTGCAGAAGGGGGGATATATGTGACAATCACCACAACTACTGTAAATTCCCTTGGTAGATATATAGGTCGAATTGCTACTACCAAAATTTCAATGTCCTTACAACAATGCTGACCACGAATCGTTACCTGTCCCTTCGGACACCAAGAATCGTTGGTATATACCATTACACCCCCACCCCGGCATTTACCACTTAGCCCAGACCTGTCCAGCCTAAAAAGACTAAACCCTGGCAGGGACACCGATGCATCAGTGATATTTTCGTGCAGCCATGTCTCTGAAAAACACAGCAAACAGCAGTTGGAGATGGACTTTTTATACCTAACTAGGCTTTGCAGCTCATCAATTTTATTCACGATGGACCGGACATTCCCTGTCAGTATGGAGGCAATAAATGGTTTCATCCCTCTCTTTGATATTTTACACTTTCTTCCGCCCTTACAACCCCTATACGGTCTCATCACTTCTTTCGGTACCCATGGTCTTCTGAAACAACCCTTTGGAATTCCTTTCTTAATAACAATTAACATGTATCTTGACCACACAATTCTTAAATTCCCCTTATCCAACCCGTTTATACTTCTCACTATAGGTTCTATCCCATCAGCACGATTACAGACATTACTGTTATACCCAACCTTATACTGCTCAAGGTTACTGGTGTTAATACAATTAATCCCCCTAACATCTTCAGAGGGTGACAATACGGATGCAGATCGGCTGTACCCTAGCCACTTCAGAGTTTCTTCACAACTAGGTTCATGCACCAAACCGTAATCCTCGGACCTGGCCAGACAAGGCAGAGACCCATAATCGGAGTTTTTACCATATACCCATTTAGGAGCTAGCGGTACCCAGTCTGACCCCTTTGGGATCCCATCACTGGCCATAGTATAGTCCGTCTCGGTTTTAATCCAGTGGCAGCTACCCGAACATTTCCTGTCCTGAGTACTCCCGTTTGAGAACCGAGGGAGCTCATACTGATAGCCGACAGGCCCCATACAGGGGGAGGTTACATCCCGGAAACCAGGATCATCCCTAACCCCCCAATTAGCCAAGACATTCGGGCGACCACCATTGCCCCCCAGGTACTGGTCTCTCCAAGGGCTCTTACCTTTACTGCCGTATCCAGAGTCCAAGGCTACGCGCTTTCCATCAGGGCACCCTGCGTCTCCAGATTGCCATTCCGGTACATCCAAATTCAATGTAGAGTCCCGCGTCGATATAGAGTCCTGCATCAGTATAGAGTTCTGCATCAGTATAGAGTTCTGCATCAGTATAGAGTTCTGCATCAGTATAGAGTTCTGCATCAGTATAGAGTTCTGCATCAGTATAGAGTTCTGCATCAGTATAGAGTTCTGCATCAGTATAGAGTTCTGCATCAGTATAGAGTTCTGCATCAGTATAGAGTTCTGCATCAGTATAGAGTTCTGCATCAGTATAGAGTTCTGCATCAGTATAGAGTTCTGCATCAGTATAGAGTTCTGCATCAGTATAGAGTTCTGCATCAGTATAGAGTTCTGCATCAGTATAGAGTCCGGTAGCAGGTCTGTTGGTCAAACAGCAGCAGCGGGACTGTTGGTCAGACAGCAGAACAATAGACAGCGGGTCTGTTGGTCAAACAGCAGGAGCAGTAATCAGCGGACTGATGGTCAAAAACAGCAGGAGCAATAAACAACGGGGCTGTTGGTCAAAGACAGCAGGAGCAGTTAGCAGCGGGTCTGTTGGTCAAACAGCAGGAACAATAGACAACGAGTCTGTTGGTCAAACAGCTGGAGCAATAACAGCGGGTCTGTTGGTCAAACAGCAGGAGAAGTAAGCAGCGGGTCTGTTGGTCAAACAGCAGGAGCAGTAAGCAGCGGGTCTGTTGGTCAAACAGCAGGAGCAGTTAGCAGCGGGTCTGTTGGTCAAACAGCAGGGGCAGTTAGCAGCGGGTCTGTTGGTCAAACAGCTGGAGCAATAACAGCGGGTCTGTTGGTAAAATGGTCAAACAGCTGGAGCAATAACAGCGGGTCTGTTGGTAAAATGGCAGAAGCGATAGGAAGCAGGTCTTTTGGGCAAACAGTAGGAGCGATAGGGAGGAATTCTGTTGGTCAAACAGCGGGGACAAATAGGCAATAGGTCCTTTAATCAAACTACAGAGACAGTTGGCAGCAGGTCCATCATTCAAACAGAAGGGACAGTTGGGAGCAGGTCCACCAAACAGAAAGGACAATCAGCAGAAAGGACAATCAGCAGAAAGGACAATCAGCAGCAGTAGTTCAGTTGATCCCACAGCATAGGCAGTGGCAGCCAGCCGGAACAATCGGGGCAGTAGGCATCCAACACAGTCGGGGCAGTAGGCATCCAATAACAGCGGTAGAAGACTGCAGCCCGACGTCCAAATCCTCAGCAGCCCGCCGTCCCCTACCTTCGGGCACCAGGCTCCACGGTCCCAGATACGGAGCGGCACCTCAATCCGGAGCGGCACCTCAACCCGGAGCGGCGCATCAGCCCGGTGCGGTACCACGATCCGGTACCGCATAGGTCTATGAGATGTTCAACAATTGTGTTCTTAAAGGGGTTGGCTGAAATGGTAAAAGAATATACATATATGGTCAGAAAGGGGCTGCATAAACATTTACTTACCTACGTGGTCCCTCCTGGTGTCCCATGCTCTCTCGAACAACCCCTTTAATAATATCTGTGTGAGGAGTCTGTTTAAACCTGGATTACCATTAGTTGAATACCAGCTGAGAATAAATAGATTCCCAAAAATTTAGCATTTACTAATGTGATGAAGTATCTTCAAGATCTATTAAACGTTCTAATTTTATCATACAGATTTCTAAAATGGATGGAAAGGATGTTTTGGATACAATATGTAACATGGAATCTGAAGGACAAGTAAATGCTGCCTTTATTCTTTGCACCACTTATCTTACACAACAACTACAGAATGAAGTAACATCTTTTTCTTGGTAAGTGGTTCTTTTGCGGCACTGAAATGCAGCTCAGTTCGCAGCTTCTTTGTTTGTCCCCACCCCCACCCCTGCTATGAATTCTCGGTTGGCAATTGATTATTGTGTTCTAGTTTTAAAGTGTAAAACTGCCATTTTTTCTTAAACATGTATGGCAGACCATTTAAGGAAATTTTATAATAGTACTTAATTTTGTAATTTCGCTTTTGCTGAAAGGGACGCTTGCTAAGTAGCTGGTCAAAAATGAAAGACGTACTGAATGACTGACTTGAGTTTTAGAAGACTTGGCCATACAGGACAATGCTTTGTCACTTGATTAACCAAATCTTCCTGTCCGATAAATCGGTAGAAAAAAACAGGGTTATGAAAAGATGCAATACCAAAATCAGACAGATGTCTTAAGAATTAGATGTTCGTTATTCTCTTAATAGTGGACTACACATTTCAAGAGTGTAAAGAGTAAATATCCCTGAAAGAAACTGGGATGTATGTCCTGATCCTTAGTAGGGAGATTGTAGATTTGGCGTGTGTATGAGCGGCACTCCAAATCCAGAGTTTGCTGTGCGCAAGCTGAACATAAAGTGTCTGGGTAGAGAGTTAGGTGACACTGCATCAGACAGTCTACTGCTGAATATGAATGTGACCTACCAAATTTATTCCTGGGCTGTTCAAGTTGTGCACTTTTCCAGCATAGCGCAGAACTTTGTAGCAACTGGTTAATCCTAGTTGTGTAACAAAACTGGAACGCCCCAGATATGCCACAAGCTCAGCTAAATATGCAATTTTGTTTTCCAAGGTGGGAAATGGAAAACAATACAAGAAGCCTAATAACATGATGTGGGATTAAGCCAAATCAGTATATCTATTCCAGAATAGATATTCTTGTAAGTCATGCTTAGTGTTAAGAGGCCTGCCTTTCAAGGTAGCAAAAAGGGGCATTATTTTCCATTTTCTACCTTGGAAAACACATTTGCATACTTCCCCAGGATCCTCTAGTGGAGCATCAATGGCTTCAAGTCTCCATGTGCCTGTAAGGCGGCCTTAATTGGCAAACTTTCAATAAGGAAAACTCTTACCTCTTGATACAGACTTGGCCACAAAGATTAGTCAACCCTGGTTTAACCCTTCTGATGATGGTGGCATCTCTGAAGTTAGATTTCACCACCTTACTTTTTGGGTGTTTTTCTGCAAGTTCCTTAATATAATGGATCTATTTTTCAGGGAGCTGACTTTGTTTTGGAGTAAACTGCAGCGAAGAATTGATTCATCTCTGAATACTTTCCTTGAAAGATGTAGACAGTTTGGTTCCATTGCTAAGACTTGTCAGCACTTATTCTTCCTTATTAAAGTTGTACATACAGAGGTAAGTGATATAATTTTGCTTCTAAAAGATCAATTCGCTAGTGAAGCATGGACCAGTTTTTAAACTTCCAGGAACTTTCTCTTCTATTCTAAACGTTTGTATGCACTGTGATATAATGAATCTGAAACATCTTGTGTTATCCTTTCCTCCTTATTGTACTTAATACCCAGTTTTTTTAAATTAAGTTATTCCATGACTACCAGCTGATCTCCCTTCAACCAAAGGATTTTTTGCATGTTGGGAATAGATTGTCGGATCCTCATTTTCCTTGTCATTTGCCATGAAGGGGATTGTCTGAGCACCCTCATACATTTTTAAGATGTTTGGCCATCACACTTTCATTGGTCTAGAAAGCACCTTTTAAATAAAATATCAAACAACTTACAGGAAATAAAGCATGGTAAACCTTTGCCACTTAATTATTGATCCAGGCACTGTGAGTGTGGTAATCTGCTTATTTGTCATCCTCCTTCCTTCTAAAATGAATTTTTAATTATAAAATGGTCCCAACCTGCTTCTACTCCGCGCTCCCCTTCCCTCTGCCTGATGTAATCTCACTGCAGCACAGAAAGTTTCAGCACACGGTGAGAGTGGGGAGCACTCCTTGCACATTGTAACAGCCTGTGAATCTACAGCACAGTTTGGCTCTGGAAACTGCCCCAGTAGCCTTTTAGGCTCATTAGTATAATTTTAAAAGTTGATTTTAGAAGGAAGTAGGCCATGAATAACAAATCTAAGAGGGTTACCACAGTCCGTGTTGGGATTCATGAGTAAGTGTTCCTGGTTTATCCATGCCTGATTGTGATGGTTCATTTAATTTAATGTACACAGAAGCTGTAAATGTGTGAGATGAAACTATGCCTTTCAACTTTTGGTTAGGGTGAGCATTTCAATGAAGTTGTTAACATTTTTGTTTTGATATTTTTGATCTAATCTACAACTTTGTCTTTTAGGCTGGAGATGATGGGGTGCCCATTTCGATCATGTTATGTATAAGAGCACTTCAGCTTACATCAACGGAAACTGATGCAACCAAATCTTCTGTCTGCAAAACAATCGCATGTCTCTTACCAGAAGATTTAGAAGTAAAACGGGCTTGTCAACTCACAGAGTTCTTATTTGAACCAACATCTGAAGGCTTAAATACATTGGAAGAACTGTATCTTCAGCCTGATCAAAAGCATGTTGAGGAATCTAGTGTCATTTCTAACTCCCTACGCTGTGAACTCTTGCTTGCACTGAAAAGTCATTGGTCCTTTGACCCTGAATTCTGGGCCTGGAAAACCTTAAAAAGACATTGCCTAAAACTTCTCGGTAAAGAGGTTTCAGAATCTGAGGATGATGGTGACCCCTCCGTGAATGAACCAGATATTTTAAATGGGGCATTGGACAGCTATGATATACTATCTGAACATAAAGAGGACCCACAAGAAAATGCTTCCAATGAAACCGAGAGTATTAAAATGAAAAAACCAATCGGATCATCTGAAAGATCCAAACGATGGCAACAGTACAAATTTGTATGTCTTATTTGTAATAAGGAGGTTATTGAAGCAAGGATTCTTCACCATGCCAGAATGCACTTTGATGATGGTGTTTATTCATGTCCTGTGTGTGTGAAAAAGTTCAGAAAGAAGGAAGTGTTTGTCCCTCACGTCATGGAACACATGAAGATGCCCATGAGACATCGACCTAAAAAGAAACAAGAAATCTTTGCACTTAGGGCAGATGTTGATTGTGAAGATGAAAATGATTCTGCTGGATACATTACTTTTAGGACAATAAGAGATAAAAATCTACAAGACAGAGATGTATATCCTTGTCCTGGAACTGGCTGCTCCAGAGTTTTTAAGCAGTTTAAGTATTTAAGTATTCATCTTAAAGCTGAACATCAAAATAATGATGAGAATGTGAAGCATTATTTGGACTTGAAAAATATGCGAGAGAAATGTGTTTTCTGTCGGAGGCATTTCATCTCAAATTATCACTTGCGGCAACACACAAACATTCACTTGGGACCTCTGCCATTCATGTGTGCATCTATAGACTGCCACGAAAGGTTTAAATCTATTAATGAACTGCTTCACCACAAACAAATCCATATGGACCCTCAGTATAAATGTGAGCTAGAAGGATGCCACCTCGTGTTTGGTGACTTGGGCCTGCTTTACCATCATGAAGCTCAACATTTTCGAGATGCTGCATACATATGCACTTTTCCACGTTGCAAAAAGTTTTACTTTTGTCGATCTGACCTTCAAGATCACATTGCTACACATGTAGCTTGCACGGTTGACGGTCATGAAAGTAGAACTGAATTATTGAAAGACCTAAGAAAAGAGAATGAAAGACCATTTGGCACCGATACCAGTTCCATACATTTTCCTTCACGTTTAGCATTGCTCCCAGGAACAGAATCCAGGCCCAAAGAGCATGAAGATAAAAACTTAAGATATTCAAGCAGTGCAGAAGTATGCGTTTATCATGGATTGAGTTCAGACTGTAGCTGTAAACGGGAAAACGATGGTCAAGTTGATTGTGATGGTCTCGGAAAGCCTATGGTAAAGTACAAAAACAGCTCAGACAAACTTAGTAGTGAAAGCCCGTACAGTTCCTTTGTTAAAGAGGAGGAAGTTAACACAAGACAAGTGTCTGAGCCATTATGCGACCCTACCAATGAAGAGACCAATATCAAACAAGAAGAAAATCCTTCATCTGACAGCTGTCACAGCTCTGCAACTTCTGAGGACTCTTTGTATGAACTTCTTAAGGGCTTGCAACAGCTCAATTTAAAAACCTCCAATTCCACCATACTCAGCTCTTCTCCTCAAGGTCAGGAATCGGTGGCCTGTAGTTCTAACAGACTTCCACTTGCTCAAAAAGGCAAAAACCTGAAGCAAGAAAAAGGGTTGAGCCAGTACTTATCTCGCTTATCAGCCAAACCATTTATTTGTGAGCTTCTGGGTTGCAGATCTGCTTTTGTTACAAAAGCTGCTTTGTTGTTACATTATGTCAAAAAGCATCAATATACAAAAGAAAATGCGCTTAAATTTAGCATGTTCCAAAAGAAATATTCTCCTTTTGAGTGCCATATCTGCCAAAGACACTTTACAAGAAGAACTTTGCTTCGTATTCACTATAAGCAAGAACATCAGATAAGCAAAGAAAGAGGAAGGTCAGGCCCCGGAAAGCTAGATGGTAAAAAACTTAAAAGTCGTATTATAAGTCAAAGACGTGCAGAGTGCTGGAAGAAATTCCATTTAAGTGGGTCTAATAGTAGTCTGAACCTGACCTCTTCAACCCAGGATGATGTTAATTCTGAGACTTGTGGGGAGTCATTGTCTGATGAAACAGATGCTGGAAATGTGCTTGATACTCCAAGAGAAGATGACTTTACAGGAGGTGAGGGAAGAGGTAGCAGGCGAGTGGTAGCTCAAGGGAAGTTGTGCTACATTCTAAATAAATATCACAAACCCTTTCACTGCATTCATGAATCATGCAATTCTTCTTTCACCAGCCAGCGGGGCTTGGTTCGCCATTATCAACTCGTACATCAGTATAACAGGGAGTCTTTATGCTTGGAAAAGGACAAGGAACAGAAGAGAGAGTATGGAAAAGTTAGAAGGATATATACTTGTAAATACAAAGAATGCAGAAAAAGTTTTATTTGTTTCCGAGCCTTGGCAAAACATTACAAAGAATTTCATGAACAGGGTGAGAGCGATGAGCGGGAGTTCGATGCCTTTGAGACAGAAAACCACTTAAAATCTGAGGAGGAGGAGGAGAGTGAAGATAGTGAAAGTGACGAATCTGAGATTTACTGTGACGTTGAAGGCTGCAATGCTGTTTTCAGAGATCATACCAATTACACCCGACATATATTGTCCCGCCACAGAAAGTACAATCTCTATGAGGGCAGAAGGAAGCGGAAAAAAAAAGAGGAGGAATTGGATGAAAACTATATTGAGCCAAAACGGTTCAAAAAGAAAAAAATAAAGGGTAAAAATCAGGATTCCACTGCAAAAAAAGATGAAGTTGATGCAGTTGAATACAAGTCCAGAGAAGAAGCATTGCAAATGTGTGCCCAAAATGTTGAATCTACGCAATATCCGTGTATGCTTCATGGCTGCTCATCAGTTGTAAAGCTGGAAAGTAGTATCGTACGACATTACAAACTCACACATAATTTGAGTGCTGACTACGTAAGCGATTATTTATCAGAGCTAGTATATTGTGTTAAGAATTTTCCAAAGGGGAGAAAGCGGTCCAGTTTAGAAGATGAACCTAGCCCTAGATTGACTTTACGTAGTGATATCCACCGCACTGCCAATGGAACGCATGAATCTTTGAGGAACTCAAATGGTGATCTGAGAAGAAATGGTCCTGTGGAAATATCAAATTTTAAGGAGTCTGATATACGGCCCATCCGTAAATCTGAAGACCGACTTGCCAATTCTAATGAAAAAGAGAATGTCTCTTATACAGGTCTTCAAACAGGATGCAAAATTGAAAGCAAAGCAAGTTCTCCACGGCAACCTATTGGGTCTGTTGCGCTCTCCGCTCAAAAAGAAAACCGGCAAGAACAAATACAGATAGCAATTGGACTTCAGAACTTTAAGCCAATGGGCTTTGAGTCCTCCTTCCTAAAGTTTTTGCAGGAGAGTAAAGACACAGATGATGAATTTGATGAACTTGAATGGGATTACCCCAAAAAGTGCACAAACCAGAATTCATTGCGGAATCGAAAGCGATCCTGTAAAGATCGAAATGACCAGCAAATATGCTTGTCCCTGGGCAAGAGTGCAGCATCCGAACTAACTTTACAAAATTTAAGGACAATGTTGGACAAAGCGTTGTCGGACTGTGGTGACCTGGCTTTGAATCAACTCCACCAACTTTATCAGAAGCCAGTTGTTGTTTTGGAGCGCTCCAACTTTACAGCTCCTCTAATAGATCTGTTTTCCAATAAAAAAAATGATAAACTATGTGTGGGGATTTCATGATTCCCCATTTCCTCTCTCCCCATGAAATATTTTTCCAGTGTTATTTTGAGGGATCTTATCAGAGTGACACCGAAGGATTGTTAATAAGAGTTGTACCATATAGACATTTGTGCAATTAGATGTAACATTTCATGAATGTATTTATGTGTTCACAATCTTTGGTTGATCTTCCCAGCAGTTAAATGTACTTGGTGCTAGGACATCAATATACCGGGGCTTCCTTTGACAGTAAATGTGCATGATTGTCTGGAAGTTTGGGGTGTTACAGGATTTCATACTTGAATGAATTTGCACTTACTGTGCTCTGTGTAATATATTGTACACTACGACCTCTTATATTTTTTTGAGTTCTGTTTCAATAAATGAGAATTTCACCTGTTTTGATGGAGCATTCCGACTTTTTAAAATCTATTTTTTTACTATAACATAAGGCTTTAAATATTTTTTGCAAAAGTCCTTTTTTCCTTTCTCAAATTGATATGCTTTAGAAAGGTCTGTGTCTTCTGCACTGAGTGTAGGCTTAGGATGACATCTTTATTTTATTTTTGTATTGTTTAATTAGAACATCCATTGATTGACACTTCGTTAATGCACTGTGGACATTAATAATAAATATTTTTTTTTTTGCAGTTTGAGGATGTATGTTTATGTAAAGAATTTAGGAGGAAATGTAATTTTTTTTCTTACAGAAATTTGCTTAAAGTTAGAACTTGTCAAGGTATTAATAAAATCCATTAAATCTTCTGTAGGTTTACTTGTGGGTTCCAGAATGGCCTGGCACTGCCTTTTGCTTGCAATGCTAAGAATCGGTAATATATAATATACCTGTGCATTGTGTTCATGACAGAAGGTTGCTTTTTATAAAATCTCAAGACAAAATTACAAATAAGCCGCAATGGCACTCATTGGTGTACACATAATCTGACACCTAACTAGAATCTGAGCATAGGTGACAAAGTTTTGGCTTTTATACAAAGCCTGGTGGGGAGGCCTGGTTTCAACCCTTCATTGATCAGATATTGATGACATGGGCCGCTTGCATGTTGTGGGTATGAGATTTAAAAAAATGAAAATAAAACTGTTTATTAACACAACACCTCCCCCCCCCCCCCCCCAATAAAGTGATGTTTACACAGTGTACATTATTTATTTATTTTAAAGCTGCTAAAGGGCGAAGGAACGTGCATCCAGTCAGAATTTGCATGTGGTAATAAAGGACATTAAAGGGAACCTATCAGGAACATCTACCCCTCCCAACCGAAGGTCCTACCTTTTAGTGTGGCAAGTTGCTCTGCGTGATAATGATATGAGTCATAGGCTCCTATGAAATATAAAATTAATCCCCACCACTCTGTAATCCTATGAATTATGAGTCAACAGGGTGTTCCTGAGCTGAGTCAGCCTGTATACACCTCCTGCACATATCATTCATATCCGTTTCTGCGCTGTCACTTAGTGGGAGGTGTGTTTCCAAAAGGACAGAAGTAAGGGAATGTTGCAGCCTGACTGCACTCTGGAAAAAACAGCCTTTAAGGAGAACCCGTCATGCAAAATAACCCCCCCTAAACTAAATATATTTTCATAAACTGCCATTAGAAAGCATTGCCTCTATCCCTTCATTGACCCTCTACATGCCTGTAAACCTAAGCAATGAGGTCCTAAAGCTTCATGCAAATGACATGTGAAATGGCCAATGAGTCATTAGCATATTCAAGCTGTCCAGCTTATTCATGAGTGGGAGGTACAGCCACACCCCCATTGCTTGATTGACAGCTGCTCCATGTGCTTGCTGATGGCCATGCCTCCTGCAGCCTGTGTGTGTGTATGTGAAAGATACAACAGCTCCAGGCAGCCATGTTATAGCACAGTGGTGGCAAACCTATGGCACGGGTGCCAGAGGTGGCACTCAGAGCCCTCACTGTGGGCACCCAGGCCACATTGCCCCAACAAGTTCACCAGACACTACTCAAAGAATCTACCTGCAGTCACAGGCAATATAGATGGTGCTCTCAGCATTATTTTAAAGCAAGACATCCTTGGCTTCTTCGGACTGTAGAAAGAGTGAGAAGGTATGGACAGGGGTGGTTTATCGATGTAGGTCCTTCTTCTGTTGAATTTGTGGTAGAACAGAGAGCAATAAGTTACTGCTTAAATTGCTGTTTTAGGACTTTGCAATAAATAAATGGGTTTTGGTTGTAATTTGGGCACTTGGTCTCGAAAAAGTTTGCCATCACTGTTATAGCAGAACATGTCAGGTACTTGTGTAGCTGATGTCTGTGTATCACACATGTGTATTAGGAGGATTTCTGCAGTTGGTATGGCATTATATATTTTTTTTTTACACTGCTACTGCTACCGCTTTTGTGAATCATGTCTAGTGGTTTGACTCTTCTCTCACACTCCCTTATTTTGACTGACAACTCTGTGTCTCTTTAAATCACTGACCTTCCTCCTTGTACTTAGGGACTGTCTGATAATATTCATCTACAAATTTATAAAGCTCTCTTTACTTATAGGAAATATTGCAAACATTTTTTACATTGTGACATCATCGCACATCCTTTAGCATTCTAACAATAGTAAACTGTATACCATTTATATGATCACATGAGTACACAGCAGCCTCCATGGATGATGAGGAGGAGTTGAACTGTTGTGTTGCTGTGACTTAATGTGGTCTGATACAGTACGAATACAGTTTGCTATTGTCAAGAGGCTAAATGATTACATAACTGGTCACATGACATGAACTGTGACCAGTGAGGCAGCATAAGACATTGGGAGGGGCCGAATGAGCAGGGCACGCCCCTTTTGATACCAGGGAATATAGGATAAAAGGTGATTTATGGGAATGTGAGGGGAAACTATTTTTAGCTAAAAGAAGGGGGTCAGTCAGTTAATAGGGCTCTCTAGGAACCTGTCACTGGCTGTATATGTGCAAATGTGCTGACAAGTTCGCTTTACCCGCTTCACACACTGCGTCAGATATATTGGGCCGGCATCAGGATACACGGGTGCTGGCTGTAACTAACATCCAACATCCCATTGTAACACTCCCAGTCAGAGTGGGCTCCTATTGCGGGTTGTCTAAGAAGCTTTTCCCTCTGCATCAACGTCTTTCAGGTATTCAATGTAGATGTGGGACAGTACCTTAAATCTGGTAAGCGATGTAATAACAAGGTAAGATCATCAGGTTCTCCATGTGTCACTGGCTCTGCGATGTTCACGTGGATCCCATGTTTCCACTTGCGGTGTGCAGCGGGCGGCTGTGTGAGTTACTATTTCCTCCAGATGGAAACTCGATCGCAGCCCTTTTGGTTCCGCTTTACTCCGTAGTGGTCCGTATAGGAAAGAAAGGGATACGGAAAAAATAGTGCAGCAGAGCTTCTATTTAGTGAAGAAAATGTTTTAATATTATACTCACAAAAGTAGATTAAAAAACAGGCCTTAAAAATAGATTGTGGTGCACGTTCGGCGTCAATACCCGACTCGAGTTTTGCCAGTAGCGGCTTCTTCCGGGGTGTCCTATTGCGGGTGTCTTACTCATTAAATTCCTCAGTCAGCGCGACAGTGGCATTTAAACTGCCCCCACGAATGCAGACCCTCCCCCACCCAGTAGTCAGTAAAATGCTGCGATTGCGCTGACCTTGGCAATTAACGGGTTGGACACCTGCAATCTGAGCCCTCTAGCGGGTGCCGATTTCATCACCTTTCATCAACCCGGCTCCACAAAAGATTCTCCGGCCATGCAGCTGCCCGACCATGTACTCATCCAAGAACTGCTGCCGCCCAGGCTACTCTGGGTCTCGAGATTGCGGTGTCTGTGAACTCTGTTGGCGTTTGGCCACGGCTGTACAGGACCATAACAACCAGAGTGAACACTCACCATACTATCCACACATGCATTTCAACTACAATTCCTAAAAGACCAGCTGGATGACCCAAAAATAGAGGCCGATGTAATAACATAAGTATTCGGGGTCTCCTGGAAAAAGGCTACTGGGGCGTGGACTGGCCGGGGCTGAGGCTACACGGCGCGGCTACTCCACGACCCAGTAGCCTCTTGTGTTCTGCCTACCAATGCATCTTCAGCACGCAGCTACGAAGCTACGACCAGTGTATGCAGATCCTCATAGCTGCGTGCTGAAGATGCATTGGTGGGTGGAAAGCAAGAGGCTATGGGGGTGTGGAGTCTCAGCTCAGCTGCGCTCCGGCTACTCCACGCCCCAATAGCCTCTTTAGAACATTTTCATATTAGGGGAATTAAAATGTATAAAAGTTCTGGGCCATGAACTAATTAGCCCTAAAAAGATCTATACTACTCTACATTAGAGAAACCGGCCACTGGATCTACCTTAGTAGCGTTTTTAAAGCTCATCCGTTTTTGGCCATTTTTCCCGATTATCTTTGTAGATGAATAGGTTGTAAGCAGCCAACTGCATGGTGAACCGTCAAAAAACGGACTGAAAACACCATGTGTGGCATCACTCTTACAGTTTGACCAGCAAGGGAAGACAGCAGACAAAGAGCTAAGACCAGGTGAAAGAGAGGCAAAACTCTTATTGTATGCAAGTCTTAACCCTAAGGCTGCATTCACACTGCCGTTGCCTGCCGTACCGTAGCACGGCGGGCAACGGCAGCGCGAGGGGAGAGGAGGAGAGCACAGCTCACCCCGTCCCCTCTCCATAGGAACATATGGCGCATGAAAGATAGGACATGTCACCGTACCTCTCCCATAGGGCGCCGGGCGCCCATTACCGTTTTGTAACAGAATCAAAGCGCACTGGGGTGGCCTGCGGCCGATCCCATATGCGTTTCTATGCGAAGGCGTGCGTTCAGCGCCCGTTGTCCTACATTTACACAATACAAGACACTGGGCGGTGATTGCCAATCGCATGCTTTTGCATAGAAACGCATATGCGAACGCCCGTGGGCCGCACCAGTGCGTTTTGATTCCATTACAAAACAGAATCAAACCGCTAACGTGTAGCATTCTCTTACTGGTCTAGAGAAGAGGATGCAGCTTTCCAGCAGTCAAGCAATGGAACGCAGTTCAGACTGCTGACTAAAAAACCCTGAACAAAATTCAGCGCCATAAAAGCCAAACCGCAGAAGACCACGCCACAGATGTAACAAACATACTTTTGACATAACCTGATTAGGCCACTTTAGTAGGCTGTCGGTTTACAAGATGATAAATCAAACATTGTTTTGCAACAATGAATAGTACAGGTGATGGAGTAAATTTTTTATGTACTTTTCTGCTCCTTCTTTCTCCTGCAGTGAGCAGTGTATTTGAAGTCTCTTACACATCACAGACATAAATGCAATGCCATGTTGTATGCATCTGCCCTAGGTGTATTGAATTTTCATTTTGATGGTAGTGATGCAATTCAATCAAGGCAGTAAGGGAAAGGAATATACCAGTGTAAGAAACAACATGAACAGACTGAAATAGCAGCACATCCTCCTGGAATATTAACCCCTTCTTGACATGTGACATAATAGTAAGTCACACGTGTGGGTGCATGGAGAGGGCTCACGGGCTGAGCCCTCTCCATAGCCACTAAGTCTTTGCTGCATATTGCAGCAAAGACTTACCCCTAACACCTGCGATCGGTGCTAACCCGTTGATCACCACCGGCAAAGGTGGCAGTGGCTTAAAAAAAATGGTGGTGCGTGACGTCCTCGGGGGGCGTCCTTCCGAAGACCCGAGGCTGTCTTGTTTTAACCCATTCATTACAATGTGCGATTAGCACATTGAAATGAATGAGGAGGAAAATACCCATCTACTACGATACTATAGTATGGCAGAATATGGTAGGATCGATCAGACAAGTAAAAATAAAAATTAAAAAAAGTGTACAACAAAAAAACTTTTTTTGTACAGGAGGTTTTCATTTT
The DNA here is from genome assembly GCF_040894005.1 of Engystomops pustulosus. Taxonomy (NCBI): domain Eukaryota; kingdom Metazoa; phylum Chordata; class Amphibia; order Anura; family Leptodactylidae; genus Engystomops; species Engystomops pustulosus. The sequence continues at coordinate 137,430,880 of NC_092412.1, read as the reverse complement.
TTAAATGTATAAATACATTATAAAACCTATACAAATTTGGTATCTCGGTGATTGTACCCACCCAAAGAATAAATTTGGAGCGCACAGTGAAACCCGTAAAATCCAACCCTACAACAAAAGGTGCAAATGCATTTTTTTCAACAATTTCACTGCATTTGGCATTTTTTTCCTGTTTCCCGGTACAGGGCATGGAATATTAAATACTGTCACTATGAAGTGCAATTTGTTACGCAGAAAAAAATGGAAAAATAAAAAAATAAAAGAGTTATAGATTTTTGAAAGGGGGGAGTGAAAAATGAAAACGCAAAAACAAAAAAGGGCCTTGGCGGTTAGCTGTTTAACTGGTTAGACACTAAGAAGTACAGTTTGCCCTGCGTCTCTGTAAACGGAAAAATAAAGAGGTTATGGCTTTTGTAATGTTGGGAGTAGAAAAACACAAAAAATGTGCTGAAAAACCTCACCTCGGCTTATACACGAGTCACTAAAAATAAAAATACATACTCACCCTCCGGCGCGCCCAATTTCCCCCCCCCCCCCCCCCGCATGTCCGTGCGGCTCCGCTTCTGTCTTCCGTCTTCCGTCCGGCAAGAAGAAAGAAGCGGAGCCACGCGGACATCGGGGCCGCCGGAGGGTGAGTATATATTTTTATTTTATTATAAGTGCTGGCTGCATACTACAGGGGGCTGGGTGGGCTGGCTGTATACTACAGGGGGCAGGCTAGGCTGGCTGTATACTACTGGGGGCAGGCTGGGCTGGCTGTATACTACTGGGAGCAGGCTGGGCTGGCTGTATACTACTGGGGGCAGGATGGGCTGGCTGTATACTACTGGGGACAGGCTGGGCTGGCTGGCTGTATATTACTGGGGGCTGTCTGGCTATATACTACTGGGAGCTGGCTGGCTATATACTACTGTGCGCTGGCTGGCTATATACTGGGAGGCTGTGACCAATGCATTTCCCACCCTTGGCTTATACTTGAGTCAATAGGTTTTCCCAGTTTTTGGTTATAAAATTAGGGGTCTTGGCTTATACTCGGGTCGGCTTATACTCAAGTATATACTGTAATGTGCTGTGCTATTACTGGCCTTGTCGTAGGATTTAGCTCTTTATCTGCTGCATTACATTCCCAAATATTTACTTTACCTGTCTGCATCGCTGGTCCTACAGTAGAGAACTGGTGTGTTTTCAAAGACAAAATTTTCCAGAATTATGGTTTTAGGAGTGATCGAGATGAAGACAGCAATATCTCTCCTCTTCTAGCTGTGTTTCATATGGTTTTTTGTAGGTAGACATAAAAGGGGACTACTAAAAGTGATATTTTTCAAGGAATCTGGAATCCTTAGGGTGCAGGGACAGCAAATAATAACAAAAAAAAATTCCATACCCTACTCCAGTACTTCACGTTTTTGAGAATGAGCCCATCTGGAAGATCTAGAGTACGTGATCCAAAGTATGTGATATCTTGAGGTCTGTGGAGGCCACTCACTGGTCAAAGCGGATCTTGATAATGTGTAAACCAGAAGCCAGTGCAGGGAAAATAAGCTATCTTTTTTCTCACTCCTTCCCTGCCTGCAGATTCTTGGACAACCCCTTTAAGTGGTTAACAGACAACCGTAGTTGATCCATGAAACAACAAGTGCCCAGAGTGCAGAGGATGAAGCTTCATGCATCATAATCATATACAATGCAAGGAGTCTCTGCTTTCTTGCAGAATGTAATCCTGATCATAATTGGGCTCTGTTGTTTCGCAGGTTAGAAGGACTCCCTGCCTTATATATCAGTACGAGTCCCGTCCATGCCACTGTAGTTGGTATATGACATGCAGCCAGTGCACGTGAATCACAGATTGACCATGATGGTTTGAAACTGCCTTTAAAGTGAACCTGTGACCAGGAATTTAATTTTCATCTGATGAAAGGCTCCAAAAGCCTATGCTCTGCAAAATGTAGTTGTCAGCCTACTTTATATAAGTTTTATATAGTGTAACAGTGTAACAGTCTGTAAAGCCAGATCACAGAAGTGCCCCTTGAGCTCATCTGCATAACTTTTAAAGATGAGGCCATGGATAACAAATGTAAGAGGATTACCTCAATCACGGTGAGTGGACCTATGAGCAAGTGTCATTGGTTTATCCTTTCTTTACTTGATTGTAGAAGTGCTAGGTGCTTTTTATTATGTTCCTGTGGGAGATAAATTAGCCCGACACACTTGCTGGGGTCTGTTTTTATCTAAAAGTAGGACAACAGTCTGAATAGTATGAGATTTATCAGAAGTGTCTGAGGTTAAAGGAAATCTACCACCGGTATATGAGTTTTTTTTTAAGCTAAAGGCACTTACTGGTAGGCTCTCTGCGGCTGATCCTGGAACATATCGTGGTTAGACACAAAAACTGTTGCTTTTGTTAAAAAAAATTATATTCAAAAGAAGCTCAGGCACTACCTCCACATCATAGCTTACATTCGGCGGTCCGCTGAATTACAATTATGCACACCTCCTTTTTTGCTGGCCTCCTCCTCCTGCCTCTGAGAGAGCAGGCACATTATATACTACACTTGTGCAGCCAGCTGTTTCACGCAGCTGCTGTAAGTAACAGCCGGCCACACAAGTGTAGTATATAATGCGCATGCGTGAGAAGTGCCGAAAACCAGGTCACCGGCTCTCGGAAGCAGGGGGGGGATGGGGGGGCGAAAAAGGAGGTGTGCATAATTATAATTTGGCGGATCGCCTGAGCTTCATTTGAATATCATCTAAAGTTGATTTAAAAAAAAAAAAAAAAGCAGTGGTTTTTGTTCCGAACCACAATATGTTCCAGGATCAGCAGCACAGAGTCCACCAGTAAGTGCCTTTAGTTTAAAAAACCATTTATACCGGTGGTAGATTTCCTTTAGGGTGGTGGCACATGTGGCGTTTTGAACCCGTTTTAAGCAGTCCGTCAAAAAACGCATGCATTTTTTGAAAACGCATCGGTTTTTGACCAGTTTTAATTAAGATAATTGGTAAAACCTGTCAAAAACGGATGCGTTTTCCAAAAATGTATGCGTTTTTTGACGGACTGCTTAAAAACGGTCCAAAAACGGGTTCAAAACGCCACGTGTTCCACCACCCTTAAACTGTTCTAGTTGCCATGGAAGCCAATAAGAGCTCAGGTTACATTTTTAAACTGCTGTGGGAAAATGAAAGCTGAGACAAGATTGGTTGCCATGAGCTACTACAACAATTTTGCACTCTGATAAATCTCCCCCTATAACTCAATGGATCTGTGTGACGTCCATAGAACTAGACCTATTCAGGGCCGGTGCTATGGGTAGGCAAAGTGAGAGAATCTCTTCTTTCAAATGAATCTTGAATTTTGTTTCTAGGTGCTATGGATCCAGAGATATTCAGGTTTAAAGTGAGTAAAAATTACTCCCGACTGCAGTTTAACAGTTAATAGCTCTGTTTTTCTGACACTTAGGGTGATGCCACACATGGCGTTTTGAAACCGTTTTTGGTCCGTTTTTAAGCACTCCGTTAAAAATCGAATGCATTAAAAAAATGCATCAGTTTTTTAAAAATGCATGAGTTTTTGAAAACGCATCTGTTTTTGTCCGTTTTTTATTGCGCAAATTCAGAAAACCTGCCAAAAACGGATGCGTTTTCGAAAAACGCATGCGTTTTTTAAAAAAACTGATGCGTTTTTTAACGCATGCGTTTTTTAACGGAGTGCTTAAAAACTGACCAAAAACAGTTTCAAAACACCATGTGTGGCATCACCCTTAGGAACACAAATTCTCTCTCTTCTTTCATAGGAAAAAAGAAGTGAGGTTCTATGTGTCAGAGCCAGAGAAACAGCCCTGCTGGACACAGGAGCTGCTACACCTCACAGATAACGGAAATATTCACTTTATATGTTACTACATTTTGAGAAGGGATAATATCAACTAATATTCATGTTTTTAAGCCTTCTCTTTGCTGAACTATCTAAGAACACACGTTCTCTCTTATTGCCTTTTATTTCGTTAAAAATTTTTTTTTTTTGCAAAAATTGACTGATAAGATGAACATTCGATCCTCTTTGCCTAATGTCGCTATTAAAAATTAACACTGTGACCCAGAAGATGTCCATAAAGTTATATGTAACACCAAAAACAGGGGCGTAACTACAGCAGTAGCAGCCATAGCAGCCGCCATGGGGCCCACAGTGTCAGGGGGCCCTGCTTGACCTGACACATTAAAGAATGGAAGATTTGCACCATTATATACATATTATCCTGCACATTGTACAGCATATTTATCAGTGCATAAATGTGTGTAAGAGCGTATAAATGTTATAAATGTCTGAGTATACAAATGTGTATATTTTATAAGGTGTTACGGGACACCATTCAAACATCTTCTATGGGGCCCTGCCTCTCCAAGTTACGCCCCTGACCAAAAACACACACATGTTCTGGAATAAAGTTTTTATTTCCCACCATCCTCCATTATTTCCACCTATGTTATGACGTTCTCACTCTCATTCTTATGAAGCGCGGAGGGTTCTATTATTTTGCGGCTAATACATTGGCGCACATCTAAAAGTGACTTTATTATCTCATTAGCTTGGGTTACCGTATATTCCGGCGTATAAGACGACCTGGTGTATAAGACGACCCCCCTACTTTCCTGTTTAAAATATAGAGTTTAAGATATATTCGCTGTATAAGACTACCCCTTTTCCAACGCATACAAAACACCGGTAAAAATAAAAAAAAAAACAGATTTGAATTTAACATGGTCCTTTTTTTAATGTAAATTCTTATGACATGCAGGTATATAGCAGGAAAACTGTCGCTCATAAACATAAGGCATACAACAACAACATTACAGCACAGCCCCCAGTAGTATACAGCACAGCCCCCAGTAGTATACAGCACTGCCCCCAGTAGTATACAGCACAGCCCCCAGTAGTATACAGCCTAGCCCCCAGTAGTATACAGCCCAGCCCAGCATTAAAAAAAAAAAAAACTTATATACTCACCCTCCGGTGGCCCCGATGTGCTGCGCTGCTTCCCCGATGTCCGCGTGGCTCGTCTTCAGTGTTCCGTGCCGTCTTCTTTCTTCTGCCGGGCGCCGCCATTGATCTTCCCCGGCAGGCGCCTAGTATGACGCGCCGCTGCTGACATCATACTAGGCGCCGCCCCGGGGAAAAGCATGGCGGCGCCCAGCAGAAGAAAGAAGACGGCGCGGAAGACTGAAGACAGCACAGCGCGGACATCGGGGCCAACGGAGGGTGAGTATGCGTCCCGATGTCTTTTTGAGGCTGCCGGCAGCTTTTTGAGGCTGCCGGCAGCCATCACTGTGGCCGGTAAGCAGGGGCGGACTGGCCATAGTACCCACTGGGAATTTTCCCGGTGGGCCGGTTGGTTCTGTTCCAGTCTGGGGCCGGTGCGGAGCTCGTCCGGGGCCGGTCCGCACTCCCTCCCTTCAACTTTTCATCTAATCTATAGTACCTGCATCGTATGATGCAGGTACTATAGATTAGTACACAGACGCAGCGCAGCACTGCTGCTTCTGTGTCTGTTTATACACTCAGTGGAGGAGCGTTGACACCTACCAGATGTCAGCCTGCCTCCATGTAGCTCCGCGGCTTGATGTGAGAGGCGCGGAGCAGTGACGTCACTATCCCGCGCCTCTACACCAAGACCGGGGACGAGACGAACCTGCGCCATAGAGGTGAGTATTATGGGGATTTTTTTGTTTAAATTATAGAATTGGGACATTATTCTTTATCTGGGGCTGGCAGGGGGCATAAATTATATGTCTGGGGCAGGGGGGGGGGGGGGGACATTATTCTTTATCTGGGGCTGGCAGGGGGCATAAATTATATGTCTGGGGCGGGGGGGGGGCGTTATTCTATATCTGGGGCATGCAAGGGGCATTGATTATATGTCTGGGGCATGCGAGGGGGGCCTTATTCTATTTCTGGGGCTGGCAGGGGGCATTGATTATATGTCTGAGGGGGGGCATTATTCTATATCTGGGGCTAGCAAGGGGCATTGATTATTTGTCTGGCGGGGGGGCATTATTCTATATTTGGGGCTGGCAGGGGGCATTAATTATATGTCTGGGGCGTGCGGGGGGGGGGGCATTATTCAATATCTGGGGCTGTCAGGAGGCATTAATTCTATGTCTGGAGCGGGCTGGGTCCATTAATTCTTTTTCTGGGGTAGGCTGGGGCCATTAATTCTATGTCTGGGGCAGGCTGGGGCCATTAATTCTATGTCTGGGGCAGGCTGGGGCCATTAATTCTATGTCTGGGGTGGGCTGGGGCCATTAATTCTATGTCTGGGGTTTGGCTGGGGCCATTAATTCTATGTCTGGGGTAGGCTGGGGCCATTAATTCTATGTCTGGGGTAGGTTGGGGGCATATATTCTATGTCTGGGGTAGGCTGGGGCCATTAATTCTATGTCTGGGGAAGGCTGGGGCCATTATTATTACTATGGGTCATAGTCCGAGCTCTATCAATACTGGGGTGGGGGGGGGGGGTTAAGGGGGTTAAAGGAGAGAAAGAAGAAATAAAATATCCTATACTATTACAGTATGTTACATTATGGGGCACTATTTGTGTGGTGCTAATATTTCAGGGGGCTCTATTACAGTATTTGGGGCACAGTATAGGTGGTAGCAGAAGAAGGGACAATGAGAACATAAGACGTCTGTGTGGTAAACTCTGCAGGAAAGCTGTGTACCTGGAGGAAGAGACAAGGTGATGGTGGAACTATTGGAAAAGATGAGGAACGAGTACAATCCGGGGATCACCTGATGTCACTGTATGCAATAGGTGAGGATCTCATGTGTTTTTTGTAGTTGTATATGATAAATACTGATTTTTTTCATGTTCGCTTCTGTTTATATATGTAGTATTATAGTAGTTCTATTCTTGTACATAGGGGGCAGTATTATAGTAGTTATATACTTGTACATGGGTGGCAGTATTATAGTAGTTCTATTCTTGTACATAGGGGGCAGTATTATAGTAGTTCTATTCTTGTACATAGGGGGCAGTATTATAGTAGTTATATACTTGTACATGGGTGGCAGTATTATAGTAGTTCTATTCCTGTACATAGGGGGCAGTATTATAGTAGTTCTATTCTTGTACATAGGGGGCAGTATTATAGTAGTTATATACTTGTACATGGGTGGCAGTATTATAGTAGTTCTATTCTTGTACATAGGGGGCAGTATTATAGTAGTTATATTCTTGTACATAGGGGGCAGTATTATAGTAGTTATATTCCTGTACATAGGGGGCAGTATTATAGTAGTTATATTCCTGTACATAGGAGGCAGTATTATAGTAGTTATATTCTGGTACATAGGGGGCAGTATTATAGTAGTTATATTCCTGTACATAGGGGCAGTATTATAGTAGTTATATTCTTGTACATAGGGGGCAGTATTATAGTAGTTATATTATTGTACATAGGGGGCAGTATTATAGTAGTTATATTCCTGTACATAGGGGGCAGTATTATAGTAGTTATATTTTTGTACATAGGGGGCAGTATTACAGTAGTTATATTCTTGTACATAGGGGGCAGTATTATAGTAGTTATACTCTTGTACTTAGGGGGCAGTATTATAGTAGTTATATTCCTGTACATAGGGGGCAGTATTATAGTAGTTCTATTCTTGTACATAGGGGGCAGTATTATAGTAGTTATATTCCTGTACATAGGGGGCAGTATTATAGTAGTTATATTCTTGTACATAGGGGGCAGTATTATAGTAGTTATATTCCTGTACATAGGGGGCAGTATTATAGTAGTTATATTCTTGTACATAGGGGGCAGTATTATAGTAGTTATATTCATGTACATAAGGGGCAGTATTATAGTAGTTATATTCTTGTACATAGGGGGCAGTATTATAGTAGTTATATTCCTGTACATAGGGGGCAGTATTATAGTAGTTATATTCTTGTACATAGGGGGCAGTATTATAGTAGTTATATTCTTGTACATAGGGGGCAGTATTATAGTAGTTGGGTTGTATATGGGAGAAGGTATTGTTGTAGTTTTATTTTGTATATAGAAGGCAGGATTGAATGTGTTAATCGAAATGTGTTATTGTAGCAATATTCTTGTACATAGGAGGCAGTATCAATATATTCTTTCTCTGAATTGTACATGTATGGCACAGGGGAAAGGTATTTAAGGCTTATCGGGTCGTGTGTTTGCATCATTTACTGATCGACAGGTCACATTCTTTGCACATTAAATTCACTTAATGCAAAACAAGAACATCTTTTCCAGTAATGCCATCTACCAACAATTTGTCTGTTATAACCCCATCCACATTATCTGACCACACCCACTTGTTTTGACTCCGCCCATAAAATGGGGCCACTTTTAGTTTTTTCCCGGGCCATTTTAAATTCCCAGTCCGCCCCTGCCGGTAAGCCTTTGCTGCAATATGCAGCAAAGACTTACCAGCTATGGAGAGGGCTCAGCCCGTGAGCCCTCTCCATGCACCGGGACCCGACCGCCGCCGTATAAGACGATTACCGGCGTATAAGACGACCCCAGAGAAGACAGAAGATTTTTCTGTCTTCAAAAGTCGTCTTATATGCCGGTATATACGGTATGTATATATCGTTATTTATTTGGGTGACCATTGTGTAAGGATCAAACAATGATAGATCTGTGTGACGCTCAGTGCAATTTTCTGCAAAAATAGTTTGGTGTCCCCTGTGGATTTAACGTTCCCTTTGCTGCTGTGGGGTCTGTATCATCTCCTCACATCTTACTGTTTTAGGAAAGTATATTTTCTTTAGATAAGTATTCTGGATTTGCACATATTTTAGAGGAAATTTTGAATGTTAATTTCCAATGCATCGCCTGGTTGTCTGCTTTCAAAATCGTATAGGTTTTATGGCGCCTTTACTTTTTATTCTGTTTTATTGATATATTTTACAGGTTGTGACTGTCTTAAAATTTGTAGCAGATTTCTAGTTATTACAGTTTTAGTGATTTTATGTGGATTTCATTTGTGTACGTATCAATATGGGACATTTGTGAACTCTACACATGTCCATCTATTACATTTAGGAGATATGAAGGTAAATATTTTCTGTTTGGAGCACATTTTTTGCCATCAAAATCAAATCTTAAGTATATTTTATAAAATGTTTCAGCTTGAATCAAAATTGCATGAATGTGTCTATGCCTATAAACTTTTTAATGCAATTTTGCAAATGGGGCAATTCTCAGCCTGCAGAAAATATGTGGTTTGTTGGGTTTACTTTAATTCTTTTTGCTGTATTTTCTATTTTATTTTTAAAAATCAAAATTGTAAAAATTGCTCTGGTCAATAAAGCGGCAAAATATCCAGAAATGCCGGGCGGTGAAAGGGTTAATACCCCTTGGCATAATTCCCGGGTGACGATGCTTATCATCAATCTGTCTAGTTATCTATCTCCTATAATCTGACCATTTATATATGTCACTTTTACTCTATCTATTTTTCAATCAATCTTCTCTCTCTCTTCTACTGTATTTATCTCTTATATCTGTATATATCATCTACTTTATAATTCTGCATCTAGAAATCTCTATAATCTTTCATATGTATCATAATAATTATAAATAAAAATTCCTTTATTTATATAGCGCACACAGATTATGCAGCGCTGCACTGTGCTTGCCAGATCAGTCCCTGTCCCCATGGGGCTCACAATCTATTCTACCTACCAGTAATTTTTTTGGAGTGTGAAACTAGAGGACTCGGAGGAAACCCACGCAAACACAGAGAGAACATACAAACTCTTTGCAGATGTTGACCAGCGCTGCAAAGCTGTAGTGGTAACCACTGAGCCCATCACTCTCCCTATCATCTATCTCCTATAAAATTCTCCCATATTACAGTTTGTTTTACCATACTAAAGGGAGCCTCTTGCTGACTGTGACTGGTCACAAAATAGTTTTATTTTGGGGACCCACTTTTAGTTTTGCCCAGGGCCCCACATTGTCTAGAACCGGCCCTGGACCTATTCAGGCCCTAGCTATCACTGTGGTGGTCCAAGTTCCCAAAATTATATTCTAGCTTGCTGAAGTGAAGACATGTGAAAGACAATGAAGGGTGAAATAAACATTTGGGAATGCATTACACAAGTTCGTCATAGAGCTCAGGCACAGCGATCCCATCCTCCCAGTGAGAAGCCGCCCCAGCTTCTGACCTCTGCCTCTGAAGTATTAACATTTGTATTGGAGCATTCCATTATCTGATATAACAGGGGGGGCTAATGAGCTCCAGCTAAACGTCGCAACGTTACTCCACTGTTCAATCCATTATTAATATTGAAATATCGACAATATTTTACACTGCCCAAAAGAAACGTTTAGACACGCCCAGCAGCGAGGTAAGTTCTATATGCAACCCTTTCTCAGGCAGAGTGGTCCAGTCCTTCACGTGATGTCACAATCGCGGCAGTTGGCCGCTTGCCGGGAGGAGACGCCATTTCTGTGCTGTGAAGTTAACCGAGAGGAAGCAGTGGGGTGAAGGTCTGCGCCGAGCCGTGGATTGTTTACCCTCAGCGGCCATACCCCGGAGCCATTGACTTCAGCTTGACTACAGAGAGCATTTGTGAGCGCGACCATGGCTTGCGGAGCGACGTTAAAACGCTCAATGGAGTTTGAGGCCTTGCTGAGCCCACAGTCTCCTAAGCGTCGTCGGTGCACCCCTCTGCCGGGATCTCCAGCCACCCCTTCACCTCAGAGATGCGGCCTCAGGCAGGAGAGTCAGCCCGGCCAGTCAGCCTCACTGCCCCAGCTGGGTGGAGACTGCCGGCTCACCCCGGGTACGTAGTCCGGAGCTTTGTTTATGGCGGTGCTGTGTACTCTCTGCTGAATCGCTCTGATCGGGGCTCTGTCGCATTGTGGAATGGTTGTCCTGACGTCTGTAGGGGTGAACATCTCCAGAGGTGATGCATTGCCTATTGGAGGCTATAGATCCGTCTGTAATGGAGGAATTTACTGTCACCTTTGTTGTGTTTATTGTCACCTTGTGTTTGAACTTGGCTTTCCATAGAGTTCCCATAATGTGCCCTTCTAGGTTTTATATGTAGATGATAACTACTCTTTAAGACTTTGGACAGGGCTGCTATGCCCTCAAGATAATATGACCAGAATACTGAAATTCCTGGAGTGGGTTTTGGGATGATACTAAATATTCCTACTTCATAGATTTTGATGAGGATGCTGCATCCTACTTGATGTCCAGTGTTCTTCCATGCACAATATATTCCCAGGCAATGAGAATTTCAGATGTGGGTAAAACCAACTGCAGAGATCAGAAGAAAAAACGCCCATTTAAAGGCCAGTGTTAAGACCTCTATTAATTTCTGTCACCAAAAGAATAACGGGAAGTTTTTACAGATCTGTTAAAACGTCCTTTGATTTTGATGGACTTGTGTCTTCTGTTAGTGTCCAGTTGTACCAATTCTCTTTGTGAGAAGTAAATTGGATAGCAGCCGCAGCGCTAGATTTGTATCTCAAATAACGGACATTGTGCAAATGGACACTAATAGAAGACAAATTCCTATGGATTTCCAAGGACTTAACAAATTGCTTCGACTTCCATTATCTGGATCTGGCTGGTGACACCCCTCATGTTTTAGATGTGTGAAATGGACAGCAGAATTGGGAAATAATGCACACTGCACAGTGACTTGGTCATGTTGAACTCGATTTTGAAAACTACCTTAACCTAAAAGTATTCAGTATTTTCTATAATTCTTGATTATATAATGTAGTTTGTTATGTATCAGTTGCGCCTGTCAGTCATTCGGGAGCGTATTCCATGTACCATAGCTGTGTGTGTGTTTATTTATATATTTTTTTTTTTAATGAATAAATGTTTTTAAAAAGTTGCAGCATTCTGTTGGACCAGCAACAACTTGTCATCTGTTTTATTTGCAAACCTTTGGTAAAAAGGTTTTCCGTTTTTCCTGTTGTGACATTTGAAAATACTCTTACACATTTGGGGGAACACTTATCATTAGACAGGGAATTTTCAACGATTTTTAACTGACTGAATGTCATTTTAAGCTGGTGGTCGATTCCAATAGCCTATGCCATGGCGATTTTTAAAATGCCTTTGTCAGGATTCTGACTTATTTCAGTACTTTATACTAGTTTAATTCACATTAACTAGCTCTCTGCCAGCAGTGTACGGTGAGTCCCCAGGCAGTCTTCTCTCATCCAGCTCCATCACCCTCCACACTCTGTCATTGAGCAGGCAGGGAAGGATATGGTGTGGAACAGAGGAAGAATGCTGAGGAGACAGACACGCAGGCTGCAGTTGCCCCCTCCCTGGGGTCTCGCCACACACTGCAGACAGGGAGCCGGCTAATGTACCTTGTATGAATTACTGAAATGATTCAGAATGCTGACACATTTTTAAAATCAACATAACGTAGGTTATTGGAACCTGTCACCAGCTAAACATGACATTCCTGCTCTGCTGGCTGTCAGATTTGGCTAATTTGTCACTAATAAATCTGGCTGCATTATCTCTCTCATAGACTGTGGGGGATTCTTGGCATATACTTATTATGGATCTCTACAAAAAGTGAGAAACTTCATATGCACCCTCACTAAAAACAGCCACCTGCTGAGGTTCACCCTTCCTGTGACTTGCTGTTCAGAAAGTCTCTATAGTGACGTTACTGTCTTCATACGAACAGTTCCATCACTTAGGGAACCCTGACTGTAATTTCAGTGGAGACTGTGAATGGATGTCATACATTGGCTCCAGTGCCCTGTTGGCCTGCCTCTAGTCTGGATACAAAATGAGATAAAGGTCCCATATGGCATATTGTGGCAGATTTGTTTGTATAGCTCTTCTTGACCTGAGAATCCTGTCCGCTTGTTGGATCTGATGATGTTCAATTAGGGATGATTCTAGTGACTGGTCAAGTCTTGGAAGTGTTGCATTTCAGCATGAACACGGCTTATATCATTTGTAAGATTTGTAGGCAGGTAGTTTACAGCCATGTGCATAGTGAATATCTCTGTAGACACACTTTCCACAAATAAAGAAAAATACAATACCGCATCTGTCTTTTTTTTTTTTTTTCCTAACAAATTTTATTATAGTTTTATAAAGAATTATACATACAATAGTGTACGGTTTCCATTCAGGAGCCATATCCTATAAATATATAATTTGAGTGGGAAGGGGGAGGAATAAGGTTATGGGAAGGATTATTCAACAAGGTACAGTAGTAACCAAAATATATAATAACAAAAGTAAAGTCATCGCTGGTATCAGTACTTGTAAATATGAATAGTCAAGTTAAGCACATATCTATTAGCAGGAACTGTGTTCGTGCTAAAATCTATGATGCTGTGACACTCCGTGTAGCTAGTAAGGCAAGCCCCATAAAAGCGAGCCATTTATTCCCCCTTTTGGCATAGGTTGCCTATTCTTTTAGATATGAGATGCTCTAGTGTGCAATTGTGTTTAACCTGACACCTCCAGCAGTGAGCTGTGCTTGGGAAATTTATAGAGTATTTTCCTTGTCACTTCTAAATGATTAATGCACTGTGAGGATTTGCGATTAGTCTGCAATGCTGTGCGCCATTGGGCGTTGGTAAAAGTAAAATTTAACTCTTCCCATTTTATTTGGCATGAAAGTTTGTCTTGTTTTACACCATTTAGCAGAGCAAGATATGCTTTAGAAATCCCCTTGCTACGCTTGAGAGAACACATGTTTAGCATAGCTTGATTCTTCCAATGGACTGACTGGTTTACAGTTCTGCAAGAAGTGACACAACTACAAGTACTTATAAGTCACCTCTGGGTAAATTAAACTCCTTTACTAGGTCACTTTAAATGTGCCTCGTTATATAAATGCTTCACCCTGATGATTCTTTTTGCGTTGGGGATTATTGCAGCAAACAGCGATAGTGGCATTTCACGAAGTCTCTGTGGGACCATAGTTTCTGGATAGGATATTTTTCCACACAGAATGCGCTGCTGTATAGGTAAGTCGAGACGCCCACAATAAAGAGCGCAGTGATGGCAAACCTGAAATGTTTTGTTCAATATTCACCCATAATTTGTCAGAATCCTCATGCCACCTTGCTATTGATCTGCTAAAACTGCCTCATAATATTTCTCCACACTTGGATACCCTAGTCCACCGTCGGTTATAGTTGGGAGCATAATTGACAGTTTTACTCTAGTTCTATGACCCTTCCACCCCCCCCCAATGTACATTTATCAAAAGCCTTCTCTGCATCCACCATGAGGAGCAGAGAAGGCGCTCGATGGGCCTCAACAATTGAGATGAGATTAATGAGTCTCCTGGTGCCATGCACTGTTTGACAGTCCCTTGCAAAACCCACCTGGTCCTCTGCCACAACCTGTGGGAGCAAGTCCGCAAGTCTCGCAGCCAACACTGTTGCGTACAGTTTGAGATCCGTATTAAATGGCCCAGAAATTAGAGGGGGAATCGGCAGGTTTCCATGGTTTTGGCAATATTATGACTAGAGCCTGAAGCACTTCCTGTGGGACGCAACCAGATCCATTGTTGGAAGACCTACATGAAGATGCCCTCTTTTTTCCTATAGACAACTGTGCTCCATTCTTCTTGATGAGTTGGTGATGGACACTTTGGATGAGCCTCTGTCTTTGTCTACGAGGTTCCACTTATTGTACAACTGAATAGGCTTCTTCTGGGGAGTTGCTTTTGAGCCATTTCTGTTTATAAGCGATTTTACTGGAAAGCCCAAGTGGGACTGTATTCCATGTGCCCTAAAGATTGATGTGATTTGGTGAAAGGCACGGTGTCAGACAACGTAGACGGATAAATCCTTAAAGCGAGGCGGCAGTACAGGTTGTGAGCAGGCAGTCACAGATATTTTCTCTTTAACGTGGTAAAAGTGAATTTGCGCTATAACGTCCCGCGGGACATCTCCTTATAAATGTTTCAGCTTGGGTAGCCTATGTACTCTATCTGCTATTAGGTCAGTTTGGGATGCTTGTGGCAAATGCACTGAGAAATAATAAGTGAGAAATTCCAGAAAGTCATCTGGCTTAAAGGAAACCTACCACTTGAAGTGGCAGGTTTCAGATGGAAATACCGGGCACCAGCTCAGGGTGAGCTGGTGCCAGAGCTTATTTTTGTTAGTGTTTTAAACCGCTGTATTGCGGTTTAAAACACTTTTAAAACTTTATAGCCGAAGCTGCTTTGGTGCAGGGAGGTACGCGCTCGGCGCTTACCGTGCACGCGGCTACATAGGAAGTGAATGAGAGCCGCGCGCATGGTAAGAGCCGACACGTAACTATAAAGTTTAAAAAGTGTTTTAAACCGCAATACAGCGGTTTAAAACACTAACAATAATAAGCTCCGGCACCAGCTCACCCTGAGCTGGTGCTCGGTATTTTCTATAGACGGCAATAGTGGCACGGCGCAGATGCGGTGCCACACATGTGTGGCACCGATCTGGCCCGCACACCGCAAAAAGATAGAGCATGCTCTATCTCTTGGCGTGTGTGCGGCCGTGCGCCTCTATTCTCTATGGAGGGAGGAGGGGCTGCCTCCTCCTCCTCCTCCTCTCCAGCACACGGCAGGCATACCGCTGTGTGAATGTACCCTTAATTTATCAATCAGTGGCAAGGGGTTAAAATGATACCACATGATAAAAAGTTTACAAATAAAGGTTTGTGGTACCTGAGGCCACGTTCACAGGTGGTATTTTGGTTGCGTTTGAAAATCAATCCAAAGACTCTACTCGGATCCACAATGTTACCAGAATATGTGATCACAACAACTAAACATGAAGTAAATGCAATCTTACCTCAGCGTGTGATCGCAGGAATAGAGCCTTTGGATTGCGTTTCAAAACGCTAAAATGCCATGTGCGAACGCGGCCCCAGGGGCTCCACAAACACGTCACAAAAGCTCAATGGCTCCTTCCCTTCCCCGCCCTGCCATGTGCCCAGACAGTTGGTTACATCCACATGTGGGGTTTCCTCTTCCTTGGAAGAAACTGCACAATATAGTCGTGGATGCATTTCCTAAACTTATGCGGTTTATGTGGGTAAATTATAGGGCTGAATGAACATGTTAATTATTTTAGTGGATTCCAAATCAAACCTTCATTTTTTTAAAGTTCTGTAAAATGCATAAAGGGTTAACAAGCGGTCACTGAGCGGGTTAAAATCTGTGGTAGTTTTGTTTTGAATCCTCTGGAATATTGTGAGCTGTTCCCTAATGCACAGGCATTGCCTGAATTGCTCCCTAGATGGGCAGGAACTATACAAGAGTGAGGTGGGTGCGGGGGAATTCAGGTTCTCTGTATGTGTTCTCTCCCGCCCCCCACTGTAGTCACTGAAACCAGAGATTACAGGAGTGTTCCCATTTCAGGAAATAAATGTTATGGCTTGTGTGATGCATTGATACAATTTTCCAATATACTTTCTGTATCAATTACTCAGATTTCTACATCTCTATGGGGACATAAATCTACCCATGGTCACACAAGTCCTCGTCTCGTTATATCACACAGCTGTGATTACTCTGTGATCTAACGAGTCGTGCACCTGTGTGACCATGGTCAGATTTGTCCCCTGGAAGTAAACATAGGATTTTCTATAGAATGACAGCAAGCAGGGATCTAGAGAACCGAGGAATTGATACAGTAAGTATATAGGAATATTGTATAACTTGTCATTCTAACAGTAACATTAATTTGACAAAATAGGAAACCCCTTTAAGCTAAGACACTTTGCTGATATTCCAGTATGATCAATATATTTAGGGCCTATAGTTTAGCTGAATCTAAACTTGCTATGTGGTCAAGTGACAAATGGAAGAACTGCTTATTTGTTGCTGCTTTTATGCAAGCAACTTATTGTATGTCAAGTTGGTGTTTGATCTGGCTATGTGAGCATCTACCTCGGGCTACCACTGTAAATATTGGCCAACTTTATCTGTGTCATGCCCTTCTGTTATTATTAGTGGGAAAATAACACAGCAGTCGGTGTCTTTTTATTCACTTAAAATAACTGAAGCTACTCTTCCCTACATATAACTCTGGGGAACAAAATGTGAATAGAAGACCTCCCATGTTTTGTGTGGTATGCTATTCTTTAATAGTAGAGCATAAAAGGCCCAGACACAGATGTGCACTAGGCAATAGATTTCTGGTATGACATGGCATTTGTTTACGTGTCGTGCTTACTATTTTAATTTTTTTCCCCCCCCCCTACAGAACAAATTTTTCAGAACCTGAGACAAGAGTATACACGTTACCATAGACGAAGGCAATTAGAAGGAGCATTCAACCAAAGTGAAGCCGGCCAGTCTAGCGAGGTTCAGACCAGTTCATCTCTTACAGCCCCTTCTTCTCCAGGTATTGGGATATTCTATGACTTCCACCCTCTTGTGTTATTGTTGCTGTCAATACCTGCTGTCCTTTGGTGTCTTGCCATGTAATGTTATATAATTTCTTGTCATTTTGTTTCCCTGAAGGGTCAATGAAGAAAGACCAGCCATCCTTTAGCTTACGACAAGTAGGAATTCTGTGTGAACGTCTTCTGAAGGACCATGAAGAAAAGATAAGGGAAGAATATGAGCAGATACTTAACACAAAACTAGAAGGTCAGTTCTAGAACATGTTCCTGCATTTTTCAATGTTCTAGTTTGTGTACAATATTTCACTTGGTAGAGCAAAACTTTCCGTCAATTCCACTATTAGTACAATCACCTGTATTTTGTGTTCTACAGGAAGGAAGACAAAATGGGTTATGCTGATATTTTTCAAAAAAATAACTTAAAAGCCAATAAAATAGTATTCTGTGCATTACCGACAATCATCAATCTGGTGACAATTGATGACTATTGTCCGCAGTAATGTGCCCACATCATCCCACAAGATGAATGCACGTTTAATAAAGCTATCACTCCAGTTTCACTGTACGTTTCATGCACCTAAAAAAGGTGGACACCCATTATTATTTTTTTTTTTAATGCTGAATGTCATACAGAATGTGTAGTTATAGGCTAAAATAGACTTTAATAAGGGGGCGTTTGGGCTCTTCTCAACTCTATGGTTAAAGGGGTTTGCCCACAAAAGAACATTCTCAAATTGCAATCCCCCTAGTGATGTTTACACATGATCCCTCTAGTGCTGTGATAATCTAACCACATGGTCAGAACATTATCAGGGTCTATGGTTTATTTACACTTTCATCTAGCGTCTGAACATTGTACTAGTATCTGACACATGGAGAGATGAGTCGGATCAAAGTTGAGATCCATGAGATGCATATTCCACACAATTTCAGTCGGCTCTGCTTGGAAACCAGGGGCAACTGAAATTGTGTAGACCAGGAATGATACAGTTTGGAATTATATCTGTGAAATCCAGTATTTTTGTAAAAGGGAACCGTCACCATTTTCACATATACAGCCAGTTACAAGTTCCTCTAGAGCCCTTTTAACTGGCAAGCTTCTTTTAGCTAAAAATTGTTTTGCGTACATCCACATAAATTACATTTTTATCTTGTATTACCAGGCATCAGAGGGATGTGTTCTGCTCATCCGGTCCCTCCAATCTTCTCCTGCTCATACCTTATGCCTCCTTACTATTTGGCAGTTCAGGTCATGTGACCAGGGTGACATCATCTCAGGTCCTCTAACCTCTAAATAATAGCAAACTACCTTTTTATGTTTCTGACCACATGAAGTCATAGTAGCCTCCATGGACGTCTTCTTCTTTCCATCCTCTATGATCTCCTACATGGTTTACAGTTAACTATTGTTAGAAGGCTAAAGGACCTGCAATGTCACTCTTGTCACATGACATGAATGTAACACAAGGCACTGTGTAAAAAGATTGACACTATTTCCTATATAGAGCTTTATATGTCTGTATTTGAATATTGGCAGACAGTCTCTACAGTCTGGACAGTACAAGGAGGCAGAGCAGTTATTTGAAGAGACAGAGCTGGATGCCAAAATAATGGGGTGTGGTTCACTGGCAGCCTGAGAGGGGAGATGAGTCAGAAAAGTCATAAAGTCCTAAAAATGGCTGTAAGTAAGGTACAGTGCCCCACTTGCAACTAATTTT
The DNA here is from genome assembly GCF_040894005.1 of Engystomops pustulosus. NCBI lineage: Eukaryota > Metazoa > Chordata > Amphibia > Anura > Leptodactylidae > Engystomops > Engystomops pustulosus. The sequence continues at coordinate 137,411,773 of NC_092412.1, read as the reverse complement.
AGGTGATATGGGTAGGACTTGTAACACTTGATCAGTAGGAACTGTTAGTCAGGCTGGTAAAATTTGGGCTCCAGGTCCTCTTTAAAGGAAACCTACCACTTGTAGTGGCAGATTTCTGATGGAAATACCGGGCACCAGCTCAGGGTGAGCTGGTGCCGGAGCTTATTTTCGTTAGTGTTTTAAACCGCGGTATCGCGGTTTAAAACACTTTTTAAACTTTATAGCCGGCGCAGGCAGGTACGCGCTCGGCGCTTACCGTGCGCGCGGCTACATAGGAAGTGAATGAGAGCCGCGCGCATATGGTAAGCGCCGAGCGCGTACCTGCCTGCGCCTGCTATAAAGTTTTTAAAAAGTGTTTTAAACCGCGATACCGCGGTTTAAAACACTAACGAAAATAAGCTCCGGCACCAGCTGACCCTGAGCTGGTGCTCGGTGTTTTCTTCTGAAACCTGCCACTACAAGTGGTAGGTTTCCTTTCATTAGTGAATGAGTGTTATTTTGTTATCTTGATTAATTTAAGAAACTGGTCTTCGTGAGAATAACCCTTGAACTGTAGACTGCATCTTATTTTCATATCTATTAAATTTTTATTTATTTATTTTTTTTAAATTTACCTAGAACAATATGAATCCTTTGTGAAATTTACACATGACCAGATAATGCGACGGTATGGGGCTAGACCAGCAAGCTGTAAGTATCTTTTAATAACATGGTTACAAACTACATACAAGCCTTGGTAATCCAAAACTGCTGGCTCGGACACTATCTGCTTCTCACTATGAGCAAGTTGACTATGCACAACACAAAGTTTGCATTACCCTTTCTTGTTAAGCACTAACATATGTCCAGTCCATGAATCGCAGTGTGCTCTAGCTGGAATGCAAGGACCAAACACTGTGCCACTCTGAGCATCGCAGCAATATGAAGTAGTGTGTCCCAGGAGTCTCTGCATCCCCATGCAACGGAAGCGTTGACCTGTAATGATGGTTACAGCAGAGAAGGGACTCCTTGCATTATATCACTATGAAGTTGAGTCCCATCCTCTGTACTGTGGTTGATCTGTGAAAACTGTCCAATGCACGCTCAGTGATCCATGGCCATATGTTTTGGCCCTAAAACACAAGTTGCACTTGTTGGCCTAGTTAAGTAGTGTATTTAGAAGAATGTTTTATGTTTAAAGTGCAGATGACAATCCATAGCATCAAGGATGACATATTTGTGTATTAAAATTCTAACCCTTGTTAAAATGGGAATACCCCTTTAACACTAAACAAGTAATTGCTATTGTTTGTGTAATGAAAAGTTATACAATTTCCTAATATACTTTCTGTATCAATTCCTCATGGTTTTCTAGATCTCTGATTGCTGTCCTTCTCTAGAAAGCTTCATTGCTTGCTTCCAGTGTACAGAAATCTGTCCATGGTCACTCAGGAGCACGGCTTGTTATATCCCACAGCTCTACTTATACTATGTGACCATGGATAGATTATGTCCACTGGAAATAAACATTGAAGATTTCTACAAAATGACAGCAAATGGATCTAGAAAACCACAAGGAATTGATACAGAAACTATATTGGAAAAATTTAGAATTTTTCATCACACAAACAATAACGTTAATTTGCCGAACTGGGAATACCCCTTTAAGTTTCACTGAAGAATCCATTGAAAAAGTTTAGCAGAATCACTCAACATTTACATGTACAAGGTCCTAACTGCTCATGTGATGCAGTACTGTTTCGGCTTGCAGGGTGACTGTCTAATCATCAGCAGTGACAATGATAGTAGTATGTGCCACCCCTATATGGTATAGAACATACAATTGCATCCAGCGAACCTGATGCTTGAGGTGGTGACCTCCACACATCTCGCCTCTTTTCCCTCGATACAACAGAGACCTAGAGATTCACAGGGGGCAGAAAGACCTCTATATAAATCTAGAAAATATATAGGCTATTGGGACATAAAGTGTATCCCAATAAGGTGTCTTGTCACTTTCTTTATATCATGTAATCCCTTGTTTATCCTTTTAATTGATAATTTACCAGCTCAAACTAATATATATATTTTTTTTTTTTGCTTTTTACAGATGTATCTTGAAATTTCCATCGATCGCCTGGTTACCAGTTTTGACTTTTACAGCTGCTCCATATCCTTGCCACCTGGCAGGTGCCACGTTTTTCCCCCGGTACCCATTGTGTCATCCAGACTATTTTAATGTCATTGCTGGCTGCCTTCACGTATTTCATTTTTCTTTTTAAGCCTTTTCTGTTATATACATGGACATTTGTTTTAGTACTGCATCACCCATTAAAGCTGACTAATCTGCCAGATTTTTTTTTCCTGATGGGTAATTCATCATTATCCAGCCACATATGCCAAACATGGCATTTACATAAGGACATTTCATTTTTTCATGGCAATTGTTCTTTTTACTTTTACCTCCTGAAGATTGAGGATTTATATTTTTGTTTTATATTTTTTGATGCACTACAGTGGAGTTGCAAGATATTTTTTTTTTTTTTTTTTCCTTCTGGGAATGGCGGCCAAAAAGAATAATAAAAATAAAGGACCATACAAACTCTAACTGTGGCTTAATTTAGTGACTAGTGACATTAACCTGATTAATATATACATAACCATGCCAATCCCCACCTGCTTCTTCTGAAAAATGTGTTTTTTTATTTAACTTGGCTATGTTTGGTTTGCTACAGGCAGATTTCTAATTTTGTCTGTAGTAAAATATCCACTGGGAAGATGATGTATTCATTGTTTAAAGGGTTTCTGGTTTTTGCATGTTCATATACTGAGTGTTTTATCATACTATACTTTAACAACAATTCTCTTTAGAATGAAGATGTTGAAAAGAAAGTTGCGTTACACACAGCCTTTATATAATATTGTGCCTCTAGTGTCATTTTGAATTCTATGGAATAAAGTTTCCTGGGTTTAGTCTTTTATGAGGAGCTGTGATTGGGGCATCAGTGGGCTGAATAAGATCTAATTTTTTTAAATTCTCCATTTTGCATGAGATCATGGATTTTAGTAGCCTGATTCATTCTCCTATATAATTTTTTTTTTTTCTTCTTCCCACCGGAAGACTTGAGGTTCTCTCTGGCTTCTGACTTGGGCAACTATTAACAGATATTTAATCTTCAAGATAGAACTAAAATTTGCAGAGGCTATACTCAATGGGGGAGATTCAACAGATGTATGAGATCTAAACTGTTATAAACTGCTCCCATGAGCAGCTATAAAATGAAAAGCTCAATTCTGGTTGCCTAGAGCAGCTTTGTGTCAATACACTTATGATAAATTTCCCTTAATGATCTATTGGTGACGAAAATGAATCTTACAGCTATAGAAAATACTTAATAAACTTTAGTTACACTTTAATGGCTGAAAAGGAATATTTATCCAATATACATTCATTACCTTTTTGCAGTGGTCTGCCTGGTAACCCTTTGCTTTCTGCCTGCTTTAGGCTATCTCCCTTAAGCCCTGTACTCTGGTTGTCTTTATGAAACTTTACTGTGCAACTAGAGCAGGCTACAGTCTCCAGGGTGAGCAGAGAGGAGGGGCTATTCAATATGTTCCCTCCATAATTACAGCTTCTTCAACAGACAAGAGCTGAGGGGCATGTCCGATCTGCCTACAGTCTGCACTCCTGTCCCCACACACACCGAATACTTCTCTTTAAGCTGAGCTTATCCAGGGGAAGGACTAAAGTAAGCAGTTCCTAGCACTATAACAGATATAGCAGTGTTACACTGCTAGCGTTATCAGACACCGCAGTGATGTACACTATTCATGAGCCGGCGCCCCTGCAAGCGGTCCGGCGTTTCTAGTGTACATTGCAGCAGTGTATGCTAGCGTTAACACTGCTGCGTCTATTGTAGCGCTAGGCCGTTTTTATAGGTGCTAGGTCCTCTTTAATAAAGAATCCCAGTATGCAGAGTATAATTCACAAGCTGGCTCTGCACACTACCCCCTTCTTTCTACAGTCACGGCCATAAGTTTTGAGAATGACACAAATATATTTTCACATGATCTGTTGCCCTCTGGTTTTTATGTGTGTTTGTCAGATGTTTTTATCACATACAGAAATACAAGTGCAATCATATTATGAGTAACAAAAGCTTTTATTGACAGTTAGAATGAGTTAATGCAGCAAGTCAATATTTGCAGTGTTGACCCTTCTTCAGGACCTCTGCAATTCTCCCTGGCAGCTCTTAATCACCTTCTGGACCAAATCCTGACTGATAGCAGTCCATTCTTGCACAATCAATGCTTGCATTTTGTCACAATTTGTTGGTTTTTGCTTGTCCACCCGTCTCTTGATGATTGACCACAAGTTCGCAATGGGTATAAGATCTGGGGAGTTTCCAGGCCATGGACCCAAAATCTGTTTTGTTCCCTGAGCCATTTAGTTATCACCTTTGCTATATGGCAAGGTGCTCCTTCATGCTGGAAAAGGCATTGTTGATCACCAAACTGCTCTTGGACGGTTGGGAGAAGTTGCTCTTGGAGGACATTCTGGTACCATTCTTTATTCATGGATGTGTTTTTAGGCAAGACTGTGTGAGAGCCGATTCCCTTGGCTGAGAAGCAACCCCACACATGAATGGTTGCAGGATGCTTTACAGTTGGCATGATACAAGACTGGTGTTATCGCTCACCTTGTCTTCTCTGAACAAGCTGTTTTCCAGATGTTCCAAACATAGGGGATTCATCATGGAAAATGACTTTACCCCAGTCCTCAGCAGTCCACTCCCTGTACCTTATGCAGAATATCAGTCTGTCCCTGATGTTTTTCTGGAGAGAAGTGGCTTCTTTGCTGCCCTCCTTGACACCAGGCCTTGCTTCAAGAGTCTCTGCTTCACAGTGTAGATGCACTCACACCTGCCTGCTGCCATTCCTGAGCAAGCTCTGCACTGCTGGTAGCCCGATCCTGAAGCTGAAACACTTTTAAGAGGCGGTTTTGGTGCTTGCTAGTCCTTGGGCACCCTGGAGCCTTTTTGGCAACAATGGAACCTCTCTCCTTGAATTCCTTGATGATGCGATAGATTGTTGGCTGAGGTGCAATCTTTCTATCTGCGATACTCTTCCCTGTTAGGCCAGCTTTGTGCAGTGCAATGATGACAGCACATGTTTCTTTAGAGGTACCATGGTTAACAGATTAACAGAAGAGAACCAATGATGCCAAGCACCAGCCTCCTTTTAAAGTGTCCAGTGGTGTGATTCTTACTTAATCATGACAGATTGATCTCCAGCCCTGTCCTCATCAACACCCACACCTGTGTTACTGGAGCAATCACTGACACCATGTTAGCTGCTCCTTTTAATTCAGGCCTTTAATGAAGTTGAAATGTGTTTTGGGTGAAAAAGTTCATATTCTAGGAAAATATTGACTTTGCAATTAATTGCTGTTTAGCTGATCACTCTTTATAACATTCTGGAGTATATGCAAATTGCCATTATAAAACCTGATGCAGTGGACTTTGTAAAATTTAACATTTGTATTATTCTCAACTTTTGGCCATGACTGTAGACTTTGATGCTACAGTCGTGTCAGTGGGAAGGGGGAGGATCGGCACAGCAGTATGATAGATGGGATGTGTGTCTCCTCCTCCTTTTCCTGCATATCAAGAGATGCTTTCTTATCATACTCTGCACTCCCCCACTGTCATGGTATGAGGGGAGAGCGATGGCACCTGCTGAACAGCCTGGCTGATACACCCATCATAGCAGGTATTGTGAATAATAGTCATAAGTCTGAATTGGGTTATTGGTCTATTTTTTAAAAATTTTTTTAAAAGTATTTTATTTATTTTTAACAAAACAAATTATTGTATATAGGTCTATCTTTCACCTATCACTTTGATAGTCCTGCAGTATTTTTAAAGTTTGCACAACTTTTTAAAAATTGTTTAAAGTCACTACTGTAACTACTTAATGAGGTAGTAATGGTACTGTCCAAAAAGTGGTTGTGTATGTGTTTTTAGTTTAACCTGTCCATGTTGTTTTTGTGATTTAATACGTTCAGCTGATGTGGCCAATTTCCCAATGTGTGACACCCTCTAGGGTAGGATGGGGGGGGATGTATTACCTGATTTGTTTATGGCAGGGGTCCCCAAACTACAGGCCGCGGACCGTTTCTATACGGCTCCCGTAGCATCCGGCCGCGGCGTCGGGCAGGAGCCTCTGTCCATCCGGACAGGAAGCTCCTGCCCGTCACTGTATAGTGCTCGATGCGGCTGTTTCCGGGCGCTCGGGCACTATTATTGCAGGTGGAGCGATGTGGCCGGAAAACCACCCCGGCTCTTTGAACCTGCATGCGCAGCCGCGTGATGAAGTCCTCACGCAGCCACGCACCTTTTCCTGTCCGACAGCCGCAAAAAGAAAGAAATTGCGGGAGTCAGAGGTGAGTATAGGATTTTTTTTTTTTTTTAAACGGCAATAAAAACATTGTGCCGGTCGGGGGATATATAAAACTACTAATGCGGCGGGGGAGACATGTAAAATAAATAATGGAAGGGGGGGGGGGGGGCATAAAAAACAACTAATGGTGTGAGGAGAATAGGTAATAATGGTGGGGTGCAGCATATTAAATAATTAATGGTGGGGAACAGTCTGGTGATTAATGGGGGGAGGGGAGCATTGGAAATTAATGGAGAGGGGTCCCTGTATATTTAATAATTTATTGACCCAATTAATTTTATATATTGGCCCAATGAATTAATTAGAGGGTGCAGTATATTAAATAATTAATTGAGGGGAGGCCCAGTGTATTATGGATGTGGTCACATGTACCGCTATTTATCCGGCCCTCCAACGGTCTGAGAGGGACAGTGAACGGCCCCCTATGTAAAAAGTTTGGGGACCCCTGGTTTATGGTCTTTAAAATAGTTCACAATTGGCATAAAAACAGCCGAATCTTGTATGGGTTTAGCATCGCACTTCCTGCAACCTTCACATGAACATATGAAAATGGATGTATGCTAACTACCATTTTAATATGGATAACATATGGCCATATTCATTTCAATAATAATAATAATACTTCTTTACTTATATAGCGCCTACAGATTACGCAGTGCTTTTCAATGAACAATGAGACCATCCATTTACATTGCTGTATTGTCTACTGTGAGCAAGAAGTATAAAGATATAGAACATGTCCTATTTTCTCCAGTATTTTGGTTCTGTATGCCATATATGGTTGTGCACCATGTGCTGCTATATATGAATGCAGTATACAGGGAGACCAGTGGGCTGTGCATTCTGTTAGCCATCGTTTTGCAGCTCACCGTCTTTGATACATTCTGGATACAGTGACATGTGCACACGTGGGGTTTAAAAAAAAAAAAAAAAAATAATAATAATAATAATTAAAAATGTATATACGCATTCATGGGGCACAGAAATACAGGACTGCAGAAATCATACATATGTGTGAAAGGGGCTGTTTTCTGTACTAAGATTTGAGGTAAGTTGGCAAATAGTCAAATAACTGAGGTGACAGGGAAAATGCAGCTGTACGGGTTATTATATCATTTATACTTCATTCAAAGAAGATCTAAATGGACATAATCACATGTCACTAGCAACTGTTATACAAACAGCTGTAACTAACTTGGATAGAGCTGAGCCAACCAGCTTACTTGGAGTTAGGCTGCAGTATATAAGCAGTCTTGGATTCATGTACCAATGAGAATGATTTGCATGGGACCCACTCCTTAGTTATGCCAGGGCTGGGACAGACCACTCTGGTTCCCTAGGCAGACAAAAGGAAGCAGTGTGCTGTCCTATGCATTGTCAAGCCATAAACTCAATTCTGGAAAAACATGGCAGAACCAGGGAAAATTCTATCCAGGTGAAAAATGAAATTGTGCCATATAAATATTTAACTGCGAAACCTATAACACACACGTCACTTTACCTGGAAATCTTTGTTGAATAAGCAAAGGCCAAATTTAAAAACCAATTAATTAAACTTGTATTCTCGTCTGGGCATTCAATTTCATTAATATGCCATATATATATACATTTCTTCAATTAGATGTACCTGTATGAAGATAATTTTTCATAAATGTAGTCTTATGGTTCCTTAGAAACAAGACTGTGTCCTTGGATACGACCACCTCTCCTGGAGAAACAAGGGATTTTTGTATTAGAAATGTCTAGGAGTTACTACATGATCCACAGCCAGCCTGTAATAAAAGCTAAAGCCAGGTGGTGAGGCAGGGCTCAATAGTGCATGTCTGGTGAGGTGGTCGTATCCGAGGAAGCCTTCTCGTTTCTAAGGGACAACATGGCTACATTTTATGAGAAATTATCTTTACATAGGGACAATTTATTTATTTATTTTTTTTAACGCCCAACTAAAGAAATGTTTACATATGGCAAATGAATTCATTGTAAATGCCCAGATACCCTTTTAAGTACATAGAATAGCAGCTGTGTAGGTGTGGGTACGGTTGCCACCCAATTAGTTCTAAAACACCACATACAAGTAATAAGTGCTGCCACACTACCTAAATCAACCCTATGCAGAAGTCCGGCCACTAGATCAATGATGTCGTGGTACACAATCTGATCCCCAGCATGTATATAGTAAACCCCATCAAGTCATGGTCATTCCTAAGGGAAAAGCATGACACCCGGAGCACCCCACGTGTTGTGCTTGCTTTTGGTTTTTGGGCCTGGGTTGAGGACGGGCTACCTTACGCACACCAAAATTGCTGTTTTTCTATGTAATAAGTACTTTTTAATTGGTTTTAAATGTGGGTCTTTGTGTATTTTCTCTTGTGTATCCAATAACTTATAGGATTTACTTATATTGTACCAGAGCACATCCCTTTTTCCTTGCATTTAACTCTATTCACTACACCACACACAATATTTCACATAAATATATGTGTACCTACAGTCACTATACCTCACACATAAATATATTTGTACCTACAGTCACTATACCTCACACATAAATATATTTGTATCTACATTATACAGGACACATAAATATGCACCTCATATATAAAGGGAATCCCACCACAAATGTTAAAAGAAATACATTTTAACCCCTTATCACCAACTCTTGTTTTCAACTCTATGACCAGATTTGATTTTTCGAATCTGACATGCCTCCCGATAATTGGTTATAATTTCAGAATGCTTCTACATATCCGGGTGATTTTGAGATGGTTTACTCAAGACACATTGTACTTCATGATAGTGGTAAAATGTAAGTGAAAAATGAAAATTTGGTGAAATTTCGGAAAAAAATCTTCATTTTCAAAGTTTGAAATGTTCTGCATTCCAGACAGGTAGTAAAACTACCCCAAAAGCTTGACAATTAACATTTCTGGAATGTCTGCTTTATGTTACAATGACATTTTAACCATCCTCTCCTTTTTCTAGGATGTTATGAGGCTTAGAACTTTAGGTGCGATTTTTCAATTTTTTATGAAAATCGCCAAAACTTAAATTTTGAGGGACAACTCAACTTTCAAGTGATTTTGAAAAGCCTAAATAATAATAAAACCCCATAAATTACCCCACTATAGAAACTACACACCTGAACGTATGTAAAACAACTTCTATTAAATCTATTAACCCTTTAAGTTTTTCAAATGGGTTAAAAAAAATTGAAGTACAATTTGGACTTTTTTTTTGGAAAATACATTCATTTAGGCCAAACATGACACTCTCATAATGACTAAAATGATGAAATGCTCTGCAAAATCTGATACCCAATTTCTTCTGAGTGTATTGACACCCCATATGTGGTGGTAACCTGCTGTATGGGCGCACAGCCGGGCATTGGATCAGAGCAGATTTGTATTGTCACAATGTACAGGCTATAAAATTTATAATTTTTTTTTTTTTAAATTTTTATTCATGAAATATAATTAACTATTCAAGGGGGATTCAAACAAAATTATCCATTTTTATTTTGGATTTTTACCACTTTTTTTTCCCCCCGCAGGCCCTAATGTAAAACTAATATTTTATCTACATTCTCTGGTTCACTACGATTACGGTGATACCTCTTTTATATAGTTTTTCTTATTTTTGTTAAATTTTACTGAGCAAAACCAATATTGGAGAAAATCGCATTTTTACTATCGCCAGGGCTTATTAAGAGTTTTCAGACGTATCATATAAGGGCACATAAGTTTTTTTGAGCACTTTTTGGAACTGTTTTTGTGAGGGTATTTGAATAAAAGTTGTATATTACGGGACGTTTTTCGTGTTTCTTTTCTTTTATGTCGTTCACCGAGTGGGTTCATCATTGTTTTAGATTTATTGTACAGATTGATACGGAAGCGGGGATACCAAATATGTACTTTTTTGTGTTTTATATGCTTAATTTGTTTTTTATAAGTAATTAGCTGTTTAGGGGACCTTTATTTTATTTGGTTATTATAAAATGATTTTGATTTTTTTTTAAATATTTTCTACTTCTTGGCTTGAACAATTGTTCATCTGATCAGCCTTTACCGTGCGCATGCTCAGATACATACAGCCGAGTCCTGCCAGGAGGCAGAAACCGGCGCAGAGAGGAAGCGGCAGCCTCGAGGCACACCGGGGGTCCGATCCACAGGGGACACGCTTACACTCCACAGTCATGCTTGACTGTGGCATGTAAAGGGTTAAACACCCAGGATCTGAGATTTTACGTTCCTGGGTGTTAGTGCCAAGTCTGGGCTGTGATGTCACAGCCAGACACCGGCACTTTTGGTACCCGATGTCCCAGTACATATATTTAATATATTTAGAAACATAAACAATACAAACCCATTGCTCATAAAACTGGTCCCAAATGTAAAAAGGGGAGATCAGCACGGTACTAAAACACGTGTATTTTTAATACTAGAGTCTAAGTTTTCATCTGTCTTTTTGGATGAAAGACTCGGCTATTTAAACATTAGGACAGCCAATCCCGTATTTCTACCTCTCATAACTAAAATGTTCCTGGACTGTTTTTTTTTTTTTTTTAACATGTCTGTCACTCCCTGGTGGAAGTGTTGTCTACAAGGTCAGTTTTATGGCGCATGTCCCGTCACTTATCCTGCCTGTACCAATATGACGATCGGCATCCTCCGTTCTCCACCCCGTATGCGCAGACCAGAGGGACCGAAATGATTCACCCTTCACGCCAACCAGTAATGTGCATGCACCGAGGTTTCTGTAGGAGGATAGCAGCGCCAGCAGGGTTCATGACAGACACGCGCTCTCGAATCCAAACCTACAAAATTCTCCACTTTCATCAACCTCCTTGCAAGGTAAGTTCTTATTCATGCTGTTTTTTTATTTTGTTAGAAGAAAACGGTTCATCTAATCAATAAAACAATCTTGTCTGAAAAATCTTATTTCTAACGGTTTTTAACATCACATTAATCACTTGGTTAAATCTGCCCTGTAGTAAGATGGATATACTCTAATTAACTAAACATATATGTATAGCTCATACCTAAGTATATAAAAAATTATAAATATACAAATTCATTTCTCTATTATATAGGACTTTATTTAAGTGATATTCTCATATTTTAGTGAGATGGATGAAATAAAGTTCCCTGTGCTTAGTGCAAATTACATTTTTTTTTAAAAGTGTCATCTACTTCATTCTATACCTCCCATATCCCCATGACCAAAAGTGCCATGTGCATCTAAATTCTGTGCAGCTTCTGCACATATACCCTCAACCATAAAACCGAAACCAGTCTGACAATTCTTAAGGTTAAAATGCATATGTTCAAATGATATAAATTTTGAGCTACAGGCCATGGATTTGAAGGAGCACTTTATAGAATGTGGTTATTAAAAAAAGAGAGAAGTGTGCATCATGGCGAGGGGAAGACGGCAGCGGTTTACACAGGTTCACGTCTATTGTTGCACTGGCAATACTCATTAAAAGCAAATTATGCATAATGCTGTGGTGACACTCTAAGAAATAAGACAGATGAATACTTAGACTCTAGTATTAAAAATACACGTGTTTACATTTGGGACCATATTTATGAGCAATGTGTTTGTATTGTTTATGTTTTCAAATATATTTTAATAAATGTATTTCTTTTAACATTTGTGGTGGGATTCCTTTTATATATAAGGTATATATGATGGAAAGAGGGATGCCAGTTTTGCAAAACGAGACAGAATTTATTTTTTGTGAATTACACATAAATATGTACCTACAGTCACTATACCTCACACATAAATATATGTGTACCTACAGTCACTATACCTCACACATAAATATATGTGTACCTACAGTCACTATACCTCACACATAAATATATATGTACCTACAGTCACTATACCTCACACATAAATATATCTGTACCTACAGTCACTATACCTCACACATAAATATATGTGTACCTACAGTCACTATACCGCACACATAAATATGTACCTACACTCACCGGCCACTTTATTAGGTACACCATGCTAGTAACGGGTTGGACCCCCTTTTGCCTTCAGAACTGCCTCAATGCTTCGTGGCATAGATTCAACAAGGTGCTGGAAGCATTCCTCGGAGATTTTGGTCCATATTGACATGATGGCATCACACAGTTGCCGCAGATTTGTCCGCTGCACATCCATGTTGCGAATCTCCCGTTCCACCACATCCCAAAGATGCTCTATTGGATTGGAGATCTGGTGACTGTGGAGGCCATTTGAGTACAGTGACCGCATTGTCATGTTCAAGAAACCAGTCTGAGATTATTCCAGCTTTATGACATGGCACATTATCCTGCTGTAGCCATCAGATGTTGGGTACATTGTGGTCATAAAGGGATGGACATGGTCAGCAACAATACTCAGGTAGGCTGTGGCGTTGCAACGATGCTCAATTGGTACCAAGGGGCCCAAAGAGTGCCAAGAAAATATTCCCCACACCATGACACCACCACCACCAGCCTGAACCGTTGATACAAGGCAGGATGGATCCATGCTTTCATGTTGTTGACGCCAAATTCTGACCCTACCATCCGAATGTCGCAGCAGAAATCGAGACTCATCAGACCAGGCAACTTTTTCCAATCTTCTACTGTCCAATTTCGATGAGCTTGTGCAAATTGTAGCCTCAGTTTCCTGTTCTTAGCTGAAAGGAGTGGCACCCGGTGTGGTCTTCTGCTGCTGTAGCCCATCTGCCTCAAAGTTCGACGTACTGTGCGTTCAGAGATGCTCTTCTGCCTACCTTGGTTGTAACGGGTGGCGATTTGAGTCACTGTTGCCTTTCTATCAGCTCGAACCAGTCTGCCCATTCTCCTCTGACCTCTGGCATCAACAAGGCATTTCCGCCCACAGAACCGCCGCTCACTGGATGTTTTTTCTTTTTCGGACCATTCTCTGTAAACCCTAGAGATGGTTGTGCGTGGAAAATCCCAGTAGATCAGCAATTTCTGAAATACTCAGACCAGCCCTTCTGGCACCAACAACCATGCCACGTTCAAAGGCACTCAAATCACCTTTCTTCCCCATACTCGATGCTCGGTTTGAACTGCAGGAGATTGTCTTGACCATATCTACATGCCTAAATGCACTGCGTTGCCGCCATGTGATTGGCTGATTAGAAATTAAGTGTTAACGAGCAGTTGGACAGGTGTACCTAATAAAGTGGCCGGTGAGTGTACAGTCACTGTACTGTATACATAAATGAGTACCTAGAGTAAATATGGGTAAATTAGTCCATGAAAATGGGTTCCTTGTTAGGTGCAACCTGCAATAAACTAGTGCATGTGCTGTCTTTTTTTTCTTTTTGGCACAATCAATGGATGCACCTATGTAAGTCCAATCCATAGCTTGAGATTGTGCTGGAAGGACATGGCATAATTAAACCCATTGGGACAGCTTCCTCCATACTTCCTCTCCTGCTACATGCAGTCTATTATTCAGTGCAGGCAAAGCAGGGTTTGGGTGCAAGGTACCATTTGTGCTACAGTACAGGGGCATTGTATATGTACTGGAATTAAAGGAAACCCCTGACCTCTATACCATTCCTGAAAAATCTTATCTTTTATTTATGGAGATGATTTGCAGAGGCCACTGCGGAGGGGGCCAAGGCTACTCCATGCCCTAGTAGCCTCTGCCAATAATTTATATAAATAAGAGATAAGAAGAATCTACTGCATGTAAAGCTTAGAAAGGAACAGTATAGAGGTAAGGGAATTGATAGCCAACAAGTCTCTCTATGCGCACCACAAAATGTTCCAATACACCAGTGCCATCTAGTGTCCATTTTTTAGAAAGATTCTTTTAGAATGTTGAAACTGAAGATGGAAAGATGTATGTGTCACTTTTTAGTGTTTTCACACAGAAGAATACCCTCTAAGTGGCCCCAGGAGTCCCAGGAACATATCTACCACTCTAGCAGGCAACCGTACACAAATCTAAAGAATGCAGGGGCAGCAGTGTATCCTCCACAGCACACAATTTACCATTTCAGTCAGCATGCGGCTGAGGGTGCATTCACATATGGTGTTGAACGCATGCGTTTCAAAGCGCAATGGATCAGCTGAAGAGAGATGTGCCTCATTAAATGTTAACTGTTAAAATTTGCATTTACAATGTCAACACATGCGTTCAACCTAACATGTGAATGCACCTTAAGAGAAGAGGGGGAGGAGATGACAGGAGCAGGAATCTCTAACTTACTGCTATTTAGTTCCCCCATGTGGTTTCAGCTACTGGACTTTGAGGTGTAAATCAGATTGTGGACTTCGAGGTGTAAATCAGATAGCAAGTTTGAGAAACCAGATCACAAAAACTCAACAAAAACATTTAAAGAAAATCTCCTGTATAAGGAATAATAAACCAAGCACACTTACATACAGGTGTGTGCCTTCTCTGGCAGGACCTGCTCTTCTTTTAGCTCCTTATGCCCTCATTTGTACAAAAAAGGTTTTTAAAATTATGCAGACTGTTACACTATTTCCCCCCTGCTCTGTCAGCACTGGTACAGTCAGCATGAAGTGCTAACGGCAAAAGTGCTGAGGAAGCAGGGGCGATGGTGAGACATGGCTGCGTGCTCACCCGGCTGTGGCCAGGGCTAGCATACGTCGGCGCCCTGCAGAGGAAGAGGGATAATAACTGCTCACCCTACACCTCTGCATAGGAGATCGCACTGCACGGCCATTCTAACAGCCAAAGTTAGAGCAAGCTCTATCTTTTGTGCGGGCACAGAATGCCATAGTGGTCTATGGGGGGACTTATATCCGGCTGCAAATTTCATATATGTGTCCCAGACGGTCATGTGCATGGGGCCTGTCTCTAAAGCCAAATCAAAGAGGGACTAGGAAAGTACCTGTCACCCGTGCCCCACTCTGTTGACCCCAGATTGCACTTGACGTTGCATCTCTGCCACCTGCCCTGACCCTGTGCCTGGACCTTACCACGAGACTGTCTCCTGCTAAGGTACTTCAACCTTGGCTGCCACCGCGGGCTAGTCGCACCTGTGGAGTTACCTGCTGGTACCCTGTCACAGCAAGTCCAACCCGCTTTGTGGCAGCTCTGGTAAAGACCAAGTGACACTTAGACTCCGGTCCAGGTGTCGGCTAGTACCACCTCCCGCGGTGGTCCAGTGGCATGCATCCCAAATCCTGACAGTACAATCCAGCCATGGATCCCGGCCAAGGTTCCGCTACCTGGAATGGCTGACCTTCCCACCCTCGTGGAACAGCAGTCGCAACAGATTGTCACGCAAGGACAGCAACTTGCACAACTCACAGCCACCTTGCAGCAGTTGGTGGCTACCCAGCACCTGTGTCCAGTACCTGCAGTAACTCCTGTTTCTATGGCTGGATCATCTACTGCTGAGCCCCGGCTGCGTCTATCCATGCCCTCCAAACATGATGGTGAGGCCAAGTTGTGCAGGGTCTTCGTTACTCAGTGCTCCCTGCATATCTAGCTGATGCCTTCACAGTTTGCCATAGAGCGGGCTAAGGTGGCCTTCTCTCTGGGAAAGCCCTGGCATGGGCTACTCCCCTCTGGGGCAGAAAGGACCCGGTTACAGCTGACATCACCTCCTTCTTTGCTTGAGTTCCGCTCTGTCTTTGAGGAACCTGCTTGAGCATCTTCAGCTGAGACCGCACTCATCTGTGGGAGACTACACAGTCCAGTTCCATACCTTAGCCTCTAAGCTGGATGGGAATAAGGCGACCTTGCTTACTTCTTTTAAAAAGGGACTGTCGGGTGAGATCACAGACGCCCTGTCTGCACAGGATCTTCCATCTAAACTGAGTGATCTAATCTCTCCACTCGGATAGACATTTGGTTTACCGAGCGCTCTGAGGAGCAACGTCTGGAACTACCGCAAGTCAGGACCCGTCGCCTGCCCTGTCTAGCGCCAGTCTTTCAAAGACCGCTTCAGGCACCTGCTGTGACAGTTTCAGAGGAACCGATGCAAGTTGACAGAGCTCGGTTGTCTCCGCAGGAACGTTCCAGGCGACTTCAGGAGAACCTCTGTCTCTATTGTGCCAGCCCGAAACACTTCAGTTGTGTCCACACCCTCCTCAGCGTCTGGGAAAACGCACGCACCTAGGGTTCTTGGGAGAAGCATTCCTAGGTGAGAATAAAGCTTCTCACCTGCTCCTGAGGCTGACCCTGGATTGGATTTGATGTTGCATCTCTGCCGCCTGCCCTGACCCCTTTGCCTGGACCTGACCATGGTGACGATTTTCGCTCCCTGTGACGTCATTGAGGAGCAGCGATTGGTCACCATGACAGCAACGGGTCTTCCGAAGACCTGAGGCTGTCTCATTTTAACCCAATCATTACAATGTGCAATTTGCACATTTTAATGAATGAGGTGGAAAATACCCATATACTGCCATACTGTTAAATACCCTAGGGCAGTGGTGGCGAACCTTTGGCACAGGTGCCAGAGGTGTCACTCAGAGCCCTTTCTGTGGGCACCCAGGCCATCACCCCAGCACACCAGACAGGACTTGAAGAATCTTCCTGCAGTTCCAAGCAACTTAAAAGATGCTGCTTTCAGTCATATTTTGATACTTACTTTGCTACTTGGGACTGTAGGAAGAGGGAGAATGAGTAGACAGGGCCGAATTATCTTTGGAGGACCTCCTGCTGGCCCCTACAGGTCTACAGAGGGACACTGGAAAGAAGCTAAAATCATGCAAATTTTCCATCTTTCTACTGTATTGCTGTCCTCAGGAGGCCAATGTGATTGTTGAAGAACATGGAGCAGTTACGCTTTAATTTTTGATTGGCACCTCACAATAAATAAGGGGGGTTTTGGGTGTCTTGTTGGGCACTCAGCCGCTAAAAGGTTTGCCATCACTGCCCTAGGGGGTCTTAAAAACAGTGAAAGTAAAAATAACGCCTTGTCCAAAAATGTCTGATCTATCAAAATATAATAACGGTTTTTCACTGAGTTTAACCCTGTAACGGAAAATAGCGCCCAAAGTCGAAAATGGCACTTTTTTGCCATTTTGAGAAATATAAAAAATTCAATAAAAAGTTATCAAAAGGCTGTACAGTCCTAAAAATGATAGCATTGAGAATTTCATCAAAAGTTGCAAAAATTGACACCACGCACAGCTCTGTACACTGAAGTATGAAAAAGTTATTAGCACCAGAAGATGGCAAAATAAAATTTTTTATTTTGTACAGGAAGTTTTAATTCTTGCAAATGTATGAAAACATTATAAAACCTATACCGATTTGGTATCCCTGTGATCGCATTGACTCAAAGAATAAAGTAGTCATTTCATTTTGGGCTCACAGTGGAAGCCGTAAAATCCAAGCCCACAGAAATATGGCGCAAATGCGTTTTTTCACCAATTTCACTGTATTTGGAATTTTTTCCCACTTCCAAGTTCAGGCATGGAATATTAAATAGCGTCACTGTCAAGTGCAATTTGTTACACAGAAAACCAGCCCTCACACAGCTCTGTACATGGAAAAATAAAAAGGTTATAGAATTTTGAAGGTGGGAAGTGAAAAATGAAAACGCAAGAACAAAAAAGGTCCTCGGGGTTAAGGGGTTAATTGAATTAAGATCCTGCACTGCCCTTGCTCTCGATTTTAAGATTCATGACTGAATTATTATATTTTAACTGTCTATCTCTAACATAAGTCAAGCACTTTTAAGAAGGTTAAATCTCCAATGTGGTAAATTATTGTATTCCCCATAAAATAACAATTTTGGAGCATATTTTCTTATGAATGTGCTTGTGCCATTGCTCTGTTACACGTTATAAGTCATGTATAACCTCACCCAAGTGAAAGTAAAAGCAGACACATGCATAGCATGCAGCCTATTGTAGGATAGGAAAGCAGAGCAGGAAGTAGGAGGCTTACAAAACTGGAATTTGCATTTACTACACCACACATAGAGACTCATCGGAGGAGGAAACACAAGGTAATAAACTGACTCATGAACTAGTTTTACTTGTATTATTCTTATTGTTAGGATTACTAATTGTCAGCGAATATTGGACAATAATGGACTTTCATAAAGAGGTTTTGACTCAATGCTATAGAAAGCTAGGTTGGACACGTGTTTTTTTTCAACCTTAATAACTATGAAACTACTTAACTGCATTAGAATTAAGAGTCATCTCTCTGATCTTTAGGCCTCCCATAAACATAGAGACATTCAAACAAAGATACATGGCATACCCACAACTATGATTATAAGAACAGATCTTAAAGTAATTTTGTAAAATTGACAAGATTTATTAAGAAAGCTTAGCTGAAACATAGGCAAATTTGTATTTGCCCAAATTTAGGCAGCCATACTATGGTTCATTTCAAGCATCATTTGTTTAGTGCTAAAAATAGCATCCTATTCTATCAGGACAAAGAAGGGAAAACAGTCATACAGGCTGTTTGGGAAATGTTTTCCTGCTTTGTGCTCTGACACAACTAACAGAATCAGAATAAATGATAAAAAAAAACCTTACCAGAAAATCTCTCAACTCCCAAACATCTTCTTTCTGACTCCCTCCAGATGCCCTTAGGGCACACATTTCTGTTGCTAGACAGGAAGAACTCCTGGCTCAGTGTACTAATTATTGGCTTATATAAACGATCTCTCTTAGGCTACATTCACACAAACGTGTGATTTCTCCAGTCCTATATTGCTGTGCTGTATCTGTGCATGCATGACAATTTTCACGTATGTCACCGTATCCGTACTGTATTCGTATTAAAATATGGTGGTCTGGCAAACGATGGATGGCTGACTATTGGCTGGATGGCAGAATGCACCACCCACTGGTTCTGGATACTGTATGTATATATGGAAGCATACGGTGCACAACCATATGCAGCGCATATGCAACCAGTATTTTATATGTTCCCATAGACTTATAAGGGGCATACGGAATGGAAATCATGAGAAAATAGGACATACTCTATATTTTTATATGGCTTGCTTTTGGTACGGTATTGTGGGCAATACAGCCATGTAAATGGAGGGCCGTATTGCCCATTGAAATGAATGGGGCCATATGCTACCCATATATATATGGTTTTCATACTTTCATGTGAATTTAGCCTTAAACTAAGGAATCTTTCTTAAACAAGGAAACAGGGATTCTCCCTAAACTGTTGCCTTAAAAAGGACCTTTCACCAACCGTAAGTAGTTACATCCTCTGCATTGTTCATCTGAAATTAGCACAGCTAGAAGCTTTACTATACCCTCCCCAATTTCTGAGCAACCAGTATCAATATTTTCAGGCTGATGATTCACATCACTGCTTTTAATCCAGCTTTGTGCCACAATTTAAACTGTGTCATGACAAACTGAGACTTTGTTAGGCTCATAATTAGGGATACTGCACAAACACTTTTGGCAAACACTATCCCTATTCAATACTACTAATTTAGTCCACCAGGATGGCCAATGCCTAGGAATTGTATACCTTCCAGTGACTGGTTCACCTATTTTATTAAAGAATTCAAAAAGTGAATTCCATAAATTTTAAATGTATATATCCAGGCAGGTGTTTCTATATGGTTACATCATGATAAACCTAAATATTTCTAATCGCTTATTGTGTGTCTTCCTAAAATTGTCACCCACAAGGCCACTGTTAGATATTCATTTTGCAGTCACTGAAAAATCATTGCTACACTGTTTTCTGTAACTCTCATGGTTAAATAGGGGTAATGGAAATGGAAACAGAGTGCCTTGTAAATGGCCATGATCACCTGTCGTTGCACCCCTAGGCCACCACAGGTAGGTTGGAAAAGAAAGGGCTTTACCCATAGCAGAGCTGTGCTTACCCACAATTTTATGTTTTGTATACTATTGTTTAAACCCCTTTACCCAACATGCTACAGCTACACAGCATGTTATGGAGTGACTATAGTTAAAGCACCATTATTTACATGTACACCATAATGATCCCATGTTTACTATCAGTATTTTTTCCAATTATTATAGCTTAACAGAAATCTATTTTAGTGTTGTGAAGTTTACATAACTGAGACGAAAATTATGTACTCATTAGACAGTGGCATAACTATAGGAGTTGTGCAGAGTTGTGACCGACAGACCCTCCTCAGCATTAGCACAATGGGCAGGCAATAAGAGGATAGTAATAGAACTCAGTGTAGCCACGGGCTGGAGAGGAGGAGGGGTAAGCGCTGCTCAACCCTCCCCTCTCAATAGCAATGCACAGCTGGTCATACTGTATGTACAGGGAAAGATAGAGCATGCCATAGTCGTCTATGGGGACATATATAGTTTGCGGCCGGACAAATGCCCCCAAAACGGCTGTGTGAAAGCAGCCTATAAGAGTATTATAAGCAACATTATACATTAGTATGAGTCAGTATTTAAAAATAATTAATTAATGGGGCCCTACATATAATTAAAAAATGGGGGGGGGCACTATATAGTCCATTAGGAGTAATATATTATTTATTTAGGGGAGCTAGCGTTGTCAGATATTTTTGATTGTGGTTCGGGAATTATTGGACAATACTTTATATATTGGGGGGAGGGGGAAGGAAATCAATCACAGTTATAGTGGACGCAAGATGATCTCTTACACCTGAAACTCTGAATCTTTTGCTAAGAAAATACAAAGCTGCTTAAAGACTGATACATTTATTGCCTAAACAGAAAAAATATATTTGCTGTATAACACAGTGTTTCCACACTTTAATAGACTTACTACAAGGCATACAAATAGTCCTCCATAGGCATTAAAATGGTGATAGGTATACGGTTTACCTTTCCTTGTATGTAAATATACTGCAAATGGAAGTGGACTAACCAGCTTTACCTTCTCCAAATTCACTGTGGCCTGGAGGAGGAGAAACAGACTGTGAGATGGAACTTCTAACACACCCACTAGTTCAGTCAAAGATTCCAGTGAAGCAGAAGACATCAGGTTACAAGCTGGTAAGGCACTAACTGTTAATACCTGCGTCCACTAAGATTCCCTCCTAACATACATCTGATTTTTAATGTAGTTCTTTAGTGATATCCTGTATTTTACCGTGCCATGTCATAAGTCACAGTTGGAACTGGTTTTATTGTTTGCTTGAGCTGGGATAGGATTAATTATTATGTGTGAACACGTTACAAGTTGTAGGTGCTAAAAATGATTTTATATGGAACTGGTCCTAGATTCAATTATGATAAAGTACCGCACCTTAAAGAAATTTACAATTTAATGCTGACAAACTTTTTTTTTTTTTCATTTAATAGCTGGAAGCTGGTATGGACTAAGTCCTGCTTTCAGCTGAAAAGTCGATAAAGTTGTGTGGAGAGCGGAAGAGATTTGTTCAAAACTATGTATGACATTTCCATACTTGCTGTTGATGTGGCTATGAGTTCTTTTGCTACAATGATTTGAAAATCCACATTAAATGTTATTGGTATGGAAATTTGAGTATTTTAGTCTGTATACAAAGATTTCACATTTGTGTACATGTTAAAGATATTTATATTTTATTATATATTATATTATCCAATTTGACAGTAATAGCTCTGAAACTGGATATTGCTGACATGTTCCTTTTTAATGATTGCATACATATACGCATCATGTATGCAATGCATCATCTCATGGCTTTACGTTTTATATATATTCCAGGCACACTCATGAACAAATATGGGACATATAGTGCAGGAAAAAGCCTGAATATGTAGTCTTCCTGGACAGTAGAACTGGCGCTTAGAGATTACTAACTATACGTTGTTATGCCAATCAGCGAATACAGTATTTTGCCAGCAGCTTTTTTCCACTGGTTATGTTGGGAGCAGTCCATAAACCACTAAAAGTATAAATAAACTTCAGAGCTATGTATTCAGAAGTTAGTACCACCCTTGTTTTCTTAAAGCTGCAAAACCATTAAACTTTGAAACAGAGTTTTACAATTACGTTTCTGTCATTGTAATGATGCGAGGAGTAAGTAAGAGAGGCATTTGTGCTTATAGGGTGCTATCAAACAGAAGAATGATTAATCTCTGAAAATAGTTGCATCCTTCTACCAGGGGTGCAAGGTTAGGTGGTGCCCAGGGTCGGCTCCAGGTTTCAGTAGGTCCCTGGGTGACAGAGCCTCTGTGGGCCCCTTTGCAGTGAATTTACGTGGCAGCATTCAAAATTCAGAAATTAAAACAATAGTTTTTTTAATAGTCTCCTGTTCTAAAATATTCCCTAGTTTATCGTACCAAACAGCCCATTCATGGTTATTTTATATACAGCCCACTCACCCCATGGATTCTTTATGTACATCATTGTGTGGGCCCCCCCAGCAGCACTTGTCCAGGTATGTCCAGTGCTGGCGCCGGCCCTGGCACTGGTGCCCTTTAAGAAACTGGCTCATATACGTCAAACCAAACTTTCCCACCCAGAGTGTCTGTAGCCCCCTGTGATATGAATCAAATCTAAATAAACTAACCTCATCACAGCATTCAATGTTGTGTTAAATGACTAGAACTTATTTACAATGAACCAGTTACCTTAAAATGCAATCTGATGAGCCGGGTGACTGTTATATAAGAAATTGTAAAAAAGTATTAACTACACGCAGTCCCTGGGTTACGTACAAGGTAGGGTCTGGAGGTTTGTTCTTAAGTTGAATTTGTATGTAAGTAGGAGCTGTATATTTTATAATTGTGACCCCAGACAAAATTTTTTTGGTCTCTGCGACAATTGGATTTAAAAAATGTTGGATTGTCATAATAATCAGGATTAACAATAAAGCATGATTGCAGAACCTTTAATAACTAGTACAGCTGTTTATTGTAGCCTAAGTACAGTAAATTACCAACACCCAGAGGTCCGTTTGTAACTAGGGGGTCGTCTGTAAGTCGGGTGTTCTTAAGTAGGGGACTGCCTGTATTACGTTTACTTTCTACACCAAAATCCCTGCTGTTTCTATGCAATTTTCACAGAAACATGCTTAAAAAAAATTCCTGACATGATCCTATTGAGATGCAATATACATAGCTGAATTTCCCATATGCTAATTCTTGATATGCGTTATTGTTCATTGTTATTTTATGAATGGGTCTTTTATTCATGAATGTGTAAAATTTTGTTGAAACGTTATTATTATTGGAGGCTGTTTCTTTATTTTGTGATGTTTGAACTGTTATGCTTATAAGCTACATGTAACCATAAAGGTATCAGTTGAATCCTCTGATTTCAATGGGTTTGACGGATCATCTTATGCACATGGGATTCTCTTTCCTTCTTCCCTCTGGGAGATAAGCTGCTGACATGTACTCCAGTTTCCATGTAACATGTTATAATAATGATTTCTTCTTTTTGTAGCAAAGGGGCCACAATATGGCTATAGTGAAGTGCCCTGGGTCAGTGGAGCATTGCACTTTGGACATTTGGGAACATTGTAATTAGAGATGAGCGAACATACTCGTCCGAGCTTGATGCTCGATCGAGCATTAGCGTACTCGTAACTGCTCGTTGCTCGGACGAGTATTTCGCCCGCTCGAGAAAATGGCAGCTCCCGCCGTTTTGCTTTTTGGCGGCCAGAAACAGAGCCAATCACAAGCCAGGAGACTCTGCACTCCACCCAGCATGACGTGGTACCCTTACACGTAGATAGCAGTGGTTGGCTGGCCAGATCAGGTGACCCTGGGATAGACTAGCCGCTGCCCGCGCTGCTCGGATCATTCTCTGTCTGGATGCCGCTAGGGAGAGAGCTGCTGCTGCTCAGGGAAAGCGTTAGGGTGTTCTATTAGCTTACTGTTAGGCAGGAGTGATTCTTAAAGAACCCAACAGCCCTTCTTAGGGCTACAATAACGTTATAATTTTTTTTTTTTTTTATTTGCAGCTAGTACCATATTGTGAGGAATTAGCAGGGGGACTTGCTACCGTTGTGTTTAGCTCTTAGTGACACACATATCCACCTCAAACACCAAAGTGGGAAAATTTATTAGGGGTTTGAGTAGAATTAGGCACAGTCTGCCAGTTTCTTTTTATTTTGCGTTTATTTTTTTCATAACTCAGCGTCATCTCATCTGGCATAGTAGTGTGCTGTAATACTTGGCTAGAAAATAGCCATAGGAGAATACAAACGTCTTAATTACGCCTACAGTAGCGTTATATATATTTGATTTCTGGTTGATCTGCTGGTGGCTGTACTTGCTGCAGTGCATCTACTATCAAATTGGGAGCAATTTGGAGTCAGACTTGCGACCACTGTGTTTTAGTGACGCACATATCCATCGCAAAGACCGAAGTGGGAAAATTTATTAGGGCCCGGGGTTGTATTTCAATTAGGCACAGTCTGCCAGTTTCTTTTTATTTTACGTTTATTTTTTTTCATAACTCAGCGTCATCTCATCTGGCATAGTAGTGTGCTGTAATACTTGGCTAGAAAATAGCCATAGGAGAATACAAACGTCTTAATTACGCCTACAGTAGCGTTATATATATTTGATTTCTGGTTGATCTGCTGGTGGCTGTACTTGCTGCAGTGCATCTACTATCAAATTGGGAGCAATTTGGAGTCAGACTTGCGACCACTGTGTTTTAGTGACGCACATATCCATCGCAAAGACCGAAGTGGGAAAATTTATTAGGGCCCGGGGTTGTATTTCAATTAGGCACAGTCTGCCAGTTTCTTTTTATTTTACGTTTATTTTTTTCATAACTCAGCGTCATCTCATCTGGCATAGTAGTGTGCTGTAATACTTGGCTAGAAAATAGCCATAGGAGAATACAAACGTCTTAATTACGCCTACAGTAGCGTTATATATATTTGATTTCTGGTTGATCTGCTGGTGGCTGTACTTGCTGCAGTGCATCTACTATCAAATTGGGAGCAATTTGGAGTCAGACTTGCGACCACTGTGTTTTAGTGACGCACATATCCATCGCAAAGACCGAAGTGGGAAAATTTATTAGGGCCCGGGGTTGTATTTCAATTAGGCACAGTCTGCCAGTTTCTTTTTATTTTACGTTTATTTTTTTCATAACTCAGCGTCATCTCATCTGGCATAGTAGTGTGCTGTAATACTTGGCTAGAAAATAGCCATAGGAGAATACAAACGTCTTAATTACGCCTACAGTAGCGTTATATATATTTGATTTCTGGTTGATCTGCTGGTGGCTGTACTTGCTGCAGTGCATCTACTATCAAATTGGGAGCAATTTGGAGTCAGACTTGCGACCACTGTGTTTTAGTGACGCACATATCCATCGCAAAGACCGAAGTGGGAAAATTTATTAGGGCCCGGGGTTGTATTTCAATTAGGCACAGTCTGCCAGTTTCTTTTTATTTTACGTTTATTTTTTTCATAACTCAGCGTCATCTCATCTGGCATAGTAGTGTGCTGTAATACTTGGCTAGAAAATAGCCATAGGAGAATACAAACATCTTAATTACGCCTACAGTAGCGTTATATATATTTGATTTCTGGTTGATCTGCTGGTGGCTGTACTTGCTGCAGTGCATCTACTATCAAATTGGGAGCAATTTGGAGTCAGACTTGCGACCACTGTGTTTTAGTGACGCACATATCCATCGCAAAGACCGAAGTGGGAAAATTTATTAGGGCCCGGGGTTGTATTTCAACTAGGCACAGTCTGCCATTTCCTTTTTTATTTTACGTTTATTTTTTTCATAACTCAGCGTCATCTCATCTGGCATAGTAGTGTGCTGTAATACTTGGCTAGAAAATAGCCATAGCAATAGGATAGCATCGTTTGGTTTTAAAAACTAAAAAACACAAAAAAAAAAAAAAAAAAAAAAAAGTTAAAAAAAAAAAAAAGTTATAACTCTCATTTTCAAAATGTTTAACCCGAGGGCTAGGGGTAGAGGACGAGGGCGGGGACGTGGGCGTCCAACTACTGCAGGGGTCAGAGGCCGTGGTCCTGGGCGGGGTGAGACACCACCTGCTTATGAGGGAGCAGGGGAACGCCGCAGAGCTACACTCCCTAGGTTCATGTCTGAAGTTACTGGGACTCGTGGTAGAGCACTGTTGAGGCCAGAACAGTGCGAACAGGTGATGTCGTGGATTGCCGACAATGCTTCGAGCAATTTGTCCACCAGTCAGTCTTCCACGCAGTCCACCCATGTCACCGAAATCGGCACTCCTCCAGCTCCTGCACCTCAGCCTCCTCCCCCCCAGTCTGCCCCCTCCCAGCAAAATTTGCCATTTGAACCGGCATACTCTGAGGAACTGTTTTCTGGACCCTTCCCACAGTCACAAACCACTTGTCCGGTTGCTGATGAGCAATTTTCCGATGCCCAGGTTTTCCACCAGTCGCAGTCTGTGGGTGATGATGACCTTGTTGACGTAGTGGGAGAAGTGTGTAAAGAGGTGTCCGACGATGAGAAGACACGGTTGTCAGACAGTGGGGAAGTTGTTGTCAGGGCAGGAAGTCCGAGGGGGGAGCAGACTGAGGGATCGGAGGATGATGAGGTGACAGACCCAAGCTGGGTTGAGAGGCCGGGTGAACACAGTGCTTCTGAGACGGAGGAGAGTCCTCGACCAGAACAGGTTGGAAGAGGCAGTGGTGGGGCCAGACGGAGAGGCAGGGCCAGAGCTGGTGCATCAGCGCCAAATGTGTCAACTAGTGAAGCTCCCGTGGCGAGGGCTCCTGCGGCGAGGGCTAGATTTTCAGAAGTCTGGAGGTTCTTTAAGGAAACACCGGATGACCGACGGACTGTGGTGTGCCACATTTGCCAAACCAGGATCAGCAGGGGTTCCACCACTACTAGCTTAACTACCACCAGTATGCGCAGGCATATGAATGCTAAACACCCCACTCAGTGGCAACAAGCGCGTTCACCTCCGGCCGTGCACACCACTGCTCCTTCCCCTGTGTCAGCTGATAGTCAGCCCCCTGCCCAGGACCCTGCCACAAAAACCCCATCGTCACCTCCACGATCCTCCACAGCATCCACCAGCGTTCAGCTCTCCATACCCCAGACGCTGGAGCGGAAACGCAAATATAGTGCAACCCACCCGCACGCCCAAGCCCTTAATGTGCACATTTCCAGATTGCTAAGCCTGGAGATGCTGCCCTATAGGCTAGTAGAGACCGAGGCCTTTCGCAGCCTCATGGCGGCGGCCGCCCCTCGGTATTCGGTCCCCAGCCGCCACTACTTTTCCCGATGTGCCGTCCCAGCCCTGCACCAGCACGTGTCAGACAACATAATCCGTGCCCTGACCAACGCCGTTTCTGACAAGGTCCACCTGACCACGGACACGTGGACGAGTGCTGCCGGGCAGGGCCACTATATTTATCTGACGGCACATTGGGTTAACTTGGTGGAGGCTGGGACCGAGTGTGACCCTGCGGCTGGTCATATACTGCCGACGCCGAGGATTGCGGGGCCTACCTCGGTCCAGGTGTTTGAGGCCTACTATGCCTCCTCCTCCTCCCACCCCTCCTCCACCTCCTCCTCCGAACGACCATCCGTGGGCATGGCGCCATCAGTCGGTAGCTCTAGGCACAGCAGCAGTGCCGTCGCTAAGCGACAGCAGGCGGTGCTCAAACTGCTGAGCCTAGGCGATAAAAGGCACACCGCCCAAGAACTATTACAGGGCATCACGGCGCAGACTGATCTGTGGCTGGCACCGCTGAACCTGAAGCCAGGCATGGTTGTGTGTGACAACGGCCGTAACCTGGTGGCGGCTCTGCAACTCGGCAGACTGACACATGTGCCATGCCTGGCCCATGTGTTAAATCTGATAGTTCAGCGTTTCCTCAAGACATACCCCAATCTGTCTGATTTGCTCACGAAGGTGCGCCGCATCTGTGCGCATTTCAGGAAGTCCAGCACAGATGCTGCCACTCTCAGGGCAGCGCAGCGCCGCCTCCAACTGCCCGCTCACCGACTGTTGTGCGACGTGCCCACGAGGTGGAATTCAACACTGACCATGTTATCCAGAGTTTACCAGCAGCGCCGAGCGATTGTAGACTGCCAGATGTCAACTTCCACCAGAACTGGTAGTCAGGTCAGTCAGCTTCCTCAAGTCTACAATGAGGAGTGGACGTGGATGTCTGATATCTGTCAGGTGCTGAGTAACTTTGAGGAGTCAACACAGATGGTCAGTGGCGATGCCGCCATCATCAGCCTCACCATCCCGCTGCTTGGCCTGTTGAAAAACTCTCTGGTCAGCATGAAGTCGGAAGCTTTGCGCTCCTCACAAGAGACAGGGGAAGAAGATTCCCTTGTTGATAGCCAAAGCACCCTTAGGTCTGTTTCTCAGCGCATATCGGAGGAGGTGGAGGTGGAGGAGGATGAGGAGGAAGAGGAGGAGAATGTTGGCGAGACACAAGAGGGGACCATTGTTGAGTCCTACACTGTTGAGCGTGTATGGGCAGAAGAAGAGGAGTTGGAGGAGTTGGAGGAGGAGGAAATGGACAGTCAGGCCAGTGAGGGGAGTGAATTCTTACGCGTTGGTACTCTGGCGCATATGGCAGATTTCATGCTAGGCTGCCTATCCCGTGACCCTCGCGTTCAAAGAATTTATTCCAGCACCGATTACTGGGTATTCACTCTCCTGGACCCACGGTACAAGCAAAATCTTTCCACTCTCATCCCTGGAGAGGAAAGGAGTGTGAGAATGCATGAATACCAGCAGGCCCTGGTGCACAAGCTGAAACAGTATTTCCCTTCTGACAGCGCTAGCGGCAGAGTGCGTAGTTCTGCGGGACAAGTAGCGAGGGAGAGTAGGCGAGCAGGCAGCTTGTCCAGCACTGGCAAGGGTACGCTTTACAAGGCTTTTGCCAGCTTTATGTCACCCCAGCAAGACACTGTCACCTGTCCCCAGTCTCGGCAGAGTAGGGCTGATCTTTACAGAAAGATGGTGAGGGAGTACGTAGCTGACCATACCATCGTCCTAAATGATCACACAGCTCCCTACAACTACTGGGTTTCAAAGCTGGACATGTGGCACGAACTGGCGCTCTACGCCTTGGAGGTTCTTGCCTGCCCTGCTGCTAGCGTCTTGTCAGAGCGGGTTTTCAGTGCAGCTGGTGGCATCATCACCGATAAGCGTACACGCCTGTCGACTGACAGCGCTGACAGGCTGACGCTTATCAAGATGAATAAAGCATGGATTTCTCCTAATTTCAAATCTCCAGCAGGTGAAGGAAGCTCAACCTGAATAATTTATCCACTCCTCCTCCTCCTCATTTTCCTCCTTCTCCTCCTCTTTCTACAGTAAAGCAGAGGAAACTGGCTGTTTTTTGACAGTGCCCACTGGCTCTAGGTATAGTACTTTATGCATTTAATTTTTCTGGAGGGCCACCGACACGGTCCTCTGTTTTAAACAATTTTTGGGAGTTCCACATACAGGCACTCAAACTATTCAATTTTTCTGGAGGGCCACCTTTCCGGTCCTCTGTTTTAAACAATTTTTTGGGACTGCCACATACAGGCACTCAATCTATTCCATTTTTCTGGAGGGCCACCTACCTGCTCCTCTGGTTTAAAAACTTTTTTGGACTGCCACATACAGGCACTCAATCTATTCCATTTTTCTGGAGGGCCACCTACCTGCTCCTCTGGTTTGAAAAATTTTTTGGACTGCCACATACAGGCACTCAATCTATTCCATTTTTCTGGAGGGCCACCTACCTGCTCCTCTGGTTTGAAAATTTTTTTGGACTGCCACATACAGGCACTCAATCTATTCCATTTTTCTGGAGGGCCACCTACCTGCTCCTCTGGTTTGAAAAAATTTTTGGACTGCCACATACAGGCACTATCCAAATTGAATTGTCTCCATAGCAGCCTCCACACGTTGTCTCCATTGCTACCTCCAAAAGTCGTCCATATAGCTGCCTCCATACATCGTCCCTTTATCAAACGAGGTTTGTCAGGCCGAAATTTGGGTTGTTTTCATGCATTCCACATCAAAGTTGTTAACTTTGTCGCCACCCTGCTGTGTTATCCACAAAATACACTGGCAAACTTTTACCATTTACGGATATTATTTCAGCGCTTCTTGCGCATCTGTTTACATTCCCCTCACCCGCCATATCCTAAACTTATAAGAACGCTACTACACTTGATCTTATACAAAAGGTTCTTAGAAGTGCTGTTTGGGGAGTAGCCTAGAGACAGGGGCTTGGATTGGCGAAAGCTCGCCTAGCAGCGGAGCGCCAGCTCCATGCGCATCATGCGCTTCTTGCGCATCTGTTTACATTCCCCTCACCCGCCATATCCCAAACTTATAAGAACGCTACTACACGTAACTTGGTGCAGGCTGGGACCGAGTCTGACCCTGGGGCTGGTCATATACTGCCGACGCAGAGGATTGCGGGGCCTACCTCGGTCCAGGTCTCAAAGGCCTACTATACCTCCAAATCCTCCCACCCCTCCTCCACCTCCTCCTCCTCCGAATTACCATCCGTGGGCATGGCGCCATCAGTCTGTAGCTCTAGGCACAGCAGCAGTGCCGTTGCTAAGCGACAGCAGGCGGTGCTCAAACTGCTGAGCCTAGGTGATAAAAGGCACACCGCCCAAGAGCTATTGCAGGGCATTCCACATCAAACTTGTTAACTTTGTCGCCACCCTGCTGTGTAAGCCACAAAATATACTGGAAAACTTTTTTCATTTACGGATATTATTTCAGCGCTTCTTGCGCAGATGTTTACATTCCCCTCACCCGCCATATCCCAAACTTATAAGAACGCTACTACACTTGATCTTATCCGAAAGGTTCTTAGAAGTGCTGTTTGGGGAGTAGCCTAGAGACAGGGGCTTGGATTGGCGAAAGCTCGCCTGGCAGCGGAGCGCCAGCTCCATGCCAAGAACCAACTAACATAGTTTTAACTGCAGCACCTTTAATCTACTACTAGTTCACTGCCTCCATACATCGTCCCCTTATCAAACGAGTTGTGTCAGGCAGAATTTTGGATTGTTTTCATGGCTTCCATGTTAACTTTGTCGCCACCCTGCTGTGTAATCCACAAAATATACTGGCAAACTTTTATCATGTACCGATATTATTTGAGCGCTTCTTGCTCACCTCCTTTGGTTCCTCTCTGCTACCCATTGGTTTGAAGCCTGAGTCCATTTAGGGTATGTCGCCATGCCACTCTCTAGCCTTCCGCTGCTGCCGCTGCCTCTGCCTCTGCATGCCGTCCCCTATAGTGTCAGGGTCAATTATTGGATGTTTTAGATGCTATCTAGCTTCATTCTGTCACTCTGTCATGGCCATGCTGTTGCCCATAATTTTGGCATAATGGTGCATTTAAGCAGCCTCAGAGGCATCCATGCATGCTGCCCCTGCTGTTTCCTGTCCATTTCCGTGGTGTTTCCATCCTTTTCTGAGGTTCCCAGGTGTTTGGCCAAGCTTCCCTGTGCAGAGCCTTGGTCCCCTTGAAAAATGCTCGAGTCTCCCATTGACTTCAATGGGGCTCGTTACTCGAAACGAGCACTCGAGCATCGGGAAAAGTTCGTCTCGAATAACGAGTACCCGAGCATTTTAGTGCTCGCTCATCTCTAATTGTAATATGTTTTGCAAACTCGGCAGTTCTTACTTTCCTTTACATCAAGGATTAACTTGCATTCATTTATATTGTTTGTTATGTACACTGTATTTATTACTGAATCTGTACAGGGTAAATGAACATTGAGAGACATTTCTGACTGCGTATCTCTTACTAAAGAGAAGTCTTCAATTTTTCAGCTATAGTAGATTGATTTGCAGAAGAAAAATATACATGTTTACCAAACAGACAGCTTGACCTTTAGGCTGCATTCACACAGCCGTATGGGGGAAGTATATACGGGCGATGTATATACGTTGGATATATGTCCCCCATAGACGGCAATGTGCGCACAGCGCCGTATGGGAGAGGTACGGTGCTGCACCCCGGGAAAAAGATAGGACATGTCCTATCTTTCCCTGGAATACAGTGCCATGCCCCATGTTTCTCTATGGAGAGGAGCAGAGGTGAGCACTCCTCCCCTCCCTGGCGCCGACGTCTGCCTGCTGTACTACCGTACAGCGGACACACATTAGTGTGAATGTAGCCTTAGAATGACAGGTGCTGTCTGAAAACTTGTTTACACTTTAGAACCCTAGAATATTATGCAGACTCAATGTGAGTCTATGTGAAATGCCTTGTCATTGTTTTTGTAATAAAATGTTAACACTCCTCCCCTGGTTGAAAGTATATAAAATGTAGAGTCCCAGTCCTTAGTGTCTGCAGTTAAGGAACAGAGCTTGAAGTAGAAGACTGCCAGTCTACCTGAGCAACCAGAAGAAGAAGCTGAGGCAGGGAAACTCTGCCATAGACCCTGGGCTCCTAGTCTGTGACCAGGATTGAGCTTTATTAGGGCTTATTTTTTCCAAGATGAGTTGTACTTTTTATGTACACTTTGTACTTGGTGTAAATGTGACTTTTTGATCACTTTTTATTATGCTTTTGTTTGGTTGTATGTGCAACAATTTTTGGCATTTTTAAAATTATTTTTCGTACAGTATTCATTGTACTGGTTGAGTAATGATTTTATTGTACAGGATTCGGTTTTTGTTGTGATGTACCCTAATTTTTTATTATATGGGGTAGTTTTATATTTAGGTGACTTATATTATTTTTTAATTTTATCTGTAATAGATTGCTTGTTCAAACTAACACACTGCCATGCTGATGTATGGCAGTGAAGTACAGTAGCCGGCCTATGCAGATGCACGAGCTGACATGCACAGTGATAGATCCTGTTAAGTCATGCAACTACTAAAAGTAGTATTCCCACAAAAACAAGTTTCTTAAATGTACTCAAGATAATGAAATAACACATTCACTAATTCATTTTTATTGACAAAATTGCAGCAGATATAATTCCAAATTGTCTCTATCAGTCCTGGTGTACACAATTTTGGTTCCCCATAGACCTAAACCTTGAATCTTCAGAGTATAGGGTCGGTATACATCTTGTTCGTCTATCTAAAGCTGCACAGAGCTGAGTTTCTCTCTGCTCTCTGCAGTGGCCCCCACTCTGTCATTCCAGGACGAACTCACACAGACACAGATACTTTCTTCCTGCTTGCAAACAGCAACACATTGTGAGGAGAGTAAAGCTACAAGCTATGGGCAGAAAAGATCTTTATCTAGGGGAGGGGATGGAGGTATATACCAGAGCTGTGTATATTATGGTTATGATAGTAGAGCTCAAATTGTCATGTGTGATATGTATCTCATCAGTGGTGTGGAGTGGCAGGGCCCCATAGCAGGCTTCGGCATGGGGCCCCCCTTTCCCACTTAAAAATTATTTAAAGCATGTTTGCCTTTAAATAATAGTCATGATTACAAATATTTTTTGTACAACAATAATCCAGGTCAATATTAGAAACATTGTAATATGTATGGTCAGATAAGATGTATTATCTCTTATCAGCCCTTATCCTGCCTGCTAAACTACTCAGATTACTGTGCAGATCCAGCATCAGTGAGCAGCAGAGGAGTGTGGAGAATTACTAATTATTGAATTAGATGCAGACCTTGGAGAAGGTAACAGAAAGATATCTGGCTAACCAGAACATAAGGCTAACCCTGCATAAGAACTTTACATCACTGTGAAATTTTTTAATCTGAAGATTTGTGTTTTTCTTAGTTTTTACAGGCATAATGGAACTTGAAAGAATGTCAGGTTGGGCAGAGGAGACTGAAGACACAGAGAAAGACCCCCCTCCTAAGACGTGCTGGGAAAAATTCCACACTACAATTTCAAACTGGATGCTGCCACCTGATCACAGAACAACATATATGGAGAGGGCAAACTGTTTGCCACCTCCTATTTTTATTATATCCATTAGCATCATTGAGGTATGTGGGATAGTGCTACTAAACATTACTTACTGTATATAAAACTCATTATTTTATCATTATAAAACTCTTTTCTACCATTAAGGAGTTGGGCAAATCAAAGACAAATTGGGGGATGTATAGTTGCAGTTACATCATTTTTCTGTCTCATTACTGTCACACCAAATATTTTTTAAACCCTCTCCAGTCTGCACTTCAGTTCATTTACTCCAGATTTATGCAGTGTGACTTTTTGAAAGGTTGCAAATTTAGACACAAATCCAATCAATTGTGGCCCCTCATATTGTGCCCCAACTAGCAGCATCCCCTCATAATATGCTCCCCCTGATATTTTACCCTTACCATATTGTGGCCCTCAGTTCCCCCTCTTATTGTGCTCTCTCTAGCAGCTCACCCTCATATTATGCCTCCTACAGCAGCTACCACTTATAGTATGCACCACCTCATATTAGCCCCACCCCCGGCTCTATTGTGACCCCATCATATTGTGCCCTTCAGCCCCCCCTCTTATTGTGCTCCCCCCAGCAGCTCACCCTCATATTATGCCATCCAGAGCAGCATACCACTTATATTATGCCCCAGCAGCTCCCCCTCATATTCTGACCCAATCACCTCCTCCTTTCCATGTTGTTGCATAAGTAAAAAAAATAATGCTATCATATCATCTCACCTGTTGGTTTCTGCTGCACACACTAGATGTCCTTACTCTTAAAAACTGTAGTAAGATCATGCCAAATCTGCCCCAGTGACTTATTCCCACGCTCGCAAATGGACTTTAATGATCTATTTCAGAAAGCAAATGTGAAAGAACTGCAAGTTTCTTTTTTGTTTGATTATAAAAATGGCTGAGAAGGTCCTAGCAGATAGTCGCCCAACTCAGATCACTGTAGTACCCTTTCCTTGTTGTCTGTAGTCAGACAACATCTTGATCTCAAGTTTTCTTCATCACTCCCCATCCGATGTGGTTGCTGCAAATTCCTGTTTCAGTAGAAATCCCACCGTCCTGGGAGTATGGTACCTGACCCGCAGCTGCATGTGGAATATGACATTGCCCTTTACCTCTAGTCTACATGCCTGCAGACAAACTATTCTTATCAGTTTCAACAAGATTTTATTGATAGTAAAACATAAAGATGCCTTACAATAGAACATGGCAAAACAGAAACCCCCCAAATGGGAACTTGTATAAATGAATCTTGTTAGGTACATAGCCAGCTACTGCACCAAATAGGAAAACAATTCAGTGGTGGGGAAGGGGGGGGCACAGGCGGAGGAAGAAAGATGTTAACATTTATCATTGGATCAGTATATGCAATAGAGCATAAAGAAATCAGCCTAAATAACAGATATGGGGGAGCCACATCACCTCAAAAAAGCTTTTAAGGGGATAATATTAACGCTCTCTTAAGAGTGGGAGATCCCTGCATGGCAGGTTTGGAACCTTTTTAGCCGAGAGAGCCATGAACTCCACGTATTTTCAAAGGGTTCCGTGACAGCTTACAAAATGCACATGTCCCACAGAAGATTGGTAGCCAAAGCAAATGTCCCCCAGTAGATATAGGTAGCCACAGCACATGCCTCCCAATAGATAGGTAGCCACAGCATGTGTCCCCATTAGTTAGGTAGCCACAGCATGTGCCCACCCAATATATAGGTAGCCACAGCACATGTCCCCCAGTAGATAGGTAGCCACAGCCCATGCCCCCCCAGTAGATAGGTAGCCAAAGCACATGTCCCTGGCTGTCCCTGGTTTTTGGAACCCTCCGATAATGGAAGCGAACACTGCTGCGAAGTACAATAGAAATGCCGGACTACGCTCAAGGCGGTCTGGCGTATTCATGAGGGGCCAGAGCTATGGGCAGTCACCTGCCAAACTATGGACACCGGACCTGATCAAAGCAGCCCAGTGTTTCTATTGTACTTCGCAGCAGTGTTTGCTAGCTTTATCAGATGGTTCAGAAAACGCTAGCCGTGTTACACTGCTGCATTAGAGATAGCGTTAGGAGCTGCTTACTTTAATAAGCAGCTCCTAGTGCTTTTTTTTATTGGTGACAGGTCCTCTTTAACTCTCTTTAAAACTCTTTAATCAGCCAAAGCTGTGATGCTACACTGTGTTTTTTATATTAATGTACAACCCCTTAATCTATCATCTTTCATGTTTGTTTTACATACCTTATATATTCTTTAATTTTTTTTTTATTTTACAAAAAAGTACTATTCATAAATATCTTTTTCCAGAAATAAAAGTATTAATTGACACATATGAATATAAGCATGGCATTATGACTTCATACTACCTGAATTGCTCTTACTAATTTATATGAAATGTGGTACAATTATTTACCTGTAAAGAGAAGTGAAAAGAGATAAAATAAGGATTAGTCTAATGCATCAACCCTGACATAAGTGGAACCATTTCCAATAAAAGATGATTCAAATTTTATAGCCAATTACCATTATACTAGTGGAGCCTAGTCATTTTCTTACAGAGCGCTTCATCCTTGTACATCTCTTCTACTTAGCCTTGATTCAAAATATGTGACTGTGTCCATTCAGTCCAGGGGATTAATATTAAGTCACACCTTTATTTCACAGGGGTAAGCATATCCGTAAATCTCAATGACTAGATCCAGTCATTCCCATCTTCTAGCGTAAGAGTTTAAGGCTACATGTGTCAGAAAAATTTACAGTAGGTGTAATAGTTTTAATGTCTTAAAACTAAATTAAGAGACAGACTAGACTACATTGTAGTGTATATGTTCAAGTGTATGCTGCACTTGTCTGATGTGTCTTATATGTACAGGTATAATGTATGCATCTGATTTGAATTGGGGAGGGGGTGAGAATGCCATAAATATCACATCATTATTTTTGCATCACACTCATTGCTCTTGCACAGAATATGCTGCTTAACCAGTCAGGTCATCAATGGTAGCAGTTTCCTGTGTGTATAGAGGGACCATGAAGTACAGACCATCCTTTTAAGGGAACCTGTCACCAGATTTTCACTAATAAACCTAATGTCCCCATAGCAGTATGCTAACTATTGCCCACACTGCTTTTAGCCCAAAAATGCATACTTCCTATCCCCATAAAATGAACTGTGTAAGACTACCTGGCACCTTGGCAGAGGGAGCTGTGAGTCCAGAGGGTGTGTGTTATTCGTGCAAGTCACTGCCAGAAAGAGCAGAGGTGGGAGTATTTTTCATACAAGTCGCTGTGTGACTCAGCCCATGTCTCCAGCATCTCCCTCATTAACCCCTCCCTTCTGCAGAGCAGAGTAGAGGATGACGTCAGCCGAAGGGAGGGGGGATAAATGAGATGCAGGAGACATTGGCTGAGTGACACAGCGACTCGCAGGAAAAATACTAACCCCTCGGCTCCTTCTGGCAGGGAGCCATGTACGCTTATAGAGGGGATATAAACTATGCATTTTTTAGTGTGGGAAATAGTTAGCATATTGCTATGGATACCTGTTATTAGTATTTGCCATGATTTGAAATCATACCTGTGTTTTTAGTAGCAGCAGCATAAAAATGCATTTATATTCCATTTATATCCCATATTGAAGATGGACTGAAATGTGCAGGGCTGCACAACTGTGTGAGATCTGAATGTGGAGCCCATACCCTATACCAGTGGTGGCGAACCTTTTAGAGACCGAGTGCCCAAACTCAACCAAGACCCACTAATTTATCGCAAAGTGCCAACACAGAAATGTAATTTGTGATTTATACTCCCTTCTCTGTCACAGCTTTCATTGATACCACCACCCTGATGACACCAATAAAGCACAAAATAGAAGAAATTTGGATGACCATTGTAGCTTCCCTCCATGATCCCATCAACAGAAAGAATTGTCAGGGCCGGAGCAGGAACTCTAATGGTAATCCAGATTTGTCCACACCTTCCCACTCCTCCAGTAGTCCCAGGTAGCGCTGTCACTTTAAAATAGCTCTGTGCATAGCAAGTCCTGGGCTGTCTGGGAATTCAGGAAGATACCTGGAGTCATTTCTGGTCATGGTCTGGGTGCCCACAGAAATGGCTCTGAGTGCCACCTCTGGCACCCATGCCATAGGTTCGCCACCACTGCCCTATACTCTTAGTCACAGCAGAGGGGATTGGCAGTGGATCAGTTTAAAAGGAGAGATCAAAGAATACAAAAATTTGTCAGAGAAAGACCTCAAGTACAGAAAATAATCAATGATTCTGAGCCCACACCATCAAGAAGATACCTGAAATACTACAAAAAGATTGGCGTGTAAACAATGGTTCCATATATCAAAAACATCACTTATTTGAATATTAGGAAAAAAATCTAACTTTATTGTAACAAGCTCTCTAAAAACAATTTAAAATACAAAACTGTGCTCATGGGTCTGGTGGGAATAAACCAGTGTTAACCTAACCCCCTACCCAGTGAATACACAAATTTGAGGACATATGCATCAAGTCCTAGAATATAAATATATTTCTCACAGCCCTGCTGCTACTAACAAGCAGAGCCGGATTATAAGGGGGTGCCTGGGGAGCGTGCCCTGGTCCCCCCCACCACTTTACTCCTATGGGGGCTCCACTTGTTTACACTGTGGGCGATTTGGGCAGTCGCATGGCTGCCGCTATTGCCCACTAGATGGGTGTGAAACCGCTGGTAATCAGGGCGATTTATTTGGATTTCTGGCAGAGCAAGGGAACAATGTTCCGTGCCTTGCTATTGATGTAGGAGCGCAGCACGCAGGAAGTCCTGGAGTGTCCTGGTGCAGGCGGCACAGTGAGGTCACACACAGTGATGCCTGCACCAGATGTCTGACCAGTCGGAAGAGGAGGTTGTTGATATGTGCAGCGGCAGAAGGTAAGTAAAGTTTTACTATTTTACTGGGAACTGTATAAAGTTAATGCCTGGAGGCTATATATAGTTAATGCTGGGGGCTGTATATAGTTAATGCTAGGGGACTGTATATAGTAAATGCTGGGGGGGGGGCTGTTAATAGTAATGATGGGGACTGTATATAGTTAATGTGGGGGGCTGTATATAGTTTAATGTAGGGGGGCTGTATACAGTTAATGCAGGGGGCTGTATATAGTTAAAGCAGGGAGGCTGTATGTAGTTATTGTTAGAGAGTTGTATATAGTTATTGCTGGGGGCTATAAATAGTTAATGCAGGGGGGCTGTATCTAGCTATTGCTGTGGGGCTGTATATAGTAATTACTTGGGGCTGTATGTAGTATATACTGGGGGATGTATATAGTGAATACTGGTGGTTGTATATAGTGAAAATTGGGAGCTATATATAGTTATTGTTAGAGAGCTGTATATAGTTATTGCTGGGGGCCTGAATATAGTGATTTATGGGGGTGTATATAGTGATTACTGCGGGCTGTATATAGATATTGTTTGGGGCTGTATATAGTTATTGTTAGGGGTCCATATGTAGGGATTTCTGGGGGCTGTATAAAGTTAATGCAGGGGGTTGTATATAGTTAATGCTGGGAGCTGTATATAGCTAGTATAGTATATAGTTAAGGGGCTGTATATAGTTATTGCTGGGGAACCTGTATATAGTGATTACTGTGGGGCTGTATATAGTTATTGTAAGGGGGCTGTATATGGATATTATTGGGGGCTGTATATAGTTATTACTGGGGAGGCTTTATATAGTTATTAATTTCAAGTCTGTATATAGTTATTGCTGGGGGGGCTTTATGTTACTGTACCCTGTTTGGACCACATTCAAATATTTTGTGCCAAGTGGCCCACACCAACCTTACTCAAACACAACTGTATAATTGCAATAATCTCCAGGATTGCAAAATTACAAAAATCAAGTACATCTCCAGTTGCATCTCCAACAGTGAACACTTCATGCCTGAAGCTTTAGATGTGTGCTACCTAATACATCTGTTCTGAAACTATATAGATTCCTAAGTAATCCTACTTGTACCATATTTATATGTGCTTGTAAGGTGTAGAATCTCCAGGGTAGCAACTGTTACCACATGGGGCCAAAAGTCAGTTCATATGTGAAGGCCACCACATGTCAGTTGGACTTCAACAGTGTGTGGCAACTGAGACCGTCTTTTCTGGTCTTAAAGTTAAAGGGACCAAGCTGCCCTTAAACTATAGTGTTGCTGTTTGTGAATAAAGATATTCTTTTATATATTGTTTTTTGATTGAAGTCCAATTTTGACAGTCAAGAACAGATGACAGAAGGAGATGCATGCTCCGATCTAAAAAAAAAAATGGGCAAACTGTATTTTTTTAGAAGTAAAAAAAAAAATTCTATTTTCTCTTTTTTTCTCTGATCCAGCTGGGCGTTTTCATTTACTATGCAGTATGGATGCCACAGAAACAATGGATCACCTTGGATACTGGTATTACTAAGAGTCCATTTATTTACCGCCCTGATAAGCGAGAGGAAGCATGGAGATTTTTATCTTACATGTTGGTTCATGCAGGGTAAGTATGAAAACTTGAGACCTTGTCTCTGACATTAGCAGACATATAGACATTTTAGCTTCTTTAAATGAGTTCCTTGCATCAGAATACTCACAGGAATTCACAGACATCTACTTTCATGTGAAAACATGTTAAAACAACAACTATGACCCTGAAGGGTATGTGTTTGTTAGCAAGTCATTATAATACTCTATTGAATAAGTGAACAAATACATTGGTTGACTTTTCTTATTGGATGGAACTAGTTGTGATTGTTCTATAGACCTTTAGCCTTAGACCTATCACCCAATAAGTTTTGCGATAATCAGCTAATCAATAACTGGGATGGGGAGTAATAGTGCTCACCATCCCAGGTTTAACACATGTTTTACAGACCTCACCGGTGTATGGAATTTAATTTGATAGCTATATGTGGAAAGTCTCAATAAGTAACATTAAAAGACAGAAGTAGAAACATTCCCTTAGCTTTGGTAACAAGCATTGTAGGTATCATAACTAAAGTGTAGTTACTAATATACCAGATATTTTGTATCTATTTGATGCATTTTTCCTTCTGAACACTATGCTATTAGAGGATTCACAGACGTAGTATTTAGGAATTAAAATATAACTTTTATTGATGTAGAAATTACAAACCCCCCAAGTATTAAAATATCTGGTACAACCTAAATGTTGTGTGAAGTTTTTGTTGTCAATCCACATACGATATTTTTGTGTGAATCTTTATTGTTGATCCACATATATTAAAGTGCGCAAGATCATACAATGGTCAAACTAATCCCATATTTTTCGCATAGACTAGATTA
Source organism: Engystomops pustulosus (assembly GCF_040894005.1). NCBI lineage: Eukaryota > Metazoa > Chordata > Amphibia > Anura > Leptodactylidae > Engystomops > Engystomops pustulosus. Next base: position 137,370,241 of record NC_092412.1, on the reverse strand, counting down.
GTTAGACCTATTTGTCAACAGAGAAGCGTATTGTGCAAACATGTATCATTATACTTGTCAGTCAGACCAGTGCATTCATACACTCCCTTGTCTAGCTACTGACAAACTCTTGCCCTATTCTGCTACTGATACGTGGTCTAACATACCACCATCAGGACACCATCTTTATTGTTTTTGTTGTGTGAGTGAGTATTAGGACCATATGACAAAATTCTCTCATAACGTTCCCCTGATGAGCCCACATGTTGAGAATTTTGTCATATGGTCCTAATAGTCACTCACTATAGTGTGCAGTGAATCTGGGATGGAAAATGGGAAATACAGTGGTTATTTTTTAATAAAATGTCCAGTAGCCTCCCCTCATCAATGAAATGCCCAGCAGCCTCCGCTCATTAATAAATGTCCAGCAGAAGCAACCCATCAGTAATAAAATGTCCCCCTTAATAATGAAATGCCCAGCACCTGTAGCCCCCTAAAAATAAAATGCCTAGCAGCCGTGGCCCAGTAATAATAAAATGACCAGCAGCCATGGCCATCTAATAATGAAGTGACCAGTAGCCATGGCCCAGTGATAATGAAAAGCCCTGCAGTCAAGGCCCTCTAAAAATGAAATGCTACAAAGCCAAGGCCCTCTAATAATGAAATGCCCAGCAGCAAAGTCCCTCTAATAATGAAATACCTTGCAGCCATGTCCCCCTTAAAATAATAAACGTATATACTTGCCTGAGGCACTCTCTGCAGCTCCTCTTCTCCTTGTCGCTCCACCATGCAGATTTTGATTTTGAGGGAGAGGCGTATGAGACATGTAGGATACTAAGATGTTCTTGGTAATATAATGTGCCTGCAGGGTTGTATGGCAACAGCTCTCTCCCTTCAAATGGATCAGGACATATTCATGTGAAAGTGCATTGGTGTTCAGTATGTATCTCATGTGCATTGCTAATATAAGGTAGGTGATGGTGAGGTTCAGTAAAGAGAACCTGAGCAGTTGCCAGACTTGTAAATAGAGAGTGGGCACTTGTACTTGCAGAAACATGTCTCTGTTTTTCATCCAGTAACTTAACTGAGTGCCAATAACATGGCTAAAACGTAGGAGCTCTAGACATAGCTTATCTTAAGGTTTTTAACCCCTTAAGGACGCAGCCATTTTACAGCTTAAGGCTCAGCCCGATTTTTTGGATTCTGACCTGCGTCGCTTTATATGGTTATAACTTTTGAACACTGTTACTTATCAAAACGATTCTGAGATTGTTTTTTCCCCACATGTTGTACTTCATTTTAGTGGTAAATTTTGGCTGATAAGTTTTGCGTTTATTTACAAAAAAAAAGAAAATATGATAAATTTTTTGAAAAATTTGCCATTTTCGAAATTCAAAATCATTGCGTTTTCAGGCAGATAGATTTACCACCCAAATAACTTGCAGAATAACATTTCCCATTTGTCTACTTTACATTTTCATAATTTCTGAAATGTTTGGATAATTTATTTTGACGTCACGCGGCCTACAAATAGAATATCGCTTTTCCGGATTTTCAGAATTGACTATTTTGGGGATAAATACAGTTTTGAATGAAATTTTACATATTTAGCATCAAAACCCCCTATATAATCTACCCATTTTCAAATCTGCACCCCTCAAGCTATCAGAAACAGCTTTTACGAAGATTGTTAACCCCTTGAGATCTTCATAGTAATTGAATCAAAATGGAGGTGAAATTTAGAATGGTCATACTGTTCCCTTATACGTTCATTTAGCCCTAAAATTTACACATTTCCAAAATATAAAAAGAGAAAACCCACCATACAATTTGTTCTGCAATTTCTCCTGAGTGCAGCGACCCCCCACATGTGGCTGTGACTTGTTTTATGGGCGCACAGCAAGGCGCAGAAGGGAAGGAGGGCGCTGCAGCTGCCAGGATTTTAGTTTCCTCATTGGCCCCTTTTGAAGGCTATAAAATTTTCGCTTTTTCGTTATTGGGGCCATGTGACGGCATTTTTTTTGCGGGATGAGATGCTTTTTCCATTGTTACCATTTTGGGGTTGGTATCACCTATTGTTGAAAATTTAGGAACTTTTTTTGAGGGCAGGAGTAGAAAAGCATCAATTCTGTACTGGATTTTTGACTTTTTTTTTTTTTGGTGTTCACCGTATAGACTAATAATCCTGTTATCTTTATTCTATGGGTCGATACGATTACGGGGATACCAGACATGAATATATTTTCTTACGTTTTACTAAATTTGTCAAACAAAACCCTAATGTGGGGAAAAATCTATAATTTTTGTATTGCCATCTTCCAAGTGGCATAACTTTGTTACGTTTTTGGCTACGGAGCTGGTTGATGGCTTGTTTTTTGCGGGACATGTTGTACTTTGCACCAGTATCATGTCTGAGTACATATGGTTTTTTGGTCGCATTTTATAGCATTTTTTGTGGGATTGAAAAGGTAAAAATCATAATTTTTGGAGGGTTTATAACATTTTTTTTTTACGGCGTTTATCGTGGGGGTTCAATAATGATTTACTTTTATTCTACGGGTTGTTACGGACGCGGTGATACTATATATGTGGGGTTTGTGTTATGATTTAGACTTTTTTTTTGAGTTATATGTCTCTTTATATGTTTTGGGGGTTTGGGGCATTTTTAGTGATTTATGACTTTATTTTTTTATTGAATAACTTTTTTTTTTACTTTTTCACTTTTATACCATGGTACATGAAGAAGCAATCTTCTGATTGCTTCTTCATGATAATATTCTGCAATACTGATGTATTGCAGAGTATTATCAGTGTCAGCCTATGCACTTGCATAGGCTGGCACTTTGCCAGTAAGATGACGTCACAGACGCCATCTTACTGGCAATTCTTGCTAGTAACTCTGGGGACCAGATCGGACCCCAGAGTTACTATAGCAACGATCGGCGCCCCCCGAAAACGGTTCGGGGGGGCCGATCGTGGGGGAAAGACCCCCCAGATACTTGTTAGATGCCGCGGTCGCGCTGACCGCGGCATCTAAAGGGTTAAGCACCCGCGATCGGAGACAACTCCGATCGCGGGTGTTACACTGGGGTGCCGGCTATTAGTTACAGCCGGCACCCCGTGTTTCCCGATGCCGGTTCGGCTCTGATCCAGAGCCGAACCGGCATAAGCGCCGTGGCGGATATATCCGCCACTGAGCCCTAAGTCACTGCGCTCCGTGGCGGATATATCCGCCGCGGAGCGTGAAGGGGTTAAAGAACATGCATAGTGCAAAAAAGAGATAGGAGGCAATGTAGGACAAAGATGGCCATGTGAGATATGCTGGATAGCTAGTGTGGAATAGCAGGATAGTAGCTGTAAAGTGTATGGCACATACTACATGGCCCTCTATTCTTTCAATCAACTTCACCAGTTATCAAGAATAAACAGCAGTTTATCAAAGCAGGAATGTATGTTTTTTCTTTGTCTTAGAGTACAACATATTATTGGGAACCTGTTTCTACAGCTTTTTCTTGGAATCCCTCTGGAGATGGTCCATAAAGGACATCGCGTTGGATTAGTTTATATTGCAGGAGTCATTGGAGGTCAGTGTTATTGCAAGTGTTAAGCTATGTTCGCATGTTTTGGTCATTTCCTTAGAGGATCATAATGTTCTTTTACTTCAAAGTGTATGCTAGGGACCCCTGCATTGTACATATTTAGCACACTGTTACATGACCTTTAAAGTCTTATTAGTACCTCCCTTTTTAAACAAGGTTTAAATTACTCAAGTGAAATTAAATAAAAAAAAATAAAAAACGTAATTATAAAAAAATTAAATTATGTAAATCTAATATTTATTTATTTATGTATGTCAGATATCTAAAGTTGTATATTAATGTACAAATTAAATCAATTTCTCCTGTAGAGCATTTAAAAAAAAATAAATTACTTTAGTAAGCAGCTCCTAGTGCTGAAAATTTGGGTGACAGGTCCTCTTTAACTTTCAAATTGTGTTGCAAGCCCAAGCGCTTACATGCATCAGGAAGAAGAAGGTGAACTCTGTCGGACCTGAGCGGGGAAGCAACACACATGCAGGATATCGGGCGCACAATCTTAGTGAATCATGGCAGAGTGCATTATCGTCGGACGATGCACTTTCGGTGAACTCCTCCGGACGGGTAAGTAAATGTTGCCCATTGGGTTTACCCGCATCCAAAAAAGCCATAAAATATAAATCGTTATACTAGAAGGTGAACGCTGTAACAGAAAAAGAATGGCCAAATCGCTACATTTTTACCATTTTGCAGCTGATAAAATTTGAACAAAAAGTAATTAACCTCTTCTGGACTGCTATTTATACATCCTACTGTTCCAGTCTAACTATATGGGGCAGACTTACTTACCCGGTCCATTCGCGAACCAGCGGCGCGTTCTCTGCGGTGGATTCGGGTCCGGCCGGGATTCACTAAGGCAGTTCCCCCCAGGTCCACCAGGTGGCGCTGCTGCGCTGAAGTCCGCCGAGACCCGCCGGAACGCACTGGAGTACAACGGCCTATTCCTGGTGAAGGTAAGCACGAGTCCCACGGCCTTTTTTTTTTTTTTTAATGCGGTGGTTTTTCCGAATTCGTTGGGTTTGCCCCAAAATCCCGGGGAAATACATGGAAAATCGGCACAAATCGGAAATATTTGGGTAACCTGTCGGGAAATCACGAATCGGGCCCCCTATAACTTAGAATTGATCAAAGTGCCCCCATTATTTATTCTCCCTAACTAGCCAAATATACTTACCGGATTTATATGGATTGTTGTTTTTCTAACCAGGGTCTTTGGCCAGCTCCATCTTTGATCCACACCTTGCTCTGGTAGGAGCGTCTGGAGGAGTGTATGCCTTAATAGGAGGTTACTTCATGAATGTCATAGTGGTGAGTTGATCTTTTTTGTATCCGTTTCAGCTGTCCTAGCTGAAATTTCTCATTGAAGCAACTATTTTACTCTACAGTTAATAGGATCAATTATTAATGAATTATTTTTATCTAAAAGCTACCTTTTATAGTGGTGTAGACAAGAGATGTTGTAAAATGAACTAAATGTAATAGATATGTGTGTAAAGTGTCTATTTTACTATGCAAATAACGTGAAATTATAAAATTAAAAAGTAAATCTTAATAACTATTGCTTCCCAAATTATGGTGAAACTGTCATAAAGCTCTTGAATTGTTCTAGTATTCTGCCATAAATTACACCAAATTATATGATATGCTACAGATTTCATGTGCATAAGCTGACTGAGCTAATACCCTGCAATACATCAATATTGCAGGATATTATCATGAACAAGCAACCAGATAATTGCATGTTCATGTCCCATGGTGAAACAAATAAAAAAAGTAAAATAAAAAAGTAATTCAATAAAAAATAAATTAATAAAAGTGCCCAATGGCATATAATGTCAAAAAAGTCAAAATCATTACACAATCCCCACACATATGGTATCACTGCATCCGTAAGGACCTGTAGAATAAAAATAAATCATTATTGACCGCTGTAAAACAAACTGTAGAAAAACCCACCAAAAATATGATTTGTTCATTCTCCATCCCACAAAAAATGCAACAACAAGTAATAATATATCTTCTCCACATACAGGTGCAAAGTACTTCATATCCAGCAAAAAACAAGCAATCCACCAGCTCCGTAGACAAAAAAATAAAAGTGTTATGCCACTTGGAAGACGGCAATAGATGTTTTCCCATATTAGGTTTTATTGTGATAAATTTAGCAAAATGTAAGAAAAATATGTAATTATGGTATCCACGTCATCATACTGACCCATAGAATAAAAATATGACAGTTATTAGGCTGTACTGTAGCATGGCAGTATATGATAGGATTGATCAGATAACCTAAGGTTAAAGTACCCTAGGTAGTCTGAAAAATAGTGAAAGGAAAAATAAAAAAAAGTTTAAACAAAAAAATTATAATAAAAAAACCCTAAAAATTCAAAACACCCCCCCTAGAACTGATATAAATATTAATAAATAGTAAAAAAACACATTCTAAAAATTCAAAACACCCCCCTAGAACTGATATAAATATTAATAAATAGTAAAAAACTCATTAGGTATCGCTGCATTCGAAACTGCCTGATCTATCAAAATATAATAACAGTTTTTCACTGTGTTTAACCCTGGAACGGAAAAAAGCGCCCAAAGTAAAAAATGGTACTTTTTGCCATTTTGAAAAATATAAAAAAAAATCAATAAAAAGTGATCAAAAGGTCGCAGTCCTAAAAATGATAGCAATGAAAAATCAGAAGTCGCAAAAAATGACACCACCCACAGCTCCGTACAGTAAAGTATGAAAAATTTATTGGTGCCAGAAGATGGCAAAATCCAAACTCTTTAATTTTTGTAAATGTTTGAAAACATTATAAAACCTATATAAATTTGGTATCCCCATAATTGCAACGACCCAAAGAATAAAATGGACATGTCATTTGTGGCACACAGTGAAAGCTGTACATGGCAAAATTTAAAAAAGTTATAGATTTTTGAAGGTGGGGAGTGAAAAATATAAATGAAAAAACTGAAAAAAGGCCAGGACGTTAAGGAGTTAATAATGTGGCCAGTGCAAAAAAAAAAAAAAGTAAAACTAATACTCACTTTCTCACACGCTCTGGTTGTCTCTGTTTGATGACATCACCTAGGTCCTTCAGAGTAAAAGATCAGCATAGACAAACGGGTCTGCACTGAGCTGTGTCACTCTACCACCTGGATCTGTGTCCAAAGACACAGATGCAAGTGATATAACATAGACAGTACTGATTAACCAGCTCTTCAGGGCTCTGCATATGCCACCTGAGGTGGGGTCTTCATCCCGCCTCATGACGGATGAAGCCCTACTGGCAGGATACATGCAGAGGTCCAAAGCTACTGGCAGGATGGCAGGAAATGCACAGAATTGGGTCAGAATTCCCCCTAAGACACCTTAGCAGCAGCCTTCTATGCAGATCCAGGATCTTCCCCCACCTGCTGATACAACCATGAGTTCATTTACAAACCCCCAGCCTTCCAGAGATCCTAAAAAGCAGCTTGATGTGGGCAATAAAGCAGCTTCGGGGCAATATGGAGTGTGGATAAACCCTGGTAGCAGACTGTGGGAAGCACTGTTTAATGCCTTCTGCTGTGTGGCCACTCCCTAAACTGGATAACAATTTCCTGTAGCCCTCAAGTATATTATCCCTGTTGTGGCCCACCAACTAATAATGTCCCTTTCCTGTAGCCCCCATACCAATTACGCTAATAGTAAATAGAACACTTTTTTTTAGCAGAATGTTCAATGTTGCCAAGTAGAAAATTGATCATTGTTAGAGATGTGGACAACATGGAAAAAAATGTTTTGTTTGTTTTCACAGAATTTCAAAGATATGGTGCCATTGTTTGGAATTTTTAGAATAATTTCAATAGTCTTAATAGGTAAGTTCTTCTAATACACTTATAGAGTAACTAGTTTGCAGTTGATTTATCAAACTGTTTTTGTTACCTTTAGAATACGTCAGAGAGCAGCTTTCTTTTTCAAGAGCACTATAAGAAATTAAAGCGGTGCTGCTTTTTCTCCTGTAGCAACCAGATTTTGAACCAGTTGACGATTCCATAAATATTACCTATATTTCACTCTTTTTTGGCTTATTATCTTTAGCGACAGGAAGCCATTGTAAATTACCCTACACAGTCAGCATAGTGGTTGCCATTATAAGAATCATTGAGATTATATGGATTTTTATTTTTGTTTGGCTTGTGAAAGTTAAATCCTGAAATGTCACTCTCTTTGTTGTATAGTTGGGACTGATGTTGGCTTTGCCCTCTACAGAAGATATATTTCTAAAGTAGCTGGTCCTCAGGTAAAGTTTTCTTTTAATCTATAATAGTAAATGGTGATTTTATATCACCCATATTGTTTCATGTGATTGTTATTACTCTGTAATGTCTTGTTTTATTTGTATATGTACCCCATGATCTGTACAGCACTGCTGAATATGAAGGCACTATATAAAGAAAGCTTTATTATTATTATTATTATTTTCTAACATGAGGGGACATGAATTTGTACATGCATTTCTAGGAAAGCTGGCTCATAAACACTGCAGTCTTTTTGACAAAATGTACTAAATATGTATAGTATCACATTGCCACGTTTCACACACTCACATATAGGTCTTACCATCCCAAATCCAAGCTGTTGGTTGATCACTGGTACCTTTAACTAGTTTTGAAGCTATTGCTTTGTATTTTTAAGAAACAATAAACAATATGGGGGCATTTATTTAATGAAATAATCGCGAATTCTTGAAATGGTGACAAGATATGATTTTTCAACACAGTGCTTACTGCTAAAATCATCATGAAAGTGAGAGGGACAACATTCTGGTTAGGACAGGGAAAGGACTTCCTGTCTACTACGGCCAGGATGTGTAAAGAAACAGGATTGTCAATCAAAAGAAGGAGGAGGGGTTTAATGGCAGTCTGGAGAAAAGTTGACTTTTCTCTTCAGAAATTGACTCTTATGAACTCATTTGAATATCAGAAAATATGTTGTAATTTAAGTACAGTGCCTCTGTGGTAGATAATTTTAGGTGCTATGGGGAGAATTTTAACCCTTTACCAGTTACTAATGTGAGGTCTAAAGGTCTGGGGACATGTGTTCTTTAAGCCTGGTGTTTTCTTGGCATTTTTCTATGTGTGTGATCCAATTTGGAATATATGGCAAAGTACATTAATTAAACTAATGATATATATACAAAATATGTGTCAGAAGTCTTTTATTTACAGGCTACATTTTCTTTTAACAACAATGTACCTTATTTAGTAATGTTCCTGTCTTTTAAATCCAGGTCTCCTTTGTGGCTCACTTTGCAGGAGGGCTCGCCGGAATGACAATTGGGTACACAGTTTTTAGCTGTTTTGACAAAAACCTGATAAAGGACCCAAGATTCTGGATCTGCATTGCTGCATATGTTGCTTTCTTGGTTTTTGCTGTATTCTTCAATATATTCCTCTCACCGGTGTCCTAATGTTTATACCAGTAGTAGACCACAATATGTGGATTCTTAGAACGTGTGGCTTGCAGGCGTGGTAACGACTACCGGTACATACTGTTAATAATATGTGTGTCATTTTATGTTACAACAATGGCCTTTGGTCATGGATGCAACTACTACCTCTGGCCCCCCATATCTGTTTATTTAATGAAATCTTTTGAAAATGCTAAAAACATGGATGCAAACCCATGATAACTGAAACAAAAAAAGAAAGGTACTGATTTGCAGCCATCAAATCATCCTTCATCTTGATCCAAATGATTTTTGTATTTTTAAAAAACCTTTCAAAAGATTTAAAAAGACCAATGCATACCTCAATACCAGATTCACTTGGGAATATAAAAAAACCTTTGAACTTTACTAAACATACTTGTTAGATATTGGAAAAACTGTAACTTATGTAAAATGTAAATATGCATGAAGTGCCTTGATGTGGATAATACTTGACTATTGCATATTGCTTTTTAGATTGTAAAATAAATGTCTTAAATTTATTTTATTTTGTAAATGGAGACTTTGCCATCAAAAACCACCTTAAGGTGTGGGGAGACTTAAAGGGGTTTTCCCACAAAAGAAAATTCTCACATCTCAATCCCCTAGTGATATTAACACAATACAGATAATTTTAACCCCTTACTTTACAATTTTACTCAACTTTATTTCTGTTTTAACTCCTATTGCTCAGTGATGGTCAGTGTAAAATACAAATTATGATCCATCTAGTTCTGTGGGATGACAATGTGGTTACAGGGTACAGGGTTTATATGTACTTTCATCTGGCTTCTGACATTGTACTAACACACTGAAACAGAGTGAGATAAGACAGATCAGAGATGATGAGATGCCTATTGCACACACAGCTCTGCTACATCTCAATGACATGTGCCTGCTTCCCTCAGATCACTTATCTCCTTGTAGCTTGCAGTTTGCAGCTCATCTCTCTGCTCACTATGCGCAAGCAGGATGTGCGAGTCGCTGAGCTCCCTGTAGGGGGCGTGGCTGCAGCTACACAGCAGAGAGAGAAAGAAACTCAGCTCCACAATCGCACACAGAAATCCAAGATGGCCCCACTCGAATCTAAAGTCAGAAGTTACAGGGTCGTGTCTAGGGGAAACTGAAATTTTGTACAGCAGGTTGGACTTATATCTATGAAATGCTGCATTTTTGTTAATAACAGTGAATTAGAGAATGTGTTATTTTGTTATCCTGAGTACATATAAGTGTAATATGTCTTTGTGGGAATACCCATTTAAAGGAAACCTACCATCTCACATCTACCTATTAAGGTATATCTGTTGGCAGGTTCCTCTAATAATTGCCATTGGACCGCTTTTTAGGGCTAATCCTTCAGTGCCCAATAAATTTGTAAATATTTTATTGCCCTAATATGCAAATTAATGAAAGAGACTACTGGGATGTGGAATAGATGGAGCTGAAGCTACGCAGCATGGCTGCTCCACGCCCAGTAGCCTCTTTTGATCCTCCTACCCTGAGATCTTCAGTGCACAGCTCCTGGCAGCTGCGCGCACTCGTCTGCACCCTGCATAGAGTATATATACAAAGCCGTCAGCAAATTTACCATTATACTAGAGAAATAATTTTTAATGCTAATTTTGAGTTAATTTGAAAATGTAAAAAAATATATACTATACATTCCAAAAAAGCCTTTTTTTCGACTTTTGTAACTTAAACCTCAAAACAAACTAAAAATGAAAAAGTCTTTAACATTTTTTAATGTTTAACTAGCCCAATGTGTCATGAAAAAAATTATTAAGGTAGCATGCAAAAAGAAGAAGAAATTATGGCCCTTAAACCAATTTGTTTAAAAATTTTGCCAAAAATTCTCCAAAAGCCTTTTTAGGCATTAAAGTGTTAAAAAATGCTGGAGAGGAGGAGGAATGAGCACTGCACACCCCTCCCCTCTCCATAGAGCAGTGCAGGGGTCGCGCCATAACACAGCAAAATACTGGAGATGTTCTGGTGACAAAACACAATAGACATCAATGGGGACCGATATGAGCTATAAGGAGTCTTCTTACTTCCCTGATCTAGTCTACAGCCTCTCACTTAGCTAAATCAGTGCACTGTGCTAAAGAGATGCAAACACATCAAAACAGACCTGTTTCTTGTGGAATAGGTATACTGATCCGGCTATTATCATGCATAATTTCAAGTCATGCTTGATGTCGGAGGAAATCTCCCATCAAAGTGAAGCATGATAAACCATTATATTTGTTATCCATGGCCTCCTTCCTTCTAAAATCCACTTTTATGCTAATTAACCAGAAGGGCTCTGGGGGATGTTCACAGGCTGTTACACAGTATCACCCTCCACCTGTACCCTCAGCACTCCCTCTGCTTTATGTAGTCTTATGGCAGCAGAGGAAGTTTCAGCACACTGGGGAAGGGGGAAAGTGCTCCTGCACAGTGTAACTGCCTGTAAAGCTGCAACACAGAGGTGCTCTGCTAATGCCTTCCTCCAGAGCCTCTTTGGCTCATTTGCAAAATTTTACAAATTGATTTTAGAAGGAAGGAAGTCATGGATAACAAATATAAGAAGATTACCACCATGTTCGATTTTGATTGTAGATTTCCTTTAAATGGGGCAGCCTTAAAAGGTAGGCATTGTTTTCCCATAATGGAAAATCTATTTGCATGTTTATTTTCTATTTTCTAATGTAATCCTGAACATTTATAATATTTAATGGTACAAAATGGTGTTTTTATAGATAATTCATTATTATCTTGTTTAAGGTGCTACCATTCGTAACAACTTCTTAACTACAATGTTTTTAGGCAATGTATCTTTACAATGATTCATTGTGCATATGAAGTTCTTGGATTTTCTATCCCCTTTTATTTTATACTCTGTGCTTCTTGTTATTTTTGTAATAAAAGCAGCCAGTATTTATTCCTTCAAATCCTTACTGTGATTTGTCCTCCATACTAGTCACATGTTTACAATCAATTGGAAATGGTTTACTGACAATAATCCCCACAAAGATTTAAATATGTAGAAATAAGTTATAGTATTAGCTATCCTCCTAAGGCTTTTAATATTTTCAATTTTGAAATAGAGATTACTTAAACATGGTGGCTTTGTCTCATTCAGAAAGCCTACTGTGATTTCAGGATGCAACTGTGATTACCGGTTTAACATTTGAAGGTTGAGATGCATTTTCGAACAATGCCCATAAATAAAAGTGATGCTGCTTCTAACAGGTTCGTAGCTTGTACTTTAATCATAGTGAACTCTGCACAGTCAATATTCAATAAAAATACAAACCAATGCCTTGCACTACCTCTGTTATTAACCCCTTGACTCCTGAGATTATTTCCCCCCCAGCATTTGTTTATATTTTATTCATTGTCATCTTCCTAAGCCCTAAGCTTTGAACTTGATTTGTGCCATATTGTGGCACATTAAAGCTTATTGCATAACATTTATTAATCCTTGACTCACCCACTTACTAGGTGCAGAAACTGTTTACCACATCCACCCTAATTATGTTCAGTAATGAGTTCTTTTGTACCTTTTACTTACTTAGGTTTTAGTATCATATTAAATTAAGTTAGAAAAAGACACCCATGAAGTCCAACCTATTAAATTATACCGCGTTGATTCAGAAGAAGGCCAAAACCCTGCAAGACTGATGTCAAGTGGGCAAAAGTAGGGAAAAATTCCTGTATTCCCATATAAAAAGTTTTATTCCCATACGATGGGATTTTATTGCTCTCCGCTTTAACCTCCTGCAGCAGAGAATTCTATAGTATCACTGCTCTTACAGTAAAGAATCCCTGTCTATTGTGATGGTAGAACCGCCTCCTCTCTAGGCGTTGAGGATGCCCCCTTTTTGTCAGGATTTCAACCAGCGGACTCTGCTGTCCCAGGCTGCAGCTCTACCAACTGAACTATGCAGTTCTCTGGACAGTTCCAGTTCTGATCCTTGGCCTAGTTCTTGATCTTCTAGTTCCTAGTTCCTGTTTCCCTGACTTTGCTCCACCCCTTCCTTGACTGGACTTCCTATTTAAACTCAGCCTGGATTACACTTCCTTGCAAGATTATTGTGCTTCCAGCATTTAGTCTAGCTTGTCTCCTTCTCTCCTGCGACTGACTTCTCTATTGTGCAACCACCACCAGCTTTCTCCTGACTACGATACCTGCCTGCTTTTTCAAAACTGACGCTGATCTTCTGTGCTGCGACCTCTGGCTTCCTCCTGACTACCTTACCTGCCTGCTCCTCTGTACTGCTAAGCTTCTCCTGTGTGCTGACCTCTGGCTTCACTGACTACGATTCCTGCCTGCAATACCCAAGTAAGTTGCAGCACTTAGACTCCAAAACCAGACCCAGATCGTTACACTTTTCATGGTCACAGGCCTAGCTATAAAAAGATCTTTGGAGAGATTGTTGTATCTCTCTCAAGCCTCTTTTTTTTTAAAGATGAATAATCCCAAATGTTGTAATCTATTGTTGTATTCTAGTCCCCACATTCCCCAAATAATCCTGGTCGCTCTCCTCTGAATATGTTCCTCTCTTGACACATCCCATGATTTTATTTGGCTTATTAGGGAAATAAACTGGAACTGGCACTGGTTGCAGCTCCTGCAGCTCCATAGCACCAAAACATAGCTACCATAGCAAGAAACCGCCAAAATCCAAGCAGAAGGACGGGAACTAACAACCACCTCTATCGCAAACAATCCTGAAGATATTTAGCACACAGCAATCCAACATGGTGCCAGTTCCCACCTCTCCAGAACCTTCGTCTCTCCACCCTCCACCGTCACTCTTGCTTACCTCACATGATGATCAGCTCACTCTGGATCGCTTATATAAGAATATTAAAAAGCTGTGACATGATGAACTCACCCAGGCTCTATCTGAGGTTGCCAAATATGCACACAAGCTGGGGCAGTGAGTGGCAGAGGTAGAGACTAAGACTGAGGAGCTTGCAGATGCAGTGGAGGCGGATTAGAGAGGCATTGCATGGTTTTAAGCTTGACATTCTGAAACTTAAACTGAAGTACTTGGAGAACCGCTTCGAGAAAGGCGAATATTCGTATGAGAGGCCTACCAGAGTACATTGTTGACCTGCAAGATGTGGTGAAAAAGATTTTTCAGGCACTGCTGCCGACTACAGATAGTTAGAGATTCCACATAGACAGCATCCACAGAGCCTTGGTGAGACCGAGAAATGCAGACTTGCCGAGGGATGTCATCCTAAAACTACACTATCCTGAAGTGCATGACCCACTATTGCTGGTGGCCTGCAACATGAATGCCTTACTGGAGTTGCCCCCATTGGTCCACCTTTATTTGGACTTATCCCCCACCACTCTGGAAAGGAGAAGAGCCATGAGGCCAATCACCCTGCAAATGGGGCTTTCCATTCATCTTCAGGATTAAGACCACCACCAACACAGTCCGCTCCTTGCCGGAGGTGGAGAAAGCGCTGTGCCACGTGGACGACAGCGAGTCCAACTCCAGCAAAAAGGCTGCTGGAGGCTCACCGTGAAAAACATTGTACTGCATTGGCCTGAACCTTTTTTGCTAGAAAGCGGAACTAATGAAAGCAGCCAAAGGCCCCTATGGGACTTAGCCCTAGATTATCATAACTGCACCACATCCAAAAGGGCATGCTCGGAAGCAGGAGGAAACCGGAGAAGGCACAGAGGCCAGAAGATGAAGTGCTACTAGATAACGAGAAGAAATTCAGCAGTTGAGCACAGGTGCATGGCGCTGCAACATAAGACATAGACCGGGGTAGCACGTAAAATGAAAGTCTCTCCTTGTGCAACGCCCCTACTTGCAGACATAGGGGCTTGATGTGGTAACAAACTGGGTCGTAGAGAATCTGCCCACTGAACGATGAGATGACCAGCGGCTTCTCGAGACGGACCACAGGAAGGCGATACTAAGAGTAGAACAGGTATGCTTAGGCATGGAGAAGCTTGCTCTCACCTAGGGACGCTTCTCCCAAGAACCCTAGGTGTGTGTGTTTCACGAATTCTGAGGGCGGACTTGTCAAGTCTGAAGAAAGTGTCCACAATAGAGACAGAGGGTCTCCAGTCTTTGTTTGGAATGCTCTTGGGGGTGGGGGTGGGGGGTCAGCAGAGCTTTATCCACCTGCATGGGTTCCTCAGCTGCAGACACAGAGGATGGAAGAGGTGGTCTTTGGAAAACTGGAGCCAAGTGGAGTAATCGTCGGATCCTGGCTTGTGTTTGTTTGACTCGCTGGTCCTCCAAGCACTCAGAGAAGCGGGTATCAATCCGAGTGGCCAAGGAGATCAGGGAATACAGCAGGTCCCTTGCATAACAAGGCATCTTTAATATGTCCAAAGAGGCCTTTTTTGAAGCTAGCAATTAAGGGCGCTTTATTCCAGGCTAGCTTAGAAGCTAGGGTGAAGAACCGTACCGCATAGTCACCAACAGACAAGTTCCCTTGGCGTAAGTTCAGCAGGGTGGTCTCAGCCAATGAGGCCCAGGCTGGTTCTTCAATGACAGGCCGGAAATTCTGCGAGTAATGTGGTAATGTTAGGTGTGACCGGGTCGTTCCTGTCCCAGAGGGGGGGTAGTCTGGGTACAGGCCGGAGGTCAGGACAGCGAGCATGAGATCAGAGTCATGGATGTAGCAGAAGGTCAGTACAGGCGGCACTGGAGTGAAGTCAGGAACAGAATCGAGGTCACAACAGGAAATCACTATAAATGCACTGGACATAAGGAACAGACTTAAGGCATGAGGCTCAAATATCTGGCGGTGCATGAGGGAAGAGGGTGGCTATTTATTAGATTGCCAGGTGGCCAGTGCCAATTAGTGGCGTGCTGGCCCTTTTAATCTCGAGAAACCGATACGTGCACGTCCTAGGATAAGGGACAGGTGAGTGAGGCTGCCACACAGCTGAGGGGGCATAGGGAGGAACACGGGTGCACCTGCGACTATTATACAGTAGATCCAGTAAACTTCCAATATACTGTTGTATCAAGTATATCTTATTCAATTCAAGTAACTAAGGGACCTATAGATGGGTCTGATGAGACCCTTCATGGCACATTCGCTGTGAGGCTGTTGTGTAGTACACCAACTTCACTGTGTGACTGCGCAGGTGCGGGGTGCACCTGAACAATGTAAGTATAAAGGATTTTTATTTTGATAGCGGCCACATGGGAATTTGCTAAAGGGATGATTCGGTCCCTAATGAGAGGTATTACTACAAGCATAGAATTTAACATATTTTTTTATGATAAGGGGAATGACCCGAAAGAGTTAATGAAATCTCATCAATAAGCTAAAGATCCACTAAAATGAAGTATTTGGAAAATGCATCAAATCTTGCAGAAAATTAGCCCTTTTATGGCCAAATTGCCAAAGAAATAACTAAAATATTGCATAGCCTTTAAAAAGTGACAATGCACATCTGCTCTGAATGGCACAGCTTCCCTTTAGTGCCCCATAGCTCCCAACCGTCCCGATTTTGACGGGACTTTCCCGTTTTTCGTACCTCTGCCCCGCGTCACGGGCAGCTATGATATTGTCACGGATTCTCCCCCCAGGTCCCGCTGTGTCCCGCTGCTGTGTCCGCATAGTAAATACTTTGAAAGTCTGAACTCACAGTACAGAATGGCTTCTACAGACATCGGGAGGGAATCCTTTTCAGAGAAGTGTCGGGCTTAGCGCAGAGCAGGGACCACGTCATCAGCTTCAAATCTGTCCATATATGGTCACTGCATCTCCTAGGGTTCCCCAGAGCAGACATCGGGCAGGGAAGCCTTTTCAGAGAAGTGTCGGCTTAGTGGAGAGAGCAGGGACCACGTCATCAGCTCAGATCTCTATCTCTCCATATATGGTCTCCAGGTCTTCCCCAGACACAAGCTCTTTATATAATTAAATTAAATAAAGTTTTGCCCAGGCTGAGATTCGAACCTGGGACCCTCTGCACCATAGACAGGAGCTTAACTAACTGAGCTATAAGCCCAGTGATAGAGAGCTGAGGATTTCTGGTAAGTAAGACATGTTATCTGCCATTTACACTGTGACACAGACTAATGCACTGATATATAGAGAGGGATCTTCTCAGAGGTTATTATTGTAATTATTGAGACTATTATTATTATTATTATTATAAATTTTATTATTATGGAGATGATTATTAATAATGGTAAAAATAATAATAATCATCTCAATAATAATAATAATAATAATAATAATAATAATAATAATAATAGTCTCAATAATTACAATAATCTGAGAAGATCCCTCCCTATATACCAAGGCAGTATATAGTTCTTAGTTACCAAAATTCTCCACTTGTTAATCACAGAGGTTATAGCTCAGTGGGTTGAGGCGCTGTGTTATTATTGTACATGGACACTGCAGGTTCTGGGTTCAAATCCCAATGAGGATAATATTTTTTTTTTTTTTTAAATTATGATTTTTATTATTTTTAATATGGCTAAAATTTGGGGCGTGGCCAGGGAGTGATTGGGGGTGTGGCTTAGGGGGTTCGCCGCGGCACGCTACGCGTGCCGCCATTTTGTCCCTCTTTCCTTTTCCCAAATGTTGGGAGGTATGGTGCCCTGGTATGTAAGTTATCTCCATATGAAGTGATACATGTCAGATTTGAAAAATAGTTCAGTCAGGAAGGTGAAATGTGGCTTCAGCAGAAAATGTTAAAATAAGGTAAATCCATTTGATATTTATTTTGTGTAATAAAATTAATTGTATCAGGTATTCAGGTATCCGGTTCAATGGCTTAGCTGTAGGAAAGCACACTGGGCCCTGATGGCACAGATGGACCAAGTTGTAGATTTTGCCTTGAAGGATATAGTTTTAAGAAGGTCTGCACAGTTCTTAGATTATAATCCCTGTCAAAAATAAATTGTAGTGAACTGAAACAAAGATGTTAGAAAATTGCATAACAAGTCAATCAATAAGAAATGTATCGTTGTACTTGTAACATTCTCCATGCTGACTCATTGGGGCTCATTTATTTAGCCGGTCCAGTCGCGATCCAGCGGCGCGGTCTCAGACGAGGATTCGGGTGTGCCAGGATTCACTAAGGTCCGTGCGCCCGATACCCACCAGGTGTCGCTGCTGCGCTGAGGTCCCCCAGAGTGCTGATCTTGTGACACAAATTCTTTTTAAAATTCCGTGTTTTTTCCGAATCCGTGGGGCTGTACGACGGCCACGCCCCCGGCTTCTGTTGCGTGAAAGCCGGCGCCGATGCGCCAACATCCGATCGCATGCGCCAAAATCCTCAGGAAACCCAACGAGGATTCGGAGCCACATTGTTGTATTTAATCCTATATTAATAGCACATGAAAATGAAGCTGTTTCATTGGTTATTGGATTCTGTCTTATGACCAAAAAGAGAGTACAAGAAACTGTTGTTATAATATTATTATTTTTTATTTTTATTTTTTTAAGAACGGTATCTATGGATCTATGGTTTAGTAACTGAAAAGTTTTTCCAAGATTACCAAACGCGTCATCTAAATTGTACCGCGCAGTGGATATGAAACTTTAATTGTTTCAAATTGTGAAATGTATTGCCGGGAAACTCCACCTGTCATTCTCTACACAGGGCTGTCTGTTATTTATGGAGCTATCGGCTGCAGTCTCATGTAACTTACAAATAAATGG
The DNA here is from genome assembly GCF_040894005.1 of Engystomops pustulosus. Classification (NCBI taxonomy): domain Eukaryota; kingdom Metazoa; phylum Chordata; class Amphibia; order Anura; family Leptodactylidae; genus Engystomops; species Engystomops pustulosus. The sequence goes on along the minus strand of NC_092412.1, from coordinate 137,351,541 downwards.
AGTAGATGATGGTGACAACATATATATTTGTGGAGTAAGGCAATGTAGCTTTTATCACTATAATGTACCTTTTATGCTCTGTACAACCATTTAAAACATATGCAGTGCCTCCAAATGAAATACATGCAGCACTTAGACATGATATAAATGAAGTGCTCCCAAATGTACGCCAGGCTCCCATATGGGACCCCATAGCAAAAGTCAGGTTTGGGCCCCCACTCACCAAAGAAAAAAAATATGAAAGACCAGGTGTCTGGGTCTTTTCTGTGCTGTGTATCCCAGCTCTGGGAAGAAAGACCTATTAATTTAGAGATCACCTTAGAACTGAGAAGGGTTGTTGGAGCCCTGGATAAAAATCTCTAACACAACCATTTTACATCTAAAAACATAAATAAACTCCCCAATGTCCCCTCAGTTGGCTGCCCTCGCCACTATGTCCACAGTTCCAGGTGGCAAACACACCCCTGCATACAAGTGATTATTGCATTATTCATTGTGACCCACACAATACTGTAGCCTCTATAGTGTCTATAGCGCTCCTGAAACACAAAGTGTAGTGACAATTATTCTCTCTGAGGTAGTAAATTTCATAACATATCCTATAGCTCCCAGAAATCTTTGTGTTTTGCAGTAGATCCCAACACTATGTCCCTATATATATCACAGTCACTTACCGTATAGTGGCACTATAGTGGCCTCCGTTACCCCTCTTTACAGCACACCCATTTACTGTCTTATTTGTTTACAGTGCACCTTTTTTGTCCATCACCCATCCTGCCTCTCCCCATGCAGTGCTTCCCTCTATACAGAGCCGACGCAGACGACGTCCACATAATGTCCCCTATAATATTCCTGAGGGGTTTGCAGTCATTTCAAAAAGCGTGGGATAAAAATGTGCATTTAATATTCTTATTTAGCATTAGGTGGGCCCCCAGAATCTATTTTACTGGTGGAACCTGTCCCCCCACAGAGGTGTAACTACAGGGTTAGCAGCCATAGTGTCCCACAGTGTCAGGGGGCGCAGGATCTGGGGTATTGGGTGTGAATATGCTATATGTGTGTATATGTGAGGTGTATATGCTCTAAATGTGTGTGCATAAGTGATGTGTATATGCTGTAGGTGTGTATATGATGCACAGGTGTATACAGTACTGTTTAATTTTCTAGAAGTAAGTAGGGCCCCATTTAGAAGTTTGCAATGGCACCCAACCTCTCCAAGTTATGCCTCTGGCCCTAGATAGTGCCTCCCCCAGACAGTGCTGCCCTGCCCGTCTATACTGGACCACCTCTCCCCCTTGTATACTATGCTCCCTTCAAAGCAGCCAATAATTAAATTACAAACTTGTACTTACCTTCCAGCAATCCCTCATCCCATGGAGGTGGATCTGCAGATGGCATCTGGCAATGTAAAAAGGACAGAGACACAGTGTGATCTATGATTTATTCTTTGTTTATTAGTACAGACTGTCCAATAGGTGATATCTTCGGGGTCTGTAGGTAACCCAGACCTCAGAGTTGGTGTATGGTTTACCTCCGTCTGAAATATGCCAATGCATGCAGTGCCTCAAAACAGGGGTGTGACTAAAGTGATAGCATGCATAGCAGGTGCTATGGGGTGCTATGGAGGATGTGTGCCTTTATATACATATTATGCGACACATTGCACAGTATATTACGTATATATCATATATGTGATATCTAGAGATGAGTGAGTATACTCGCCCGAGCTTGATGCTCGTTCGAGTATTAGCGTACTCGAAACGGCTCGTTGCTCGGATGAGTATTTCACCTGCTCGATAACGAGCTTTCACTTAAGGAAACACAGTGAAGAACACAGTGAAAAAAGTGAACACCGTGAACACAGGATCATTTAAGTGAAGAACACAGTGAACACATTGCAGATGTTTCCGTACATCTTCTAACTTATCAGAAGACATTAGTGACGAACGGTGTTCTTCACAATAGTATGTGAAGAACAATACTCGTGTCTTCAGATAAGTTAGCAGATGTAGGGAAACATCTGCAATGTGTTCTTCAGTGAAGAACACATTGCAGATGTTTTCCTACATCTGCTAACTTATCAGAAGACATTAGTGCAGAACGGTGTTTTTCACAATAGTATGTGAAGAACAATATATGTGTGAAGAATCTTCAGAAGAAACAGGACTTGACTTCCTTATTTCTCAATAAAATGACATATTTTATTGCAGAGCCTTGGTCCCCTTGAAAAATGCTCGAGTCTCCCATTGACTTCAATGGGGTTCGTTGTTCGATTCGAGCACTCGAGCTACGGAAAAAGTTCGACCAAAGTAACGAGCACTCAAGTATTTTAGTGCTCCCTCATCTCTAGTGATGTCTACACTCACCGGCCACTTTATTAGGTACACCATGCTAGTAACGGGTTGGACCGCCTTTTGCCTTCAGAACTGCCTCAATTCTTCGTGGCATAGATTCAACAAGGTGCTGGAAGCATTCCTCAGAGATTTTGGTCCATATTGACATGATGGCATCACACAGTTGCCGCAGATTTGTCGGCTGCACATCCATGATGCGAATCTCCCGTTCCACCACATCCCAAAGATGCTCTATTGGATTGAGATCTGGTGACTGTGGAGGCCATTTGAGTACAGTGAACTCATTGTCATGTTCAAGAAACCAGTCTGAGATGATTCCAGCTTTATGACATGGCGCATTATCCTGCTGAAAGTAGCCATCAGATGGTCATAAAGGGATGGACATGGTCAGCAACATTACTCAGGTAGGCTATGGCATTGCAACGATGCTCAATTGGTACCAAGGGGCCCAAAGAGTGCCAAGAAAATATTCCCCACACCATGATACCACCACCAGCCTGAACCGTTGATACAAGGCAGGATGGATCCATGCTTTCATGTTGTTTACGCCAAATTCTGACCCTACCATCCGAATGTTGCAGCAGAAATCGAGACTCATCAGACCAGGCAACGTTTTTCCAATCTTCTACTGTCCAATTTCGATGAGCTTGTGCAAATTGTAGCCTCAGTTTCCTGTTCTTAGCTGAAAGGAGTGGCACCCGGTGTGGTCTTCTGCTGCTGTAGCCCATCTGCCTCAAAGTTCGACGTACTGTGCGTTCAGAGATGCTCTTCTGCCTACCTTGGTTGTAACGGGTGGCGATTTGAGTCACTGTTGCCTTTCTATCAGCTCGAACCAGTCTGCCCGTTCTCCTCTGACCTCTGGCATCAACAAGGCATTTCCGCCCACAGAACTGCCGCTCACTGGATGTTTTTTCTTTTTCGGACCATTCTCTGTAAACCCTAGAGATGGTTGTGCGTGAAAATCCCAGTAGATCAGCAGTTTCTGAAATACTCAGACCAACCCTTCTGACACCAACAACCATGCCACGTTCAAAGGCACTCAAATCACCTTTCTTCCCCATACTGATGCTCGGTTTGAACTGCAGGAGATTGTCTTGACCATGTCTGCATGCCTAAATGCACTGAGTTGCCGCCATGTGATTGGCTGATTAGAAATTAAGTGTTAACGAGCAGTTTGACAGGTTTACCTAATAAAGTGGCCGGTGAGTGTATATGCGGTATCTACGGTGTATGGTGTGTGTGTATATATATTGTATTATACTGTGTGTGTCTATATATGCTATATCTTTTGTATATGGTATCTTATGTGTGTGTATATGCTCTACATGTGTTCGCACGAGTGTATAAAAGTGTGATTGTAACTCGCATCTGTGAGTATGCAAATGTGTATACATTTTAAGTGTGATGGAGGCCCCATTCCCAATCCTGCTATGGGGCCCTGCCTCAAAATGAAACATATGTAGTGCCTCTAAGAGAAATACATACATGCATGAACTGCATGGCATACACAAAATGCAATGACTCAAAATAAAATATATGCAGTACCTCAAAATTAAATATATGCAGTTACTCTATACCAGGGGTCAAGAACCTTTTTGTCTGAGAGAGCCATAAGCTCCACATATTTTAAAATATACAATATGTTTAAAGGGCCACTGACAGAACAATGGCTCTAGCAGTCATTAGTACAGCAAGGAGTGCTCCTCCCCCCGTACTAAGCCACCACTGGACCAAAACAATGATAATTCCCTGTAAAATAAAAAATAGATAATTTACATTCGAGCTTGTCCCTATACAGACGCCAACCGCTGCAGAACATCCCTATACAGACGCCAACCGCTGCAGAACATCCCCATACATGAGCCAACCGCTGCAGAACATTCCCATACATGAGCCAACCGCTGCAGAACATCCCCATACATGAGCCAACCGCTGCAGAACATCCCTATACATGAGCCAACCGCTGCAGAACATCCCTATACATGAGCCAACCGCTGCAGAACATCCCCATACATGAGCCAACCGCTGCAGAACATCCCCATACATGAGCCAACCGCTGCAGAACATCCCTATACATGAGCCAACCGCTTCAGAACATCCCCATAGAGACGCCAACCGCTGCAGAACATCCCCATACAGACGCCAACCGCTGCAGAACATCCCCATACATGAGCCAACAGCTGCAGAACATCCCTATACAGACGCCAACCACTGCAGAACATCCCTATACAGACGCCAACCGCTGCAGAACATCCCTTTACAGACGCCAACCGCTGCAGAACATCCCCTTACATGAGCCAACAGCTGCAGAACATCCGTGTACATGAGCCAACTGCTGCAGAACATCCCTATACAGACGCCAACCGCTGCAGAACATCCCCTTACATGAGCCAACAGCTGCAGAACATCCCTTTACATGAGCCAACCGCTGCAGAACATCCCTATACACATGCCAACTGCTGCAGAACATCCCTATACACAAGCCAACCGCTGCAGAACATCCCTATACACATGCCAACCGCTGCAGAACATCCCTATGCACAAGCCAACCGCTGCAGAACATCCCTATACATACGCCAGCCGCTGTAGAACATCACTATACACACGCCAACCGCTGCAGAACATCCCTATACATACGCCAGCCGCTGCAGAACATTCCTATACACGCCAACCACTGCAGAACATCCCCATACAGACCCCAACCGCTGCAGAACATCCCCATACAGACGCCAACCGCTGCAGAACATCCCCATACATGAGCCAACCGCTGCAGAACATCCCATACATGAGCCAACCGCTGCAGAACATACCTATACAGACGCCAACATGTGTCTAAGCTGCTGCAGCACCTCACATTATGTAGAATTGCAGGGGAAGATATGAGGGGATGATGCAGAAGTGGTCTGTAAGGGACACTTAACTGCTCCTGCACACAGGACACTAAGGAGTTAAGGCAGAGTGTGAGGAGACACTGGGGGGAGGGAGCACTTAGCTCTGGCTGATTCCCAGCTGCTGACTCCTTCTCCTCAGGTGCTGGATGTCTCGGAGTATGCAGCTCTCTCCTCTGTATGAATCTCCCGCGCTGCTACATCCAGCGCTGGGATTGGCTGCAGGCAGACAGTCTCCTCCCCTCCCTCTCTCACACATAGAGGAGGTTGCTGCAAGGAGGGAGAGGGAGATGCCCACCCCTGAATTAACCCCGCAGACCCTGCGCTGCTCTGCCGAATACATCCAGGGGCATAATTACAGCCGGGGGCACAACAGGGGGCCCGGACATGGCCCCTGGTCTTGGCAGGCATATTAGAAGTTGCTGCGGCTGTAGTTACGCCCCTGTACAGGAGCCCTGGCTGCGAGCCAGATGCTGCCATCAAAAGAGCCATATCTGGCTCGCAAGCCATAGGTTTCCGACCCATGCTCTGTACTGAAAAAAAATATAACCAATTGCATCTACCACAGTTTGATGTAAATAACTCAATTGACACAATTACCATGCTGGCAGCTTCATAAAGAGAGTACAATGCACAAGCTTGGGGAAGAAGACTTCCAGCAGTGCCTTTGGAATCTCTCTCATATGTGTCTTTTAATTCAACTGCATTTAATATGTTATGTGATTTTATACATGGTATATTTATAACCACTTAAATGCTGTGTACAATAGATATGAAATCATTTCACCAATGCCTGTGCACCCAAATTGAGGCTGTTTTTAACTTCCCAATACACTGCACTATGTATTTTTAAGAGGTACAAGTTGTCCCATAAAATTAAGCAATTATGCAACATGGATTTTGAAAGGCAGGGAGTAAAAAACAGAAAAGTGAAAATTGGTTTCCAGTGGGAAAGGACTAAGCTTTGCATACAATGCTTATGTAAAAGCCAGAGAATTCATATTTTATAAGATTTAACTTGGCATTGAAATTGCTTTCTTAATGCAATACAACTGAAGCAGCTATTTGTCGTAACTCAGAAGCTGATTATATAAACTGGGGCAGGTTTTCAGTTAACTATGAAATCGGACATGACCGATTGATTGGCTCTCCGCTGCTTATTGCCAGACTATGGAGATATTGATTATGCTTAGCCCTGAATATTGTAACTGCTGGGAGTTAAACAGAACTACCATACCAACTTCATCACTGCATAGCTCAGTATAGTGATTGTGCTATGATGTGATGACTGAGCATTTTATGAGTCAATAATTGACACATTCACTATGTAAAACAAAACTTGGGTCCTATTTTGAAACGTTTTAAAAATTACGGATGTAATAAAAGAGGGCTCTTCTGTCCCCACATGCCTTCTTCCTTTTTGTGCTATTCCACTATATTCAAGTCTTGTTTAATGCGTGGGGCATTCGAATCTGGACTCTGAATGTGGCTTTAACATCATCAAAGGCCCTTTAGCTTCTCCTCTCTATAGAGCAGGGAAGGTCCTGCAGCTCTGTGCTTACTGCACACTTGTTTATTCAGTTTTTGCCGCAAAAATGGGATAAAATCATGGCCCTGCTGCTGCACTAGAATCTGCAGGCAGCAGGGCGGAGCAGCAACTTGAGAGTCGATGGACCGCATGCGCCCCTGGTATAGATGAAACGCGTAAGGGAAGTTTTTGATGGGCACCTTTTTAAAGGGACAGCTTGGTACTGCCCTTGTAAGAGTGGGAGTCATGGGGCCAAATTAGGGGCAGTTTATAGTTTACAAGGGTCCAAAAACACGCCCTTTCCAGTTTTATCTGGCCCCTACAGGTGAGTACACAGCCTTGTCTATATTAGGCTCCCAGCCTTGGTCTACTACTATCGGGTAAGAGCACTATTTATTAAAAATGCTCGTGTATGTGACCTCTAAACAAAGATTTATTGTGTGTATGTGGAATAAGTGAGTATTTGCAGAATTTGACACTACCCTATCTGGGTACTTCACATATACCAGTGTGTGCACAAAGTTTTAAAGTTTTTAATAAAATGCCTTAATAAAGATTATATATTTTATATGTGCCACTTATTTCTATGCTGTAGGACATACCGGGATGGGATACGGAAAACATTGTCTCCTAGCTACCTTGTAAGGCAGCCCCTTAAGCATGACTATGAGGACGCCTAATGACATGATACGGGATTAAACCCAAGCCATTATATATATTTGAGAAGGAACAGACTCTCAACTGTAGACAGCACTGTATCCATGTGGTTGCATCTCTTCAGTACATTGTAGGGAACTGGTTTTACTGAGTGAGAGGCATTTGACTAGGGTGGGGAAGTGAGAGCTCTCAGAATAGAAACTTTGCCAATAAAGGCCAGCTTGTAGGTATCTAGAGACTTATGATGAAGAGAGTTGTTAAATGGAGAATTGTTAAAAACCTTACAACTCACTGATTATATTAGGTCTCTGTTGATATTCTGTATGCAAAGGGATAATACATTTTTGTAAAATGCTAGAAAAAATTATCACAGTTACCAAAATATATGTATCAACTTCATTAGTATGGCAATTATATATATGTAAAAATAGCTGCCAATATGTCAAGGGTCCCAATTTCCTGTAGTGACTACTCAATGATTTACTTCTAATTATAGAGCCAGACACATGGTATGCAATAAACATCAGGCTTGAAAAGACAGGATGTCTACATATATCGATCAATAATGTATAGATTAAAACTCATGCTATGTGTCATTGACATTTCAATGCCACAAAGACATCACCCAGATTAATGAAAACTTTTTATTTGCAATACAACATAATAGGTATATGTTATATTATTATATATTATATCTTGTATTTATTTTGTTTTTTTATTAGTATTAGGCCCAAACAATACAATAACCATTGCCATCATGCCTCAATAGCACCACCATACTGAAATTAAATAAAAATCTTTATAACCTTTACAATGATCAATATTATCACCATATGGTGACTGTACAATAGAAAATAACAGTTCTGTATGGAGACTACTACATCACATTCTTCCTTTTAACCCAGGCTTTGATGAGGTCTTCTTTCAGCTTTAACTCAACTGGAGTTTGCAACACCTTAGGCTCCTAGTTTTACACATTCTCACTATACAGCATGTCCACCTTTAGGCCTCCACAATAATATTAACCACTTTATGTCTGCTACAGAGTAGTTATGCCCGCCTAATGCCTCTTTATACTAAAATAATACAGGTGGATATTTTTATTGTCATGATCTTTGCTCCAGATCAGTAAAAGCCCTTTTTTGTGACCCCACAAAATCAAATGCCCTTGTTTGTGCAGCCTGATATGTAACAGTGACCCAACATATTTTAGAGAGGTGTCTACTTAAATACTAGCCCCTTTTTACTGAATTAACTCCCTGCCTCCCTCATTTTGTAGCCTCCTGTTTCCTATTAATAATGATTAAGATGTATTTATCAAACTTGCGCTGACAGTTTAAGGTTAATACCGTAATGAGAGAGAAGGAAGAGAGTTGGGATAACCAGGCCTACTACTATGCCAATAAAAGTCACATCCAGGTGTCTGGAGACAAAACTATTACCCAACTAGATATATCTGTAAGTTAGCATAGTTTTGGCCATTACTATATACATAACCTTATCCTTTGATGTCACTAGCTCCACATCACCTTAATCAGTTCACAGATGTTTTCACAGTTAGCTTTATGCCTTCCCCTTCTGATGTTTTCTTATTGATCTTCTTAAATTGCCACTACCAGGGCTGTGGAGTCAGACTTGTGATAAAATGGACCAACTCTGACTTTATAAATTTCCTTTACAGTACATCTCTGTCATGTTCCTGATCTAAGGATTTAGGCCAGGGGTGAACAATACACATTGTCATCCTGGGTCCTCTCCTGCTCCTGGGGCCACTGTGCTCTGTGAGCTGATGCCGGCTCATACAACCAGTGTCAGGATTTAGGACACAGTTAGAATGGCAGGAGAGGACTCAGGAGTAGAGAGAACATTTCAGCTGCACTCACCCCTACACAGCCTCCTGCACAAATGAATGCTTCCATCGGTTATGAAAGAGCTCATTGGATTCTAACTGTTAGCAGGGTCTAAAACTTCACTGCTACTGATGAGAGGGGAAAAAGCACTGGAAGGAAAGCATCTTAGAACTGCTACCATCATGTAGTCAGAGATCATTTTGGTGGTGTTGGAGACGGTATTAGGAAAATTGAGGAGTTAGAAGTTTGGCTTACCAACTCCAACTACCGCCATAATTAACTGTTTCATTACTACTACCAATCTGCAATATTTTCCGTAGGAGTCAGACACATGGGGGCAGATTTACTTACCCGGTCCTGTCCCTATCCAGCGGCGCATTCTCAGTGGAGGATTCGAGTCTTCAGGCGATTCACTAAGGTACTGCGCCCGATGTCACCAGGTGTTGCTGCTGCACAGAATTCTGTTGAAATTCACTGAAGTTCACCGTCCTACCCTTGCTGCAGGTAAGCGTGTGTCAAGCGACACATTTTTTTTTTTTTAATTCGGCGGTTTTTCCGAATCCGTTGGGTTTTCTTACGGCCACGCCCCCCCCATTTCCGCCGTGTGCATGCCAGCCCCGATGCACCACAATTCGATCACGTGCGCCCAAATCCTGGGGCAATTCAGGGAAAAATCATCGCAAATCGGAAATATTCGGGTAACGCGGCGAAAAAACATGATTCGGCCCCTTAGTAAACGACCCCCATGGTATTAACTGCTATGGCAGAGGACGGAAAGTCATCTGAACATTAACGTGATGTCACTGTCAATAGTAACATCATTCTGCTGTGACTGAGATGATGATGCCTGAGCCACAATGTCCAGAACTTTGTCCCCCTCTCTACAGTAATAGTCAAGACGAGATCATGGTCATCTGTGACCTGCTGCTATTACTGGTAAGATATCACATGCCACTGATCATGCTAATTTTGCTGCTATTTGCATTACAGCCACCCACACTCTTACTGATAGATGATGTAGTAAGGTTGCATCCTACATCATTAGCTGACATGGAACAACTTTCCACCATATTTTTTGTATGGACCATTCATATATTTAAATAAATTAATCATGTCCCATCTTAGTTGTCTATTTTGAGACTAAATAAATCTAGCTGTTTTAATCTTCCCGCATAACTGAGACCCTCCATACCCCTTATCCTTTTTATGGACTGGAGCCCAGAACTGGACAGCATATTCCAGGTGAGGCTGAACCAATGCCTTGTACAGAGGTAATATTACATCTCTAGCACGAGAGTCCATACCACTTTTGATACATGACAAGGCAACTGATTGACATTTCATGCTGTTATTTAATTTATGATCTACACCAGGTCCTTCTCAACAAGGGACTTTCCAAGATTTACTACCCCAAGGACATATATTGCATGTGGATAATTAGTAGGTAAAAAAGGTAGGATGGCACTCGCTTGAAACCTGACGCGTTTCAGACTATCAGGTCCTTAATCATGATTAGGAACCTAATGGTCTAAATTGCATCAGATGTGTATGGCATTCTTTTCCTTGTCACTGTTACCTGCCTGTATTGTTCCTACTTTTCTACTATTTTACCGGATTCACGTGAGTGCCGTCCTACCTGTTTTACCTACTATTTGTGTACTGAGAAGATAAAGACTTTTCTTTTTGGACATGTGCACCTGGTGGTGAGCAAGCCTGTTTCCTCTATTTTCTGCTTAATGTAAATTATTAGCCCCCAGGTGCTTAACCTTAACATTTATCCACGTTGAACCTCATTTTCCAAGTGGATGACCAAACATTCAGTTTGTACAAGTCAACCTGCAGCCTATGAATATCCTCCATAGATTGTATTACACTACACAGCTTGGTGTCATCTGCAAAAATAGACACAGTGCTATTAATTCCTATCTCTATATCATTAATAAATAAATTAAATAGTAGTGGGCCAAGCACAGGACCCTGGGGTACACCACATACATCTGGTGACCATTCAGAGTAGTAATCATTGACCACAACTCTCTGGATACGATCCTTCAGCCAGTTCTCAATCCAATTGCAAATGATCCTGCCAAACCAACTTATTTTACCTGTGAGGGACAATGTCAAATGCCTTTGTACAGCTGCCCCTCTGTCCAGGCATCTGTTCACCTCTTCATAGAAGCAGGTTGGTCTGACAACTTCTATCCATGGTAAACTCACACTGGCTGTCACTTATTATACCATGTGATGACACATACCCCCGTATGTAGTCTTTTAGTAACCCTACCAATATTTTTCCTACAATTAAGCTCACAGGCTTATAATTGGTTGGTGAAGTTCTAGAGCCCTTCTTACATATTGACCACATTCGCCTTGTGCAGTCACTTGGCAACACACCAGTCATTTGGGAATACCTGAAGAATTTAGACAGTGGCACAGCAATAACAAAACTGAGTTCTTTTAGAACTCTGGGGCGCAACCCATCTGGTCCAGAAGCCTTGTACACATTGATTTTGTTGAGCTTAGATTGGATCATGTCTACATTCAGCCAGTCTAGTATATTACAGGATGCATCACCCCCACTGGCACCACAAATGTCAGAAGTTTCTTTCTTCTATTATATAAACTGAGCTAAAAAATCTAATTAGTATCTCTGCCTCTCTTTGTCTCCAGTCTTAGATCATTCAGAAGTCTTAAATCATTCAAAAATGGGCTCATAAAAAATGGGAGCACAAGCAAAGTTGGTTTATATTTTTTAGTGCTCATTCACATGGCCATACTGGGATTCAGAAGTCTTAGATCATTCAAAAATGGGCTCATAAAAAATGGGAGCACAAACAAAGTTGGTTTATATTTTTTAGTGCTCATTCACATGGCTATATTGGGGACTGTGATGTGGTCGCATGATTTGTGACCAGACTATGATCCATGTAGATCTCTATGGCTCCTGGTCATGGTGTGGTGAGCACACAGGCAGCCGTGCCGCAAAGTAAAGGACATGTCCAGATGGGTGCATGTACAAGATGTTGTGCATAACATCAAGACATTACAGAGCTATAACATTGTCAGATGAGCCCCCAAACATGCCATGTTGGGACCAAGGGTCAATAATTTAGGGACAGGTTCCTGATGGGGCATTAGCTGTTTAGGTTTACGGCTCCGAGTTTAGGCACATAAGGCTTTATAGGACCTACCAACAGGGTGTAACAGGGATAGTCTCCTTAGTCTCAGGAGAATTATCCTCACTCAGAATCAGATCAAAAAACTAATTTAACATTGTCCTAACGGACATATAGCCCACACACACCCCACATGTAGGCCCTATTCAGATAAACTGATGCAGGTTCCCTCTCTCACTCCCCTTGCCCCCTGCAGCGCCGGGGGGTTGCCATGCCAGCCAAAGGTCTGATAAAGACCTCCTTGTCTGCCATGTACCGTGGCCTATGAGATCCGGTTCAAGACTGCATCTAATAGGCGAACTGTCAGGCACTGACAGGAACAATACATTGCAGTACAGAAGTACTGCAATGTATTGTATAAGGGATCAAGCTATCCCCAGTGTAAGTCCCCTAGTGGGACAGTAAAAAAAAAAAAAGTTAAATAAAGTAAAAAAAAGTAAATACATATATAAAATAATAAAAAAAAACACACCTCCCATTTCCCTATCTACACTTATATATAAAATAAAATAATTAAAATGACCCCCTAAACACAAAATTGGTATTGGTATTGTAGCAACTTTGGCCAAACATCTATTACATTATTATACCCGGATTGTCAGGTGTATAAAAAAATATATACAAAAACCGCTACCTTTTCCTGCAATAAACAAGCCCTAATAATCCTCTTTTTATTGAGGAATAAAAATAGCTCTCAGAATATGGCGACACTTAGGCAAATGCGGTTAACCTAAGGAGTTTTTATTTGCTAAAGTAGTATAATATAAGAAAATCTATACATGTTTGGAATTTCCTTAAACGCATGATTTATATGATATAACTTTAAATACTTGCCACTAAACTTCAGTAATTCCCAATATTCAAGGACTCGACCTTAGTCTAAATCAGGGTTCCCCAAACTACGGCCTGCGGACCGTTTCGATCCGGCCACCGACACTTGGCACGGCCTGCAACAGTCGGGCAGGAGCCTCCGCCCGTCCGGTGCATAGGAAATAATTAATTATGAGGGGCAGCATAGGAAATAATTAATTATGAGGGGTAGAATAGGAAATAATTAATTATGAGGGGCAGCATAGGAAATAATTAATTATGAGGGGTAGAATAAGAAATAATTATGAGGGGCAGTATAGGAATAATTAATTATGAGGGGCAGCATAGGAAATAATTAATTAAGAGGGGCAGTATAGGGAATAATTATGAGGGGCAGCATAGGAATAATTCATTATGAGGGGCAGCATAGGAAATAATTAATGGTGCGGGTATAGGAAATAATTAATTATGAGGGGCAGTTTAGTAATTAATGGGGGGGGAGGCATATTCAATAATTAATGGAGAGAGGTCCCAGTATATTAATTAATTGGGCCAATATATAAAATAGTTCACAAGGGGGTGCAGTACCGGTATATTAAATAATTAATTGAGGGGGGTGCCAGTGTATTATGGATACGGTCACATGTACCGCTATTTATTTTTAGCCTTTAGTCCGGCCCTCCAACGGTCTGAGGGGGACAGTGAACGGCCCCCTATGTAAAAAGTTTGGGGACCCCTGGTCTAAATGATCAAGCTGTGAACTTAGATAACTGACGTTTGCTTTCCTAAAGGTACAGGATGTTGTATATGATCTGTTTCACAACATCAAATCCAGCAGGTTTTTTATCTGTTGTTCCTTCGCCCAACTATTTGTACCTATTTCCATTTTGTGCAGTATTTTGCATGGTCCCAAATGCTTGGGGGCTTATAACAAAGTCCCATTAATTAGTTATTGACCGCATCATCAGGGAGACCTTCCTATTAGCAATAAGTTTTATATGTTTTCTAATTTATCATTATTTTACCTAGTCTACCTTTTACCTTATACTGTTGTTGGCGTACTATAGATGCCTATATAGATGACTATGGGTCACATTGGAGAGACACTTCCTTCTGTATTTCTCCCTCATATCTCCCTCCCTTTTGTACAAACTGCTTAAAAGAATTGAAGCTAAATAAAGGACAAATAGTATCTCACAAAAGTTAGTACAACCCTCACATCTTTTATATTTTATTATATCTTTTCATGGACAACACTTAAGATATGACACTTAGACAATAAAAAATAGTCAGTGTACAGTGTACAACAGTGGAAATGTGTCATGCTCTAAAGATAACAATATGCAAAATAACACAGTGACAACAGCCATGCATACCAATTTGAAGCAGTATGTGGCGAGTGGTTTGAAAATTGATATGATCCCTTATTGGCAGAGCAAATACATCCATTTACAAAAGACAAACTCTGCATATGAGACTAACCACAGGCACTCAACTACTTTGTTTGAGACTAGTGAGGCCTGTTCAGAATGGAACCTGTCTTGCTACAGTGGGGTAAACAAATATATGATCTCAGGCCAAATTTGCAAGTTTTCCCACCTACAAAGAATAGAGAGGTTTGTAATTTTTTATTTTAGCTACACTTCAACTGTGATGCCTATTGTTCTGTAGCCCATCCAATCCTTATGCAGGTCTATAATTTTGTAACCGCTGTCCTAAGACAACTCATTGGTCTTGCCCACAGTATAGAAGTGGGTGTGTGATTGATTGAGTGTTTGGACAGGTGTCTTTTATACAGGAAACAAGTTCAAACAGATGAAATTAATACATGTAATGAGAGCACAGAGAAAACCAGAATTCTTGCTCGTTGGTAGGGGATCAAATGCTTATTTCATGTAATAAAATGATAATTAATTATTTAAAAATCATATAATGTAATTTTCTGGATTTTTTCTTTGATTCTCTGTTTCACAGTTGAAGTATACCTACAGTAAAAATTAAAGACCTTTCCATTCTTTGTAGGGGGGAAAACTTTGGCCAGTACGCAAATACATTATTTTCCCCACTGTATATGGTTTTGGCTTCTGAGCTCCAGCACAGATTCACGGTGTAGGCAATCTTCTTATGGTGTGGGCCATCTTTATGTAGAACAACAATTATTTTTCAGAACCTCAAAGATTACTTTTTCATGAGATGCCATGTTGAACCTTCCTATGATAAGTATGAGAAGTTAATACACCTGCTCCCTATTCACGCCAGACACCATGTAACACTATCAAGTCACATGACATCTTAATTGGGGACAATTTGACCATTTTATTGGTGAACTCACCTTTGTTTCCAGTAATTTAGACATTTATGGTTGTGTATAGAGTTATTTAGAGGGCACATCAGGGATACTTTTCTTTAAGTATATGACAAAGTTTAATATCATATGCACTATCATTTTATGTAATTTGATTAAAAGCTAGTTATGTTTTGAGCAGTGTACACTCAGACCTGGTCACAAGTGGTTAGTAGTAAAACAAGTTGTAGGCTTCAAAGCTGGATTTATTTTTTTTACACCAATAAGGCTAGGTTCACATCTTGTTTTTTTTTTTTTTATATGCTCAGCGTATACATCAGGAAAGCTCCCGACAAAAGACAGAGGCATAGTTGTTCTCTCCGTGTTGCATCTGCTGAAAAAGGCAGGTTGGAAAGATGTAGCAAGCTATGTCTCATAGTTTCATAGTTTATACGGTTGAAAAAAGACACTTGTCCATCAAGTTCAACCAAGGAAGGGTAGGGATTGGATGAGGAAGGGATTTAGGGGAAACAATCCTATATAGCATAACAATCAATGTTATTTAGGTCTTTCCATTCTGTTTTCTTCTGCTGAGGGCAATAATCTGCTCAGCTGAAGCAATAGTAGCCCATTGGGCGCAGATACAGTGTATTGCATCCAGTAACCCCAGCTGCTGACCAGATACATCCATATAAGGACAGTGACATCACTGGAAAACACCCAACATCGAGGCAGCAGCAATTCGCCAGCTACTGCCATTGTGCTCCCTTTCCACTGCATTCAATTGGGAGATGGGGTCCCGGGCGACGTAACCCACTGTATAAGCATACAGTGGAATACGTCTGTGCCATACCTTGTAAAGACAAGTCAGAATCCCCTGATATGTCCTTACAAAGTATGCAACAAAACGTGATGTGAACCCAGCCTAATTTGTAAAACAAAGCTTGTCATTAAAGTGTAAATGTAAAGCTATAGTGATTTTATCAAATTAATATATGTGAATCACACTTTGAAAACAAATAGAATGATGCCTACTTTTTGCTGCTCGTCCATTTCTTTCCAAAGTTATGGCATTTTCTGTTCTGAAAGTGTTTGACATAAATCTTTCTCACTAGGGGTGAAGTGGGTGGAGACTAATGTCTGTCAGGCTGAGCACTCAGGCTGAGGCCAGTTAGCTTGCCCACAGATCCCCTGATGCCTTGTGTGCTCTCTCAAAGTAATTTAGCATTAAATCCATTTAGTTTCCCACATGTAAATCCACTGAACACTGCATAGTGCACATACAGGATATATATGGTAATGGTCTGGCAGCTTCCATCATGTAGAGGAGCAGGGAGCATGTAATAAGTGGTAGAAATAATTAGTACACCAGTTACATGAAGTCTATAGCCTGGGATGTGTGAGAACTAAGGGTTAATAGCTTATCTGCACAGAGCTGATACTGCAGATGACAGACTGGGATAGAGGGAACAGGGAGGATCTTGTACCTCACTATTCTGTGCAGGAAACATCTGCATACACATCCAGCTCTGCTACATTCACTGAAGCTTGACCTCTTCTTCTGTGAGCAGGGAGCAGCAGCTCCACCCCTCACAGGAGACTGACCAGAAACAAAGTGTAAACAACATACGGATTCATAAGGCTCTTTAGCACATGGAGAGGAGGCAGCTATTACAGCAATGAGGTAATGTGAGGGCTATAGCAAAGAAACTACTGAATATAGGTAATAAAGATAATAGGCAAAGTTGTTTTCCATCCCAAGAGCTTTTGATTTGTGCCTTTAAAAAAGGCACTAAAACATAATATTTTAGTATATATAATTATAAACCATTAATTTTCATCTTATATGGGAAGAAAAAATCTGTTTCTCAGATTAAGGTCACTTACACCACTCTCCTTTTCATTTGAAGCCGAGTGGCCAGCGAGCTTGGTCACGGTGTGGTGAGACAGTGGGGCACATTTACTTACCCGGTCCAGTCGCGATCCAGCGGCGGGTTCTCTGACACTGATTCGCGTCCGGCTGGGATTCACTAAGGTAGTGCGCCCGATGTCCACCAGGTGTCGCTGCTGCACTGAAGTCCGCTGGAGTTCACGGAAGTTCACTATCCTATCCTGGGTGCAGGTAAAAAAATACGGCAGTTTTCCGAATCCGTCAGGTTTACCGACGGCCACGCCCCCCGTAAATGATCCCCATTGTGTACTCACTGCACCCTGATCAGGTGCCATAGACTTCTGTTGGGGCTTTGATATGGCCTGAAATTGTGCAGCCATTTCACAGGTCCACATACAATTGTGTGCATGGGGCCTAAGACAATTACATAAAGACTCTTATAGGAACCAATAGAGAAATTGACCTCCTGTCCATGCATAAGCTTGAGAGAGTTACTTGTCCATGCATAAGCTTGAGAGAGTTACTAGGATATCAGTACGATAAGACTCGTTCCATTTTTTAATGCATGTATTAATTGCTGTTCATTACATTTTTAATATTAATGTTAGTGATACCAAATTGGAGAAGCATTTAGATTTTTATTTTCCAATAGTTATAAAGCAAGATGATAAAAGTCATGGTTCATATGAATACTGTTCAGACAAGCCTCTGGAATGGAGTGGATTATCCAAGCCATTTAAATTTAGCTAGAAGCAATGTCAGGCTGCACAGACATTGATTTTTATATTCAGAGTACAAGATGAACACACCACTATCTTCCCTCCTGCCCTCATCATAATGATAGCGTTACAGCACAAAGCAAGCTTTGCTTCATGGAATCCAACTTGAGGCTGAGAGAAACTAAAAGGTATTGTACCAACCTTTTTTTAGATAATTCTTCTTCCCAACCTGTTAGTGCATAATGCATGCAGATGTCTATACATAGTTCTGGAAATAATGTCACACATTTAGTCAGTAAAAGATGTAGTTCATACCTTCAATGATTCCAATGCAAAAGCCAGTGAAGCTATTAGATATAATACCAACACATGGAAAGTAAGGCAAGATTATGTAGATGGAGAGGTTTGGGGAATAGCAAAGCATGTTGTAGGCTTTATAAGGAAACGTGTATGCTTTTTTTCTTTGACTTTTCTTCTGATCAATTCCTTATTAATATATGTGGCATTTGAGGTTCTAAGGTGAATTTGAAGTCTCCAAAAAGCTGCAAACAGCTCTTAGGTATTTCCTACCTTTGGTAGGTAGCAGGTATGGATTTGTGCCAAAATTTTAGACTTAAAAAAGAAAAAGTAGCAACTTTCACATCTGAATTCAGGTGATAACTCAGAGAACGCTACAGAAATATCAACCATGAAGAACTTTGAAGGGAGATTATCTCCAAAAAAGCCTCCAAAAAGCCACAAAAATGCACATTTTCCATGGGGAGTTGCGAACCCCATATAATTTAATGTTCCACATACGATGAAACATGGTAATGTGCTACTAAATAAGAACAGGCAAACTATCTCTCAACATATCAATGTAATGGACATATGTCTGATCTTAGTATTATAATAACCCTGAAACTGTAAGGTTCTGTTCTTACATGTCTAGTATTCTATAGTATTTGTTTGGATATAGTTATATAGTTATTCTCAAACAGTATATTTTTCACTAGGAAAAGAAGACAACAAAATAAGTTACTATTACAATACAATTCCATGTTCATCAGTTGGTCTTAAAATGGATTTAATCTCTAAAAGATTTCTAAATGTATGACAATCATACATCTTTAGACATTCTCCATTCATCGTGCTGTAGCCAAATCATAAACTTGTAAATTGTAATAGTATTAAATCTACTAGTCTCAACCCCCACATTAATTCTCTACCCATATTTTTACTCCTAGAAACTTACCTGATGGTGTTGGAGAACAAGTAGATGACTTCTGCTTTTTAAATTTTGTTTAATTTAAGACATTAGCATAATATAAAAACAGACTTGGCCCCCTAGAGCATGGCTTGGCAAGACATAAAATGATAAAAATGGATATATAAAAACATAACAATAACTTCCTCATATAAGGAGATGCCTCTTTGTTAAAATATATATTAATACTGTGCTTTTATGAAATAATTTATATTATGGCTTTTCTTGTTAAACAGTGTTGAAATGGTGGACTAAAGATGGGAGACTGGAATTTTCTTGGGGTCATCCTGGAGGAAGTCCATATTCATTCGACAATAGTTGGAAAAATCTGGCTTACCATTCTTTTTGTATTCCGTATGTTGGTTTTGGGTGTAGCAGCTGAAGAGGTCTGGAATGATGAACAATCACAGTTTGTATGCAATACAGACCAGCCTGGATGCAAAAATGTCTGCTATGACCAAGCATTTCCCATATCTTTGATTAGATATTGGGTTCTTCAGGTCATATTTGTGTCTTCACCATCATTAGTATACATGGGCCATGCC
Source organism: Engystomops pustulosus (assembly GCF_040894005.1). Taxonomy (NCBI): domain Eukaryota; kingdom Metazoa; phylum Chordata; class Amphibia; order Anura; family Leptodactylidae; genus Engystomops; species Engystomops pustulosus. The sequence continues at coordinate 137,331,593 of NC_092412.1, read as the reverse complement.
ATTTACAGACTAAGAGCTCTTGAGAAAGAAAGACACAGAAAAAAGGCTCAGTTGAAAGGAGAGCTGGAGGGCGTAGAGTATGAGTTGACAGAGGATCGCAAGAGATTGGAGCGTGAACTCAGACAACTAGAGCAAAGGAAACTCAATAAAGCTCCACTCCGTGGTTCCCTCCTCTGCACATATATCATACATATATTCACCAGATCTGGTGTCGAGGTTGGTTTTATGATTGGTCAGCATTTACTTTATGGAGTTCAATTGAATCCTCTCTACAAATGTCAAAGAGACCCTTGTCCCAATATGGTTGACTGCTTTATATCAAGACCTACTGAGAAGACTGTATTTATGTTGTTTATGCAATGCATAGCAGGAGTTTCTTTATTTCTGAACATTTTGGAAATAGCACATCTCGGAATTAAAAAGATCAGGAAAGGATGTTTAGTGAGATATAAAATGAAAGATGAATTTAATGACTTTTATATGAATAAGCATAAGAAACATTCCATACCTACTCATACATGTATTGGTACTTCTGCTAGTCCACATAAGACCCTTCCTTCAGCACCCAGCAACTACACATTGTTAATGGAGAAACACAATGACCCAACTGTGTATCCAATTTTAAATCCTCCTTGTGGATTTCATCCCATTGTAGATTTGCACCCAGGTAACAGTAATATGTGTATTATTGATGAGCAGGAAACAAAATCTGCCAATGAGGTGACCTCTGCAAATACAGCAGAAAGTCATTTCCACAACAGCAGTTCTAACAATAATGAAAAGATAAATAAAGCCTTTGTTATGGACAATAAGCAGACAAAAAAATATCCACAGCGTAAAACTGGTTTCATAAGGAGCGCTCATTCAAGCGCTGAAAGTGCAACAAGTATACCGATGGGAACAATGACCGAGATGCCCTCTGAAGACAATGAGGATTGCTCCAAAACTAATTTTGTGGGTTCTATAGCCAGCAATGCAATCCGGAAAAGTAGAAAGATCAGTGCTCCCTGGTACTGTTCTAGAGCGGGTGAGAGAAGTACATTCATGCAGGATTCAATATGCAGTAGCAGAGGACGTTACAGTTTTAATGCTAGTAGATCTTGGGCACACTCAAGGTCTGATCTGAAGGGAAACAGCCGGCCAGGCACACCAGATACTCTAGGTGAGCAGAGTCCAGAACGCAAGCAGTACAAAGAATGTGAAGGACCTATAACTTTCTCCCCAAATCGAAGGATGTCACTTGCAAGTAATGCAAGTAGTCGACGTGTTCCTACGGATCTGCAAATTTAACTGTGACTTCATCTAAAAATTTTAGTAAAATATTTCGGGTTATTTTATGGCCAGTTTTTTACTAGTATGGCTACTGTTCCGGTCAGTATTTTTACTGTTTGGCCAGTATTTGTATTTTACTGACTTCATTAGAGGCTGGTATTTTTATGAATCTGCAGCTACCAGGTTAATGACAAATCCGATCCCACTTTGAACGTACCCCAATTATTGCTGGATCAGCATTACATTTGTTTCCCTAACAAAGTAGTGGTATAGCATTTCAAAAGAAAAAAAGGATAGCTTAAATGACCATTACCTTCTAATGAAGTCACTACGGCGTTAACTTAATGGACCGCTATGACAATTATGAAGAGGACACTGGGAGATTGTGCTAAGTAGAGCTGAAATCAGAATTTTTAGGTTATGAATAAACTTGGGTAATGTAGAATTTTTTTTTTAATGCAAGTAAATTCTAGCTGTAGTGATTTTAAGTAATGCAAGGAACTCCACATTTCAAGTTCTCCATGGCTCATTTGTAAAACGTTCAGGAACCTTATACATAAAGGCTGGGGTCTTATTTAAGCAATATTGATTGTCATTAGGTTTGTCAAAAATCAGCATTAAAGGAATTTTCTAACCATTTCTCCCTGCAGGATAGGGGAAAGTCTGAAATCTGTTGGTCCCAGTTCAAATGTGTGGTCACTTATGGAACTGGTGTAAATAGCAGAGCTATTAACTGTTATTAGCTGTGGACGCAAAGACCCCCATTTTTACGAATACTTAATGTTCCCGCAGCTAGACCTACAATGACCAGACATGTATGTTAGTGGATAAACCTTTACAAACCTTTTTTACACTTATTTATTTAAAACTAATTACATTTTTTACACAAATGAGCACTCAATGTGATATTCTTAAGAGGATTGAACAAATGTTCTTCAACTGTGTGCAATCTGATACCACCTTGCGTGATTGTGTCAGCTAGTCACCACTGCATGATAGGACATCAGCATTGAAGGGAACCTGTCAGCAGAACAAACATGACAGGTTCCCATAGCACTATTCTAACTATTATCCACACTGTTTTGAACCAAAAAATGTATTCTTTCTATCCCTAGAAAATGAACTGTGTAAGCCTACCTAGCACACTACCAGAAGGAGCAGCAAGTCACAAAGGGTGTGTGTTATTCATGCAAGTCACTGTGTGATTCAGCCCATGTCTCCCTCACTCCCCATCCCTTCGGCTGATGTCATGTTCTTCTATGTCGAAGATAATGGAGATGCCGGAGACATCTGTCATTAGGTTTATTAGTGAAAATCTGGTGACATGTTCCCTTGAAATTAGCTTTGATTGGGCTACAGAATCACATGACCTAGCCGAAAAACAACAAGTGAAGCAGCACTCCGAATGATAAAGTGAAGAAGTGTTTTATTCCACCATGGATAAGGATGCAACGTTTCGTCTTGCTCTATGAAGACATTATCAAGCATGCTTGATAATGTCTTCATAGAGCAAGACGAAACGTTGCATCCTTATCCATGGTGGAATAAAACACTTCTTCACTTTATCATTCGGAGTGCTGCTTCACTTGTTGTTTTTCGGCTACGACTTACGGGGTTGTCGGACCCCGACGAAGACCTGCACCCTCCAATTTTTTTCACACGGTGCCGTTCCACCCTCTGCTTTTTCCGAATCACATGACCTGGTATCATAGTGCATGACTAGTAAAAGGTACCATGGATTCTACATTCTAAATTAATTCTGTTTTTTTAACTAAGATTTTAAAGACTGTTAAGTTAATACATTGTTAACTTAATGGGTTGAATTACAGTACCAATACCAGGTACAGAAATAAATATTTTCATAACACTATATTATTATTATTATTGTTATTATTATTATACTACCTGAATATGAAATTGAAGGGAAGCTATCAGCTTATCTAAAAGCCACACAATAACTTGTTCAGCAGTTTCAAAATTGTGTTTTTATATGTGGCTGTATTCCTCTAGAGCAGTGATGGCGAACCTTTTAGAGCCTGAGTGCCTAAACTTCAACCAAAAGCCACTTATTTATTGCAAAGTGCCAGCGCAGCACTTTAAGCAGTAATGTATTTCTCCTTGTTCATTGACAACTTTCAATCCTTCAGCCTTCTAAAGATACCAACCCAGTTGAAAGAAGGAGGGCAAATTCATCTGTCATTGTAGGAAGGTTCTGCAGGCAGATTCTTTGAGTTCTGTCTGGTGAACTTCATTCTGGGGTGATGGCCTGGGTGCCCACAGAGAGGGCTCAGAGTGCCGCCTCTGGCACCAGTGCCATAGGTTCGCCACCACTGCTCTAGAGAATACTTTTATTAACCCTTTTAATACCATGTTTTAAAAAAATTGTTATGCATTTTTGTTTTTCACTTCTTTCCTTTCACAAGCCATAACTTTTTGACTGTTTAATTTAAACAGCTATATAAGGGATTTTTAAGAAATAATAGATTGTAAGTAAATATCCAGCTCACCTTTTGCTTGCACATAGGTCACCTCTTTTTGTGCGGTATCCACAACTTTAATGTGAACGGTGCTCGGATCTTCGGTTGTAGTAGGGTCCTGTGCCGTCTCAGGTATATAGTATAATCAAAGGATGGTTGGATCCAGCACTCGTAGGGATGAGTTTAAAATTGCATTTTCTTTATTAAATCCATGTCATGCAAATTTCAAAAATAACACACAAGCCATAAAAAATGTGAGCTAAAAATTCTCCCTGCTAAAAAAAGGGTTTAGGGGGGATCGGATAGTCATGTTCTAAACCCTTTTTTAGCAGGGAGCATTTTAGCTCACGTTTTTTATGGCTTGTGTGTTATTTTTGAAATTTTCATGACATGGATTTAATAAAGAAAATGCAATTTTAAACTCATCCCTACGAGTGCTGGAGCCAACCATTCTTTGATAAGGGATTTTTACCTGCAAAACAAATTGTATTTTCTAGTGGTACCATTTAATATTTTGTGGCATGTACTGGGAAGCTCATACGATAGAGATATAGACTCCTCTTTATTGTTTTTATCAATACAAATGCAGTGATACCTAATTTATATAGTTTAATTTATGTCTGACACCCCTAGCTTGTTCATACTTCAGTGTACTGAGCTGTGTAAGGAGTCCATGTTTGCTGCATGGGAGGATGCTTTCATTGATACCATTTTGAAAACTAAATGACCATTTGTTCACTTTTTTTCCCAAATTTTATTGGAGGCAAAATGGTGAAAAAGCGGTGATTCAGACATTTAGGTGTTATTTCTCTTTACATGATTTACTGCCAAGAATAAGGCCCCTTTTCACACATTTGTTCTGCGCGTGCTTTTGTAATCAATGGGCTTTTTCAGACTTGCATATTTTTAACATACACACACACACGTTTTTTTTTTACGCACGTTTTAATCTCAGCATCCGCTACTTTCAAGCTACTTTCAAGCGTGAAAAACACACCATACAAGTCTATGGAGACGCATCAAAAGGCATTGCACTCTGAGAGACATGCAAGTGCAATGCATTTTTCACGCATCAATTGCCATAGAAAAAATAGACCTCAGTCCGGAGTCCTTTGCACGAGCGTTATTTGCGTGTGAAAAACGCATTGAAATTGCGTTGAAAATGCTTTGAAGACGTGCGTGAAAAACTGAGACACTGAACAAACCCTGACTGCAAACTGATTGAACTCTGATGCAAAATGTCAGTTTTTCACTGACCAAACCCTGATCGCACCCTGATCAAATGTGATCTGCAAAACAATCAGCACCAGCACTGATAATAAAGCAAACAATATTTTCAATGAGGATTTTTGTTAAATACAATATGTCTGCTATATTACAGAAATAAACATGAACAATCTATGCGTCTTTACTACAACCCAATGCTTGTTACTATATTTTCTATTTATGGCTCAGAATAGAATTTGTTATAGAAATAAACTTCTGTGAGAACTGAAGAGGGTTGAAGAGAGTGAATGTAATATTTTGCAACATGCCCTGTCTTGTATAATGGAAGCCTCACAAAGATTTTGATGCCTTCAGGCCAGAGACAATAATGGGGACACAAGTTTGGCCTTTGTGTAGTTTTTAATGGTTGCTTAATGCACTTTGAGAAGACGCAGACTTTTTATCTTTTTAGAAGCTGAACTAACTCACGACATACATTATATTACATAAAACGTGGACTAACATATTTTATATTTTTTCCTAAAATAATTATAGACTATGTTTAACCCTGCATGTCATATTATTACTGAATAACTTTGTTGAGAATGCATGGAGAAGGTTAACAGGCTAAGCCCGTGCATAAAGCAGTAAAAACCTGCCCCTAATACCTGCGATCAAGACTGGAACTTATTGCAGGTGTTAACTCTTTAAAAGAGTTGCTCACAAATATGAAAGTTTACCAGTGTAAATACAATAATTTAATAGTGTAATCCAGGACTGTGGAGTCGGAATTGGTGACCATTTTAGTGAAGTTGGAGGAGGGTTGGCTCCAGCTTTCAGTACTGTAAAAATTTAGGCCAGGGATGAACAATATTTATTGCTTCAAGGGCCATATTGTCATATTTCTCAAATTAAGGGTCAGCACCAGTAACCAGAACCCTAGATGTGCCAACAACCACAGTACAGCTCAAAATGTCACCACAGAAATAATAAAAAACACAGTACAGCAAAAAATACTACTTCAAAAACCAAATAATGCATTCAGAGCAGACAATAATAGTGAATTATCCCAGTGCAGATAATAATACAGGAGACCCCAGAGTGACAATAATTAAAGAGATACCCCAGAGTAGAGAATAATAACATACCTCCAAACCTTCCCGCATTCGGCAGTACAGTCCCAGTTTTTGGGTGCGGTCCTACTGTCCTGTGTGGTTAGGAGATTTTCCTAGGAGGACAGGGGGCTACAGGAGGAGGCTGGAGGACAGGGAGCCACAGGCGGAGGCCACTGGAGGAGGTTGGTGGACAGGAGACCACAGGAGAAGACTAGAGGGCAGGAGACTGGGGGACAGAAGGCCACAGGAGGAGGCTGGAGGACAGGAGGCCACAGGAGGAGACTGTAGGACAGGAGGCCACATGAGTAGGGTGAAGGACAGGAGGCTACAGGAGGAGGCTGGAGGACAGGAGTCTACAGGAGCAGGCTGTAGGCTACAGGAGGAGGGTGGAGGACAGGGAACCACAGGCGGAGGCCACTGGAGGAGGCTGGTGGACAGGAGGCCACAGGAGAAGACTAGAGGGCAGGAGACTGGGGGACAGAAGGCCACAGGAGGAGGCTGGAGGACAGGAGGCCACAGGAGGAGGCTGCAGGACAGGAGGCCACATGAGTAGGGTGCAGGACAGGAGGCCACATGAGTAGGGTGAAGGACAGGAGGCTACAGGAGGAGGCTGGAGGACAGGAGTCTACAGGAGCAGGCTGTAGGCTACAGGAGGAGAGTGGAGGACAGGGAACCACAGGCGGAGGCCACTGGAGGAGGCTGGTGGACAGGAGGCCACAGGAGAAGACTAGAGGGCATGAGACTGGGGGAAAAGAGGGCCACAGGAGGAGGCTGGAGGACAGGAGGCCACAGGAGGAGGCTGTAGGACAGGAGGCCACATGAATAGGGTGCAGGACAGGAGGCTACAGGAGGAGGCTGGAGGACAGGAGTCTACAGGAGCAGGCTGTAGGCTGCAGGAGGAGGGTGGAGGACAGGGAACCACGGGAGGAGGTTAAAAGCTACAGGAGGCTGGAGCACGGCAGGAGCCTACAGGAGGAGTTTGGAGGACAGGAGGGAACAGGTAGAAGAGGCCAAACTGGAGAACTGTAAGAGGATGGAAGACAAGTCGATATTTTACTATGCCTGTGGGTGGGACAAGGGGTGTGGTTTAAAAAAGGGGAAGGGTATGATAATAATACTGCAGACACCCACAACAGACAAATAATACTGGAGAGCCCCAGAGCAGACAAAAAAAATAAAATAAATCCTCTGCTTTCCTGTTTCCTCTTCTCCTTATGTCCTTCATACATCAGGACTCCGAGAAGAGCTGTGATTTGTTTTTCTATTTAATTTTATCCTGAATATTACAGTAATACTAGTCTTATCCTCCATACATGGGCACAGTACCATTTCCCCTATTATGCACATAAGAGCGGTGTATTGTGCTACACCTCCTATCCTGTATAAATGGGTACAGCACACTACTCCTATTCCTATCATGTATGTATGTGCACTACATAGTACTAATTCAACTATTCTGTATGTACGGGCACATCACAGAACTACTACTCCTATCCTGTATGTATGGGCACAGGAAAGTGACTAAAACAGTTTGACACAACATGTTACATTTTGGTTCATGTACAAATAACTAATGCTGCATTCATAATCAATGTAGCCACTTTTTGTACAAGTTGTAAAAGTAGGGGGACATTGATCATGGTTTTTTTTTTTTGCACAATTTTTTCGCGCAGATATTAAATTTGTCTCTGATTTGCAACCTTTTTGGGTGCAAGCAAAAGTCTGCCACTTTGTGGTTTTGAGTGTCTGCACCTTATCTGACATAGTGAATGGCTGTTCTGCAGTTGTTTGCACTGCATCTATCACAATTTTGTTGCAAAAAAGTAAAAAAAAATTACCTGTTCTGAGCAGGTGCACTTGAAATAAACCAGGCTTTGCATTACTGAAAACAAAGGTCTTCGCTTCCCAAATGAAAAATGAATGCAACATAAAAAAAAATACCTCAACCCCATTTTAACATGTAAAATTCCTGAGCAACAACAACAAAGAGATTGGTGTCTTAACCCTTTAAGGACCTGGCCTTTATTTCTTTTTTCATTTCCATCTTTCACTCCCCACAAAAATCTCTAACTTTTATATTTTTACACGTACAGAGCTGTGTGACGGCTTGTTTTCTGCGTAAAAAATTGCACTTCATAGTGATTGTATTTTTTTATCCCATGCCATGTACTGGAAAGCAGGAAAAAAAAATCAAAATGCATTTGCGCCGTTTTCTTATGGGCTTGGTTTTAACGGCTTTCATTGTGGGCCCTAAATGACAGGTCTGCTTTATTCTTTGGGTCAGTGTGATCATGGGGATACCAAATTTGTATAGGTTTTATAATGCATTCATACATTTACAAAAAATGTTTTTTTTATTTTTTTCTGGCGCTAATAACTTTTTCATACTTTGGTGTAAGGAGCTGGGGGTGGTGTCATTTTTTGCGACTTCTCATGAAGTTTTCAATGCTACAATTTGTAGGACTGTGCCACCTTTGATCACTTTTTATAGATTCTTTTTATATTTTTCAAAATGGCAAAAAGTGGCAATTTTTGACTTTGGGCACAATTTTCCATTACAGGGTTAAATGCAGTTATGCAGAAAAACCATTATTACATTTTGTTTTATTATAATTTTTTTAAATTTTTTAATTTTTACTATTTTTCAGACTCCCTAGGGTACATTAAACCTAGGTTGTCTGATTGATCCTACCACCAGTATATGGGGATTTTCCTCCTCATTCATTACAATGTGCTGATAGCACATTGTATTGAAAGGGTTAAACCATGAAGGATCACCGCTCCCCGATGACGTCACGGGAGTGGCAATCCTTGGCAAGATGGCGGCGTGCCAGCGGCAATGTGCAGGTGTTACCGGTAAGTCTTTGTTGCAATATGCCTGTAAGCCCTCTCCATTCACCAGCAGCCAACCTGTGACGTGCTATTACGTGCTAGTGCAGTTCTAAAAATGTTATCAGACTCCATTTCCTGTATATTATAATAAAAAGGCAAAGACTCAATAAACAGAGGGGCAAGAAGGAAGGAAGATTAAGGACAAAGATAATTTGTTGTGGGGAAGCCAAGAGCAATACATAATAAGATGGACAAACTGATAACACTGTGTAAATACGACAGCAAAGAGAAAAGAACTGAACGGCCGGCCCACAGCTGCACTGCCACGGCTCCAAAGCTGTAGTTATGCGCAGAACTATTGGGGCGTGGAGTAGCCGCGACGTGTAGCCTCATGTTCGGCTTCTCCATGCTCCAGTAGCCGCTTAAGAAAATTTACATATTAGGGTATTAAAGTTTTAAAAAGATAGCGGGGACATGAGGATTATCTCTAAAAAGGGCTATCCTCACGTCCCATACATCCACCTACCACCCGTTCTACCTTTATAGGTAGAATCATGGTGGTAGGTTCCCTTTAATAGAGGAGGAACTCAATACCTTGGCCTTAAATGTGAATTAACCCAAATATCTACAGTGTTTTTTAGCACCAGGAGATTCTGTCAGTAACAGGATGTGTTAATTTAAAGAAATTACATTGTATCAGATCAGTTAAAGATACATTTGTTTTCTAACAATATGAACAAGACTGACATCTAGTGTCTATATCTAGTGACTTTCTCTCTATTTTTTGCCTCATGTGGTACCTAACAAATGAATTTTGTAGCTCTAGAAATGGACATACAGGGGTACAGTTACTTACCCGTCCAGAGGAGTTCACAAAATTGTCTGACGATCATGCGCTCTGCTGCGATTCACTAAGATTGTGCGCCCTATATCCTGCATGTGTTGCTTCCCTGCTCAAGTCCGCTAGAGTTCACCTTCTTCTTCCTGGTGTATGTAAGTGCTTGATCTTGCGACACAATTTGAAAGTTAAATCCTGCGCTCAGTCTGAACCCGTCAGATCGCCTGGTGGCATGCCCCCCGATTTCTGCCGCATGAAAGCCAGCGCAGCTGCGCCACAATCCCCTGTTAAATACATGTCACAGCCACGCAAAACCCAAAAATGGTGCAAAGTCCGATGAAAGTGCGTCCACAGACCCTTAGTAAATAAGCCCCACAGGCTGTTAAAAAATAGGCGGGATCTGGATCTTTATCTGCAGCTTGTACTTCCAAGCATTTATTTTGCTGCTTTTATGCCCCCAATAGATGTGCATAGGAAACACAGTTACATACACAGTGACTATGGGAAGTGACCAATGTTATGTACGTATGTGCACCACTGTTCCAAGCAGAAACCTTTGATCTTTGAGTTTTGAAAAAATAGAGGCCACCTCAAAGCTCCAACAGCACCTTTTAGCTCCAACAGCCTGCAGTGAATGTATCCATTATATACACTGTCGACCTTAATGAAATTATTTATTAGAAAAAGGATGCATGACTATTGAGAATTTCACACTTCCTCATATATTGGTGAATTTCTTTACATTTCAGCAATGCCAGTGTTGCTAGTTTACTAAATATGCTGATACTTATTCATTCATTCATGTCTAACATTGATTAGCCTCACTGCCATTTATTATTCTACCACAACCTTTACAAATTCATCAGTTTTGAATATATTCTCTGAAAATTGATTGTCTACTTGAAAGAGGTCACTTGAATGTGGGGGGCAGAGTCTCTTGATGTATCCAGCTGACAATACAGACTTTTGTGTACAAACGCCCCATACAAGTCTATGGAGATGCATCAAAAACACTTTGCACTCAGAGACACATACAAGTGCAAAGCGTTTTTCATTGATCAATTGCCGTAGAAAAGATAGACCACAGTCTTTTTGACAGACATTTTGGGGGATATTTATCAGGACCTCTGCGCACCGCCAGTGGCGCAGGGGCCCTGAAATAATCGCAAATGCTAGCTTATTGCTAGCTTTTGCAATTATTTTCCCCAATCCGCCACCTTCACGCCAGTGGGGCGTGAAGGGGCGTGGAGGGGGGGGCGCGGCCAGACGGGAGTGGGCCGGCGCGGGGCGTTACTGTCTCCGCGCCTGCGCACTCGCTCGCTGCACCTATGAAAAGTCGCTGGCTGCGTTTTTTTCTACGCCAGGCCCTGCAGAAGCCTCTTGATGTATCGGGCTGCGAATTCGCAGCGGCGGGGCGATCATACGCTGGCGCACGAGCGCCAGCGTATGATAAATATCCCCCTTTATGTGCATGAAAAACACATTGAAATTTTAAAAAGGCCAATGAATCAGATCAAAAAACAATGAAATTTGCAGGAAAAAAGTCAGTTTTTCACGTCTCACTCTGACGTGATGTGCAATGTAAGTGTTAAAGGGACGTAAGTATCAATCTTTACATACCACACACTGGTCAGATTTATTACATAATATCATTTAATAATATATCCATGTAACTAACTGGCAGGACATGGGTAACAAGTCATGAAAAAGTAACAGAAATGGGAATTGGTTTCATGATGTTATTTGCAAAGACAAGATCAATACTGGGAAAGATTTAATAATCTGTCTAGAACAGAATTCTTTAAAAAGAATTGTGTCTGCGCCACATTTATAAAGGGTCTATAAAAAGGCCTATGAAAAAGGACATGGCGTCATACCAAAAAGTCAGTGCACCAAAAATAATGCTGACCTGACTGAATGTATGCTGCACCAGATCATCCAGAATTATTTGCATCTTTTGCAGCATTAGACTGTCTCTGCACTGTCTTACACTTTTCATAAATCTGTCCCAATGTGTCTTTATATTGTTTATAAAACATATCTAGAAAGTGACAAATGTTACTCTTAAAATGTTACACATAATTTGGGTCACATTTAACAAAACTGTCCCCTAGCAACCAGAGCTCCGCTTTTATTTTTTCACTGCTTTAATAAAAATAAAAGCTGAACTCTGACTGGTTGCTTGGGCGTGACAAAGGCAATTTTTCTGTTAGTCAGCTCTGATAAATGAGGCCTACTACTTCTACAATCTTTACCCAGGAAAATCCCCTGGTGGAAGACACAATGAGGAATAATGTAAATTCTTTTTGGAATGTAAACAGTTTAACCCAGGAAGAGGTACGGCGCCGCCTCGCAACCACTAAGATAGATAAATCACCGGGGCCAGATGGCATACACCCCCGGGTTCTGCATGAATTATGTATGGTGATAGACAGACCGTTATTTTTAATATTTGAAGATTCACTGAGGACTGGTTATGTTCCACAGAACTGGCGCATAGCAAATGTGGTACCAATATACAAAAAAGGATCAAATAGCGATCCTGGAAACTATAGACCCGTGAGTCTACCTGCTGTGGTGGGGAAAATATTTGAGGGGTTTGTTAGAGATGCTATCCTGGAATATCTCACTGTGCACAACCTTATAACCCAGCGTCAGCATGGGTTTATGAGAGATTGGTCCTGTCAGACTAATCTGATTGGTTTCTACAAGGAGGTAGGTTCAAGACTGGATCTGGGAGACGCTGTGGATGTTGTATATCTGGACTTTTCAAAGGCATTTGACACCGTGCCACATAAAAGGTTGGTATATAAAATGAGACTGCTGGGAATAGGAGAAAATCTGTGTATTTGGGTAAGTAATTGGCTTAGTGATCGAAAACAGAGGGTGGTCATTAATGGCACATTCTCAGATTGGGTTGATGTTACCAGTGGAGTGCCACAGGGGTCAGTATTGGGGCATCTTCTTTTTAATATTTTTATTAATGACCTTGTAGTGGGTTTACACAGTCAAGTTTCAATATCTGCAGATGATACTAAGCTGTGTAAAGTAATAAATACTGAGGTCGATAGTTTAGCATTACAGAGGGATTTGTGGAAGCTTGAGGAGTGGACAGAGAAATGGTTGATGAGGTTTAACGTAGATAAATGTAAAGTTATGCACTTGGGCCATGGAAACAAAAAGTATAATTATGTTCTAAAAGGTCAATTACTTAGTAAAACTGGAGCTGAAAAGGACTTGGGGGTATTGGTGGATGGTAAACTTAATTTTAGTGACCAGAGCCAGGCGGCTGCTGCTAAAGCAAATAAAATTATGGGATGTATCAAGAGAGGAATAGATTCTCATGATAAAGACATAGGGGCACATTTACTAAGGGTCCGCAGCCGCGAATCCGTCGGTTTTTTCCCGAATATTTCCTCTTTGCGCTGTATTTCACGGAATTGTGGCGCACGCGATCGATTTTTGGCGCAATCGCGCCTACTTTCGCGCGACAGAAATCGGGGGGCGTGGCCACCGGACAACCCAAAGGATTCGGAAAAACCGCAGAATTTAAAAAGCCATTTGTGTCGCAAGATCAAGCACTCACATACACCAGAAAAAATCAGGTGAACTCTGGCGGACCTCAGCGCAGCAGCGACACCTGGTGAATATCGGCGCACGGACCTTAGTGAATCCCGGCAGAACCCGAATCAGCGTCAGAGTACCCGCCGCTGGATCGCGACTGGACCGGGTAAGTAAATGTGCCCCATAGTTTTGCCCTTATACAAATCCCTGGTCAGACCACACATGGAAGTATTTTTTATAAAAATGTTTCAGTTTGAATCAAAATTGCATTAAGGCGCCTATGTCTATCAACTCTTTAATGCAATTTTGAAAATGGTGCTTTCAGAAAATATGTGGTTTACTGTGGTTTACTTTAATTTCAATATTATTTGTAAAAGTGAAAATTGTAAAAAAATTGCTCTGGCCAATAATGCGACAAAATGTCCAGAAATACCTGGCAGTGAAAGGGTTAATACCCCTTGGGTGAATTCCCGGGTGAAGATACTTATCATCTACCTCCTGCCTATATATCTTTCTGTCTAGTTATCTATCTCATATAATCTGACCATTTAAATATATTGCCTTTTCTCTATTTTCCAATCAATCTTCTTTCTCCCTTCTACTGTATTTATCTCTCATATATATCTACTGTATATATCATCTACTTTATAATTCTGCATCTAGAAATCTCTATCATCTTTCATATTTATCTTCTATCATAATAATTATAATGAATATTTCCTTTACTTATATAGTTGCTGCACTGTGGTCGCCAGATCAGTCCCTGTCCCCATGGGGCTGACAATCTAATCAACCTACCAGTAAGTTTTTGGAGTGTGGGAGGAAACTGGAGGACCCGGAGAGAATATAGAAACTCTTTGCAGATGTTGACATGGATGGGATTTGAACCCAGGATCCCAGTACTGAAAGGCTGTCGTGCTAACCTCTGAGCCACATGCTGCCCATCAATTGCCCTATCATCTATCTCCTATAAAATTCTCCCACATTTGTCTTACCATACTAAAGGGAGCCTCTTACTGACTGACTGCTCATCAGCTTTTTAGCTGATATAGAGGAGGCCTTACATATATAATATACCATTGTATACATTGCTTATAAATAATATATACTAATAAATCATATCATATCTATTATGTATATATTATCATATATAGCCTGGCAAACAGCTGATATATACCAAGCTCCTGGCTTCTCTGCAGTCTTTTTCACCTAGGAACCTGTAAATAAGATGGCGGCTTATGGCTGGTTCAAGCAGCAACATCGTTGTTTAGTAAATCATTTATTAAATTATTTTATATTGTTCCCTTATAAAGAATGGCTGGACCAGTATACAACCTCTTGTGTCACCCCCTCATCCTCATAGTCTGTAAGCTCTTGTGAGCAGGGCCCTCACTCCTATTGTTCCATATGACTGTTTGTTCTTTGTAATGTAATATAGTTGTATATGTCCCCTATGATTTGTAAAGCGTTACGAAATTTGATGGCGCTATTTAAATTGTGAATTAGATTACTCACCGGTAATTCTATTTCCGTTAGTCCACCATGACGGCCCAACCTGGAGGATGCCCCTTGACCTCTGCAGGGACAGGAAGAAGAGAGGTTAAATGCTCCCCCCCGCATCCTCCCGCCAGTGATTACAAAAGAACCATGCTGAGGAAGATATAACCAGATTTATTAGTATGTTTGCTCCACATACAAAAACTCATCTGAAAAGCAAAATACAGAAATAAGGAATTTCCAACTGGGAGGGAAAATATATAGGCCATCATGGTGGACTAATGGAAATAGAATTACCGGTGAGTAATCTAATTCACAATTTCCGCTTCGTCCCCCATGACGGCCCAACCTGGAGACTTACAAAATTAGTAAGCTTTTAGGGAGGGATTACCGCCTGTAACACCTTGCGTCCAAATGATAAATCTTTTGATAAGTGCAAGTCCAGTCTATAATGCTTACAGAACGTAGTGGATGAAGACCAGGTTGCAGCCCTGCAAATCTGATCCAGTGACGCTCCTCTTCTTTCCGCCCAGGATGTGGACATAGCCCTGGTCAAATG
Source organism: Engystomops pustulosus (assembly GCF_040894005.1). Lineage (NCBI taxonomy): Eukaryota > Metazoa > Chordata > Amphibia > Anura > Leptodactylidae > Engystomops > Engystomops pustulosus. The sequence goes on along the minus strand of NC_092412.1, from coordinate 137,316,233 downwards.
AGCTCGGATTCCTGATGGTATTGGTATTTTCTGTAGGTCGTAGCATGAGGAAATCGCCAGTCTCATCCATCTTGCGATAGTCGCCTTAGACGCCTTCCTCCCCTTGTTTTTCCCATCCAAAGAATTCCATTCTTGTTCTCTTGCCGAAGAAGGATTCTCACAGAAGGAGGGAAGGATAATCTCCTGATTCCTGTGGAAGTCAGAAACCACCTTGGGAACAAAATTTGGATCCAACATCAGTACAAATCTATCATCTAGAATTTTCATGTAGGGTTCCCTAATCGATATAGCCTGAAGTTCACCTAACCTTCTAGCAGAAGTGATGGCTATCAGGCAAACCGTCTTAAGTGTTAAGTTCTTTATACTGGAGGAGTCAATAGGTTCGAATGGTTACTTCATTAAGGCATTCAAGACTAGAGTTAAGTCCCATGCTGACGGTTTTTTAACAGTCTGGGGCTTTAACCTAGAAGCTGCTTTAATAAACCTCTTGACCCACCTGTGTTCGATGAGGGGCTGGTCGAAGAAAGCACTAAGCGCCGACACCTGGACCTTCAGGGTGCTGGTAGACAACCCCAGCTCCAAATCCCTTTGAAGAAACTCAAGCACCTGCAAAATATTAAGATTAGCCTGGGAAGGTGGACTGTCCTTACAGAAGGAACAGAACCTCTTCCATATCTTATGGTAGATGGCAAAAGTGACTGGTTTCCTACTTGCCTTCAGGGTCTTGATGACTTCAGACGAGAGTCCCTGAGAACTTAGGTAGCTGGATTCAGGATCCAGGCAGACAACTGTAATCTTCCCGGATTCGGATGATGGATTGGACCCTGATGTAGTAGGTCCCCGGACAGTGGAAGAATGACTGGATCCTGTGGCGACATTCTTCTCAAGAGTGGATACCAGCTTTTCTTCGGCCAGTTTGGGCAGATGAAAATAGTCCTGGTGCTTTCCAGGAATATCTTTCTCAGGACCCTGGCGATCAAGGGGCTAGGGGGGAAGGCGTAGGCTAGTGGAATGTCCCAGGAGTGAGAGAAAGCATCCAGTTGTTCCCTGTTCTCCCCTTTTTCTAGAGAAAAGTAACGAGGGCATTTGGTATTCTCCCTTGTTGCGAACAAGTCCAGTAGAGGATGGCCCCACAAGGATGTTAGCTCCTGGAAGATCTCTTCCTTGAGACTCCATTCGTTTGGGAGGATTTTCCTTCTGCTTAGAAAGTCTGCCCTTGAGTTCTCCGTGCCCTTTAGATGGGTGGCAGATATTGACAGGGTGTGTTGTTCTGCCCACAAAAATATTCTTCGAGCTAGGGCACTCAGGAGAGGAGACCTGGTTCCCCTTTGCCTTTTTATATAGGAGACCGTAGTTGTATTGTCCGACAAGATGAGAAGGTGGTGGTGAGCAAGGAGAGGAGTGTTTGCGCTGAGGGTTTCCCATACTGCTTGCAGCTCCCGGAAATTTGATGACCTTCTTGTAATTTCCTCTGTCCAGGTACCCTGAGAAAAATGCTGAGGCATCACTGCCCCCCAGCCCGTCTGACTCGCATCTTTTTGGATCGGAATGTAAGGACTGTTTGACCAAAATATTCCCTTCCTCAGATTTCCGTCTTCCAACCACCATAATAGGTCTTTCTTGACAGCAGGAGGAATCAGAATTTTCCTGTCCAGGTCCTCCTGTCTTCGGTTCCAGGATCTTAAGATCCATCCCTGGAGAGTTCTGGCGTGAGCCTGGCACCAGGCTACTGAGGAGATGCAGGCTGTTAGAGAACCCAGGATCTCCATTGCCTCTCTGATGGAGATCACCAATTTTCGGTTTCTTCACCAAAAAAAGAGAAGAGTAAAACCCAGATTTTTCCTGATCTTGCGGAACAGGTACAACAACTCCAGAAGACAAAAGGGAAGCTACTTCTTGCCATATTAAGTTGTGGGATGTAAGTGACATAGATGACGAAGGTGGCATGTATTTTGTAGGGGGAAGCTTGTAGAATTCGATATTGTAACCATGTAGTAATATATCTAAGACCCAGGGATTTGAAGTAATCTCTGTCCATTCTCCTCTGAACCTTAGCAATCTTCCCCCTACCATGGCATCATTGTTTTTTGTTTCTATTAGGGTCTGTTGGGGTGGAAAACAGAAACCCTCTCCCTTTACCTCCTTTCGGGTAGCTCCAGCGTCCCCTTTTCCCTTTGTCCTTGTATGAATCCTTTTTAAAGTCCCGAAAGGGCTGTTTCTTGGGTATCGATCTCTCAGGAAAGCCCTTCTTCTTATCTGATGCTCTCTCGAGTATTGCATCCAGTTCTGGTCCAAATACAAATTACCCTGAGAAAGGGAGGCTGCACAACTTCGCTTTAGAACGGATATCTCCGTTCCACTGTTTCAGCCACAGGGCGGCCAAGGGAAACGGACTGGAAAGGCAGCGAAAGGGAAGGCACGGAGCCGACCGAACACCCCAGCCCGCCGGGATTTAGCCAGCCAGGTCTACCCGTAAGTTTTTATAGAAAACTTCGTCTCCCCCCCCCCCTGGAGGAGAGAGGGCACCTCTCCTGTCCTGCCTCAGCAGGGACAGGAAGAACACTGCCGGGAGGATGCGGGGGGGAGCATTTAACCTCTCTTCTTCCTGTCCCTGCAGAGGTCAAGGGGCATCCTCCAGGTTGGGCCGTCATGGGGGACGAGGCGGAAATAAAGATTATTATTATTACATTATTATATACCCATTAATAATTACAAATATACTGTCAGGATCGAAGGTGGTGGACCCACAGAACCACCACGAGCGATGATGTAAACCGACACCTGGGAGCAGAGTCTAAGTGGCACGCGGTATTCACCACAAAAAAGTGGGTTGGATTTGCTGCTGCCGGATACCACCAGGTCGTCCCACAGGCATGACTTGATCGGGGTAGTGGCCAAGGCGATGTACAGAAAAGGCAGGCAGAATCAGAGTTGGGAACTTAGCAGAAGGTTAAGACAAGCGGCAGAGAATGGAGGTCAGGAAACGAAACAAGGATCACAACGGATAGATCACAATAGTCTCAATATAATGCTTTCTTGCAACAGGGCAAAAAGATTTGGTAGGAGTCACAGGAAGAGGCAGGCTATATATGAGGGCTGCCATCGGCCGGTGCCAATAAGTGGCGCGCTGGCTCTTTAAATTTCCCAGAGCCGGTGGCCACGCATACCAGACCACAGGAATAATCGGAGCCCGGACAAGTAAGAATCATTGTGGCTGCCATGCTGGGGTGCCGCTACACGGGGCCACAAGGGTGCACCTGCAACATAATGTGCAACCCACAGTATTAAGTGTACATTGGGGAAGAAAAACAGAAACCATCATTGGCTAAAATAAAAGAAATCAGAGTTACGCGCACCACAACACATGTAAAGGCCATACCTATTATTAGTGGAAAAGAGGCACCGAGAGGACTACCCTGATGAGTTCAAGTGACATCTGCTCTAGTGACTTTTCCGTGTGATGCAGCAGACCGCGCCGATGCCTGTAGCATCGAGGCGCGATTGCAGCATCCGGATAGTGTTTTTCTTCCCCATTGTACACTTAATACTGTGGGTTGTGCATTATGTTGCTTAGCAACCCCCTCTGACATGCGCTATGATGTTGTCAACAAACACTGGCATGACGGTACGCCGGGGAGATTGTCTATTGGTAGTAATTTTATTATACACTTTAGGACTGGTGTATACCTTGTTTAAACTTTTATGTATATAGATGTATTTGATCGATATTTGATCGATATTTGTGATCTATATTAAGACATGTTTGTATTGTCTCACTTATATGACGTAATTATGATGTCAGGTCCTGCAGGGGATATAAACCCGCCTTGTGTCACTTTATTTTATACTTGAAAATGGCTACATTGAGATAGCTGAAACGTTGTATTCCCCAGTGGTGAAATAAATCACAGTTTTTCACGGAGTGCTGCTTCCCTGTTTTGAATATTGGATTGCCGGGGTCGTGAGTCGAACCCTTGAAGCTTACACCCACATACGGATCTTAATCTGATTTTTCACTGTGGTGCTTTGCCTTTTCTTCATGCCCCTAAGAATATAACTACTATAATACTGCCTCCTAAGGGTGAGGATGTGTGTAGTTTGAGCTCCTGAGGTCTCACATGTCTGAAGCTAGCCCAGGGCACCCTGGGTAGGGAAGTTCCCCATGCAAGGCCCAAGCTCCAAGGCCTTCTCTGGAAAATAATTCTCAGCCCCCCATAACCCATGGATGAAAATCCTAAAGTGACCAGTAAAGTAAGTTCTGTGCAGAGTGTCAGCAGCCCCAGTGCAGACAAGGTTTGTGAAGGGAAGAACATGAACGCGGTAAAGAAAGAAGTAGCAGTAAGTACCTGTATGGTGAAAGCAGGAACCAATGAGTGAGAGCAGAGTGTTGGGATATCCGCTGGGGAAAGGTGTGCAGGAGCAGAGGCAGCCTCCATTACAGGCCTTGGCTGTGCCCTCTACGCCTCCATCCAAGCACAGGAGGACATCTCTGAAGAGGCAAACAATCCTGGAGAACCTGCAGAAGCCTATGCTGATCCAGCCAGAGAGAACCAGGTCTTGGAGTGGAGGTAACTGAACTCCGATGTCTGTGGAGACCGAGGTGAGACGAGCAGGGAGACCTCAAACTGCCATCAGTGCTGTTACTGGCAGGAAAGTAGGACCGGGTCCCCATCATGGACAATGTAATCCCCCCAGTAGTGACAGCCGCAGCATACCAGAGCCCACCAGCGGCACAGAGGCCAGGACCCAGCAAAGTACAACATGCAGCACCCCCCAGACCTGCGGCTGAGCGAGCACCTGAGCTCCTGCTGGCCGACCAGATGCCAGCGCTGGTGAAAACACTGGACAGGTTAAAAGAACAACAACTGCTGCTACAGAAAAACTGTGCTTAGAAAATAAAGACTGCGAACCCCAAAAGACATGAGCTGCTCGACAAAAAACTGGCTAGACTGGCTAAAGAACTCACTGATAACATCACCAAGACTGAGGCTGTACTGGAGCAGATGGGACCCCTCGCCGAGATGTACAGGAACCAGGATCGATTCCAGGCTCAAAGACATCATGGAGGATCATCATCTCCTGTACCTGAGGCCTGCGCTAATGGCGTCCAGCAGTCCTATGCAAAACCTGTACTGCAGCCGGCGACAGGAAGGAGAACTATACAGGAAAGACAAAGCCAAAAATCAGCAGCCATCTACAGCAGAGGCACAATAAGTCCCAGCAGCCTGCAAGCTGCAAAAAGATCTCAGATTTCAGCCATCCCGCTGAAGTTCATGGTGAATCTGTGGCACCACAAGTCCCAGCAAGCACAGGAGCACCTCCTTGATGGTAATGGTGCAGATGACATATCCTTAAACCTGACCCTGCAGGTTCTCAGCAGACCCCACAGCACCCCCAGTCACAGTGTGGTACCGGTTCAGATTAGACATCCTCTGGTAACGCCTGGAGCTGGCTCACATTACAGCGATCAGGCATTTAAGAGGAGGAATGTGGTCAGGCCAAGGAAGATCTACCTAACCAGAGGTTTGTAGTAAGATCGCTGCTGTGTGACCAGATCGGTTTGTCTCCTAGTGACATCTTAGCAGTGATAAATCTCCCAGACTACCAGATATATGATGTTCGTTTTAAGTTGATGTGCAACCTGGACCGATTTTGGGCAAATTTCTCCAGGGTCAGAGATGTTGAGGGGTGGAATAAATTCAGCTTCATCACCATCTCTAAGCCTGTTACTGCTACCATCATCTTCTGGAATTAAGCTATGCCCCCGCAGGACTTTGTGCTCTGGCTCAGGAGACACTGTGACCTCGTCCCAGGTTGTTCAGCACGAATATGGGAACTCAGGGACGGCTGATCTGTATGAGAATTGCCGGGAACATGTGGCTGATAAATCATTCACAGGTCTCACTGACTCCCAGAGAGTTTTACAAGAATCTCGGGAAGGTATCCTGGGGGTGGTGAGATCGTAATATGCTATGCGTAATATGTTATTGTAACAAAAAGGTTTTGGATAGAGGAAAAATGGCTCAATTCTCGGAGGCACTAAAGATGTGGACTTTTCCCCTTTGACAGCAGGAATAATAGAGGAGGAGGTTAAAGAGGTCATTGATAAGTTTCATCTGAAGAAGCTACCAGGTCCTGATGGGATAACAGCTGAATTTTATAAGAAATTTAGAGACCTCTTAGCCCCGATCCTTGTGGATGTGTTTACTAACTGTCTAGAAAATCCCCTTATGCCTCTATCCATGAGAGTGTCCTCCCTTATTCTGCTCTTTAAAGGTAAGGAGCCTAGCAACATCAAGAACTGGAGGCAGATTGCCCTCTTGAATGTCGACAGGAAAATTCTGGCAAAAATTCTGTTTTCTAGGTTAGTCTGTTTGTCCCCGGCACTGTTGGCAGACTGTCAATACGGCACAGTAAGAACATCTCTCGAGCAGTCAACTCCATAAGAGAGATGTTTGAGAGATGTAAAACCCTGAGGTGTGGAAGATATGTTGTGGGTCTGGACCAGGCTAAAGCCTTTGACAGGGTTGATCACAATTATCTATGGGCCACTTTGTCAAAGTACGCTATTCTGGGACAATTTATAGATTGTCTGAGAACTTTGTATAGAGAGCCAAAGAGCTTTCCCCTTATCAATGGTTGGTAGGGGGACACTTCTGAAGTAGAGGTGGGGGTGAGACAAGGCTGCTCCCTGAGTATACTGCTGTATGTGTTTGCCATAGAGTTGTTTCTACAATCACTGCAGCGGTGTGATTTTCAAGGGGTGTCAGTCCCTCATTGCTTGCCTTTGAAAGTAGTCGTCTACGCAGATGATGTGACTGTGGGGATATCTGAGACTCGTGAGGTGGAGATGTTGAATGCAGCCATCAAAAGTTACTCAGAGACTTCCGGGTCTCTGGTCAATCTTGAGAAGAGTCGAGATCTGAACTAGGCTTTGATCTGCCACAATTTGCCAAGGCCTCCACCCATATTAAAATCCTTGGGTTTAAATTTGGGAGGGAAGACAACGCCAAGCTAAATTGGGAAGAGAAGTTGGAAACCAGAAATGCAAAGGTTCAGCAATGGAAGAACTGGAGGCTTCCCCCTGCAGCCCCCAGTTCTAGGTCTCCCCTCCTGCCCCCAGGTCTAGTCCCCCTCCCCTGCTGCCCCCAATTTTAGGTTTTCCCCCTGCTGTCCTTGGTTCTAGGTCCCCCTTCTCCTGTTCCCAGTTCTAGTTCCTCTCCCCCCTGCTTCCCTCAGTTCTAGGTCCCCCCCTGCTGCCCCAGTTCTAGACCCCAATGCTCCCCTAGTTCTAGTTCCCCTCTCCTCTAGTTCTAGACCCGTCCCTCCTGATGCCCCCAGTTCTAATTTCCCTCACTTCACTGCCCGTGGTGGTACAGACGTATCCAGGGATCAGACGGAGGAAACGTTGTGCAAATCAACTCACGATTTTTATTGAACAACAGATAGCATGCAACGGGCGAAAACGGTCAAACAGCAGATTCGGATTCATGTTTGATTCCGTTTTTGCTGCGAATCACGGCGAAAATTGAATAAAATTGTGGCCCTGCTGGTGCACTGGAAGCTGCAGACAGCAGGACAGCGTCCGCAACCTGAGGGTCGGCTGGCTGCGTGTTGTGCACCTCTGATGTAATGACTAGCCTCCTGTAAGCAGGGGACAATACAGGATGAAAAAGTCCCCTGGAAAACCTTGACATCCCGTCCAAGGAAATCAGTCATTGGAGGAGATGGGTCCCCTTAGGACTTCTGGTTGAGCACAGGGCCCGAAACCATTAGCACTGGAGCAATGCAGGAACTGGGAGCTGAAGTGGGCAAGTGTGTGTTTTTTTGTTTTAGCTGTGGCTGGGGATTTTCCATATTTATGAAAGCACCCATTCTGACATCTCCATCTTAGCCAGCTCTGTACTAAACACACTGGAATACTGACTCTAGAGGGGGCTCCTGCTGTTACCGCTCCATGTAGCCGGCTCTGTACTGAACACACTAGAATGCTGACTCCAGAAGGGGCTCCTCCTGTTACCGCTCCACGTAGCCGGCTCTCTACTGAACACACTGGAATACTGACTCCCGAGGGGGATACTCCTGTTACCCCTCCATGTAGCCATTTCTGTACTGAACACAATAGAATACTAACTCCAGACGGGGCTCCTCCTGTTACCCCTCCATATAGCCGGCTCTGTACTGAACACACTAGAATACTGACTCCAGAGGGGGCTCATCCTGATACCCCTCCATCTATCTGGCTCGGTACTGAACACACTAGAATAGTGACCCCAGAGGGGGCTCTTCCAGTTGCCCCTCCAAGTAAGCGGCTGTGTACTGAGCATGATAGAATACTAACTCCAGAGGGGGTTCCTCCTGTTGCCCCTCCCTGTAACCGGCTCTGTACTGAGCACACTAGAATACTGACTCCAGAATGGGCTCTTCCTTATACCCCTCCATCTATCCGGCTCTGTACTGAACACACTCGAATATTAACTCCAGTAGTATGACAGGTGTACAGTAGTTCCACTGAAAAAAATATGCTAAAACCCCTAGGGAATGCAAAGTGCTGTATTATAAGCAAAACAGGCAAGATTTGAGATGACCCAGAAGAATCCTATCTTCTACTACAGCAGAATAGTCTTCAGACACTATGGGGCACATTTACTAAAGCCCCTGCGCCAGTTTTCTGCCTGACTGCACATTCTTTCACGTGCAAACTGCTTGCACATGTATTTACAAGTGTCCATGCCACATATACACTCACCGGCCACTTTATTAGGTACACCTGTCCAACTGCTTGTTAACACTTAATTTCTAATCAGCCAATCACATGGCGGCAACTCAGGGCATTTAGGCATGTAGACATGATCAAGACAATCTCCTGCAGTTCAAACCGAGCATCAGTATGGGGAAGAAAGGTGATTTGAGTGCCTTTGAACGTGGCATGGTTGTTGGTGCCAGAAGGGCTGGTCTGAGTATTTCAGAAACTGCTGATCTACTGGGATTTTCACGCACAACCATCTCTAGGGTTTACAGAGAATGGTCCGAAAAAGAAAAAACATCCAGTGAGTGGCAGTTCTGTGGGCGGAAATGCCTTGTTGATGCCAGAGGTCAGAGGAGAATGGACAGACTGGTTCGAGCTGATAGAAAGGCAACAGTGACTCAAATCACCACCCGTTACAACCAAGGTAGGCAGAAGAGCATCTCTGAACGCACAGTATGGCGAACTTTGAGGCAGATGGGTTACAGCAGCAGAAGACCACACCGGGTGCCACTTCTTTCAGCTAAGAACAGGAAACTGAGGCTACAATTTGCACAATGAATACCAATAACCGTGCCCAGTTCTTTGGTAACAGGCCACTATGCTGTTCAAACAGAGAATACCAACAAAGAGCATATGAGACCATGTATCATACTACAAGTACCAATAAATTCAAAATATAAATCTTTATTAATGCATATAGACAATCAAAAATTGGACATTAAAAACATACACATTAAAACCACAAGAACAAACAGCATGGTGGTGGTCAATGCATTAGCCATAGAAAAGAATAATACGTCATAACAATCTACAAAATAAATCCATAAGTATAGAGATAAGGGCTATACCGAGCACAGAAAATATAAACTACATCACAGTTAAATCACAAGTGTCAGAGTATTATACCTGTGCCTCAGGTCAAATTATCCCCAGACCACCACCACAGCACCCCGACGCGCGTTTCGCCGTCGCTTCCTCAAGGGGGTGTGCTGTGGCAAGGCAGGGGGAAGATATATCTACCCTCACACACAAAACCAGCTGACCAATATGAGCCTATGAAAAATGTCTCTTACCCAAGATATGTAATGAGGCAGGTGTATACTAGTGGAGCATCGCTCCGGCCGCCAGGCACGTGACCGGAAGACAGGCCCGAGTTCCGGAGAGCGAATGACGCGCATACATGCGCGTCATCGCTGACCGGAAGTACGGGTCCGTCGCCGGATTCAGAGCATGCGCCGGAGAAATGCGCATCAACCGCCATCTTGGATGCTGGCAAGAAGTGTGGGCACAAGATATACCAGAGATCATTAAAGGTAAGTATACAAAGCAGGGTAACAGAAAGTTGTTACAATATGTACCGGAGGTCAAAATATGATGACATCAAATATACATGGAAAGCCACCATAATTGTATTTATAATGAACTTATTTTCATGCATAGATGGTATGAATAAATATTATACATTTATACCTTGGACTATTAATTGTTTATTAATTAATCATGTGCATATAAAAAAACGTGAAGTGAAAAACAAAAACCAAAAATTCAAAACAAATATATGAAAAAATAATAAAAACAATTATATATGCTGTGTCCGAATCTAATATTTAGATGGACATCACTCATTAAGAAAAAACGAGATGTGTCCATATAGGTGAATGCATAAAAATGTGTATTAAGTGCTCAATAGTGTTGATAATGTCTGTTAAGCACATAGCTATATCTGAATGTGAATCCAGTGTATTAATGCCCATCTGGCACCAGAAGATGTAAAAAAGTTAATTTGTAGCCCGAATTTGTTGTGGCATAATGTGGCTAGTGAAAAGCTAGACTCACCCAATAGTTATGTGTGAAGTAATGCTCTGACTCTACATAAAGTGCTATGTGTATAAAGTGTAATGTGCTTATTGATAAAGTGCAACAATCACTACCATGATGAATTGTAAGGTGAATACATTTAAATGTTCCTTGCTGAATCCCTCACTTGGATAGCCAAGGAGAGATCTAAAGTGTCATGTGCTAAAAAGTGCATAAGTTATATTATAATATTGGAACATGATAGCATGAAAAATGTCACATGTTCAATCGTTCACCCCCAAGAGGAAGAGACCGTATTATATTTCGTAGATCCAATCCTTGAATAAGGAGGCATACAGGTATGTATAAGACCTCCACATTGCCACCATTACGACAGTGCACATGCCCAACCGCACACACAGTGGACAATGTATGTCACTTAATCCCCCCACCCAAGGGGGAAAGTAAAAAGCTTTGAACCAACCAATAAATATGATCTACAATTTGCACAAGCTCATCGAAATTGGACAGTAGAAGATTGGAAAAACGTTGCCTGGTCTAATGAGTCTCGATTTCTGCTGCGACATTCGGATGGTAGGGTCAGAATTTGGCGTCAACAACATGAAAGCATGGATCCATCCTGCCTTGTATCAACGGTTCAGGCTGGTGGTGGTGGTGTCATGGTGTGGGGAATATTTTCTTGGCCCTCTTTGGGGCCCTTGGTACCAATTGAGCATCGTTGCAATGCCACAGCCTACCTGAGTATTGTTGCTGACCATGTCCATCCCTTTATGACCACAATGTACCCAACATCTGATGGCTACTTTCAGCAGGATAATGCGCCATGTCATAAAGCTGGAATCATCTCAGACTGGTTTCTTGAACATGACAATGAGTTCACTGTTCTCAAATGGCCTCCACAGTCACCAGATCTCAATCCAATAGAGCATCTTTGGGATGTGGTGGAACGGGAGATTCTCAACATGGATGTGCAGCCGACAAATCTGCGGCAACTGTGTGATGCCATCATGTCAATATGGACCAAAATCTCTGAGGAATGCTTCCAGCACCTTGTTGAATCTATGCCACGAAGAATTGAGGCAGTTCTAAAGGCAAAAGGGGGTCCAACCCGTTACTAGCATGGTGTACCTAATAAAGTGGCCGGTGAGTGTATGTTGCACGTGACCCCTGCACGTGTTGCAGCTGCACTATTCTTTACGTGACACAAATTTTGTTACTGAAATGGGCATTCCGGTGTACAGTGAGACCCTGTGCCACATTTATCATGCAGAATTTGTCAGAAATGTGTTGCACGCCCCATGGTAAAGGTGCACCCAAAAAAAAAAAATAGGTGCACCATGTCGGAGCATTGAAGGGGGTGCCAGATTTATGAAGAACGGGCACCACAAGTCTGCACTCTGCAGACTTCACAGGCATATGCAACATCCCCCACCGGGGCCTAGCCTTTTTCTTGGGGCCTTGAGGCAGCAGGGGCCCAGAATACCGGAGTGGCTGGCGGTTGCGGCCTAGGCACGCTGATGTCACGGTGCTTGGTATGGGGACCGGAGGGCTGTCCTACAGCCTGGCAAGTCTACAGCAGGTGGTGTGTGCAAGAAAATGTAGAGGGAGAGGCTGATGTACTGGGGTAACCGCTTTAATGTCCGTAGTATGAGTCCCTGGGTAATGGATGGGGCGCCCTTGGTGTTACAGCCGTATTTAGGGAACAGACAGGGGCAACGTTGTGCAAAAATAACTCACGGTTCTTTATTCGAACAACTGCAGGCAACAAGCCAAACGATCTGGTTACAGATGCCAGATTGTTGAAGATTCCGGATTACTGGAGTGGTCATGGAGAGTGATCCTCAGGAATAGATTCACCAGCCTGGTAGTAGGTGCAGGCTGGGAGGTAGCTGTGTCCATGTATGGAAGCTGCAGCTTTGTGCTGGGTGTTCTATGTGTGGCACTAGAGGTGTGACACACTATCTCTCTGGTCACTGATAATCTGTTCTCTATATTTGGAGCTGAGGCCTAGGCGGCCTGTGGAGATGTGCTCCTGTCTCAGGAGCAGGGGACTAAGAGACTAAGTGGTGCTCACTCTCCAATCACATTCCAGTTCACAAGGAATATCATTGGATGACAGTAAATCAAAACACATACCCTCTAGAGCAGAGATGGCAAACCTTTTAGACACGGAGTGCCCAGACTACAACCAAAACCCACTTATTTATCCCAAAGTGTCAACATTTAAGTACAATTTATGCAGTAACTTTTTGCTCCCTTCTCTGTTATGGCTTAAAATTGTATCAGAATTCTAAAAACACCTGTTAGGGTTGGGTAACACAGAAGACAGGGGATAGTGTGCCCTGAGCTTGTCCCAACCTCTGTCCCTTCCTATAGCCCCCCCACGCTAAACCGTGGGGCGACTACTTGAAGACTCGAAATACACTGGATAAGTGTGGGAAGGGAAACACAAACAGACTGACAAACATAAAACACAAAAGAATGGTAAACTAGCCGGAGTCACAACGAGAGGGTACGTCAAGAGCAAAATCAGTAAGCAAAGAGTCAATGTCAAAAACTAGCCGAGGTCACAACAACACAGATACAGATACAGAGCGAGTCACACCTAATGCAGCAAGCAAGTGATGAAGGGATTTCAAACACTGGCACAGGTGTCTAGTGAAGCTGCAATTTATGCAGCCAGAACTCCAACTCCAGAACCTGATAGGAGCTGGAAGCTTCTGGGAATTAACCCCTCAGAGTGCAGAACAACCAGGCACCATGCAGAGGTACCCCAAGTCCCAGCAGTTCCGAACACAACTCCTAGACAGCGCGAGATCTTAGCAGCCGCAGCCCGGGACGAGAGGTGGAGTTTGCGCGGATACGTGCCGGAGGTCGGAGAACGCTGCTGGCACCAGCAGAAGAACCAGAAGTCCCAGCATTCTCCCTAGCGAACCTGACACACCAATACAGTAGAAAGAAGGGGTGACACATTCAGGTTCCCCTGAATAGGAAGAATTTTCAGGCCTGGAGAGAAGCTACAATGATAATCCAGATCTATCCACACCTCTCCATTCCTCCTGTAGTCACAGGCAGCACTGTCGTTTAAGATAGCACTGAGCGCAGAAAGTCCTGGGCTGTCTGGGAATCCATGAAGTTCCCTTGTGTCCTCTTTGGTGATTGCCTGGGTGCCCACAGACAGGGCTCCGAGTGCCACCTCTGGCACCCGTGCCATAGGTTCGCCACCACCGCTCTAGAGGGATCCTATAGGTAGATGGCATTATCCGCCCGCACTCCCTTGCCTACACATTGGCAGGGGTGTTGCACATACAGAGCATAGCGCAGTTTGCACTGTTTTTAGTAAATGTGCCCCTATGTGTAACGGAGGCCTTTTTAACTCTTCATCCCATAACTCAGAAGGACCTCTCCTACATGACACCACACTATATAATAGATGGAAATGGTCCTTCTGTGTAATGTAATGAAATTGCCTTTTCCCTGTTATATAGTTGTACAGCAAACTGTCATCTCCATAAGACACAACATGCGCAACCTACAGTCGCATCACCGCCACTACCATCAGTCTTCATCCCATTTTCCCTGCATTTAGGTTACTAAGTGACGTCATTCTCCATTCATAATTTTTTCCCCTTGTGGGCGTCAAGGACCCTATTCCTGATTGGCTGTTATTCCTCACCCTGAGCAGAGGATTTGGAAGGAGTGGGCGCGGCTAAGAGACGTTAAGCTGTGGAGACGAGCTACGGGAGGAGGAGACCCGGAAACAGGAACTGAAAGCCGCAGCACGGGGAAGCCATTTTACTGTCTCCCGGGAAGATGACCGGGAAGTCTGTACGGGACGTGGAGCGGTACCAGGCCGTGCTGTCCGAGCTGTTGCTGCGGGAAGAGAACAAGTATTGCGCCGACTGCCAAGCTAAAGGTACACGGACTAGGGGATATGGCGGTGCGGAGCGGGCTCTCCCTGCTACACCCCACACACTTCCTGGATGTCAGACGTGAGGAGGCAGAGGGATAGGACCACTGGCAGTGCCTAGAGGTGTGCCACTCCATGCCGGGGTCATGTGACCCTCCTGTAATGGCAGGTGGCACTAGGTGACCCGGCTCGTGTCATGTTACATGTTCTGCTTAGGTTTCATACCTGACTTATCTGCAGTGTATTTGCTGTAGACATCATGGATGTTTCCATTGTGACAGCTTCTGGAGTGTTATACACGGTGTTCTCTCTGTTGGTATTGGTTCATGCATGCTCCTTCATACAGTACTAGTAGTAATGCTCTGTTTCAGCCCCGGAGAGTTATTTAGTCATACAAATAGCTGCAAGTGCACTGGGGGCGGTCCTTCACTCTGAAGTGCTCCTCCACCACCCCACAGCTCATAGTAGACAGCAGTTGGTGTCTAGGAGTGCCTTCAGAATTTGCAGCTCCGAATTAAAAATTGGTATATATTTTCAGTCTTGTAACTATTACAAAAAGGGATGTCTTATAGGGCTCTGACCTTGCTGGTAAATGTCCATCATCTGGTCTACTGTGGGGTGTGAGTGTTGTGCACACATTCTCACCTCTAGGTTTCCATGTGTGTTCCTTTTGACCAGAACACATGAGAAGGGTGTTTGGCCACTACCTGTGCCTTTTAAGTAGATGAAAAGCTCCCACTCGAAACTGTATCTATCTGTTAGAACACACTTGGGGTTGCAGTTGTATATTAGAGAGCCCTACAGGCTGAGAACTGGACAAATCTCATGACCTGACTGTCAATGGACCAAGTATTGCACTGCTAGAGAATTACATGTTCTGTCTCCTCTGTACCTGTATGTGATGTATCAGTTCTATTTCTGTGCTGTTGAAGTCATGTTGCCCTCCTGAAGACATGTCAGTTTTCTAGGACTTCTTTGACCTGTAGATGGCTTCCCCAGCACATTATTTCTTCCTTCTTGTATAATGTATCTACACACTTCTATTTTCTCACCTTTAAAGGTTTCTGTATCATCCTTTTATTTCTAAACACCATATGTACATATAAAATTCCTAATAAGATAGTACTAGTAGTCGCATTCTGTAGACAATGAGAGCAGAGCGTGGTTTACCAGAGTTATTCCATTGGGAGCACATTTGCTGGGAAATAATATATCCGGTGATTCACCGCCTGTGGATAGGAAGAGAAATCCTAGATTGTGCAATGTCCTTCAAAGAACCTTAATATTTGGCTTGCTTAGAGCTCAGTCATGTTGTCTTTATCAGGATGTAGTCGGCTCTGACTCTGCAGTATCTCTGGCATACACCAGTGCTGCAGAGCACAAGCTCCTATTTATTAACCATTACCTGACTGAAACCTTCAAACTCTGCATTTCAGATCTGTTAGTAACATTCAACGTCTAAGGTCTTGGGTGCTTTCCCTATGAGTCCTTTTTGCTGTTTATCTACCTGAAATAATGTGTAGATAGTAATTTGTGCCGTACTGCTGATATTTGTGGTGCTCAAACCCTTATTCTCCGGAGTGCCAGATGTTCCATGCAGCTGGCATTTAGCAGGTAGTTCCCCTTGACGCCCCAACCTCCTTCTTTTTTTTTTTTTTTTTTTTTTTTTTTTTTTTTTTTCTTTTTCATTTTTGGGTCTGGGCACTGCTACTCTGGAGTGTCAGAAAAAAACAGATGCCTTAGTAGCACTGTATTTGAGAACTTAGAACCATGTCCCCTTTTTGGCCCGAGTTGGGGAAGCAAAATTTATTTTTCTGGTGCTATGCGCTGTTAAATAGGTCAGACAGAATCAAAGGCAGTGGGAGAGCCACAATGATGTATCTGCACAGCTCCTCCTGCTCTATTACATGCTGCCTGCAGATAGGGCACTATGGGCCACATTTATCACTTTTGTGCGCCTAAGTGTAGTAGTTGCGCCTAAATTCTGGCGCACTGTTTCTCCAGAATTATCACAAGCTACAACCATCTGTGATAAGGTAATTTCCTGCCTCTTATTAATCACTTTACTTTAAGGCTATATTCACACTGCCGTTGCCCGCCCGTACCGTAGCGGGCAACGGCAGTGTACGGGGAGAGGAGGAGGAGGTGAGCGCAGCTCACCCCCGCCCCTCTCCATAGCAACCTATGGCGCACGGCCCCGTATTACGGGAAAAGATAGGACAGGTCCTATCTTTTTCCCGGGTACGGAACGGTACGGTGCCGCACGTGTGCTGCACCGTACCGCTCCCGTAGGGTGCCGTGCGCCCATAGGAGTGTATGGGGGACGTATATCGGCCGTATATACGTCGGCCGTATATACGTCCCCCATAAGTTCGTGTGAATGTAGCCTAACACAGTTTAGGCGCAGTTTAGGCGCAATGTTTGTTTCGGGCACTTACATGTGATCCTGCTACAAGCTCCCCTCTGCTTCTCCCACAGCCCAGAATGAAGATAACACTCACAGCAGCACCCAGGTGTGTGACACCCTGCACCCAGTGACCTCCTCAGCAGGGGCTTCTCCTGGAGGGGATCCCCAAGTGCTGGTCTCCTGCTGCACCCCTGTAATTCTGTACAGTATCCCCCTCAGACACTGTGCAGAATTACATGGGGGACACTTGTTTGTAGTATCTGCAAACTTCTGCAAACTTGTGAAAACTTCTCTTGCTCTTGCTGTGAGCTCAGCGTTTTGCAGAATATTTAGTAAATAGAATGTGATGAACTGTAAATAGAGTCTGCAGCTCCTGTCTGCAGTGTATCTAATGTCTGTATTATATGTTCCAGTGTCTGGCTAAGCTTTGCTGCTAGAAATGAGCTCTTCTGCAAAGGGGCTCACTGCTTTCTTCTCAGATAACGCCACCTTCGAGCTGGAGTGTTTTTGCGCCCGTTTTTGCGCCTAAATGCAAAAGTCGCACGTGATGAATATCATTAGGCGCAGCAAAACATCTGGAATTGAACGATAGATGAGGGAAAGGTGGTTATTTTAGCTGCGCGGCTAATTTGACGTTTAATCGCAAAAATGGCGCAAAAACGGTGCGCCTAAACGAAAAGGCGCAAAAACAACAGAAAAAATGAGTGATAAATGTGGCCCTATGTGCTCTTTCTGGCTCTCTAACATATTACCTGCAGTACAATATGTATTATCTGCTCAGCTCTTCCTGCTCTAGAACAACCTACATGTTTTTTGTTTTAATATTTACTCGTTCCCTTTAATCATATTTTTCGTTATACAATTGAGTGCTTTGTTTCTGCCTTTATTTTTTTGCTTTATATATGACTTTCTAGTTTGTGGTTTTGCAATTTCTGAATACGTTACTTTAGAAACAAATTGTGCAAGAAAACTGAAAAATCTTGTTACGTCTGTTAAGAAATATGGGAAGATGTTAAATCTTCCCTAACTGGTTAGTTATGATCTTATAATTGTCATTTTATCTTAACATTATGTATTGTATGTATTTTCTTGAAACCGTACTGGAGAATATGGCACCTGATAAATATCAGTGTGGCACATTTCTCACTAGGCAGGTATCATACTCCAGTTTTTATAGTGCCTTTGGTCTTTTGGCATATTTAGCTCAGCAGATTTATTATAGTGATAAATGTGTTTCAACGTTGGGGATGAGGTGTTCATGTCTGAAGTGAGTTTGTGACCACTGAGTCACCGAGGACTAAATTAGTAACTTTTTTTGAAAAGTCACACTTCATCATTCTGTCCACCACATCTAAATTCACATGTTGACTAAGGTGGAAGTGGGTTGCCAGAAAGTCTCAAACCTGATGCAGGTGGTTGGGACAGGAGCCATTGTGAAGGCAGAAAGTGAAGTAACTACGGTACATTGATCCCTTCCCTCTCCCTATTCTGTTCTTAATATTGATTTATGGCTTTTATAACTTCCAGCCTGTTGTGGTGATTGAGTCTTCAAGTGTTGGGAAGTCATGTGAAGTGCATCCTTGAGACCTGTGACCTACCTTTCCTTTGCAAGCCAATGCATATTTGTGACCCTATTGTATAGACTATAGTCAGATAAGTGGAGATGATGGATGTGCAGGAAATGGGTTTGACTCTTATCTGACACCCAGTTCTAGGACAGGCTGCATTAGAAATGTGATCTGCCGTCTCTCCACTTCTGCTGAGGTTAATACTTTTCTGTTTCTTTCCTTCCTCTTATTTCCGTAGCTGCTATCAAGTTCCTGTGTGTGACACAATGTACACAGGGGAAAATAATGCACTTGCAACTAAACTGAGATGTAATGTTTCCTCATATGTGACAGAAATGGGTGCTTGATGCATGAAGATTTTTTTTTAATTATTTAATGCCCCACCCAGAAGCAAACTTTCATCTGCTCCATGGAGAGAAAAAAATGAAACCAAACCAAAAGCTTTGAAGGTTTTCCCACGGATAGGGCCCAACTTTCTGATCGATGAAGGTCTCGGTAACCCCCACAGATCACGAGAACGGGGGGTCCAATGTAGTCTCATCGCTCCCCGAGATGAGCGGAACAGCCGGTCGCGCATGACAGGGCTATCCCCTTCATCTCTATGTAGGTGATGGAGATTGCCGAGCGATCTACTCGGTAATCTCAGTCAGCTACCTAGAGATCAAGGAGGCAGCCTGGCCATGCCTAACAAGGGGCCTGCCGGGGGTAGATGCTTGCTCCTTTTTCAGACAAGTCGTAAAACTGCCCGAAAATGGTCTAAAACCCTCAATCAATGTGGCGCACAGCTTTTCAGTCGGAAATTTAAATTCCGGTTAATGAATCTCCATGTCTTCACTTCTCGTCCAATTTCTGAAAATGGGAAGCAATTGGTGGGGCCCTCCAAACAGAGTCTTCTTGTGTGGGGTTTTTCTGATCCTTAGTATATCTCTTTTAATAGTTCTTTGTGTTTCTTGGCAGGACCAAGATGGGCGTCTTGGAATATTGGGGTATTTGTGTGCATACGCTGTGCTGGTGTACACAGGAACCTTGGAGTCCACATCTCTCGGGTAAAATCTGTGAATCTGGACCAGTGGACTCAGGAACAGATACAGGTACAATGTTGTTTGTTTTTTTTTGTATTATCCATAAATTTAAGGTTTATATATCAACCTTTTTTTTTTTTTGCTTACTTTTCAGTGCATGGAAGAGATGGGAAATGGAAAAGCAAAACGTCTGTATGAAGCATTCTTGCCAGAAAGTTTTATCCGACCGCAGACTGACCAGTATCTTTTTTTTTGGCCGAATTTATTTTGAAGATGTTATATCAACATTAGGATTGTCATTATAAAAAAATTGGGACATTGATGCGTATATATAGAACCATAATTCTTTATTCAGAAATGTATCATATGGACCACTGCGGGCACTTGTGGCACATTGCTGGATGATGTTTGGTAGCTTTCTCCCTAAATAGCAAGTCTACATGTGGACCACAGTATTTCACTGTCACCTCCCAACAAAGTGTCATTCACTCAATAATGATTAATGGCAGTGCTAGTGTAGAATAGAACAAGTGTTATTTGGGAGGACTGTAGCAAAGCATGGCGCCGTAACACGGGCAGCGGCGCGGTGCCGTACATGTGCTGCAACGTTTTGCTCCTTGCGCCCGTTGCCGGACTAAGGGGGACATATATATGGCTGCAAGCTTGCGACGGTATATATGTCCCCCCAACAGTCGTGTGAATGTAGCCTAAAGGTGATGCAACACGTAGCATTTTTGGACTGTTTTGAAGCATGTGTTTTCAGTCCGTTTAAAAATGCATGCGTTTGTTGAGTTTTAATCTGTTTCACGGGTGCCTACACTTCTAGAGATGAAGATAAACAGGTTCAAAGCAGCCAAACTCATGGTAATCATTCAAAAACGCATGCGTTTTTAAACGGACTTAAAATGCATGATTTGAAACGGTCCTTAGGCTGAGGGATTTTTTTTATTTTTTTATTAAACTAATCCAAAAAACATTAAACCAAAAGAATTTCGAAGGAATAAGTTTGTTTCATATGAGGTTACACTTTCCCTTCACTTAACATCTATAGATCAGTAGAAACCTTTATCCGAGACAAATATGAAAAGAAGAAGTACATGGATCGCAGCATAGACATCATTGCATTTAGGGTAAATTTAATTTGACTGTAGCTCTGGGATATAAATGCCTATATTTATTTTCATCATTTTCTTGTGGAGTTGTGCTCAAGAATGGTCTTGATACCTAAAGGATAATAATAGATAATGTAACAGATAAGGTTTATTCTGGCACTGACTTCACAATATTGGATACAAAAAATATTCGATTGTGTACTGTTTAGTACAAGTGCAGTATTTATACAACTCCTTCTAAAGTTATACTTGTATACTCAAATGTTGTAAATGCATAAACTGATAGCACTATATGTACTGTGTGTACAGATTAAAATTGCATGCATAATAAAAACTTGAATACCTCATACTAAACATATATACTGGTGCTTGGTGTAGAATCACGATTCTCTATACCAAATGATACCTTGCGATGGAAATTTTTAAAAAACCTTGCATGTTTTGTTTTGTGGGACGTGCTTTATTTTTTATAAACTAGTCTTTTATTTTAAAAAAAATTGATTCTATTCCAATAAGTATATCCCTTGCACACTGGTATGTAAGTCTTCTTTTGTCTTTTCCAACAGAGAGAGCGAGAAACTAAATGGAAGAAATCAGAATCTGCACCCGAAATAAAATCTGAGCCGGTTATATTTGAGAAGGTTAAGTTGGTAATGATTTTTTTTTTTCTGTATAACTTCTTACTAAATTGGGATATCTGCGTATAAGCACTTAATCATTACGTGTGAGAGAGATTAAGAATTGATTTATGTAGGCCCAAAATGGAAAGGCAGTTATTTTTTTTTTTTTTTTAGATGACCCCATTGGCTATTCACTTACTTCCCTGCCAACATCCCAATGTATAGAACTCCACTACTCCTGCTGTTTTTAGATGGCATTAGACACCTATATAAACCAAGGGCACATGGAAACAGTTATTCATGCTGTATAACTTGACCACGTGCTGCTGGCAGGCAGCCAGGTAATGTCATATAAAGTAGTGGCAGTATTCAAAATACCGAGGCATTTTTAACATGTGCATAGCATAGGCTAATGGAACCTATCACCAGTTAAAAATGACATTCCTTGTAACAGTTTCACTTTTAAAGGGGTTTTCACACCTTGTGAAACATGAATGTTGATTGGTGGGGGTCTCTGCGATGAGACCACCACAAATTACGTGAATGAGGGTCCCAGGTACTTCGGTCGACCCCTTTTATGCTCCCAGAGATGAGTGCAGCAGATATCCACACATGACCGTTCTGCTCCATTTGTCTCTCTGAGCGCATCGCTTGGCAATCTCCGTCAGCTCCATAGAGGTGAATGGAGCAGAACGGTTATGCACTGCCGTCTGCTCCATTATGGTCTGTTGGAGGTACCTAGCACTCCATCGAAACCCTTGTTCTCCTGATTTGTTGGGGTTTCATCACTGAGACCACCACGATCTATCCACAGGATAGAGCCTTACCTGCTTGGGGGGAAACTCCTTTAAGACTTACAAACCACAAGGATGTAATTTTATGTTCTGGGAGATCTACTTTAGAGAAAAAGGACTGTGAACACACAGGCCTTTCCTTTGGATTGAAAACTGCTTCATAGGACAGGTACATCATCAAAAACTACCTTTAGTAGCTGACAACCAGCCTTGTGGTTGTATGCCTGGTGTATGGGACATACCAACATGACCCTTCTCTTCCCCCTGTGACTCCTTACTAGTCATTTGAACACAGCATTAAGAGAACTATTCCTGCATAATCGTGATTGACTCAGAATATAGCAGTAAATTGTGATCCTGAGATGTTTCTGGATAACGGCTGGGTGATGGCTTGTGAGCCTAAATCTTTATGAAAGGTTTGAATTAATTTTATTCAGGTTCATTATTCAGCTTCATTAAGTATTTTTTTTTTTTTATCCATACTATCATTCCTTTGCTGCTATGAGATCTCTATAATAATAATAATATTTTTATTATTAACATATATATATATTTTTTTTTTAGCCACTTAGAAAGGATGATCCTCTGCTAGCTAAAAACTATCCGCAAAGAACAGCAGAGCCAGTCATGGACCTCCTTGGCCTTGGTGAGATGTGTGGTTTTTTTTTTTTTTTTTTTTTTTTTTTTTTTTTTTTTTTTTGTTTACACTTCCAGGCTGGGCATTTGGTTGAAATAGCGAATATACTTCCACTTAAGGTTCCTACAGCAGTTTTACCTAGCTAATTTGCATGTGGACAGCAGTCAATTGTTCTGATAATAGTGATGAACTTTCATAATGCTTTCCATAGATGTATTTTTTAATCCTCTTGTGATGTAAATGAAATGACTTGTGTATAGAAAACTCGTACAGAATTGGCAATTGTCAGTCTATTATTAAACCATGGAAATCTCGTTGGAAAAATTTTTGGTGGCTCCTTCCTTTTTAACAAACCAGTAAAAAATTACGGAATACGTTGGGTTCTAGTCAGTTCTTTTATTTTAGCATAACTATTTTACATTGCTTTCTCTATTATTTTTAGATGCTCCAGTGGCTATTGCTGTCCCCAATGGAAAATCAAATACCAATTCCTTGGAAAAAGAACTAGATCTTTTTGGCTCTGGTTGTTTAGCCAGCTCAAAGACCAGTCAGGTAAACTATTTCATGTGGTGCGTTGTGTAATGTATGTGACATATATTGACTACCGTATATACTCGAGTATAAGCCGAGGCCCCTAATTTTACCACCAAAACTGGGAAAACCTATTGACTCAAGTATAAGCCGAGGGTGGGAAATGCATTGGTCACAGACCCCCCCCCCCCCCAGTATATAGCCAGCTTGCCCCCTGTAGTATGCAGCCAACCCAGCCTGCCCCCTGTAGTATACAGCCTGCCCCCAGTAGTATACAGCCTGCCCCCAGTAGTATACAGCCTGCCCAGCATTAAGAAAAATAAACTTGTATACTCACCCTCTGGTGGCCCCGATGTCCGTGCGGCTCGTCTTCAGGCATCCGCGCCCGTCTTCTGCAGGGCGCCGCCATTGTTCTCTCCCGGCAGGTGCATAGTATGATGGACCGCTGCTGACGTCATGCTAGGCGCCGCCCGGGAGAAAAACAATGGCGGCGCCCAGCAGAAGACAGAAGACGGGCGCGGATGCCTGAAGATGAGCCGCGCGGACATCCGGGGAGCAGCGCTACGCATCGGGGTCACCGGAGGGTGAGTATATAAGTTTATTTTTTTTTTAAGTAATTTTTACTTTCGTATTGACTCGTGTATAAGCCGAGGGGATGTTTTTCAGCACATTTTTTATGCCGAAAAACTCGGCTTATACACGAGTATATACAGTATATCAGAAACTGTCTATACAAAGTCAACATGCTGCTTTCTTATCACTTCAGTCGTACCATTTTTCAGCATTATTTAATCTAATTATAGTATTTATAGTATTCTAGAATTATTGTATGCCGTCTGAGCCCTGCTTTCTGGTTTCGTTCAACAGACTGCCAGCTCCATGCCAGTAACTGTCTCAGGATCTGTCCCAGAGAATCTTAATTTGTTTCCAGAATCTGGTGGCAAAGCTGAAGAAGGAACAAAAAAGCAACTTTCAAAGGACTCCATTCTCTCTCTGTATGGACCTCAGACTCCTCAGATTCCAGCTCAAGGTCTGAATTTTCAAAGGGAGCAACTCAATATTTATTTCTAATCAATGGGTATATAAATGCATCAAATTGCTGCCAGTAGACACAACTCTAGCCCCTAATCAAGCAATTATATATCACAAATCTCTCGATTAGAAAACCTCTAATATCAGAGATAATTTTGTAGCTGAAGACTCTGTTCCTTTATTACGGTCAGTAGAGGCGTTTTAAGAAGCGTAACACTTTGAATTAAAAAATTACTGAATTTGTTTTCCCTTACTGATCAAGAAAGAATTAATTTTATTTAAAAACTGAGCCTGAAACATGCCACTCTTTTCACTAAAAAGCATATGATCTTCTAGATCAGTGGTCGCGAACCTATGGCACTGGTGCCAGAGGCGGCACTCTGAGCCCTTTCTGTGGGCACCCAGGCCATCACCCCAGAATGAAGCTCACTAGACAGAACTCAAAGAATCTGCCTGCAGAACCTTCCTACAATGATAGATGAATTTGTCCTCCTCCTTTCAACTGGGTTGGTGTCCTTGGGAGGCTGAAGGATTGAAAGTTGTCAATGAACAAGGAGAAATAAATTACTGCTTAAATTGCTGCGCTGGCACTTTGCAATAAATAAATGGCTTTTGGTTGAAGTTTGGGCACTCAGGCTCTAATAGGTTAGCCATCACTGTTCTAGATGGTCAGGAAGTCAAACAAAAACAAAGGCTGGCTTTTTTCCCCCAAACGGGTCATGCCCTTAGTGGATAAAAGGCTCTCTAGCACTCTGACCTAGCATTGTCTACAATTTTCTGACCCAAAACTGCTGACTGCAGCTGCCAATCTGCAACACATTGATTACTCTTATAACTAACATAACATCTTTGCTCTTTGTCCTGCAGGAGCTCTTTTCATGGCACCAGCACAAATGCCATACCCAAGTCCTTACACTGGCTTTCCAGCAGTTCCTTCTCCTAGTGGTGTAATGGGTGGTATGATGGCCTCACCAATGGGAATTATGACTCAACCAGCACACCCAGGTGTAGTTGCCCCTATGGCTGTCCCAGCTGGCTATGTTGGTGGAATGCAGGCAGCAGTCATGGGTGTACCAAATGGAATGATGGCACAACATGCAGGCTATGTGACAGGAATGGGTGCTGTGGCACAGCCTATGTATGGCATGCAACCCGGACAACAATTACAGTGGAATGTTGCTCAGGTAAATTTTATGTAACCTGTTCTTAGTAGACTTACTAAGACTTACTTTTTAACTATGTTCAAATAAGTAGATTATTAATATCCATAAATATTTTTAGGTGTCCCAACAGATGGCAGGAATGACCTTTTTCGGCGTAGGAGGTATGGCAGGATATGGACAGCCAACAACAAACCAGGGACCTAACCAAACCCTCAGTTCACCAATGTGGAAATGAAGACTCCTTTCTCTATGAACTCTTGCTCCTCTCACTCTTCCAGCTAAGCTGGTCATTCTCCGGTGGTAAATGAGCATCTTCATATTCCCAAGGCTTTCTTAAGTTCACTCCACTTAAATTCCTGTCAGTCTTTCCCATACTTTTACAGGGACACATTTGGTTCTTTTGAAGCTACCATTAAAGATATTTAGTGTAGTATAGGATTTTCTAAGAATCTATATAGGCACACTTGCAGACTAGCTGCACATTTCATAATGTGGAGAAGACAAGAAACAGGCTTAGGCTCCAGTTATATCTGCTGTTACCAGCTGGATACAAATGGCCACATAGCTACAACAGACCTGTGTTACTACACCAGCAAACATCTGCAGGTCTGCAGCTAGTCTGTATCTCTCCTCTCTCTACAGCGACTGGAATAGGAAGGCATATGTTTGTTTTGTTTTTTGTTTTTTTCTGGGATGAAATATTGGAATGTGCCTGTATAACTGCTTTGTGAGGAAGTGTGTGTTTGTGATTATTTACAAATTAAAGGGAACAGTTACTTTTCTCCATATGGCTTTTGTATGAAAAGATTTCTATGAAAGTGGAGCAATGAAAGTAATATAAATGTAATGTTGGTTGGTGTTTTCCATTGTACTGCTTCCATAGGCCAAAACAAGTCATAAGTGATAAAGTGACAACCTCTACAATTAATCTTAGGTCCTGATTTCTGGTACTCAGAGCAGTGGGCACCCCAAAGTTCTTGCATTACCCATTTCGGTGGAGCAATGGCTGCCAATCTCTAGCAAAGTAATGGGGATTCCAAATAACGGTTCTCCATTCTGTAGTCTCTTATAAATTGAATGGAGTGGTGCCACCTGTTACCACCTATTGAGGGACTTCTGGGTCAAGCAGATACTCAGTTTAAAATATATATTTTTAACACCTGTCACTAGGACATTAGCACAAATGGACAGATCCTCAGTGATCTTACAAGTTATTTAAAAAATTATGGCTCTGTATAATGATAAATTTCCCAGAATACAGAAGTCATCACAGGAGAGGAGAAGAGCACTTTAAGCTCATTATTATATGTCTATAGTAAAGTTTTGGCAAAGAAGGAACAGCTGGGAAGAAAAATATGGGTGGCATGTGCAGGCATAGCCCTACATACCATATCAGTTAGTTTGGGTAGGTAATTTGTGGTGACTGATTCAATTTTAAAGGGTTATTCCCATCTGAACTATTCCTGGCATATCTTCAGGATATGTCATAAATAGTTTATAGATGTTGGACAGCGTCTTAGAGATCAGATGCAGTGCTTTTATACAGCTGGATATCCTCTAAAATTAAACTGGAGGTACACATTTAACTGTTTTTGGGCCATATACTTGCTCAACTTTTCTAATTGTCCTTCTTGTGTTACATTTCCTAATTTTTAAATATTAGTCTGCTGAGTGCAACAAACTTATGTGTGTTCAGTCTAGTGGCTTTTTAACCCTTTCTGTCATGTTGGTGTGCAATGTACAGGACTGATTAATGTTATGGCAGGGAAGGGTTAAGTCTCGTAGTAGGAGAAAATTGGCATTCAGCTTAACTAGTCCTTGTAGAAATCCACAATGTATTTGTGCATGGATCATAATTTATTAGGTTATCTAAACACTTGAGGGGAATGTAGGTTTATCACATCATCAATGGCTCATGCATTATTGTTACACTTTTGTAATGATTTCATAGTAATGTTATGGAATATGGTGCTGTTCCTATCAATTTTTATGCCTTGCCCCTTATGACCACCATATTGTTTCAATTCTTACATATCATACTTGTAATTCCCACACATATTGTGTATGTGTTCACATGATTATATGTATGAAGAGAAATGTCTGCCTTAAAAGTATATATTGGTATGGGATGTGATGGACTGGTCTTCCTATGAAATGGATATGTTGGATAGTTTGGACTGCTTTACAAATTATATATCCATGTAAACTACATTACAAGCATAGCCTTTTTTACGTGGTAATTCATAGTGTTCTCTACATACAGAACTGTATAAGGCCATGCATTATTTTATATAATGTTTTTTTTTGTTTTTTTTTTTTAAATCTTGTGGTGCAATGTAACACATTTAAAGCTTTCAAATATCTAGTACATTGTTTTCTAATTTTTTATAGCCAGTTTTGCCTCTTGTTATCCACATGTTATGCACTTTAATAGTACTGATAAACATTTCAGCACCCCCTTTTCTTGTCCTTTTCTTACCCTGTTTTTAAGATTATCCTTAAGGTAGACCTAAAGCTAAGTGACGTGTGTACATAGATTTCATGTCTGAACCTGGGAAGCGTATGCAGAGTCTGGCATATTGATCAGCGATGTTGATAAATATGAATATTCTGTTTTAATGTGAACCACAGCTTAACACAGGGGAAAGAAAACCATATATATTCTCTTCACACATGCAGTTTTTTTTTGTTTTTTTTTTTTGTTTTTTTTTTTTAGGCCTTGTGCACAAGTGTATAACGAGAGACGAGTGCTGGCTGTTTCTATAGCTTGCACAATTCCCTTTTTACTTCTATGGGATCAGACATGTGGCTGTTTTCCACAGCCTCGTGCCCAAGCTGCACATCATATATCGGGAACTATTCCTGCCCAATTTTGTGGCCTGAGAAGTCTCTTCTCATGTCCTTAGGGTGTGAGCAGCACGCATTCGCCAATAACAGATGGGACACAAAAACAGCACATGCAGTTTTCAGGCAAATAAAAATGCAGATGACGCCTATGTGGCATTAATATTTTTCACAGCCCCATAGTCTTTTGTGGGAAGGCGCAAACATGGGAGGAATAGGACCTGCCTCTGCAAGGATCAGTGAATATGTCCATGAGCCCGTTGAAACGAATGTGTCGCTTTGCTGCCAGCAAAAAAATATATAGCAAGCGGACAAAAACATTCATGTGCATGTAGCCTAACATGCATGTTTAAAGATAAATAAAATGCATAAGTAATGGCCTCCACTTGTTTTGTGTTGATCCAGTCTAAAGAGGTTTTCTGTGCAGAGTTTTTATTTATTTTTATTGCTTAGGATGCAATCGCACGTGCAGTTAGTTGATCACATGGTGAAGTGCAATTTATGACCATAAACTTTCCCAAGCCATGTTCACACATTGAGATTGAATTGTATGTCAAAAGATTAAACAAGTGCATCTTGTGAAACAGGCCTAAGGTAATTTCCTTTGTATATATGTGAGGCAAAAGGCCGGCATTTATCTTCTTTGCTCAAACTGCATAGTTCCACATTGAGGGCAATGTTTTGGGCCAGTTCCTGAAGCAGATTTTTAGAGAGTACTTAGAAAACCCCAAGCTTTCAATATGTTTTTTTTTTTATCATTATCTACATATTTATGCTTGTCCTGTAAAATTGCACAACTTTCTTCTCAAAGTGTATGTATGTATAACAAGCCACTCCTGTACTGTACCCTAGGCTTTCTGATAAATTTCCCCCATTGTGCATAATTCACCCTTGAGTGTCCTCATAGGTCATTTAAAATACAGGTTTATTATAGTTCTTTATGCAGAGCTGGTCTGCTTGTGCTAAACTAGCAGTGAATGTATTTGAGGTAAGACACAACCAGTGGAACAAAGTGTCCCTGGTGTTCTGTATCTTGTTCCTAAGCAGACTGTAAGACTTGCAATTGTTATGTCATAGTAGGATAGACTGATACTTGGCTGTTTGCATGATGGTTTCCCAGGAAAAACAAGGTTTTAGCATGTTGGCCTCTAGATAATTACTGTCATCAAGTGTTTTGTTTGCTATCAGCTGAACCAAATTCCTTCCAACAAAAGGACTTCATTTACCATACGTGCTGGGAAATAAATACATATTATGAATGTGAAATATTTGCACTTTCTGTATGTAGCTTTAACATATGTTTCTATTGTTTTGCTAACCTGTTGTGTGTGTTTTTTTTTTTTTTTTTTTTTTTCCGTGTAATTTGTCAAAGTTGTTCTCTTCTAGCAATGAAAGCGTTAAAGTAAAATTTAATTTAACCTATTTTACAAGGAACATTTAAGTTATAAACACATCTAATGCAGATAATCTTACAGGTATATAAAAATATTTTTTGTTCTGTCCATGTCTGAATAGATGTTTCTATAATTTCTCTATTTTTTTTTTTTTTTTTTTTTTTTTGTAACAATGATTGTAAAGAGATTATGGTTTCTTGTGTATTTTATTCATTTGAAGGTGGATATCATATACAGAGGCAGCTACACATCTGTGTATATGTACATTCCAGATTAAAAATAGTCAATAAACATTAAAATGGTGTTTTGGGTTTTTTGTTTGGGGGTGGAGAAGGTTCTGCAATAACTACTAGGTGACGTTACATAGGAAGGATATTTCATCAATTAGTGCACCTTACTGGGACCTCAACCATCCAGTTTGGATGGAACTACCATGTTCATGAAATGAGTCTTAAAGGAAACCTACCACTTTAAAATGACCCTTCTGACCCACAAATACGTTAAGCTAGCTCAGGATGAGCTGATGCCGAACCATATTTTCAATTAAACCAGAAACCGCTGTATTTGTAGAAAAATGATTTTCTTGTGGTAGTAAAATCTCTCTTCGGGGCTTCTATAAGCGTCATGCGGCGCGCACCCCGGACCCTGCTCCGCGGTCACGCTCTCGTCAGCGCCGCTCCCGTCACTAATTTTGCTGTGCCCGAGAGCCGGTGACGTCGCCGAGCTCTCGGGCACACTAGCGCATGGGCACCACCTCCTCCCGGCGCGTCGCGGCCGGATCCCATTGCGCATGCGCGAAGTCCCAAAGCCTCGTAGTATCGCGAGGCTTCGGGACTTCGCGCATGCGCAATGGGATCCGGCCGCGGCGCGTCGGGAGGAGGTGGTGCCCATGCGCTAGTGTGCCCGAGAGCTCGGTGACGTCACCGGCTCTCGGGCACAGCAAAATTAGTGACGGGAGCGGCGCTGACGAGAGCGTGACCGCGGAGCAGGGTCCGGGGTGCGCGCCGCATGACGCTTATAGAAGCGCCGAAGAGAGATTTTACTACCACAAGAAAATCATTTTTCTACAAATACAGCGGTTTCTGGTTTAATTGAAAATATGGTCCGGCATCAGCTCATCCTGAGCTTGCTTAAGGTATTTGTGGGTCAGAAGGGTCATTTTAAAGTGGTAGGTTTCCTTTAAGAACTGCATCCCTTTCATTCCCAAATTGGTGGATGTCCCAGTTGTTGGATGTCCGTGAATCTTAAAATAACATTTTAGCAATTTACCATACCCTGATTAAAAAGATTTGCACGCCCATTACCATATTACACGCAAATGAATCTGTCACCAGGAATGCAATCTTAGCTGCTGACAGGTTTCAACAGCCATTGTAATACAGATCTGATGCTTTTATAGGCAATCTTGGTGGTTTTTCTAAAATAGAAATTTATCAAAGTTCAGCTGGCTCCCCGCCAGCAATTTTGAGTGAGTCGCTGGGGCGTCGGCTTCCTCACTTGTTCCCCTCACTTCTGCTGCATTGATGCATGCACAGCTATAAGACTGGGAAGTGGTAACCAGGTCAGAAGTTTGAAGTTCAGTTAACGGTTCATGAAACTATCCACCCAGTCAGAAGCATCCTGGGCTGTGATTGGCAGTGGGATATGTGACTCTGCTGTATAAGAGGCAAGGTCAAACGTCCCAGGACCATTGTAGAGAGTAGATGGAGGGGCAGGGACTTAGAAATTTTTATAATTGCTTTTTTCAAGGCATCTAGTTAGAAATAGGAGGTCGTTATATGGAGGTAAAGCTAGCTGTCTCATACTGCAGTCACTGCCTAACCATGGAAAATAGTAGCAAAATTACGTGTGAAAGGCCTTTTATAGCTTCACGGACTAATATATCTCGACTCTCAAAGGAAACTGACCAACCCAACAATAATCGACAACAGCGAGCTAACACCAGTACTATGAAATGACCATAGAAAGGTATATCTAAATTGGTTTTCTAAAATCGCCCAGATGTAAACTCAGCATGGATTGGACCTCCTCCCGAACCGCCCCCCCGCAAGTGATGAGGTGTTGAATACAGGGTAACTGGTCAGATGTATCGATCCCCCTGAATCAAAATGGTCACATACATAGTACTGCTGTTATCCCTGCATTGTCAGTTACTGTTGGGTTGCACAGTCACTGCCTGTCTAATGTCAAATGATCGCATACCAGGTCAGATTAAGGGTGGTGGAGACCCCTGCGTGATATTGATATATTGGTGCTCCCCATCCAATAATTTTTTTTTTTTCCTTTGTAAAATGTTGCTCCCCATAAATAATCTCTAGAGATCCCAGATATTATATTATTGCCCATAAACTCGCAACAATTGACTGCAGAACTCCATAATACATACATCAACTACTGTAGGGCATGGCTGTACAGCCCGTGGGAGAGCCACAATGGCAGTGCTCATGATATCACAAGCTCATGGTATCCCCACCTCCTGAATAAATTAATAAATAAGTATGCAACAACGACTTTATGTAATAAAGTAGGCTGCAGCTTTTATTATGGGTTACATAAAATGAATTATTAAATAAACGATGTAAATAAATATTCATCAGTGTACCAATAGAATAATTCATGTAATAATGATAAAGATTAATTGAAATAAACCAGTCCACCCACTAATAAGCGGCAGTGACAAAATTACAATATAAATACATTAAATAGTAAAAAGACTTAACACAAAGAACTGCTTGACCACGCAGCACCTCTTATTTATCCTGCTTTATGCTTCCCGCCTAAAAGCAGCGGAACCGTTATTAATTAACTCTATTTATTCAACCAATGACAAATAAGATTACCTATTGAACAAATAAGCGCCAAATATAAACTATTCCTATTAACCCTATCACTACCACACACATATTTCATTAAACTAATCACATGTACCAACCAGGGGGAGGCTGTCACACCATGTGTCACCCTCCTGACTGTGGGAGGTATCCACTATTATTTACACTCACCGGCCACTTTATTAGGTACACCATGCCAGTAACGGGTTGGACCCCCTTTTGCCTTCAGAACTGCCTCAATTCTTCGCGGCATAGATTCAACAAGGTGCTGCAAGCATTCCTCAAGAGATTTTGAGTCCTCTCTGGATGGGGGTAGTGTTCCTCACTGGGGGTAGTGTTCTCTGCTGTATTTGCTCCTGCTTTGTGATGTTGGTCTTTCTTTAGTGGTCTGTTTATTATCAGTATGGTGTTATTTATCTTGTTGTTCTGGTAATGGTCATCATGTAGCAGTATTATATGTCCCTTATAGAGTGGTATGGTGTGATTTTAGGCTAAATAGACTTGTTGGCACTTTGCGATGATTACATGGACTTTGGTTTGGAGTTTGGGCACTCGGTCTCTAAAAGGTTCGCCATCACTGATCTAGGGTTAATGTACCCTAGATGGTCTAAGAAATAGTGAAAAAAAAAAGAAAGAAATGAAATAAGTTTAAAAAATTTAAAAAAATAAAATAATAAAGATCAAATCACCCCCCTTTCCCTAGAACTGATATAAAATATAATAAACAGTAAAAATCACAAACTCATCAGGTATTGCCGCGTCCCAAAATGCCCGATCAATCAAAATATAAAAACTGTTATTGACGGCGATGACGTCCAAGACGGGAAATGGCGCCCGAATGTCCGAAATGCGACTTTTACATCTTTTTACATGACATAAAAAATTTAATGAAAAGCGATCAAAATGTTGCACAGTCCTCAAAATGGTAGCAATGAAAAAGTTATTAGCATCAGAAGATGGCAACATTTTTTTTTCCTTTTTTTTTGTACACATTCGTTTAATTTTTGAAAATGTATTAAAACACAATAAAACCTGTATAAATTTGGTATCACCGCGAACTTGCTAAACCAAATAATAAAGTAGAGGTGTTATTTGGAGCGAAGAGTGAAAGTCATAAAAACTGAGCCCGCAAGAACGTGACGCACATGCGGTTTAAAAAAAAAAATAAAAATTTTTCCTGCTTCCCAGGAATAATAAATAACATCACAGGAAAGTAAAATTTGTTACGCACAAAATAAGCCCACGCACAGCTCTGTATACAGAAAAATGAAAAAGTAATGGATTTTTGATGGTGGAGAGTGACAAATGAGTGAAAAAACCCTGCATCCTTAAGGGGTTAAAGATGGTCATTGTCTTGTTGCACCAACCATTGGTAAAGTCTCCTACTCTGGAGACATTCTGGTCAGTCCTATAGATACAGTGATAGTCATGGTTGGGGTGTCCCTGAGCATACAGTCGGTCAGAAGAGACCAGCTAGCAAGAAGAATAAGTAAGTTTGAAATTAAAAGCGTGAAAGCATGTGGACTTCCCTCTAGCTCCACAGACGTGGTGCTTGTCAGCAGGACTTGGAAAGGATCGTCGTAGTAAGGCTCCAGACTCTCTCTCTCTGGTGTTTCTCTTTACCACCACATAGTGTCCAGGCTTCAGGATATGCGTCCCGAGGTCTCTGCCTGGATCTGAAAAGGAATCAGAAACACTTTTGCGGACCTTTTCAAAGGCCTGACTCAACTGTATGGCATATTCCACCTGGTTTCCTGCCATCAGCTATAGGGTTTGTGGGAAGTAGGGGCCTAGTCTGTCTTCTGCAGACCTGGAGCCATCTACGGGAAAAAAATCAACTTCTGGGTTAAGCACCCTTCTCCCCCCCCTTTTCTGAATCCTGTAAGACTAGCGACAAAATGGCAGGATTCAGGGTGACGTTCTGGGGCATCAGGAGTGCACACTACAGTCTGAGCTGTCTGGCCATTGCTCAGATGCTTGGACTGTACTTGGGTGAAGACACTGTGCAAGTCATGTGGGGTTTGCACAGTAACTGAGTGATCTAGGATCGACTCACTGGACTTGCTGAGCAGATTGCTGGCTGCAGCTTCTAACACAGGAGGGGGTCCTCTCACAACTGAGTCTAACCGGGCCTAATAGTGGGCCACTAGGGAGTTCACCACGTTCCTGGGCTGTGGCATGGCCTAGATACTCAGTGCAAAATAAAAGGTTTGTTCCAGTGTGGCTAGGACCGGGGCAGACAGGATTTGCCAGCTTAAGGCTATGGAATGCATCAATTGCCTCCTGTCTCAGGGCAAAAGGGGAAGAGGCAATGCAGTCATAAAGGGGCAGCATCAGGCTGGAGGCAGCAGAACTTATCCCAAGCCTGCAGGAGCTGGCCAGTCCAAGAAACATGTGAAAAGGCGTAGGGCCTCGGGACAGGGGCATATTCTGGACTGCCAGCTTTCTTTCCTCTGTCAGGTGTCTGCCTATGGCTGAGAAGTAGTGGCCTAGGAAGACCACCTTCTCCTGGCAGTACTGGAGTTTGTCTTCGGAAGCTTTGCAACCCTTCTGGAACAGAAAACACATAAGGTCAATAGATGCATCCTGGCAAACCTGTATAATAGAGGCACAGAAACAGTATTGGGGAGGGTGTGCTTGTCGTCTGTTACCAACCCCCCTAGTCCCACCCTATTGGGGGCGTTTCAGTTTCCTTCACTTCACTCTAGTCACTTTGGAAATGTCTCCTCCCCGCCGTTGAAGCAGGCCTACTTGGGTCTATCGGCTGGTACTTCCAGAACAGTCTCAGTTTGGCAGTGGTCTGGGAAACTGCTGCTCCTGGTCTCTGATTCTCCTGTCAGTCTTGTCGGTCCCACTGTACGTCAGTCTGGCAGAGATGTCCTTAGTATGTTAACACTTTTGGTAACAATTACAAAACAGCTGGCAAAGTGCATTTGGTGTACATTACACATGGGGTCAGGTCATACCCCACGTGTCCAAAAGCTGTAAACAGTATCTGTGGAACTCTTCACTTAATCGTCTACATCTCCGCTTTTTCTCATCTAGACATATGGGATTCCTCCTTAACTATTTCTAGCCCCGCGTTCTGTGCTATCTATAAAGTTCTGGCCAGACTGCAGTGTTTCAAACAAGTCAGGTACACTTTGATTAAGTGTTGGGGTTTAGTCACAAAGGAAACTAAAGTCAAAGGTTCTGTCTTAGAGTTGGGGCTTGTCGTCACTTAGTCTGTTCGTGGAGTACACAGGGGGACATCGCATGGCATACAGGGCAAACTGCATTCTTGCATCACCAATTGCTCAATCTGGAGAAATTCTTCACTTTAAGGTCATTTGCCTGTAAGTTCTGAGCATAACAAAAAGCAGATTCCGTAGCTTCACTGGCCCATACCCGCCACCCACCCTCCGGCTGTCCCTCATTTACATGGTTACCAAGATAACACAGACACAGCATTCCCAGCCAAAACAGCCCAGATTTTTGGAGTCCCCGCGATCTCCCTTGTTTTACCCTTTAAACTCCAGAAAGCAGGTACCAAAGACATTGCAACACTTTTTATAGTAATTTTTCTACAAATGGCAGGATGAAATAAGTTTTAACTGGTTCATAATAAACCAAAACAACTTCCCACTCCAAGAATTATCTTAGCAGAAATCTGGAATTAGTGAAATATCACCCTTTGCCGGCTCTTATTACAGACATCTGTCAAGACTCTCCAAGGGTTCTCAGATGCTAAACTACAATGAAAACAGTTGTTTTCTCCAACTATTATCCTCAACCAGCCTTTATGGCTGCCAACAGAGTAGAGTCATATGCAATTAACAGTTCTAAGATAGCCACCACTGAAGGATGGTAGGGCATGTCATCTTCTCTAACCACCAGATACAGGGTTGGAGTCTAAGACGGTACTGGTCTGGGTCCTAGAGGCCATCTTCTTACCTTTTTCCAGGGAGGAAAATATAATAAAATTTTTTTTTTCTTCTCAAATTCTTTCCACATCAAAAACTTTGAAATGTCCCTTATCGCCTGTCTCTTTCTTCAATGGGCACTCTGAAGGATTCCTGTCACTCTGTCCTAGTCCGTCCGTCAAATCCAGAGGCTCTAAGTGTCTGTTTGCAAATCTGATCAAGTTACTCACTTGTACATTCAAGAGAGTATGACACATGCAAAACCTTCAAAACTTCACTACAGGCAGTCCCCGGGTTACATACAAGATAGGGTCTGTAGGTTTGTTCTTAAGTTGAGTTTGTATGTAAGTCGGAACTGTATATTTTATCATTGTAATCCCAGCCAGAACTTTTTTAATCTCTGTGACAATTGGATTTTAAAAATGTTGGGTTGTCATAAGAAGCTTCATTACAGACCCATTTGATAACTGTTTCAGCTGATCATTGTAGCTTAGGACTAAAGTACAATAAAGTACCAATATCCAGAGGTCCGTTTGTAATTAGGGGTCGTATGTAAGTCGAGTGTTCTTAAGTAGGGGACTGCCTGTATCACTTTTGTTTTCACCACAATGCTACCAGCCCTTATGTTCCATTATGTCAACTTTGCACTTTTCCAACAGTCCTACTTAACTCAACATCCAACTTACATCAAGCCAACCTTCTGTCTGTGCATCTTTCCCTTCCCTGCTCTGATCTATCGCTAGCATGCCAGTAGCTCCCTCCGGGAGGACGTTCTTTCTCTTCCAAGACCGCAGCATAATTTATCCCGAGACCCTTACCGGTGCAGCTGCTCACCGGTATAAGAGCTGACCTTCCAACTCACCAATCACCAGTTACAGAGACTTAGCTCACTGCGTGTCGGTTACAGAGTCTTATCAGAAGGCCCCCCTTAATTATCTCAATCCTGTCCTAATTGCTTGCCAAAATCCCTGACACCTGGCCTATTTATCCACTATCCTGGCGGCCTGTACCAAAGTCCCAGACAGAGACAGTCCCGTGTCTCTGTATGAAAATCCCAGATACCTACAACCACAGTATCACCACCCCTCGAGTCACAGGCAAGCAACAGGTTAACATATGTAATCTGAAACTTACCATGATGGTGGGTTGATCAGTCCTGAATGGGGAGCGGTGATCCCGAGGCTGCAAGCGGTGCCGTAAGTGGGAGGCGTTCTGGTCCTACTTCACGGGGATCTCAGCAGTACCTCCAACTGTTAGGGGAGGATTTATGATATCCTCTTTTAGTGTGCATTGGTCATGTAGTTCAAATTAGTTGAAAGCACATTGCGAGGAATGACTCAGACAACTGCTGATTTCAAGTCTCACTCCTGCCCTGGGCAAAATCAGCACTGCGCAAGTTAATTTGGTTTCACAAGTAGAGATGAGCGAGCACTAAAATGCTCGGGTGCTCGTTATTCGAGACAAACTTCTCCCGATGCTCGAGTGCTCGTCTCGAATAACGAACCCCATTGAAGTCAATGGGAGACTCGAGCATTTTTCAAGGGGACCAAGGGTCTGCACAGGGAAGCTTGGCCAAACACCTGGAAACCTCAGAAATTGATGAAAACACCACGGAAATGGACAGGAAACAGCAGGGACAGCATGCATGGATGCCTCTGAGGCTGCTTAATCGCACCATTATGCCAAAATTATGGGCAACAGCATGGCGATGACAGAGTGACCGAATGAGGCTAGATAGCATCTAAAACATCCAATAATTGACACTGACACTATAGAAGATGGCATGCAGAGGTAGCGGCAGCAGCGGCAGGCTAGAGAGTGGCATGGCGACATACCCCAAATGGACTCAGGCTTCGAACCAATTTAAAAAATTCCTTTTGGCGAAGATAACTTGTAGCACTGTATGTATCAGTATTTTGCCTGGTTAAGGCGGCGGAGAGGAACCAAAGGAGGTGAGCAAGAAGCGTTGAAATGATTTCCTACGGTATATTTAGTCGATAACACAGCATGGTGGCGACATAGTGACCAAGTTCCATAACGTATCTGGTGAAACACCCGAAAATTCTGCCTGACACAGCTCATTTGATAAGGGGATGATGTGCTGTATATCCTCTAGCGCTCCAGCATCTGCGGTATAGACAGTTGAAAGTTGCGTATGGAGACATTGGTGGACACTGTGGAGGATCGTGGAGGCGAAATGGACAGGAAACAGAAGGGGCAGTATGCATGGATGCCTCTGAGGCTTCCTAATCTTGGGATGGAGCTGGCGGTCCGCTGCCAGGCGAGTTTTCGCCTGTCCAAGCCCCTGTCTCTCAGTTCCTCCCCACCCAAAATGGGCTTGGGGGCCAGAAGCGTTTACTTTGAAAAAAGTATCATTTTCAAAGCAGGCGGGGGCTACAAACAGCACTTCTAAGAACCTTTTGTATAAGATCAAGTGTAGTACTGTTCTTATAAGCAATTGGCTTGGTTATGGTGGGTGAGGGGAATGTAAACAGATGCGCAAGAAGCGCTGAAATAATATCGGTAAATGATAAAAGTTTGCCAGTATATTTTGTGGATAACACAGCAGGGTGGTGACAAAGTTAACAAGTTTGATGTGAAAGCCATGAAAACAACCCAAAATTCTGCCTGACACAGCTCGTTTGCTAAGGGGACGATGTATGGAGGAAGCTATATGGACGACTTTGGGAGGCAGCTATGGAGATGATGTGTGGAGGTAGCAATGGAGACAACGTGTGGCGGCAGCTATAAGGACGACGTGTGGAGGCTGCTATGGAGACAATTAAATTTGGATAGTGCCTGTATGTGGCAGTCCAAAAAAGTTTTCAAACAAGAGGACCGGGTAGGTGGCCCTTCAGAAAAATTAAATACATAGAGTACTATAGCTAGAGCCAGTTTGCCCTGGCAAAAAATAGCCAGTTTTCTCTGCTTTAGTGTACAAAGAGGAGGAGAAGGAGGAAAATGAGGAGGAGGAGTGCATACATTATTCAGGTTGAGCTTCTTTCACCTGGTGGAGAATGGAAATCCTGAGAAATCCAGGCTTTTCATCTTGATAAGCGTCAGCCTGTCAGCGCTGTCAGTCGACAGGCGTGTATGCTTATCGGTGATGATGCCACCAGCTGCACTGAAAACCCGCTCGGACAACACGCTAGCGGCAGGGCAGGCAAGAACCTCCAAGGCGTACAGCGCCAGTTCGTGCCACATGTCCAGCTTTGAAACCCAGTAGTTGTAGGGAGCTGTGTGATCATTTAGGACGATGGTATGGTCAGCTACGTACTCCCTCACCATCTTTCTGTAAAGATCAGCCCTACTCTACCGAGACTGGGGACAGGTGACAGTGTCTTGCTGGGGTGACATAAAACTGGCAAAGGCCTTGTAAAGCGTACCCCTGCCAGTGCTGGACAAGCTGCCTGCTCGCCTACTCTCGCTACTTGTCCCGCAGAAGTACGCCCTCTTCCGCTAGCGCTGTCAGAAGGGAAATACTGTTACAGCTTGTGCACCAGGGCCTGCTGGTATTCATACATTCTTACACTCCTTTCCTCTCCAGGGATGAGAGTGGAAATATTTTGCTTGTACCTTGGGTCCAGGAGAGTGAATATCCAGTAATCGGTGCTGGAATAAATTCTTTGAATGCGAGGGTCACGGGATAGGCAGCCTAGCATGAAATCTGCCATATGCGCCAGAGTCCCAACGCGCAAGAATTCACTCCCCTCACTGGCCTGACTGCCCATTTCCTCCTTCTCCAACTCCTCTTCTTCTGCCCATACACGCTGAACAGTGAAGGACTGAGCAATGCTCCCCTCTTCTGTCTCACCAACATTCTCCTCCTCTTCCTCCTCATCCTCCTCCACCTCCTACGATATGCGCTGAGAAACAGACCTGAGGGTGCTTTGGCTATCAACAAGGGAATCTTCTTCCCCCGTCTCTTGTGACGAGCGCAAAGCTTCCGACTTCAACAGAGAGTTTTTCAACAGGCCAAGCAGCGGGATGGTGAGGCTGATGATGGCGGCATCGCCACTGACCATCTGTGTTGACTCCTCAAAGTTACTCAGCACCTGACAGATATCAGACATCCACGTCCACTCCTCATTGTAGACTTGAGGAAGCTGACTGACCTAACTACCAGTTCTGGTGGAAGTTGACATCTGGCAGTCTACAATCGCTCTGCGCTGCTGGTAAACTCTGGATAACATGGTTAATGTTGAATTCCACCTCGTGGGCACGTCGCACAACAGTCGTGAGCGGGCAGTTGGAGGCGGCGCTGCGCTGCCCTGAGAGTGGCAGCATCTGTGCTGGACTTCCTGAAATGCGCACAGATGCGGCGCACCTTCGTGAGCAAATCAGACAGATTGAGGTATGTCTTGAGGAACCGCTGAACTATGAGATTTAACACATGGGCCAGGCATGGCACATGTGTAAGTCTGCCGAGTTGCAGAGCTGCCACCAGGTTACGGCCATTGTCACACACAACCATGCCTGGCTTCAGGTTCAGCTGTGCCAGCCACAGATCAGTCTGCGCCGTGATGCCCTGTAATAGCTCTTGGGCGGTGTGCCTTTTATCGCCTAGGCTCAGCAGTTTGAGCACCGCCTGCTGTCGCTTAGCGACGGCACCGCTGCTGTGCCTAGAGCTACCGACTGATGGCGCCATGCCC
Source organism: Engystomops pustulosus (assembly GCF_040894005.1). Taxonomy (NCBI): domain Eukaryota; kingdom Metazoa; phylum Chordata; class Amphibia; order Anura; family Leptodactylidae; genus Engystomops; species Engystomops pustulosus. The sequence goes on along the minus strand of NC_092412.1, from coordinate 137,275,247 downwards.
ACGGATGGTAATTTGGTGGAGGAGGGGTGGGAGGAGGAGGCATAGTAGGCCTGAGAGACCTGGACCGAGGTAGGCCCCGCAATCCTCGGCGTCGGCAGTATATGACCAGCCCCAGGGTCAGACTCGGTCCCAGCCTCCACCAAGTTAACCCAATGTGCCGTCAGCGATATATAGTGGCCCTGCCCGGCAGCACTCATCCACGTGTCAGTGGTCAGGTGGACCTTGTCAGAAACGGCGTTGGTCAGGGCACGGATGATGTTGTCTGACACGTGCTGGTGCAGGGCTTGGGCGTGTGGGTGAGTTGCACTCTATTTCCTCTTGCGCTCAAGCGTCTGGGGTATAGAGAGCTGGACGCTGTGCATGGAGACATTGGTGGATGCTGTGGAGGATTGTGGAGGCGAAGGTGTGGTTTTCGCACGGGAGGTGTTTGGGCCGGGGTCCTGGGCAGGGGGCTGACTAGCAGAGGCAGCAGATGACACAGGGGAAGGAGCAGTGGTGTGCCCGTCCGGAGGTGTTTAGCATTACTGCGCATACTGGTGGTGGAAGCCCTGTTGATCCTGGTGTGGCACAGGTTGCACACCACAGTCCGTCAGTCATCCGGTGTTTCTTTAAAGAACCTCCAGACTTCCGAAAATCTAGCCCTCACCACGGGAGCTTCACTACGTGAAATATTTGTTACTTTAGAAATAGTGGGGTGACAATACTCAAAGATGAGAGGGTTTCATCACACATCTAAAAAATATTGGGATCATAGGAGAGAAAAACGAGATGCGTATAGATGACAAAAGTATGAACTTTATTGGTATAACATTTAAAACATACTTAAAAACCCAAAAAAGGTTTGGGTGCATATCACAAAGGCTCCCCAGAGCAACCTCATGCATAAACGGTATACAAACCGTGAGGAATACAGTACATAAGCAAAAAGTTGTAAAAAGTGCACACAGATATAGACTAGGACCAAGGAATATAGTTGGAAATATCAAAAAATGTATATATATATCAAAAAGTATATTATATCATACAATCAGTGTATACCAAGGTCCAAATAGCAGCAAATAAATACATAAAGTGCAAAGTTACATTACCAATTTAACAAGGTGCGATCCGGAGAGAGAAAGATGCCCCACGCGTATCGCCCGGCTCAGCGGGCTTCGTCAGGGGATGTCAGCACTGAGCAAGTGATATGCTTATATATCCTGAACGCTCCGCCGCGGCACAGCCCACTTCCGCCCTATCGTGACGTCACATCCGGTGACGCGCCTTCCGGATTTTGCCTCCCGAACCGGACAGAAGGTAATGCGTTCCAAAAGGCCGGATATGGCCAGTATAGCAGGTAAAGTCTGCGTTTCACCAGCTCTGACAGCGCAGGACTAATACGAAGGTCTCAAAAAAAAGGGGATCACCATCAAATTAGAGTATATCATCTACATGAGTTAATATACTTTGGTATCTTAATACAGAGTGGAGCAAAAAATGAAAAATAATAAAAAGTAGATGACATATAACAAAGCGGCGATAATCATGGTTTGATCCAAGGCTAAATATATAAAGGTTACCCAACGAGTATGTACAACAGACATTATAAATAAATAAACCAAGCTCCAGCCGACGAAGAGCGTTACTATAAACATAAGTGAATAAGTGAATAGAGTGTAACTAACATTATAGACGGAGTCTAAATGGAAACCCTACTGGTAAGAAATATCACAGATATCGACGAAAAAAGAAGAATAAATATAGCTACAAGGCTATGATCATGGTAAGTGTCAATATAGGATATAGTGAAATTTACAGAAGATCCACGGCGAAACATAAACGCAAATCCACTAGTTCCCCTTGTCTATAGGTTGGATTTGTCTATAGCGAAAAAGATGACCAAAGAGTATATTTATCGAACGTTGTAGATACAGAAGAACTAGTATGGATAAACTACAGACAATACATGTTGGAGATAATCCCAGGTACTAATATATACAGCAATTTCGCAATTACACAAAAGTGCAGCCAAGAGGGATGCACCAAGCTCCAATCGACGAGGAAGCATCAGTAAGTAAAAGAAACGTATATCAGTGTATAGCTGTAAAACTCCAATCATAGTAAGTATCTGTAGGGCTGTAGGACTCCAAACATGGTAAGTATTGGTGAAAAAAATCAGGTGAAATATATAAGAAATCTACGACGGAACATATGAACGTATTCAGGAGTTTCCCATATCAACAAAGTGCATAGATCTAATACGGGTAAGTAGTGTCAAAAGAAAAAGCAGGATGCTGTGAGAGAGCAATATAATTACAAACATTTTCTTTTTAAAGTGTTTAAACATCTAAAAAAGGAGGAGTTGTAAACCCAAAGTGGCAGGTTAAAAAACTTATCAAGGTATATAATACATCGTGCTGACGTCTAAAGTGCTAAGTGTCTGAAGCTAGGCATACTAAAAAGTGGGCCCACACTAAAGTGTGCGGCAAATGTTATATTTATGAAGGATATTACTATATATTATAAAAGCGAGCACCAAGAAGCGACAGAGACAACGGAGGCGGAACAAAAAATATCGTGAGCTGAGCCACAACGGAGCGTCCAGGACACACAAGAACGTAACAGATATTATCATTGAGACTAAACAGACGATATACAAGTCAAAGAATGTTGATCTAGTTATCAAAATATGTTAGAGAGAATGATCACATTATTAATATGATAGCAGAACCCAAACCCCGGGTCGGTCGGACAATGAATAAAACGTATTTATGCTACATATACTGCGCTCAAGGGTGAAAATGCAGACAGTTAATTATTAGTGACAAAAAGTCCATGGAAAAAAAGGGAGACAGAGTCAGGATACATAGTGTAGAACATAGCCAGTTAATGGCAGCTGGAATGTAAGGAATAGCGGTGGATCAGTTCTTCCGTGTAGCAGATGAGTTCAACTGGATCGAACAGGCTTCCCCAAAACAAAGTGGCAGAATCATAAACGTAAATAGCTTAAGAAAGAAAAAGCAAAGAATTAATAGATGAAAACCAAAAACACAGTGTATATAAATCATAAGGGGCCCAATGTAGAAAAATGCCAGTAGGGGGTCCAGAGCGTGTACAAATCATATACCAGCCGAACAAGATATAAAGTATCAATGCAAAAGAAGTATAAAAATAGTGGTGAATATAAGAGGGAGAAAGACTAAGGTGAACAACAAATGTGATGGTGTGTTATATTGGTGGTAAAAGAATGTGTGGAATAATGAGAACGTGAGGTGAAGTATATATATTACATGTCAAAAAAATATGTAATGATGTCTACATGTTGCATTTGGGGAAAGCGGGACAAGAATTGAAAATAGAGGTGACATACCATTAAGATGAATGTGGATCTATGTTCTGTAGTGTCCCGTGAAAAGAAGTTCCTCGTTCAATCCATTAGGAGCCATGGTGTTCAGCATGTAAATCCACCTGGATTCATTGCGCAATAGAAGTGGGACGATGTCGCCCCCCCTGTTGTTAAGTGTGACTTTTTCCAAGCCAACAATCTTGAGGCCCCGTGAACAACCTCCATGAAACCGTAGAAAATGAAGAGCAACCGAGGTCAGCTTTTTGCCCTTTTGTTGGTCCGAGGAGGCCGTCCGAATTGTTGACAGATGCTGTTGGCATCTCTTTCGGAGCTCCTGTGTGGTCTGACCCACATATAATTTGCGACAGGGGCATATTAGAATATAAATAACTCCCTTTGTTTTACAATTGATGTAGCTCCTAATTTTATATTTTCTCTTCAATGTCTGGTCTTCGAAGCACTCAGATCGTAAGACGAAGGGGCAGACGGAACATTCTCCACATGGGAAAGAGCCCAGTAGACGTGTTCCTCGTCCCAGAGGAGTCAGAGGGCGTTGAAAGTGGCTATTAGTCAAAGCGTCCTTTAGGTTCTTTGAGCGTCTGGCTGTGATGTGTGGTTTGTCTGTGAGAAACGGGATGAGTCTGTTGTCACTCCTAAGGATGTTCCAATTTTTTCTTAGAATGCCATGTATTTCTGTCCACTGATTGTTATAAGTTGTAATCAGTCTCGGTCTAGGATCTACCGGTCGTACTTTGGTTTGAAGTAGCTGGCAACGTTCGCTGTTCTTAGCTCGAAGGAAGCCCTTGGAAATGGTCTTGCGAGGATAGCCTCTGTCCCTGAAACGGGAGGTTAGATCATATGCATGTTGTTTAAAATCTTCTTCATTGCTACAGTTCCGTTTAACCCGAAAAAATTGTCCCGTGGGTATACCGTTCTTAAGATGGGTTGGGTGGAAGCTAGAAAAATGTAAGAGGCTATTAGAGGCCGTTTCTTTACGATATAAGGAGGTGGTTAATTTGGGGTGTACGTACCTGATTTGGATATCCAGGAAGTCCACTGACACGTCTGAGATGTGGGCAGTCAATTTTATGTTCCATGGGTTGGTGTTAAGTTGATTGATGAAGTCGTGGCAGTCCTCATGGGTACCTGACCACAGAAGGAGAATGTCATCGATGTAACGATACCACCCTGCTACCCAGGTCTTAAAGGCGTCAAGGTGGTAGACCACATTCTCCTCCCACCACCCCATGAATAAATTTGCATATGAGGGGGCACATTTGGCCCCCATTGCCGTACCCGATACCTGTCTATAATAGACTCGGTCAAAAAGAAAGTAATTTTGATGTAAAACCAGGTGCAGGAGATCAAGCAAGAAGGAGTCATGCCTCCTATCCATCGACCACTGCTTGTCAAGGAAGTATGTAATGGCATCAATGCCTACCTGGTGTCCAATGATCGTGTACAAAGCTTCCACATCAAGCGTGACCAGCAGTATAGAAGTTGACGTTTCGAACTCTTCAATCCTCTGAATAAGATGTGTGGTGTCCCGAACGTACGAGGATAATTCGGTAACTAGGGGTTGAAGGAAGAAATCCAAATAAGTACATAACTTTTCGTTCAGACCCCCAATATAAATATAATGTTAGTTACACTCTATTCACTTATTCACTTATGTTTATAGTAACGCTCTTCGTCGGCTGGAGCTTGGTTTATTTATTTATAATGTCTGTTGTACATACTCGTTGGGTAACCTTTATATATTTAGCCTTGGATCAAACCATGATTATCGCCGCTTTGTTATATGTCATCTACTTTTTATTATTTTTCATTTTTTGCTCCACTCTGTATTAAGATACCAAAGTATATTAACTCATGTAGATGATATACTCTAATTTGATGGTGATCCCCTTTTTTTTGAGACCTTCGTATTAGTCCTGCGCTGTCAGAGCTGGTGAAACGCAGACTTTACCTGCTATACTGGCCATATCCGGCCTTTTGGAACGCATTACCTTCTGTCCGGTTCGGGAGGCAAAATCCGGAAGGCGCGTCACCGGATGTGACGTCACGATAGGGCGGAAGTGGGCTGTGCCGCGGCGGAGCGTTCAGGATATATAAGCATATCACTTGCTCAGTGCTGACATCCCCTGACGAAGCCCGCTGAGCCGGGCGATACGCGTGGGGCATCTTTCTCTCCCCGGATCGCACCTTGTTAAATTGGTAATGTAACTTTGCACTTTATGTATTTATTTGCTGCTATTTGGACCTTGGTATACACTGATTGTATGATATAATATACTTTTTGATATATATATACATTTTTTGATATTTCCAACTATATTCCTTGGTCCTAGTCTATATCTGTGTGCACTTTTTACAACTTTTTGCTTATGTACTGTATTCCTCACGGTTTGTATACCGTTTATGCATGAGGTTGCTCTGGGGAGCCTTTGTGATATGCACCCAAACCTTTTTTGGGTTTTTAAGTATGTTTTAAATGTTATACCAATAAAGTTCATACTTTTGTCATCTATACGCATCTCGTTTTTCTCTCCTATGATCCCTACGTGAAATATTTGGCGCAGATGCACCAGCTCTGGTCCTGCCTCTCCGTCTGGCCCCACCACTGCCTCTTCCAACCTGTTCTCGTCGAGGACATGGCTAGTTTGTAACCTACACTTACAGCACACAACTGGATTTTGTACTTTGCCTGTGATGACTTTTAGTTTTGAAAAAAAATAAAAGTAAAAAAAAAAAATCACCAGACCGTGCCTAATTCAATCAAACCCCTAATAAATTGTCCCACTTAGGTGTTTGAGATGGATATGTGTGTCACTAAGAGCTAAATAGAATGTTCCCAAGTCTCCCTGCAAATTCCTCACAATATGGTACTAGCTGCACTACTAGTGAAAGCAAGCCCAGCCGCAAACAAATAAAAAATAAATATATATATAACGCTATTGTAGCCCTAAGAAGGGCTGTTGGGCTCTTGTAGACTCACTCGTGCCTAACACTAAGCTAATATAACACCCTAACGCTATACCTGCAGCAGCAGCAGATCTCTCCCTAACGGCATCCAGACAGAGAATGATGCGAGCAGCGCGGGCAGGGGCTAGTCTATTCCAGGGTCACCTGATCAGGCCAGCCAACCACTGCTATCGACGTGTAAGGGTACCACGTCATGCTGGGTGGAGTGCAGAGGCTCCTGGCTTGTGATTGGCTCTGTTTCTGGCCGCCAAAAATCAAAATGGCGGGAGATGCCATTTTCTCGAGCTGGCGAAGTATTCGTCCGAGCAACAAGCAGTTACGAGTACGCTAATGCTCGAACGAGCATCAAGCTCGGACGAGTGTGTTCGCTCATCTCTATTCACAAGTCTATAAAGAAAAGTAGAAAAAAATAGAAGAGGAGCAGCATACAAAGGTTCCCTTTTGCATGGGCAAATTGCTCAGTGAAGTATTTAGGAATACAGGTCCCTGCGTATTTGAAGGATACATACACAGTGAACTATATACCCTTCATAGCATCTCTGAAACAAGACTTGGCATTGTGTAGAAAATTACAAGTTTCATGGTTGGGTCGCATCAACAGTATCAAAATGAAAACTGTACTGTAACTATTATACCTATTTTAGACAACCCTATTGGCTTACCTGCTTCTTCCGGGAATTATCCTCTCTCCTGGGGAAATTTCTATGGGCGTCATCTCCAGCTAGGGTGGCACAGTCTATTTTGATCCGTGGGAAACACTCAGGGGGGTTGGCTCTCTAAGATTGTACGGCGTATTTCATAGCCTCTGCAGCAACGTGGATCTTAGACTGCTTTTATCCTGCTAAAACCTCATTCCCGCTCACAGTCCTAACTTGGCTTGCTGCCACTGCTTATAGGCCCTTGGATCTACTGTTCATTGTGTCTGTTCATTGTAACCTTAGACGACTGTCACTTTTTACCTCTAACGGCCCTCTGGTTCCCATCACAAGTGGCCCAGATTTCCCCCAGGTAGGGATGGGTCGTTTTTAGGTAGGACAAGGGAAGATCCTCCTCTGACATTCAGAACAGTGTTACCTGCATCCAATATCAATCCCATTCCTACTTTGCTTACTAGTCGACAACCTTCTTGCTGGGACTATCAGCAGCTTGTTCATTTCTACAACTCAAGTAAGACAGCACTGCACCTGTGTAGGGATCCTACCCCTTTTGAAGAACTATGCGTCTTTCCGCCTTTATTGAAGGGGTGTGTGTCCGCAATATAGATTGCACAGACTGCAGTGTGTCCTATCGCTCTTCTGTCATTTTACCAGAGATGGGAGCAGGAATTGGGGAGAACCTACTCTAGTTTTGCTTTCCCTATTCCGTACCCGCAAACTCTTGCCCTGCTTGTTCAGCCACCTCTTGGTTGTGGCCAGAACAGTGATCCCCAGACTCTGGAAGCAACCAGAGTCCCCAACATGTCGGACTGGTTTGAGGAAATCGCACACATCTAGAGGATGGAGGAGCTTACTGTGGACCTACATATTACCACCACTCAATATTTCTAATGCTGGTCCCCATGGCTGGACTTCCTTGGGTCTCCGGAATATGGAAAGTATTCTTAGGGTAATGTTGATACTTCCCTCTTTTTTATGCTACCCTTTATTACCCCATCCTATTATTTCTGCTTTATTTCTCTTCTCGCTATGTTGCTCCTCTCTAATGCCCCCTTCCCATATAAACCTTTTTTCTTGTTTTGTACAAGATATGTGATATAATGTCAGATATTTCAGACATATTTTTAATTACATCTCTGTGTTTTCTATACTCGTTTTACAGAAGCTCATTTTGACTTTCAATCTAAATGAACCTTTCATTTCAAACTGATTGGACATGATTTGAAAAGACACACATCTGTTTAAAAACTTCACAGCTCATAGTGCACGTCAGAGCACATGAGAATCACGAGGTCTTAGGAACTGCCCAAGGAGCTCAGAGACAGAACTGTGGCAAGGCACTGATCTAGCCAATGTTACAAAAAAATTTCTGCAGCACTCAAGGTTTCTAAGAGCACAGTGGCCTCCATAATCCTTTAAATGGAAGAATTTTGAGACAACCACAATTCTTCCTTGACCTGGTCATCCAGCCAAACTAAAAAGAGCCTTGGTGAGAGAGGTAAAGGAGAACCTCAAGATCACTGTGGCTGAGCTCCAGAGATACAGTAGGGAGTCAATCTCTGGTCTGATAAAAGGAAGATTAAACTTTTTGGAGTGAATTCTAAACGATATACACTCACCGGCCACTTTATTAGGTACACCTGTCCAACTGCTCGTTAACACTTAATTTCTAATCAGCAAATCACATTGCGGCAACTCAGTGCATTTAGGCATGTAGACATGGTCAAGACAATCTCCTGCAGTTCAAACCGAGCATCAATATGGGGAAGAAAGGTGATTTGAGTGCCTTTGAACGTGGCATGGTTGTTGGTGCCAGAAGGGCTGGTCTGAGTATTTCAGAAACTGCTGATCTACTGGGATTTTCACGCACAACCATCTCTAGGATTTACAGAGAATGGTCCGGAAAAGAAAAAACATCCAGTGAGCGGCAGTTCTGTGGGCGGAAATGCCTTGTTGATGCCAGAGGTCAGAGGAGAATGGGCAGACTGGTTTGAGCTGATAGAAAGGCAACAGTGACTCAAATCGCCACCCGTTACAACCAAGGAAGGCAGAAGAGCATCTCTGAACGCACAGTACGTCGAACTTTGAGGCAGATGGGCTACAGCAGCAGAAGACCACACGGGGTGCCACTCCTTTCAGCTAAGAACAGGAAACTGAAGCTACAATTTGCACAAGCTCATCGAAATTGGACAGTAGAAGATTGGAAAAACGTTGCCTGGTCTGATGAGTCTCGATTTCTGCTGCGACATTCGGATGGTATGGTCAGAATTTGGCATCAACAACATGAAAGCATGGATCCATCCTGCCTTGTATCAACGGTTCAGGCTGGTGGTGGTGGTGTCATGGTGTGGGGAATATTTTCTTGGCACTCTTTGGGCCCCTTGGTACCAATTGAGCATCGTTGCAACGCCACAGCCTACCTGAGTATTGTTGCTGATCATGTCCATCCCTTTATGACCACAATGTACCCAACATCTGATGGCTACTTTCAGCAGGATAATGCGCCATGTCATAAAGCTGGAATCATCTCAGACTGGTTTCTTGAACATGACAATGTGTTCACTGTACTCAAATGGCCTCTACAGTCACCAGATCTCAATCCAATAGAGCATCTTTGGGATGTGGTGGAACGGGAGATTCGCATCATGGATGTGCAGCCGACAAATCTGCGGCAACTGTGTGATGCCATCATGTCAATATGGACCAAAATCTCTGAGGAATGCTTCCAGCACCTTGTTGAATCTATGCCACGAAGAATTGAGGCAGTTCTGAAGGCAAAAGGGGGTCCAACCGGTTACTAGCATGGTGTACCTAATAAAGTGGCCGGTGAATGTATGTGGAGAAAACCAGGTACTGCTTATCACCTGTCATACATGGTGGTGGCAGCATCATGCTCATGCTATGGGGGTGTTTTTTAGTTATAGGGGCACGATGACCGGTTGCAATTGAATGAAAGATAAATACGGCCAAGTAAATAGATATCCTGGATACAACTCACTTCCAGAGTGCTCTGGGCTGAAGTTTCACCTTTGAAGATGCGGCGCAAAGTGTACATTACTGAGCAAAAAAAAAATAACTTTTTTGATCTTCCAAAAAAGCTGCAATCAAGCAAAGAGTGAAAAATTTAAAGTGAAACATACGGAAAGTCTGAATACTTACCGTACCCACTGTTGAATAGTTGTCAATCCCCTGTCTTGGCAGAGGTGTATTTGGACACTCCTCAGCGGTTGCTCCGCTGTGCAGTACTGTTGGACAATGCCGGCTTTCATTTTTAGCCCGGATACGCGAATTTCATCTATGTTGCTACTGGACGGACACACATCAATGCACAGATGTTGACTACCTGGGTATACACTGATGTCCAGATACCTCCAGGTAAGTATTAATGGAAGTAGAAGGAATTTAACTGATGAGCCATCCCGGAAGCGATCCTGTTTGGGGGCTGTGGAGAGAAACTACAATGATAATCTTAATTTCCCCTCCTTATTTCAACAGTATCTGTATCCTCGGGACACTGATATTGTTGAAACTGTGGCAGAGGATGAGCTCAAAGGGAACCTATATGTTTACAATTTACTTATACATGTCAAGTACAAGGATCTTTTCCACTTCATTCAAAAAATTCTCTCACCTTATATCACATCAGCGGCACAAATATAGACTTTCATTCCCCTATATATCGCAGTAGCCGACATCACCACATCTTTTCAGATCCAGCCGTGAGAGTTTAATGCCCCGCGTCTATACATATGATGGGGCACAACTCATATTTATTGGCATCTTCAATAAGAGCCATTTTTTCCGCCCAATGTACATATACACATGTACATCTATTAACCTTTGGCTTTACGTCATCATATATTTATAGACAAGTTCCCCTACGTTCCAGATGTATCTTTTTTGAACACTATACGCACCATGATTCATGCCACCTACAGTGACTATCATGCAATTATTCTATTGTACTTACCAAATGCTGAAGATTCACGAAAATACACGGGGCGGCGCTGGGGGGCGTGCTGTGGGTGCGCCTACCTGGTGACGCGCGGCCGGCACAAGCAGGAGGCGGAGGATTATGCCAGTCTCGCGAGAACTGGGTGGGCGCATGCGCAGTGCGCTCCTCCACGGCCGCGACCACACGCACCACACGCGACTTCACACAGGAGAACCACACAGGTGAGTCCTCTTATGCCACTTACTTTTAGGGTATAAACAACGCTCAGCACCCCATACAAATCATACCCCTGAGGAAGCCTGTGGAGGCGGAACGCGTGGGCCACAACCTTCCATCCCCCAACATCAACACGGTGATATCATTTTTATGCTGTTTTGGACTTCATGTGTTTGACTGCTCATGGCATAAGATGCACATTCATCACTTTATAGGCACTTGCCACTTTATTTGTCGGATCAATCTGCATTGTATACATAATTAGTCCCAGCAGACCAGGATTTCTAGATCCACACCAGAGTTAGTCCACACCGGACCTATTGGGGGTTGTCAGCATATTGCACGTATTGTATGCATTTATGCATTGAACTATGGCATTTGTGGCCAGATGTTTTTAAATGTTTTTATGTCAGTGCTATGGCATCACAATAAAGTAAGGAATTTACAAATGTACATTTGATATTTATTTCTTGTGGCCAGTTTTCATGCACATCCCCGCTATTTACTTTATGTAACTCAAAGGGAACCTGCCATTTAAATAAAATTAACCCACCCAAAATAATTACTTCATAAAAACTTTCTCCCAAGAGACAAGACGTAAGACGCAGTAAGGGTTCCAAGCCCTAACACCCGGATTGTATACGCTGTGTAGTAGCGTCCCTCGCTCCGAAGGTGTGCTCCTCCTGGGCAACGGAGGGGCACATGTGTTAATCCCCCCCTATACCCCCTTATCCGGCTGCGGTGGTCACACGCCGTGGGAGTTATGATACCATCCGGGTGTGGGCTTGCCTCTGGGGACCTCAGCATCTCTCAGGCGCCAGGCTGGATGGTATTTCGGGCAAACCGGAAGTGACGTCACGCAGCCCCGCGCGATTTATGGTTCGGCAGGTACGTGCATCTCCCCTTGTGTTCCCCTGCAGACAATGCAGAAAGGTTCCGGATTGGCGTTCTACACGCTCAGCATGACTGGAAGTAAGGGGAGGAGCGGTAAGTTTAAAAACTCACCCGAGCCTAGTCTCAGGTTGCACTCTGCCATCAACCCGGACCTACGCACCTTTCTATTGGTGAATATGTGCATAATGATTTCTGCTTGTATTATCTGTTTTTCCTGTTAGATGTCAGCCTCTAACTCAGGATCAGGCCGCAAGAGATCCCGCAAGTCCCATCATAGACTCTGCTCTAGCTGCCAACATCCCCTGTCAGATGACATGGATGGCGATCTATGTAACGGCTGAATTTCTCCACCTCCTCCTACCAGTAACCTGTCGGCAGATTTCTTTGCATGGTTCAAGCATCAACTTGCGAATGCATTCAATGATGCAAAAAGGGAGAAGGTAACAGGGAGATCCCCCTCTGGTTCAGTTGTTTTTATGATTCATCTGAGAATGATTCTGATATGAATGTATCTTCCTCTGATGTGGAAGATCCAGCGGATTATCACATATTAAAGAAGGATAAATTTCCAGCTTTGCTTAAAGCCGTTAAGGATACAATTGAATCTGACAGAAATGTAGATCATAAATCCAAAAAGGAACAACTGTTTTATTTTCCTATGTCGAAAAACAAGGTTCTCCCTAGTCACCCCGTTCTATCAGACTGGATGAAAAGGGACTGGTCTAAGCCAGATAAGAGGATTGACTTAGGTCCTAGGTTTAAGAGCCTCTACAAACTTGAAGAGTCAGCATATAAAGATTGGGAGAATATCCCCAAAGTGGATTTAGCAGTCGCTCAATTATCAAAAAAAGCTATCTTCCCTACAGAAGATTCTTCCCTCTTGTCAGATCCGATGGATCGCAAAGCAGATTCTAGTTTGAAAAAATCATATACATCTACAGTGAGCGCTTGTAAAGCTTCCCTGGCTTCCATTCCAGTAGCAAGAGCCCTTTAGAGTCTGGCTAAGTGATCTTACAACAAATATTGATGAAGGTACCCCCCAGAGAGGTGTTGTCAGAGACTATGCCGATATTGAAATCTGCAGTTGAATTTTCTTGCTGATGCTCATCTTGACGTCCTCAAGTGCTCATCCAGATCCCTAGCAGCCTCAAATTCAGCAAGAAAAGCCCTGTGGCTCAAAATGTGGAATGGTGATGTGGTATCTAAGATTAATTTTTGCAATTTACCCTTTCTTGATGTTTGGTCCTCAGCTATCCACAATATTGGAATCGCTGGAAGGAAACAAGGAAGAGAGCCAGCTTTCATGGCCAAAATCAACCTCCGGGATGCATATCTACACATTCCCATTTTTCCTCCTCACAGGAAATACATGAGACATGCCATCAAAGATGGACTGGGGATTCATCATTTCCAATTCACGTGCCTCCCCTTCGGAATTTCATCGGCTCCGAGAGCATTCACCAAGTGGTGATAATACTAACGTCAGTCTTAAGACTACAGGATATATGCATCATCCCATACCTAGACGACTGGCTGTTCAAGGCCTCATCCCAAGCTCTTCTGGAGTCTCACCTTCAGAGCACCTTATGGACACTGCTAGATCATGGTTTTCTCATAAACCAGCAAAAGTCGCACCTTTCACCCTCTTGCAACATAATGTTTCTAGGGTTCATCATAGATTCTGTAAATTGGAGAATCACGTTATCATCAGAAAAAATACAGTCTGTTCAACAAATGGTGTCCAATCTCAAAAGTCAGTGGACAGATTTGCTATGAAAGTCCTGGGGAAGATGACCTCGACAATCGATGCAGTGCCTTGGGCCAGAGCAAAAATGAGGTCCCTCCAAAGAGATCTTTTGAAGGCTTAGTGCCGGGGCAAAAAGGATCTACTGTTATACCTAACAGTTTCTCCACAGACGATCAGGGATCTCTCCTGGGGGCAAACGCCATCCTCTCTCCTCAAGGATATGTCCTTGGCTTCCCGGCCACAGAAGGTTCTCACTATCAATGCATCCTTCTGGTGTTGAGGTGCCCATGTAGATTATCTTCTCACCTATCATCGAATCACAAAGAGCTGAAGGCAGTCAAATTGGCCCTCTTACACTTTCAGCCAATATTGCGCAGTTTATTATATAAAATAAACAAGGTGGCACCAGAAGTCGCTCTATGATGATGGAGTGCAACCAGCTCATGAACTGGGCACAACTCAATGGGGCACATTTACTTACCCGGCCCATTCGCGATCCAGCGGCGCGTTCTCTGCACAGGATTCGGGTCCGGCTGGGATTTAAGATGGTAGTTCCTCCGCCGTCCACCAGGTGGCGCTGCAGCGCCGAAAATAATCTTAACGCCCCGGAATGCACCATCCCATAGAAGGTGAAGGTGAGCGCTCCCCAAGCGACACATTTTCGGTTTTTAAATGCGGCGGTTTTTCCGAATACGTCGGGTTTTCGTTCGGCCACGCCCCCCCGATTTCTGTCGCGCGCATGCCGGCCCCGATGCGCCACAATCCGCTCGCGTGCGCCAAAAACCCGGGGCAATTCATGTACAAGCGGCGCAAATCGGAAATATTCGGGTAACACGTCGGGAAAACGCGAATCGGGCCCTTAGTAAATGACCCCCAATGTCTCTTTCATCTCAGCAGTCCATGTCAAAGGTCATCTGAATCATCTGGCAGCCAGCCTCAGCAGGAATTGTCTTCCCCAAGCAGAATGGTCACTAAATCGTCAGATTATTTCCCTATTGACAAGCAGATTGGGTACACCACTGATGGATGTGATGGCAATGGTGGAGAGAACTCAAAATGCATTCACTTCTGTACAAGTGCCCTAGCTCTGAACGGTCTATCAATCAGTTGGTCACATCACCTGATATATGTATTTCCTCCGTTTGCCCTCATCCCGAGGGTCCTGATGAAAATCCGAGAGGACAAGACGGAAGCTATAGCCATCCTTCCTTTTCGCCCACGCAGGGCCTGGTTCTCACTCGCGTGGTCGCTTTCGAAAGAAGATCCTATCAAACTTCTGGTTTCCCACAAGAGAGATCAGGTTCACCCGAACCCAGAAATGCTTCAACTATCGGCCTGGAGACTGACAGGGAAAATTTGAAAAATTTTGGTTTTTCAAAGGAAGTTATAAACACTCTGCTGTTATCAAGAAGACCCTCTACAGTGAAAGTCTACAATAGAGTCTGGTCTCTGTTTAAGTCATGGTGTGCTCAAAACACCACTACTCCTAATTCCTTAAATTCAATACTACAGTTCCTGCATAAGGGATATCAAAAAGGCCTCAAGATTCAATTTAATGCGATAAACGCACAATTGCAGAATGTCTTCTCGGGTAATCCCTTGATAAATTTTTTTTTCAAGGCTCTCTCAAGAATGGATCAAAATCCTCATCCTCCAGCCCCTTCCTGGGACTTGCCTACGGTCCTAGAACAACTCGTAGGTTCACCATTCGAACCTTTGCAAAAGGCTCCAATCAAGTGGTTGTCAGTGAAAACTCCCTTCCTAGTGGCTATTTTTTCCGCAAGGGGTGTTAGCGAGCTACAAGCCTTGTCCCATAGAGATCCATACTTAAAGGGAACCTGTCACCAGGAGACCCATTTTTAGCACTCCCCCAGTCCCCACAGAGCATATTACATACACTGCCAAAGTGATTTTGTATAAAAAATAGGTTTTACAGAAAAAAAGATATGTTATATTGTACCTTTCATTAGCATCTGCTGTGTGACTAGGCAGTTGCCAAAAGGGAGGGTCTGGAAAGGAGCAGTCCCCCCCACCCTTGAGAAACATGTGACCTTTTCAAATATATGAATAACTCCCCTCACTCGGGATTGGCTGTAGAGGAGCAGGGGGCGTCGCTAAGCCAAGTGATGGGTGTTTTCATATATTTGAAAAGGTATATATATATGTTCCCCAAGGGTAGGGGGGAACTACTCCTTTCCAGTCCCTCCCATTTGGCAACTGCCTAGTCACACAGCAGATGCTAATGAAAGGTACAATATAACATATCTTTTTTTCTGTAAAACCAATTTTTAATACAAAAACACTTTGGCAGTGTATGTACTATGCTCTGTGGGGACTAGGGGAGTTCTAAAAATGGGTCTCCTGGTGACAGGTTCCCTTTAAGGGACTTAGGAGAGTGCCTTATCCTTAGAACCATGTCAGGATTTCTACCCAAAGTACCATCTTTCAAGAATATTACACAAGAAATCTGTCTACCAGTTTTGTTTCCAAATCCACAAGATGAGGAACAGAGAAAAGGGCATCTATTGGATGCCAGAAGAGCAATTCTGATATATATCCAAAGAACTAATTTCTTCCGTAAATCCGAAGCACTCCGGATTCGGCAAAAACTTTTTTTAAAAAGTGTCGCTTGACATGCGCTTACCTGCACCCAGCATTGGATCGTGAACTTTATTGAACTCCGATGGACTTCAGCGCAGGAGCGACACCTGGTGGACATCGGACGCACTACCTTAGTGAATCGCCAGAAGACCCGAATACTCCACAGAGAACGCGCCGCTGGATCGTGACAGGACTGGGAAAGTAAATCTGCCCCAGTGTTCTTGTGCTGCCTCTGGACTCCAGGAAAAGAAAATTTTGTGAGTAAATTTTATCAATTTTTGTACATAAAATGCACTATTATAATACATTTTACTTAGGGGCAGTATTATAGAAGTATTCTTGTTTATCAGAGAACTTATTGTAGTAGGATGTTTTTTGTATATAAGGCAGTATTAAGTTGAGTTTTACTTTTTTAAAGAAACTTTATTCCTGTACGAGGGAGGCAGTATGAGTCTCTTTCTCTGTGCTGTACATATTGATTTAGACCATCTATAAACAGTTTGTGTGGAGTTTAGTAACTCCACCCACATCACATCGTCACCCTACTTGTTTTGGGGCCACTTTTACAGTTTTTTTTTCCAGGACCACTGTAAATTCTTAGTCCGCCCCTGCCTGTGCCTCCTACTCATGAATAAGCTCGACAGCTGAATATGATAATTCATTGGACATCTCATACAGCTTTAGTACCTGATTGCTTAAGTTTACAGGCATGTAGAGGGACAATGAAGGGATAGAGACAATGCTTCCTAATGGCAGTTTATGAAAATATATTTACTTTAGTTGGTTAATTTGCCTGATGGGTTCTCTTTAATGACCAGACTTGATTTTTAAAATATGACGTGTTACGATAATTATAACTTCAGTATGCTTCAACATATCCAGGTGATTTTAAGATTGTTTTCTCCTAACACATTGTACTTTATGTTAATTGAATAACTGAAGTCACATTCATTTAGGGCAAAAATGACACTTTCACAATTATTTAAATGCTGGAATGCTCTGCAATCTTTGATACCTAATTTCTCCCAAGTGTACCGATATCCCACATGTGATGGTGAACAGGTGTATGGGCACATGGCCGGGCATGGAATGAAAGCAGCGCCATTCAGAGCAGATTTGTATTGTCACAATGTGCAGGCTATAAAATTAAATTTTCTTTTGGTAATGCAAACATATTAGGGCTTATTATTAGAAGGATGAGATGCACTGTATAGCTAATTCATTCTGGGTTGTCTATAACTTATTCATGAGATTTTATTCACTGTTTCAAGGTGGACACAAAGAAAACCATCAATTTTTGTTTTGGATTTTTAGCCTTTTTTTTTTTGTCTGCTCACCACAACATAAAAATATTTTATCTTTATTCTGTGGTTTCTAACAATTACGGTGATACCACATTTATATAGTTTTTATTGTCTTTGCTCAATTTTACTGAGCAAAACCGATATTGGAGAAAGTTGCTTCTGTTTTAGGGTTCTTTTCAGTGGTACCATTTTGGGAGACCACCTTTTTGGTTTATTGTTTTGAAAACATTTTTGTGAGGGTATTTGATGGAGAATTATATATTACAGGAAGTTTTTTGTGTTCACCGTGCGGGTTCAATATTGCTTTAGATTTATTATTTTAGACTTTTATTTTATTATCATTATTATAAAATTAATTTTACTTTTTAAATGTATACCATACTCACGCTCATTTGTATGCATATAATGCGCTAGGGGGGAGATGGAGGGGGGGGGTGATTTGTGCATACACTAAATACTAATACTAGGCTCCCAAAGGCACTCGGGTGACATAGCATGAATACCCCGGGCTAATTTGCATAACTTTTATAATTCTATATTTTCATGATCGTGAGATATAGAGTTATAATATAAGGAGTCCTTCGGAACGATATTCCTCAGGAACTTCTTACTAGGAAACATCTACCATCACTAAACTGATGGTAGATGTTCTTTAAGTTGTCAGTATATGCAGTACACTGTATATGGTCAATTGTAAAATATATGGACATTAAAAGTATTCAACAATGTAGAATCACATGGAGGGAGTGAGAAAAGGGTCAGACAAAGGGGGCAATTTATAATGCCTTTTCAAACTGTTTTCTGGTATACAAGGTTTTGGTGGTTTTGATAAACTACTTTCCGTTGAGCTCGACTTCCTTTTCCCAGGCCTCTTATGTCAAATCCTTTGGTCACATGGCCTAGTCCACCTTGGGACTCTGTTACAATTGAAGGGAAAGTCACTATACAGTGTAAAGTATTGTGTTTGAAAAGCAATAATGAGATTCAGACGAGTGCTGCATTCTCCACATTGCTCATCAAGCACTCAACTATGCATTCTATAATGGCTGTGCTAGGCATAGCAAAATAAGGCTTTACAAATTCACTGATTCAAAATGGTTTCCTATATGTATTCCAAGCATTAAACCCTAATCATTGAACATAAAGTGGAATACTTAAACTAAGATAGTACAAAATATTATTTATTAATATAAATGTTTTTGTATGACAAATAAAAATACAAACCAATACAAAAAATTGTGTGATTTACGGTTATTAAAAATGCTAAAAACCACATGTTATAGTAAATAAAAGCTACAGAATACTAATGCTAACGGAGGAGTCTTTTAGTGTGTACAATCTTTGCTTGAATGTGGAAGCCATATACATTAGGTTTAGCCCCTCAATGTGAATAGTAACAAAACAGGATAAGGCTTATACATTGGGGGGAGGGGGGGGTTACCCTGTTTCTATCCGCTGATTGCTTCACATGCACATGCTCTCTGCACCATAATGTTATTCAACTCTATCTGTGTCCTCTCCGGACATCTTGACATGGACATCAGGGGGCAGAGTCAGTGGTAATGGGGGGTAAAGTCAGCACACACAGGTGGTGAAGCTAAAAGGAGTGAGCGGCCCACTGGTGGGCCAGTCTGACCCTGAGTAAGAATGTATTGAACTTTGGCCTTTCACTTGTTAGGTTCAGATCAATATACACCCATCATTATTATATCTTTATTATCTACTGTCCTCTTTTCATACTTTTTAGAATCTTTTTTGGGCCATCTATATGCAGGTGCTTTCAATAAATTTTTTCCCAGTAATTCAATTCAAAATTATATTATATAGAGTCATTATAAACAGAGTGAACCTTTTTACCTTTTTCTCGGAAAAATTAGAATAAATAACACAAAACATCTGTTTAGCATTTTAAAAAGTCCCTTAGTCTGGTTCAGTAAGCAGCACAATCATGGGGAAGAGTGCCAACTTGACAGCATGTCCAGAAGACAGTTATTGACACACTCCACAAAAAGGGTAAGCCACAAAATTTCATTTTTAAAGAAGCTGGCTGTTCAGTGCTGCATAAGATTAACGAAAAGTTGAGTAGAAGGAAAAAGTTGCACAAGCAACAGGTATTAGCCTTAACAGGATTGTTAAGAAAAGGTCATTCAAAAATTTGGGAAGATTCACAAGAAGTGGACTGCTGATATAGTCAGTGCTTCAAGAGCCCCACACAGATGTATCCAGGACATGAGCTACAAGTGTCGCACCCCTTGTGTCAAGCCATAAACAACATCAGAAACATCTTACCTGGCCCAAGGAGTAAAAGAAGTGGACTGTTGCTCAGGAGTACAATGTGTTCTTTTCAGATGAAAGTGAATTTAGCATTTTACTTGGAAATCAAGGTCCCAGTGTCTGGAGGAAGAGTGGAGACACAATCCAAGCTGCCAAGGTCTAGTGTGAAGTTTCCACAATCAGTGATGGTTTTGGGAGCCATGTTATTTACTGGTGCAGGTCCACTGTGTTTTATCAAGACCAAAGTCAGCGCAGTGGTCTACCAGGAAATTTTAGAGCACTTCATGCTTCCCTAATATATGTAATATACAGACAGTCCCCTACTTAAGAACAGTAGGGGACTGTTCCTCACAGAGCGGACTCCCCGCCATTCCTCCCAGCGCTACCTGCCTGCACAGCAACAATGCACATCATACATATCGTCTAATTGTGTCCGACGGAGGTCAGGGATTGACCGAAACATTACACATATTTGCATTTCTAAATAAAACTACTAAAAAGCAACTAGAATCAGTGTGACTGGATTCCACAATTTATTTATGACCCCTAGTTACAAACGGCCCTCTGGATTTTAATAACTTACTGTAGTTTAGTCCTAGGCTACAATGATAAGCTGTAACAGTTACCAAATGTGTCTGCAATTAAGCTTTATTGTCCTGGTTCTTATGACGACCCAACATTTTTAAAATCCAGTTTTCACAGTGACCAAAAGTTTTTTGAATGGGGTTACGATTATAAAATATACAGTTCCGACTTACAGAACTTAAGAACCTACAGAACCTATCTTGTACATAAACTGGGGACTTCCTGTGTATGTGTGTATGGCTTTTAAGATTAATATCTTCTTTATTCTAAAACTCCTACCTGCATTTCCTACTGTTAATAATACTGAAAAGTATTGAAAAGCTGTAAAAGAATGAAAATGTGCTGGAATTCAAAAAAACTAATGTTGCCTTTGTTTTTATACTTTTCACTGTCTGGTCCAAATGACACAGGCTCTTTACTCTTTGGTCCATACAATCAGTGAAATGCCTAGTTTTGTTTAAAAAAAAAATTACCTTAAAAAAGTAAGTCTTTCACAACCATAATGTTTTGATACTTTAGCATACTTCAGGACTGTTTGCACTTATTCTGGAAAGAGTAATAAAATGCTTAAAGAGGGCCTGTCATCAGATATTGACCCCTCTGAGTAACAACGCCTGCTGACAAAGGATTACAAGTCCTCCCCATATCACCTAAAATTAGCTGCCAGTGGGGGACTGTACCTTAATTACAGACGTTTTTCTGATATGCAAATTAGCTTTTCTGACTCATGTCTGGTCTTTGTGACTCATCTCTCTCTCAGGCTGGCAGTAAACCATGCCCCATTATTTTGACTGACAGCTCTGTATCTCTTCAAATCACTGTCCAACCTCCTTGTACTTCAACTGCAGACATATAAAGCTCTATGTACAGATTGGAAATATTGTGTCAATGTCTTTTACATGGTGCCTTGTGTTACATTCATGATATGTGACCAATGGTATCATTGCAGGTTCTTCAGCCCTCTAAGAATAGCAAAGTGTACACCATGTATGTGATTACATGAAATCACAGCAGCCTCCATGGAGAATGGAAAGGAGCAGAAGTCTATGGAGGCTGCTGTGACTTCATGTGGTCAGATACATGCATGGGGTAAAGTTTGCTATTATTAAGAGGCTAAAGTACCTAAGATGATTTCACTCTGGTCACATGACATGAACTGTGACCAGTAAAAAGGCATAAGGCAAGGGGAGGCTTAGATGGGAGGGGCCGGATGAGCAAGACACACCCCCTCTGATGCCAGGTAATATAAGATAAAAGGTGATTTATGTGGATGTAAGCAAAACTATTTTTAGCTAAAAGAAGGAGGTCAGTCAGTTAATAGGAATAAATAGGAACCAGTCACTAACTGTATATGTGCAAAAGTGGTGACAGTTTCCATTTAAACCATGCATGAATGTATAAAATATATTTTATTATGTGATTGACACTTAAAGAAACACACTACAATATTAGTTTAATTTTAATTTTTTTTTATTCATCTCCCAGAATACATGCGTTACAAGCTGACCATCCAAGTGTGCTCACATTTTTTTCTCCTTTTTCAAAAATTGCCAAGAATATTTTACAAAAGAGAAGAATCGTGCATTTTTTTTTCTTTTTAATAGTCATCAGTCCTGCTGCATGAAAACCACAAAAATACTAGGATTTGACGTTAAAGACCACATCTATAAAACATTACAGAGCACAGGTAGAAAATGCAGGTTTCCCTTTTGATCATAAAGATGATTTCTCATTTGCTTTATAACAAACATTATCTATCACATACTTGGCCTTTAGTTTGAATATATATAATATAATATTTGTATTTTTTTTTCATATATTTTTTATTTTGCCATACACAAAGCTTTACAAATAAATGCAGGTATCAAACCATGTGACACCACATTCAGAGCATTAAAGCGTTACAAACATTCAACAGTGAGCCAGAAAGGAGGGCACTTCTGTACGAAGAAGAGGCAGTCTGTTTTAGCAAGTACTATGTGAACAGTTCTCTATTCTGTATTTGATAGCGGGATTGTCATGTGGCCTCATAGTCGGGATCAATCAGCTAGCCAGATTCTTGCCTCTTTGTGGCTATTCTTGCTATTAAGGCGCTTGTCTATGGAATGAGACCATTTATGGTCTGTTTGGCAGCCACGACTGCTTGTGCTGTCTTGAGTTCTGCTTTTATTTAACTTGTCTTCTATACTGCTTTTGCAAGCTGCTGGTGTATTGTACTGTATGAAAATAAACTTTGTTCTACAGTCTTACCCCAAGCTGCTGCACTGGTGTGACTGTAGAGTTTCTGGTTGCTATAACACTTCCTTGTTTTATTAAAGCTGTGTTTTATCTCTATCAAATGGTTTATACATTTTCTATTCTGTAAGGCAGCAGGGTGTCTCAGGGTTTTATCTGTACTCTCATTACCATTGTAGGTTGCAAAAGTTCTTATTGCCTTTGAACTTTTCCGCCTTTCTAAACATCATAAACATACAGGTGCTCTCTAGTCTTACAAAATAAATGCTGCTTGTATAGTGAAAGGTTGTACAATTTTATAATGTACTATGCGTTTCAATTCCTCACTGTTGTCCACATTTCTTCTGTCATTGAAAAGGAAGCTTCATTGTTTACTTCCCAGTGCGCAAAAATATGTCAACGGTCATGTGATTTATACATGAGGAAACGTTAAAGGGGTATGAATACTTTTGCAACCCACTGTAAAATTAAATGTTTCTGCCCAATTAGAACTTGAGTAAAGTTTTTGGAAGAATAGTCCCTGAACAGTCATCATACATGAAGTCTTAATATAGTATTCTATGGTTACCTGCCTGGCTTACTGATGTCAAGTGACGAGCACTAATGGCAGTCTTGTGGTCATTGGGGTTGCAAGTGTCTGCTATATGAGCAGAAAAATTATATTAATTGTAGTGTTTTATCTTTTACTTGAATTGAAGACTAAGAAATAGCTGAATGTAAAGTGGAAGGAAATCTACCATCAAAATCCCTGGTACCACGTCTCCCTGGTTTATCATGCTTGATTTTGATGGTAGAGTTTCTTTAAATAGGTAGTGTAACAAGGGCATATGGAGGTCATACTGGAGAGTCCCTATTTGGCAAGAACAGAGAACCAATGTAAAAATGACTCACAAGTAGTATCTGATCTTTACTGGGTGTTAAGTGTTGGATAATTGGTGATCAGGTGTAGGAAATGGTTCCTTTAAGATTTCACATGAGATTAGATTTTAGAAGGATTTCTGATTTACTAGGCAACTGGAATCAATGCAAATGGTCTGACAATTATTCTTGAGGAAAAAAAACTTCTTACAGCATTCCTATTATTAGTTGAGCTTGCTACCTTTTACCTCTAGTAAATTATGTCTCATTCCTCTGTCGCATACACCTCCTCCAAGATTTTCATGTATTTTGCTGACAACAGTAGAATGAACATTCTGTTTAACTAGCCTTTTTTTGCTGAATAACAGAGATTTTACTAGGCACCTGTGAAAATGATGGTCTTTGTTACTTTTTCTATTCCCTGGATTTAATTTAATTGCTAAGCATTAGTTATCAAGTCCAGATGGATCCCTAATGAGGATCTAAAACAATATGTGCCTGTGCATACATCTAGCCTCCTGCTGTTATAGTGGCTGGCCTTTATCTTGAGATGCCTTCGTCTTAATAGATATGCTACAATAGGTGGCAAATGACATTAAGATCATTGAGCCTTGACTCTTTAAAAAGTCATATAAGGCCTCTATGCTTCCATACTATAAATATCACCATCTGTCCTTAAGACATGAATGGGCAAAAGAACCACGGGAGGGGAAAGTTGATGACTAATGTATTAATAAATAAATTGTCTCATTCGGTATTGATATTTTAAGACTGAGGTCCAAAATACCTCATGTCCAAATAAGGTGACTAGGTGCAACTGTGTTTTTCTCTCCTTATTATGTTGCTTTGGTGTACCTATTTAATTACATTGCATACATTTTCCATGAATAGCCAAGCACAGATACATTGTTGCCGGGAGATTGCTTTCTAATATATTCATAGGCTGTAACAGGGCTTACAGACAGGGAGGGGTCTAATATAACATCACCAGTGTAAGGGCTCATCAACACGACGTGTGCAGAGGTTGTGAGCTAACTACAAATGTGTGACAAGCTCATAGACCCAAAGCCTTCTATTAGATGGATTCACAGGGAGGTGCATGCACCATGCCTCACTACACCCTGAACACGTATCGTGACCGGGAGCTATAGAGGTTTAAAGCCCATAATGGTCGTCTGAACTGGGCCTAAGGGTGACTGCCAGAAACGTGTCAGTGATCTTTGTATACTTTGGTCACAAAGTCTTTTAATATGTATAAATAAAGACATAGAAGTTTTAAATTATTGGTGCCGAGATAAACATTTCTTTGAAGTCAAGTTTCATTCAAGTCTACAGAAGCACTCTTAAATGTTTCCTTCTTTTTGTACCAACTATTTGTATCAATAACTGTATGTATGATTATATCCTAAAGAGGATCTAAGGTCATAAAAATTGGGAGGTAACTAATAAAGCTTTTATATAGTGGCCTATATTAAAAGCAGACCCCAAGAGCAACTCTCAGGGATGGCAGCATTGTGTTGATTTCCACCCGAGCTGATAGTCTTCCAGGCAGACCTTATATGTAATGGTCATGGGCTAGGTGTCTTTTCTACCAGGACAAATACACCTGTGTGTTTTTCATATGATGCTTAGAGTGCTGCAAAAATAGAATTAAACATATATGCTGGACATTTTTAAAATATCAATTAAATATATACAGATAATGTAGCGGATAAACTAGCTGTATCCAGATAAATTTGTGGTATTGGGCAGTCAAGTAACATACATGTGCACATACCGATTGACATGGAAACTGAATTACAGCTTGAATACCAGTGGTGCTGAATATTTTTGCTCTGTTAAGGGATAATCACAAACAAAACTGGACATTGATTAAAGTTGACGATACCGGAACAGGGACATATAATCTTCACATGTTCTTCTTCATGCAATAGATTGGCTGCAATGACGCTTGACATATCTGAGGATCTCTAGACAAGAGGAAGGACTGGACAAAGCTGGCCATAGACATGAAGATGTAGGCCCTTTCACTCAAATGTTTCAATATGTATTAGCAGGACAATCATTAATAAGCAGCATACACATATGATGACCTCACATTTTTTTAAAGTAAAATTCATTTCAGTGAAATTATTGTTTAAGAGAACTAGTCACCTTCCATTTTCATTGCCAATTTTTACCATGGCTTTTTATTTTAAGCAATATGCATTGAGTTATGTCATGTTAAATGCTTTTGTGTCCTGTCCATTTTATTTTTAGAACTTTCTAGATCAGTACATACAGTAAAGCCTTCAAAATAGCAAAAACGTTTGTTTTAAAGCCTTGTAGAATGTATTAGACTGGTAAAAATAATTTCCAATGGCTTTGTGTTTAAAATCCAATGGAACCCCACTTGGTTTTAGCCTGGGTTTTGTAAATATACTTCAAAGTAAAGATTCTTAAACGTCTTGTGATATGTTAAAAGGGAGGTGATTGGTTGTAGAACAAGTGAATTTTTGTAGATGTTATTGGTTAAATTATCTGCGTGTCTATGGCCACTTTCATTGTAATCTTTGGCAGGTAATATAAATGAACTCTAAAAACAGATATTTCTAAAGCTAAAGCTTTAGATTTATATAAACATATAGCCCAAAATACTAATCAGAATATCATATTCATTGTTGTAGATGTTATAGAATCTTTAGAATTTTATAAGTTGCATATTGATATGCCTTAAAATTCTGTCTACAGTTATTTGGACTGTGAATGCATAATATTTCATCCTTTTATGTGAATTAAGTAGAAGAGATACTTAGTGTGTTGTGTTATCAAAATGGCAACACAAAGAGGAATCTTTTCATTCCTTGTATTACAGAGTGACTACTTTGACAAATCCATCCAAGCGCTTCTGTATTTCCCTTTTCAGTCCATTAGTCTTTTTAAGTAAATACCTGGAACTCTTATCCATTGTCCTGGTGACAAAACATGCTGCAGACAGACTAGTTCAGAGAAAGCTCACAGTTCCATAGGAGACCCATGTCTGTTTCAGCCCTGAGTTGTTGCAGTAGACATCTTTTAAGAAACAATATCAGTTGCTACATGAGATCACATGCTACATATATGCTTTTGTGTTGCTTGCTTCCCTGTGTCTTTCTTTTTTGTGAAAACCGTCCACTGCTTATCATGGATGAAAGTGAAAATTGAGAATAATGAGATACTGTAATTCTGTGCATCAAGGATGAATGCAGACAACTCACATGAAATTGATAACGCCATGAAGATGACTTGTTTGTATCAGAAAGGATAGCACTCTTATTCCGAGCTGTCTTCTACCAAGCTTATTGGCACATTGATTTGCGCTCCTAGACCATCCAGGCTATTTTGCAAGGAACATCATTGTTGTGGTAGAGAAGCACATAGCAAGTCTTCCTGGCACTAAAGTGTTTTAAGAATTCAGTGCAGCGCAAAAAGTTTAAAGCACTTAAAAAGAAAATGAATGAGTTCAATGACTTGGGACCATGCAGTAGTAATATATATATATATATATATATATATATCAGTATTTATATAAAAAAAAGATTGCTTATTTGTGCAGCAAACAACATGTCGACAAGAAGTAGCAAGTCCCCTTTTGCAATTCATTAGTAAAACCTCAGAAATAAAATTGCATGTTTTAAATGCTACATTCCGGTTCAAATGCAAAAATGTAGAAAAAAAATATTTTACCTGAAAAAATATCAATTGCAGTAAAGAGATGTAAATGCATTCAGATGTATGTGTGTATATAGCTTTGTATGAAATATACATGATATCACAGTTGCCAACTTTATAACATTCAGCTCTGGCTGCCTGAGGACAGTAGGTAGTAGGACATGAAGAGAACTGATATAGGGTAGGGCACTGCTTTCCAGAACAGGGAAATACAATTCTGTAATGCATGGGGCTTCTATCATGTATTTAATATATATTGAGATCTATGTGCTGTCTTCGTGTATATATGCTTTTTTATAAAACCTATCATAGTACTGCAGAGATGCATTGGCATACATTTACTCCAGCAAGGTAAAGATTGCCAAGGCAGCTGATAAGTCACCCCTGTAGGCATTTCAAGGTAACAAGGGTGGCACAGAGATGTTTTGCTGATTCTCTTCTACTTGTTGATCCTTGTTTGATTCCCCTGTAATATGTTGTACTATTGAATATAACAGTCTCTCTGTGTTTATTATATTATAGAGATATTTTTAAGTGTATATAGGATTTTTTTGCAGTAGCAATTAATTGGCAGCTTTATATTCTATTGTTGCACAGGGTCCTCAGCCATAGTTGTATCCCTCCTTTTCCAGGGCCCTGAATAACCAGTCTATGCTTGTAGGTTTGGTGCTATGAAGAAGAAGGTGAATGGTTAGGCTACAGGAAAAGGAGGGAATATTTGAACAAATGCTTCTTCCTCCACAGGTTAGGTGCAAGATGGACTGGTGGAGCTCTCCAGTGAGGACTGTGATAGTCGTCGGGTGAGAGGAGCAATGCTGGAGTCTGCCAGTGATGAAGTGGGAAATAGTTTGTACCAGCCTGAGACACAGGAACTTAGATCAAGCTCTTCAAGCAGGATCTGTGCCATCCCCATAAAGCATTTGTGGTCCATTCTGCCATAGTCTCCCCAAACAATTACCTACAGAAGGTACACAAGTGGTCTTTTTTGTGAATATCACCAGTAGAACTATTGATCACATGTTAGGTAAGGTAAATTTGCATTAAATACACATAGCACTTAATTTTCTAACTAGATTGCAAATATGAAGTTTAGAGTAAGAATAGCTACAAATGTATTCATGGTTACACTAGGCCCACAAACCTTAGGGGTGTTTTAAAGAGCCCAATACTGTAAACTTTACATTATGGATGGGGAGCCTGGAGCAGATATTGCATTAGGACCCAGTAGTATCAAGTTAAGGCTCTGTTGAATGGAATAGTAAATTAGATGTTTGGTATTTTTCAGCTGTGGTTGCCTTTTTGTATTTTGTATTCATTATACTGTGGATTAGATGTTGCTTTACACTACATAGTGTGATGTTTCCAAACCTTACCTGCAGTAACTTGCCCTGAGGTCCTTCATCAAATTGGAGAACTTGCTGATATACTGGATCCCAGGTTTTTTTAGCTGTTCTAGTCTTCTTTTTAGACAAGCATGCTCCACTCTCTATTAGATAGAGCTTGATATATGGGGCTGACAAGACAAAAAGAACAAATAAGTGACAGACAGTGGGGGAGATTTATCATATGCTGGTGCTCCAATGTATGCTGCTAGCTGGTGTAGTTTTGCACAAAAACCATGTGAACATTCGTGAACATTCACATAATCTAGGTTGTTTGCACTCCGCCACCAGTTTCACTTTCCACCCCTACCTTCCTTCACACCCTTCTATGCTCCCCTAGGGGCTGGCATAAAGGGGATAGTAATCGCAATGCTTGGTAGTTTTCAAGGCATTGCAATTATTTCAGTTCTTTGGCATAAAAGAACAACCATATTGTCTTGTTTATACTGCTGTTTTTTGCATGGGGAAGATACTCTTTATGGGCACCTGGGGCCCAGGTACAACCACATCCTCTGTACCCCCTCCAGTTATACCCCTGGTGTAATTTATCAGTCATTGTGAGGACAGGTTGCAGTAAAGGATTCATTATAGTCTTCTGGTTCAATTCTTTTTGCTACTTTGACTATAGGTTTATGCTTCTTTTTTCTTAATAGCCAAAAATGATTCACACGATCTTCATTTGAAGCAATGTTATATACAGTTCTTTAACCAAAATAGATTGAGTAACTCTAGACCTATGCGTGCAAGACAAATAAACTATGGTGACTTTTATGATTGCAGGGTTCTCTTTACCTGGTATTGTCTTAGAACCTGGTTTTGGGGTTAGACCCCTGGCCTGGATCACTTCCACTTCAAGCTGGCCGTTCCGGTCTACCATTGCAATGTTTACATCTCCTACAAATAAACAAAAAATAATTAAAAACAGAAAACAAGGTTTATTTAAAGTGTATTTTATACTTTTTTGTACTTGGCATTTAATAACAAAGCATTTTTTAATGTCCCAAGAGCCATAACTTTTTTTTAAATTTTTCTTTCAGTGTTGTTGCATCAGGCACTTGTTTTTGGGGATAAATTGTATTTTTAATTAGCACAATTTAAAGGTTATATGTATATAACTGATAAACATTTATCCCTTTTTAGGGGAAAATTTTAAAAAAATACAAATTTATTTCAAATTTCAACTTTGCTGTGTTGACGTTAACAACATTAAAACTTTATTCTCTGGTCCTGTGTGGGCGAATGCAGTATGACCTGTAGTTTTTGTAGTAATTTTTGGATTTAAATAGTGCAGGATAAATATATTAATAGTTGTTCAGCTTGTAATTGTAAGGAACATAGAAACATTTTTTAAATAAAGTTCCAATGATCAACTCCCCTTTCTTCCCTAGGACTCCATCTGGGGTGAAAATTAATTGCAATGACAGCCAGTAGCCTCTCAGCATTTTAGTATTGCAGTACATTGTATCAGCAGTCAAACCCCTTAATTTTCACCATAGAGAGCCTAAAAATGTAAAAAAAACTCAAAAATATATTATATACAAAATATATGCACAAAAAGAATATACAGCGGCACTGCATAGAAAAATAGTGTATACAAGGGTGCCAGCCAACAAAGCCATACATGACGTTACATCCAAATAAAGCAAAAAGTGGTAGGCAAAACTTAAATTTGGAATACAGTCCACCGTTTATTTCAAAGTACTGTCATTGTTTTGCTATATATATGTTTGTTGGAATAAGTATTCCTACATCTGACAAAAACCTTATTAAGGCATCAATTAACATTATAACCCAAATGCTGAAAAACATTATGTAAAAAAATATACTGATATGTAAATTTACATTTTTTATTTTATTGTCACTAAATAAAACTTTTAAAAGAAGGTCACACATATCCAAAATGGGATGATAACAACTGATTGTCCTTCCAAAAAAGGTTATATGTCATTTAGAGTGCATGGTCAAAACCACAAAAAACGAAATCTGTAAGGATAGTAAATAACTTACTATAACACGAACGTATGGGGGACGTACAGTATATATGGCCAACGTATATATGGTGTATATATGTCCCCCATACACTTCTATGGCCTTACGGTGCCGTACGGGAGCGGTACGGTGCAGCACACGTGTATTGTTCACTGTGGAGATGGGCGGGGGTGAGCAGCGCTCATCCCCTGCGCCTTTCTCTGGCGCCGATGCATGCTTGCCTTCCAAGTACTATGCATGGAATATGAAATGGTGCCAATAAAATGTAGGGAATGCAGCTGCTACTCTAAATATCCAGCAGCAGCCAAACCTCATTAGTAAAAAAGTTCAGAGCAGAAATGTCCACTGCAGATGCCCTCTTCACTGAAATATCCACTGCACATATTCCCTTTAATGAAATGTCCACTGCACATGCCCCTTTTAATGAAACGTCCACTGCACATGCCCCTTTTAATAAAATGTCCACCCCAGATCCCCCCTTTAATGAAATGTCCACCCCAGATGCCCCTTTTAATGAAATGTCCACAGTAGATGCCCCCTTTTAATGAAATGTCCACCCCAGATGCCCCTTTTAATGAAATGTCCACAGTAGATGCCCCCTCTTTAATGTAATGTCCACAGCCCTCTTGACAAAATAAAAACCTCTATACTCACCTTTGGCTTCTTCTCCCCGTCCCCGTGTCTCCGTCTGCTACTTTTGGCCCAGCAGTTGTCTTCGTAGCGTAAATTTGAATTTTGATTTAGCTCCCCATTCATTCTATACCAGAGGCACATAAAACAGGGTCATGCTTGTGGCTATGTCCTGTTTATGGCAAGAAGCATAAAGTGCACAGTATTTTGCGAAAGTGTAGCAATAAAAATGCAATAAGTAATACGTAATATCTGCCTTGTTTTTTTGCAGACATGATTCATACGTGGGTAGTAGAATTGCTTAGGAAGTGTAGAGGGATGAATAATGAGGAGTCATAGTATACACATTTAGAATATTATTCATGAGTACAGCAGAGAAGACCTAGATTACAGTCCAGATAGTACAAGGGAAGAAACAGGGGGTTGCCATCTCAGACAAAATTCTACAGGGATGGAAATGCCATATGTTCATCCAGTGTAATTATCCTAAAGGTTAGTCATTAACATGTGAACTCAAACCAGTCACGTATATTACTGTATATATAATCTGCATTTCCTAAGCAGTTGTTCTCTGTTCTCTGCCATTTCAGGCTAGTTAGTGGTAGCTTTATTGATTTCTCATATAGTTATTATACATCTTCATGTAGATAACATATCTACATCCATATTTGCGAATAATGTCAGCAATTGTATCATAAATTGCATTCTTCTTACTGAACAGTAGGTAGCGCTCACAGGCCCTTCTGGAAATAATGTAGGTCAATGTCTTATTATAGACAGGTTTTGCTGCCTCATCTATATGAATCTTCACTATTTATAACTAAAATAGAGATTTATGTTGCAGTTAGATGATGTCACCAGATTCAGAAGGTCACCGGTGGTAGGTAGTGTCAAGCAACATCCACCAGGGACAACTAAATATAGATTACTTTGTAATAATTCTAATTACATTTTAGTTTTTAATTTTCTCTGGATAGGGAATAGAAATATCTTTATTGATTCACATTATCATAGCAATTTGTATACTTTCATCCTAGACATGTCTAAACTCACCTTCACAGCTCCTCTTGTCCTATCAATACAGTTACAAACCAGGCTGCCGTATATACTAAGAGCTCCAAATGCAAAATCTTTCAACCAGGATCAGTGACTGTAAACCAAGCATACTTATACGCTGGTTTGTGCTCCCTCAGAACCCACTCTTCCTTAAGCTTCTTATGCCCTATGTTTTTTTTTTTTTAAAGGCTTTTAGAATTATGCAAATGAACCTGAGGGGCTCTGGGCTCTGTAAGTGTTCATGCATAATGTGCATTATCTTAAAGCCTTTTTTTTTTCTTATAAACAAGGGCAAGAGTGGGACCTGCCGGAGGAGGCACACACCTATGTCAGTGTGCTTGGCTTACAATCCTTCATCCAGGTGGTAGATATCCTGGTCAAACATGCACCGCATGCACTAACTGTGACATGTTAGTTGGCAGAGGGGTTTTTTTAACTGCAGAGATCTTGGAAGTGATGAGTGACTAAAACATCCATCAAGTTTTATTACATAGTGGTTATGCTTTACTGATTTAGCAAGTTTCTGTACAAGGAGAGTACAATGTGAAGGCTAAGAGATGATTATAGTCTCTCTAAAACCTTGTGAAAAAGGGAAATCCTTTTAATGAACTATATTGAAGACTTAGTTATTATAGGAAGTCCTGCCTAATATTTATTAATAGCCAAATACCAAAAGCAAAAACATAAGGTAATTCAGCAATAGGGGGAATTTATTAATCCAATTTTTCTGTGTCACTTCTGGTGTAATTTGCACAAAAACTGCCTAAAATACCTTGCACCACATTTTTCAAGGCATTTTGACACTTTTCTGACTAGTTTGACTAAGAGGAAAAGGGGAGATGCCTCCAGAAATGGTGTAAGGCCAGGCAGCTAATAGTTAACTAAAAGAAGGTCTAATTAGAACTCGAAAATCTTAATTTGTGCCAGACTACAGTGATACTTCTGTCCCAGCAAGAGACTAGTGTTGTCTAACTCCACACTAGCGGACCTTACGCCAAATTGTTAAATTCCCCTCATTGCATATCTTTGTAAAAGACCTTCATTTTCAATTATTATTTATCTCATTTTATATACGAGTTTGAATAAAATAATTATATCTAACCTAGATCAGGAAAATGATTGTATTCAAGTACTAAAAATAAGAAAAAGTCCAAAATACTTTCTACATTCAAAGATAGAAATGTCAGCAGTAAACTCGTAAAACAAATGCTCCAAAACTGTGAGTAGCCACGGAAAGCATCCTGGTAACCGAGTTCATAAATGTAGGAGCATTGAAAATGGCTTGGCTTGCAGAAAGGAGCTGAAGGAAGCATAAATGTTCCCGGTCCCCTAAAACTGTTGTCTTTTGTACATGTCAGTACAAAAGAGTTCAGACTTGGCATTTTTGGCAATCATTTCAAGAAAAGCACAGGATGAAATAATCCAAATATGAATAAGAGCAGGGAAGTAGTTTCTAGATGCGAATGATATCATTCCTCTGGGCTAGAGCTTCCACTGTAAAACACTAACAAGGTAATTAGAGATGGCAATTGTTCCCAAGGGAAGGGGACAATTTGCAGCAGGAAGATTGTCTTACCAGAAATGACTCTCTAGAGAAAATCCATCTAGGCTTGGGGAAATATCAGGGAAGAAGTGTTCAGATTACCCTCCTGTACAATCATCTAAATAATGAATAGTATAGCACACCAGGATTGTTTCCAACTCAATTTAATAACCCCATATTGCTTCTCTAAGCCATTCCAGTTCATATCAAGCATTTGAGTTCTAACATTCCCAAATGACCATTATATACAAGTCCACTAGTTATTATTAGTAACATAAACCCTTTTGTTTCTTTGTGGGAACCTCAATCCTAAAGATTTTACCACCTGTACTTCCATTCAGGTACAGTACAGAGCAAAAATTTGGACACACCTTCTCATTCAAAGAGTTTTCTGTATTTTCATGACTATAAAAATTGTAGATTCACACTGAAGGCATCAAAACTATGAATTAACAAATTGGAATAAAATACTTAACAAACAAGTGGGAATATTACAACTGAAAATATGTCTTATATTCTAGGTTCTTCAAAGTAGCCAAGAGGTAGTCACCTGAAATGGTCTTCCAACAGTCCAGCTCATCCCAAACCACCTTGGGTGGGTGGGCTGATGACTGTGGTGGCCAGGTCATCTGGCGTAGCACTCCATCACTCTCCTTCTTGTTCAGATAGCTTTTACACAGCCTGGAGGTGTGTTTGTCGTCATTGTCCTGTTGAAAAATAAATGAAGGTCCAACAAAATGCAAGCCGGATGGAATAGCATACCTCTGCAAGATGCTGTGGTAACCATGCTGGTTCAGTATACCTTCAATTTTGAATAAATTCTCAACAGTGTCACCAGCAAAGCACCCTCACGCCATCACACCTCCTCCTCTATGCTTTATGGTGGGAACCAGGTATATAGAGTCCAAAGACACTGTAGCTGGAACCAAAGATCTCAAATTTGGACTCCTCAGACCAAAGCACGGATTTCCACTGGTCTAATGTCCATTCCTTGTGTTCTTTAGCCCATACAAGTCTCTTGTGCTTGTTGCCTGTCCTTAGCAGTGGTTTCCTAGCAGCTATTTTACCACGAAGGCTGCTGCACACAGTATCCTCTTAACAGTTGTTGTAGAGATGTGTCTGCTGCTGGAACTCTGTGTGGCAGTAACCTGGTCTCTAATCTGAGCTTCTGTTAACCTGTGATTTCTAAGGCTGTTGATTAATGTATCCACCGCAGTAGAGGTGACTTCTTGGTCTTCCTTTCCTGGGGCAGTCCTCATGTGAGCCAGTTTCTTTGTCACGTTTGATGGTTTTTGCAACTGCACTTGGGGACACTTTCAAAGTTTTCCCTATTTTTCTGAATGATTGATCTTCATTTCTTAAAGTACTGAGGGCCACTCATTTTTCTTTACTTAACTGCTTTTTTTCTAGCCATAATACAAATTATAACAGTCTATTCAGTAGAACTATCATCTGCACAACAGAACTGATGGTCCCAACTCCATTTATAAGGCAAATCTCAGTTATTAAACCTGACAGGGCATGCCTGTGATGCAAAAACCTTTTCTGGTGACTACCTCTTGAAACTCATCAAGAGAATGCAGAGAGTGTGCAAAGCAGTAATCAGAGCAAAAGCAGGCTACTATGAAGAACCTAGAATATAAGACATATTTTCTGTTGTTTTTAATTCATAGTTTTGATGCCTTCTGTGTGAATCTACAATTGTTATATTCATGAAAATACAGAAAACTCTTTTAATGAGAAGGTGTGTCCAAACTTTTGATCTGTACTGTACATTATTCAAAGCTTGGAAAAACCAACTGTAATAATTTACATGAATTCCACAGACTAAAGCTACATTCACACACATGTATGGGGGACGTATATGCGGCTGATATATACGTCCCCCATACACTTCTATGGGCTCACGGCCCTGTACGGGAGCGGTACGGTGCAGCATACATGCGGCACCGTACCGCTCCGTAGCCCGGGAAAAGATAGGACATGTCCTATCTCTTCCCGTGATACGGCGCTGTGCGCTGTATCTTCCTATGGAGAAGGGCGGGGGTGAGCAGCGCTCATCCCCTGCTCCTCTCCGCAGCATCGATGTGTGTGAATGTAGCCTAAGATGTATTTTAGCCTGTGCCCTTAAAATAAGAATTCTTTAGTTTAACTTTTGTTTTTACCAAATAGCAAAAATTAATAGTACTGATAATAGTAGTAAACCTTTTAATATTACCCTCTCCCGCATCCAATCTACAGTCCTCACTTTAATTGCAGATTTTCCTGCAGAGGAATGTGGCATGCAAGAGGTTTAGGTGGCAAATCATTGGCCCAAGTCCCCTGCAGTCCAGGGAACTGAAAGGATCAACTCCTTGAAAAAAAAAAACACATTGGGGGTCATTTACTAAGGATCTGATTCGCGCATTTTCGTCGGGTTTCCTTAATTTTTCCGATTTACACCGTTATTCCCTGAATTGCCCCGGGTTTTTGGCGCTCAGTCAGGAATTGTACCTATTTCCTGCCTTATGCCACCTCTACTCAGAGTGGGCAAGGAGGAGCAGGCGTTATTTCCTTGTGTGGACGCACTACCTACAGCCTGTGCCAAGAACTAGCACAGGCAAAGGGGAATTCTACGCCAGACAGAACCTGCCATAGAACTGCCATCAAACTCTGACACACCATGTGCCAGCGTATGATACATGCCCACTTAAAAGTTTTCTGAACCTGGACAAATAAAATAAATGGCAAGTAAAAAAATAGTAGCTGTATAAAAACGTTATTCATAAATTGTGAAATTATTACAAACAAGCACAATACCAAAACCTATAAAACTGCAGTATATCTTTATCTGCTTCCTTGTGTTATGCTTCTTGCTTTATATGACAATTAACTGCAGTCCTAAAATGTATTCAAGGTACAAGTTTGCAGATAAATGCATTCACAATAATACCCACAAGGGGGCAGTACTGCATTGCAAGTTGTAATATTGCGGGCGATTGTGCATCAGTCAGCACTGCTAAGAAAGAGGAACGCTTACTCAGATTAAAGCTGCATTAACTAAGAATATCGTTATAGTACACTATGTTTATTGCAGTGGCATTAATAATAATATGAAACATAAATGATGAGGATATTTAGTTGATACCCACAGTATATTAAATGCATTTGTAATACTTTCCATATAAGCTATTACAGTGTAAAAGGATGTAACCATTTACCATTGCACTATATCCCTAATCTCCTGGTGCCAAAACTGCCAGAGAGCTATAATAAAATGTATAAATACTGATTCATAAAGCAGTAACTGCAATTATAGGTTGATGTTAGAAAAATCTTATTTTTCTGCTTCAGATATGGCAGTTTCTTTTTTTAACTACATGAACGTCCTTAGCAGTTGAGTCTCAGCTGCTCTGATTGGACACCAAATACTTAGGGACAGTGTTTTGACAACTTATTAAAGATAGCCAGGCATTAAACTGAGACCTCAGGAGATGAGCTATTATCTCTAAAATGTTTTAGCAATGACATATAATTATATGTCCAGTCCAATAGTAAAGGTGCTGTTTGCATTCTGGACCCTAGTAGAAGTATTCTTGAACACGTGAACCCCTGAGACAACCACCGCGCCTATGAGACAACCACTTTAGTGTAGATTCACTGAAATCAGTGTTGTAATCTTGCCTGGTATCTATGCATCTTTGGAGAGAGTCGAGGGGGCGTGGCTAATGTCATGTGACCAGGGTGACATCATCAAAGGTCCTTGAACTACTTAAAACTGTACCCCATGTACATATCTGACCACATAAGACAATCACAGCAGCCCACCTCGACTCCCTGTAGCCATGCTTAGATACCAGGTAAAACTATAAAGTTAAAAATATGGTAATCTAAGGGGAACAATTTTTAGCTAAAAGAAAGGTGACAGTTAGTTACAATGGCTCTAGGGGAACCTGTCATTACCTATATTTGTTTAAAATGTGGTGACAGGTTCCCTTTAAACCTAAATGGATATGTTAGGGAATTCAAGCTAGAATTATACGTTATAACAAGAACTATCTCAATCAAATATGGTAGGGATGTGTTTTTATTGTCTTACAATTGAATTGCAAATAGGTCAGCAGACTATAAATTTCAGCTTACAGTAAATAATTTTGGGCAAATAGGATTCAATACACACCTCCACTCCTCCTCTGCTGTCTGTCGCTAGTCTTGACACACCAGGATTGTTATCAGATGCTGTGAACTAGAAGGGGACCCAGATTTTACCACTGGATGACTGGCTATATCATGATGACTCTATGTAATTTCTTTACACGGTCACCTTAAAATCTCTGGAGGAAAGCTATTGACGTGAACCTGTCAGGGCAATTTGGAATACTAAGCCACTGTCCCATAAGAAGTTGTAGGTGGGAAGTGTCCCACTAATTGTACTAATATACATAGATGTAATGTCCTAAGGTATATAGGGCCGGTTTATAGGGAGTATGTTCAGGGGTGTGTTCCTCTGGGCCCCCAACACTTTGACCATAGAGGGGCCCTGACCAGAATTGTCCTACAGTCAGCTCAAAACTGTTAGCTGTCTCTGGGAGTAATGCACAGTGCTGGTATAAGTGTGCCACATATGTGCTGCCCTGCAAGCTGTTACAGTGACTAACTGGTTCTGTCATTGAGAGTGAGCATGCCTAGCCATACTCAATTTCACTATGCATGCATCTTGCTTTTCAGGAGCTTATTTTCCCCGGGGGACCTAACACTGGTTGGCTACAATAGAGTATTATAATAGCCCAGGACCGAGAACCTCTAGGGACCCA
Source organism: Engystomops pustulosus (assembly GCF_040894005.1). Classification (NCBI taxonomy): domain Eukaryota; kingdom Metazoa; phylum Chordata; class Amphibia; order Anura; family Leptodactylidae; genus Engystomops; species Engystomops pustulosus. The sequence goes on along the minus strand of NC_092412.1, from coordinate 137,236,529 downwards.
TGGCCAGCAAAACCAACAACCAACTTTAATACTGAGAAGAACCTTCACCAATGAAATCCTCTGACATCTGTTTCTGCTTGCAATACAAATGTACACAAGATCTATTTCAGGACCTTTTGAAGGTCCGCCACAGGTCCTGAAACCGCAGATTGAAAGCTGACAGAAGGCATGCATCTACCATTCCCCAAGAAGCTTGATTGTAGTATAATATGTAGGAAGTGAATTCCAGACCTGTAAGGCTATAATATTCATACAACCCAGGCCCCATGGCCATCTTAATCCGCTCCTGGTTGGCTGAACTGGTTGCCAGGTTTTCTCGGGCTGATCTGTGAGAGGAGGTGAGAAAACTCTCGCACGTGGGACCAGCGTGGCGACTAGGACTAGTAGTCAGTACTACTGCCACTGCCACTTCCACTGTGCCAGTTAGACTAGCAGCTAGAATAACATGTAAGGAGTAGAAAGTGTAGAATATTAATGAGAATTTAGAATAGTAATGTGTACCTATTCAGTGGGGGCCCTCATCAGATTTTGCACGCAGGAGCCTCCATCTACCATGTATATATGGAGAGAGGAGAGCACAAAAGAAAAAAAGAGGTATAACCCACTCAGGTGCTTTGGTAAGTACTATTCACATTGTCTGAGGGTTTTAACTCCTTATGAGCCCACTGTGACAAAATTGTGGGTCGCAGATCAGGTCTCAAGGATAGTCAGGGAATGCTGTATCAATACATTGCAATAATAATAATGTATTGAAGTGTATTGCATCTGCCAGGGGTGTCGACTATGTCAAAAGATCTGTGATCTTTTCATCTGTGCCCCGAATGTACTGTTGTCCAGGCGTATTTCCTACTCTCATCGCTATCTACGTCCTCAGGGTATAGATAGCGATGAGCACTATAGTGATGAAGGAGCCTTCGGCTCAAGCAGCTCACTACATCGCCGGGAGCAGGAGACGCTGGGTGATGACGTCATCGCGCCTCAGTGCTGGAGTGAACGGAGAGAAGCCATGGGAGACACAGAGGTGAGTATCAGTGTGTACATTACAGGGGGCTTTGAGGGCAGTAAAGACAGTGTAAAGACATTGCAGAGGGGTGCTGTGGAGGACATTACAGAGTGCTTTGGAGACATTACTAGGGGCTATGAAGACTTTGGGGGTGGGGGCTGTGAACACTTTGGGGGGTCGTGGGGAACACAACAGAGGGCTTTGGAGACATTATTGGGGACTGTGAAGACATTGGGGTGAATGTAGGGGAGATTACAGGGGACGGCGAAGACATGGGGTATGTGGGGGACATTATAGGGGGCTGCCAAGACATGGGGAAGGGATGTAGGGGACATTGCAGGGGCCTTTGGGGACATTACTGGGAGCTGTAAATGGGCTGTGGGGAACATAACAAGGGGCTTTGGAGATATTACAGGGCGCTGCAAAGACATAGGAGGGGATGTGGGGGACATTACAGGGGGCTGCAAAGACATTTGAGGGGATGTGGGGGACATTACTGGGGGCTCTGAAGACATTGGGACGGCTGTGAGTAACATTAAAGAGGGCTTTGGGAACATTATTGAGGGGATGTGAAGACATTGGGGGGGGCTATTGGAGAGATTACTGGGGGCTTCTTAGTGGGGCTATCAGGACATTAGGGTGCTGGGAACATTACAGAGGGCTTTGGGAACATTACTGGGGGGCTGTGAAGACATTGGGAAGGCTGTTGGAGACATTACTGGGTGCTGTGGGGGACTTCTTAGTGACGCTTTGGGGGTCATTACAGGGGGCTGCAACGACATTGGGTGGCTGTGGGGGACTTTAAAGGGAGCTTTTGGAACATAACTAGGGGGCTTTGGGAACATTAATGGGGGCTGTGCTGACATGGGGCGGGTCATAATTGACATTACTTGGGGCTGTGGGGGACATCGGGGGCTGTGATGACATTGTGGGTTTTGGGGGACTTCTTAGTGGGACTAATGGGAACATTACAGGGGGCTCTGGGGAACATCTTATTGGGGGCTGTGAGGGACATTACTTAGTGTAGGTAGTAGGTGAGGGGATTCTTTATGTGGGCACAATTAGGCTCGGCATTATTTAGTTTAGGGCCACGTTAAGAGCTAATTAGTGGGGGGGCACAGTTATTAAGTGTAAATTGCATTCTTACTTGTTAGTTCAAGATCAGGGAACATTATTAGGTAGGTGGCACACTGAAGGGGTGAAATGTAAATTATGGGGACTTATACTATGGTGGGGGAGTAATTGTCAGCTTTATTATAACGTGTCCCCACTATGGGGACCATGTACTGTGTGTAAGCCAGAATGGATGTTTATAATATATACAGGGTTACGTACAAGTTAGGTTTTGTAGGTTGCTCTTAAGTTGAACTTGTATGTAGGTCGGAACTGTATATTTTATAATTGTATCTCCAGCCAGAATTTTTTTGGTCTCTGTGACAATTTGATTTAAAAAATGTTGGGTTGTCATAAGAACCAGGATTAACACTAAATCGTAATTGCAGACACCTGTGATAACTGTTACAGCTGATTATTGTAGCCTAAGGACAAAGTACAGTAAATTACCAACATCCAGAGGTCCGTTTGTAACTAGGGGTCGTCTGTAAGTCGGTTGTTAGGGGATCGCCTGTAGGGGACCGCCTGTATATAGGTTTTATGGATTTTTTAACATGTTATATTAGGAAGCACCTCCTGGCACTGGATGTAACAGGTAGGGATTTCTCCTGTGTTTTATGTAGCTATTTGTGTTGCGTATAGGTTATATGCAGGGGTGGGCATTACTGAAAGTGTTATACATATGCGTTGGGGCCCGTGCCCCGGATGTTTTACCACCCTAGCAACGCCCCTGGCATCTGCTATCAAGACAATGAAATATATATACAGTATCACAATTTTGTCTGGCTTGTTGGCTGTGTTTTTGCGACTTTTTAGGTGCAGGGCAGCCACCTGCACCTTTATCAGACACAATCCACTGTTGCTCAGCATTTTGGGCGCACATAACTGTCCTTCGACTTCTCAGGTGTGATCCACTGCCATTTTTCTTTCGAACAATTTGCACTTGCACCTAAAAAGAGGCACAGCAATGGAGTATGTGCACGTCGCTTCCTTGCACCTGAAAAGTCACAAAAAGGCAGTAAACCAGACAGGATAGTGATATATCCCCCAAATAATTTACAACTGGGGGACTATGAGGACAAACTAACTTTTCATTCATAATTTTTTTTACACATTCAAAACTCACTGTAGCAGGGTGCCGCCATCTTTGTTTAAATCTGACATCCACCCTGACTCCAGGAGGGGGACCGATGGGAGTTTAGTCCAATTTTAGTATTTTGTCGAGGACTGTAAATAGTTATTATAGGTGGATTATTTATATTTTTTATGGAGAGGGGGGTGTACATAGCAATAATAGGAGTCTGTATTTAGCTATTGATTATAGGTAGGCTGTATATAGTTGTTATAGGAATACTGTATGTAGTTAGTTATTATAGGGAGGCTGTATATAGTTATTATAGGGGGCTGTGCGTATGTAGTTATTAAAGGGGGACTGTATATAATTATTATAAGGGACTTTATATAGTTATTATAGGGGGACTGAATATAGTTATTATAGGGGGACTGTATATAGTTATAGGAGGCTGTATGTAGTTATTATAGGGAGGCTGTATATAATTATAGGGGGAGCTGTATACAGTGATTGCTGGGGTAGCTGTATACAGTGATTTCTGGGGGGCTGTATATAGTGATTGCTGGGGGGTTGTTTATAGTTATTGCTGGGGGCTGTATATAGTGATTACTGGGATCTGTATACAGTGATTGCTGGTGGAGCTGTATATAGGGATAGCTGGGGGAGCTGTATATAGTGATGTCTGGGTGCTGTATATAGTTATTGCTGGGGAGTGGTATATAGCAATTGCTGTTCCCTGTCTAAACTACATTTAATTGAGGCCCCCACCATATTTTGCGCCCAGGGGTCCCCACCAACCTTAATTCGGCCCTGGATATTGTCATATTCATACTGCCCCTCAGCATAAAGTTAGTGAAACTATTAAAACATTGGCAACATTGGGACATATTTATTAAAAGTGTCCTAAGGTTAGACAATGCAGAGTTAGTCTAGACAGTCTATTCAGCACCAGATTTATAAAAGTGTCTAATGCTCGTTGATAAATCTGTCCTAGTATAAGACTGTCTAGTCGTATTTTGCACTTCCTATAAGTTGACTAACTTTACGCCAGAAAGTTAGGACACAATTCTGTCGGGTCAGGCCCCTTCTACACTCGTGAGTGTGATGCGATGCAATGAACATGCCGAGTTCAGTCCCGGTTTGCAGCATTCGGGCTGGAAGATCCCGGAAGCCCGCGTTGAGAGTGTGATGCGAGTTCACTTTTTGGAACTGAATCGTACCGGGTGCTGTGGCTCTCTCCATTCCTTATGCTGATTATGGGACTCTGAGCACCGGATCCCCAGCTGCGAGCACCACTCAAATCGTAATTACCTAGGATTGCTGTCTTTCCCTCTCCCCTTCGCGAGTTCATTGCATCACACTCACAAGTGTACAACGGGCCTTAGCATTATTTCTGGTGCATGCACATTTTTGCCACGAGGCCATGCCCCTTTTGTCAAACTAGTTGTGGCAGAGCCAGAAAACTAAAAACCGTTATAAATGTGTTGCAGACAGTTTTTTAGTGCAAACCACGACAGAATTCTGTCGTTAACAGATTAATATATCCACCACATTGTGTTTTATGAACCCCCACAAACATTTTTTAAAACAGTAAATTAAATGTAAATTAAATACTTCTACCAAAACATATAACTCACCCACAATATTAAGCCTCTAACTACATTCTCAGAAAAATATAAATTAACATCCTTTGAAGGAGGAGAGCAGAAAAAAGTCTGTGTCAGAATTGAGACATTCCTATTCCACCCATAAGCTGTCTTTGCAGGAAAGCACACTCTGTACATCACCCTGAATGCACCCATAAAGCAGGGAATGGGAGATTGCTCAGAGCAGCGCCAACATTTATGCCTGCTACAGCTTGTAACTCATGCTGTAGCTGCGCTGCACTGTCAACATGAAGTCTCATGGGACCTCTGTATACAAACAGAAGCTGGCAGTTAGAGGGTGGCGCTGCAGCTGAACAGGAGTACTGAGAGTTTCCACTTTTATTTGACTTTCTACAGCCTTCCCCACTCAATATGTAAATATGTAAATTTTTTGTAATCCCTTACAAGCCTCCCGCCTTCTTTTAATCAAGTTAATTTTATTAAAGATTTTTAATAAAAACATACAAGGAGATATGAGCATGTCCCCCTGGCCAATCACAGCCATGGCAAGGGGGCGTCAATTTGCTGGATTGGCTGGCACCCTTAGCCAACTAGCCATGGCTTTGATGTATAGGGTTGCACAGGATGCAACCAAACCTGAACCTGCAGGGAAACTTCTGGTCTCTACATACAAGTGAAACACACCTGCAACCCACTGACATACCTAGGACAGCAGCAGAAACAAAAAAAAAATGTTAAAAGCCTTACAAAATTATGCAATGGGCGACAAATGTACAGCAGGGAGTACAGGCCCCATGATTTTTCAAATTTGGACATTTGCCATATATCTTAAGTACCAATGCCAAACCTTACTTTCAAAAGCAACCTAAAGCCTGGCATTCCCACATCATATGTATCAAATACAGAAGTGATGGCAGAGCCCTACTTTATGCAACAAATGAGGAGCCGTAGCCCTCTCTACGAGTGGGAGGATGAGAGTGACATACTCGATACCTTAGGGGATATGTGCCTGCCTCGGGCCTGCGGCTCCTCTTTGAGCATTTTTTGGCAAAGACTTACTCCAATGAATCTAGAGTATTGACTGAACAACTTGATAAGGTCCATATCTGGTGGTATGGAAGTGAGAACATCATTTAGAAGTAGCATATTGTCCGCCTATAAAGCCGAAATGGAGAAAAGACCTGCTCAGGCTTACTAGCAGCTCTAACAGTCAATACAGACAGGAATGGAAACAAAGGGCACCCCTGCCTCATACCCCTCCCTAAGACAAAGGACTCAGTGAGTAGATGGACAACCACTTTAAGAGAATACATATCATCACTCATGAAGAACGTAGTGAGGCAGCCTCCAGGCTTGAGCATTTAAGGAATTGGAGGATTCAGAGACCTAAATTCACTAATTTACATACCCAGTTCCCATAGAGTTTAATGTACCAAATTTTACTCACCCATGGGAGGTGTAGCAAGAGTTTGTCTTCCAACAATTTGTGCTGGTCCAAGTCCATCAAGAAAATTGCTGAACTGGCTCTCTGCTCCTAATCGTGTTGTAGGGAAGATAAATCTGAAAATGGTATAAAAGAGATGTTCCTTTGAATATTACAGAAATAAAAGTCATAGGCCCAGAATTATCACAAGTGAGGCAAACTGCACTATGTGCATTCGCTAATGTGCAGAGTGCATCAGATTATTAAAGACCAGAGTCTTCAATAATCTGGCGCACCCTGAACATGCCTGAGCATGCGCCACAATCTGGAATTCCGACATAAATATGGCGGCCATTGTGGGTCAGCACCGGAATGCCCAGTGCCCGTTGTGTAACAACGGTCATAGTGTAGCCGTGACACAAAACTGGTTTAACGACTACATAAATACATGTGCAAGCAGTTTACACATGTATTTATGTGCCAAGTGCCCAAGAAAACTGGCGCAGCCTGAATCTGGGCTATGGAATGTTTGATAGTTTAGTAAAATGTATGTCCACATAGGGTCTACTTTTAAAGTAGAAAGGTCTACTTTAAACAAAAATACCAGCTTAGGAGGTTTTTTCTGGTGGATATATTTGTTTCCTGCTGGTTAACACCTCCATGCAACATATTTTTGCACCTTAACAACCCATTCAACAATACTAGACAGAGTCATTTGCGCCTATCGGAGGGCGATTAGAGCTGACTGTGTTATTACCATTCCTTCTATTTGAGACTAATCAATCCTAAAGTAAGAGAATTTTTCAGGGCAGTGCCATCATATCTGAGCCAACTACTACTCTGCACCTCCAGGATTTATTGCTGTTGGAGAGTGTAAGATGGTACACAAGCTCAGGGATCCTATGCCACCTGAATAAAAGTTCTTTAACTGCCTATTGTATCAACTCATATCTTTAAAAAACTGTGAGAAGTACCCAATATATGTTTAATCATATAGGTATCCCCATTTCCCCCAAAAGTAGGAATGCAGGTTTGTCCCCTATGGATGGGAGAATCAATGTATTGTATATTTTAGATGAAGAACAGGTTGGCACATTTTCAACATATTCTCAAGCCAAGTGGAATCCTGTTTCTCTATAAATGTACAGCTTAAGGTACTACATAGTTTTCGTAGGGACAATAAGGTAAAATCCGGCTCACCAATCAGACGTAGAACATCCAGCGCACGGTCATGAAGGGATCCCCCGTGGACCCGGGGCAGCAGCACAGAAAATGGAAGGAACCAGCGCTTCAGACGTTTGTAAACATAAAAACTTCTCTTGATCCTTTATTCATACCTCTTTAAAAACATAGATGATGGCAGACCGCACAACACAATGGCAACACAGGGCAAATTCCTACGCGTTTCGCTCAGCAGAGCTTAGTCATGGATGCATCCATGACTAAGCTCTGCTGAGCGAAACGCGTAGGAATTTGCCCTGTGTTGCCATTGTGTTGTGCGGTCTGCCATCATCTATGTTTTTAAAGAGGTATGAATAAAGGATCAAGAGAAGTTTTTATGTTTACAAACGTCTGAAGCGCTGGTTCCTTCCATTTTCTGTACATAGTTTTCGTATATGGGATTGATATAGGATATTAGTTATGTGCCCATAAAGGATAGTGTCATATTAACAATTTTACAACTAATAACAGGAATATATTAACACAGCTCTCTTCTTGATCTAGTTGACCACTATTCCTGTTGAATGTTCTATATATTTCTAACATCAATGTTAAAGAGGACCTGTCTGTGCTCCTGACATGTCTGTTTTAGTATGTATGTAACCCCTGCTAAGAGGACCACAGCCTGATCCCCAGGAGGTCTCCACATCCTCCACCCAGGAGGTTCCTGCCTGCCCCTCCATTACCATCCAGGTGCCTGGTCCCAGCCACAAGCAGAAGCCTGGGTGCAGTTACTCAGAGTTGTGAGTAGACTTTATTGTTAGTAAGGAGTTTGCAGGAGTGCTGCAAGAATTAAGTGCACCAACGTTACAGAAAGCGCGCCATCGTCCGCGGCAACAGGGCCCCAACGATTGGACTGTGTAATATGCATAGCTGCAGCATAAGAGTATAATCTGTGCAGGTAGAGAGAGTGTGTTGTCACCTGCGGAGTGTGTGATAGTGACAGGTGTCATTTCTGTTGTGTTCTGATTTATCCCCTCTGTTGCTCACAGAGCTCATTAGTTAAAGAGACCCCTCTGCACCATTATCCCAACCAGACCTGGGGAGTGCAGTTGCCCTTTATTGCCACTAGCAGTACATTTTAGTAGAAAATCTGTCTCTGTAAATATTTTATTCCTGTTTATGTTTTTCCCTGTTTGCATTCATTGCACTTGGCTCATCCCTAATTCCTTCCCTCACAATAAACCTGCCAAGTTGTTTCCCGAGTCAACTCCTGGCAGAAGAGGAAAGCCCTCCTGCTTGCCTACAGAGCTTCAAGCAAGATTCGGGTGGAGGCACTGCGCCATATTGAGTTTTAAGTCACCATACACCCTTCCTGCAGAGGTAGGCCTGAAGGGGTGTTACATGTAATTACATGCTTTTCTACTGCTTTGAAGCCTATTTTATCATTCTTCTTGCCAAAGGACATTGTACATAATATGTAGGGAAAACCCCCCAACTGATAATTATGTTATCATAGGAATTACATCACATAACTCCACCATAAACATGCACATTTTAAAAGCCAACCGTGTGCCCAGAACTGGACAGCATATTCCAGGTGAGGCTGAACCAATGCCTTGTACAGTGGTAATATTACATCCCTATCACGAGTCCATAACACTTTTGATACACAACATCTTGCTGGCTTTAGGGGCAACTAATTGACATTGCATGCTGTTGTTTAATTTATGATCTACACCAGGTTTTTCTCAACAAGGGACTCTCCAAGATTTACTCCCCCTAGGACAGTGATTGCGAACCTTTTAGAGACCGAGTGCCCAAACTACAACCAAGACCAACTTGTTTATCGCAAAGTGCCAACACAGAAATGTAATTAGTGATTTACACTCCCTGCTCTGTCACAGCTACAATGATAATCCAGATCTGTCCACACCTTTCCACTCCTCCAGTAGTCCCAGTTAGAATTGTCACTTTAAAATAGCTCTGTGCACAGAAAGTCCTGGGCTGTCCGGGACTGCAGGAAGATTCCTGGAGTCATCTCTGGTGATGGCCTGAGTGCCCACAGAAAGGGCTTCGAGTGCCACCTCTGGCACCAGTGCCATAGGTTCGCCACCACTGCCCTAGGACATATATTGCATGTGTATTATTAGCCCCCTGGTGCTTAACCTTACATTTATCCACGGTGAAGCTCATTTGCCAAGTGGAAGAACAATGTAATTAGAAATAGGAAGATTTTTATAATAATAGATAAGATACATATTTAAAACTAAGTACAGGCAGTCCCCAGGGTACATACAAGATAGGTTATTTGGGTTTGTACTTAAGTTGAATTTGTACGTACATCCGAACTGTATATTTTATAATTGTAACTCCAGAAAGAAAGAAAAAAATTGTCCTTTTGACAAATGTATTTTCAAAATTTTGTGCTGTCATGGGAACAAGATTATCAATAAAGCTTCATTACAGACACCTTACAGTTGATCATTGCACCCTGGGTCTTAAGTAAAGCATCCAAAGAGCTCCGCCAGAGGTCACAGGGGTCAACGAGGTCCGTCTATAACTAGTGGTCGTCAGTAAGTCGGGTGTCCTTAAGTCGGGACCACCTTTAGTGAAAATTAAAGGAATCAGACTTACGTGCCATCAGAACTGTTACTATTTGTGCTGCCATCTGTGGATTCCCGACTTCCTTGTCTTGTTACTCGATTTCTCATTTCTACAGCGATACCTGTCTCTGTGCTTCGTCGAATATTACTGCGTAGTTTCTTTGTTGTACCATCTGCAAACATAAAAAAGACAGAATTAAAATGTAGTTCTTAAACAGTTTAACAATGGTTTAACAATATCTAGTAAATTGTACTGCAAATGTTTTGGTTATCTTAAAGTCCAATGACCCTGGTCCTAGTCAAACGGTCTCATATAACAAAATTGGATTTTCATTATTTCTAATACTTCTAATTCTTGAACTCAATCTTAGCTTGAACAAATTCATCAGCCACACAGAAGAGACTTCAGCTTGAGGCCTACTTTAAGAGTTGCAGTATTTTGTGACCTTCATTAAGTCACAGTGTGGCAAATGTTTAATTGCAAAAGTAAAAAAGAACAAGAATACAGACATAGTGACTCAACCATAACAAGCTCTACTCTTTTAACAGGACCCTACTTTACTCCACATGCCCACTCAGTATATAGAGAGCCCCTTCACGTGCCCACTCAGTATATAGAGAGCCCCTTCACGTGCCCAATCAGTATATAGAGAGCCCCTTCACGTGCCCAATCAGTATATAGAGAGCCCCTTCACGTGCCCAATCAGTATATAGAGAGCCCCTTCACGTGCCCAATCAGTATATAGAGAGCCCCTTCATGTGCCCAATCAGTATATGGATAGCCCCAGCACGTGCCCACTCTGTATATGGATAGCCCCAGCACGTGCCCACTCTGTATATGGATAGCCCCAGCACGTGCCCATTCAGTATATGGATAGCCCCAGCACGTGCCCATTCAGTATATGGATAGCCCCAGCACGTGCCCATTCAGTATATGGATAGCCCCAGCACGTGCCCATTCAGTATATGGATAGCCCCAGCACGTGCCCATTCAGTATATGGATAGCCCCAGCACGTGCCCTTTCAGTATATGGATAGCCCCAGCACGTGCCCATTCAGTATATGGATAGCCCCAGCACGTGCCCATTCAGTATATGGATAGCCCCAGCACGTGCCCATTCAGTATATGGATAGCCCCAGCACGTGCCCATTCAGTATATGGATAGCCCCAGCACGTGCCCATTCAGTATATGGATAGCCCCAGCACGTGCCCATTCAGTATATGGATAGCCCCAGCACGTGCCCATTCAGTATATGGATAGCCCCAGCACGTGCCCATTCAGTATATGGATAGCCCCAGCACGTGCCCATTCAGTATATGGATAGCCCCAGCACGTGCCCATTCAGTATATGGATAGCCCCAGCACTTTTCCACACAGATGCCCCCCTTTAATGAAATGTCCACCCCAGATGCCCTCCATTAATGAAATGTCCACCCCAGATGCCCCCCATTAATGAAATGTCCACCCCAGATGCCCCCCTTTAATGAAATGTCCACCCCAGATGCCCTGTTACATAAATCACCTCCCCCATTATTTATGCCCACAGCAGGACCCTTTTGAAAAAAAAAACTATACTTACCTTTGACTTCTTCTCCCTGTCCCTGCGGCTCTATCTTCTTCTCACGGTTACGCATCCTCCTCTACCGGCCTAGGCGCATTAATATGATAGGAAAATATTATGTAGTGTGACCGGAGCTCTATATAATCTTCCAGTCCAGTGGTGGCGAACCTATGGCACTGGTGCCAGAGGTGGCACTCGGAGCATTGTCTGTGGGCACCCAGGCCATCACCTCTGCACAGAGTTTCCAGACAGGACTCAAAACCTCCTCCTGCAGTCCCTGGCCACCCAGGATGTGCTGTGATCAGTGCTATTTTAAAGCTACACATCCTTAGCTGCCTGGGACTACAGGAGGAGCAAGGAGGTGCAGACAAGGCTGCGTTATTATTGGAGCTCCTGCTATGGGCACCGCAATTCTTTCTCTTCAGGGTACCATGGAAGGAAGCTACAATGATAATCTGATTTTCTCCTCTTTATTTCAACTGTATCTGTGTCCTTAGGGTGCCAATACAATTAAAAACTGTGACAAAAGAGGTAGTAACATGTTACTGCTTAAATTGCCATGTCAGCACTTTCTATTTATATCAAAGCTATGTATATGCTTTGATAAAAATCACTTGGCCTGTTGAAACATTAACGCCTCAGAAGAATAAGGCATCATACAGACACGGAACCGCTTAAACGTCTTTTTATTCCTCAAAATCTTCTGGTAGCATATTCCGCTATACAGAGAAGAAAAGATTCAGACATAGCGTAGACACTACTCACATACTCACATAGAGGTAAATAAAATGTGCATAACAAATCCACAAGGACGCCAAGTCATCGCCCGACCCAGGGTTTCGCTGGTTTGCTTCTTCCGGGGCAGCAAACCAGCGAAACCCTGGGTCGGGCGATGACTTGGTGCTGTCTGGAATATAATACCAGGAGATTTTGAGGACTAAAAAGACATTTAAGCGGTTCCGTGTCTGTATGGTGCCTTATTCTTCGTCTGAGGTGTTAATGGTTCAACAGGCCAAGTGATTTTATCGAAGATTATACATATAACACAAATCTGGAAGGAAACTGAGGGACTAGAATATTATATAGAGCTCCGGTCACACTATATAATATTTTCCGACAGAGATCTTCGGATGTTTGGATCCATCCGGGACCGTTGGTTGAGCTCTTCCCACTGATAAGGTGCTGCATTTGTTTGAACTTTTATTTGTGCATTGATATGATGCCGCGATGTCACGCCCATGTGACATCATAGTGTAAGGGCCCGTGCAGCGCATACACTATGACGTCACGTGGCGCCAACACCGCTGCGTCATAGGAGACTTCAGCTGAGGCCTTCTTTAAGAGTTGTAGTATTTTGTGACCTTCATTAAGTCACAGTGTGGCAAATTATTAAATGCAATGCAAGTCAATAAGACTTCTACCATTTTTTTCTTGTCATGATTCTGCTAACTTGTAGTGTTGCTACTTGTTCTATTCCAGTAAAAATTTACCCTGATATCCAGGGCCACCACTAGAAATTTTGGGGCCCCTGACTGGAAGATATTTTTGGGGCATCCATTCCCACATTGATACGTTACATTGTATACACAATTTTATTTTTGACCAAAACATTTTTAAGCCATAACCAGCTATACTCTTTTAACTGGACCCTACTCTACTGCATGTACCCACTCAGTATATAAATAGCCCATGCATGTGAACTTTCTATACTGCACGTGCCCACGTGGATTTACTTGTGTTAAAATGAATGAATTTTATGGCAAATTAAAGAATAAAGAGAGAATAAAACACATCATGTGATCTGTGGGCAGATTGAATTGGACTCAACTTCAGGACATAAGCAGGCAGATGTTACTCTCCCCCCACTTTTCCTCTGATGAGAAAGAATTTTGTCAAACACTTTCATAACAGAAAATGCCATAACTTTGCAAAGAAAAGGGCGACCAGCACAATAAGAGCACCATTTGTTTTCAAAGGGTGAATCACATATGAAAATTTGTTAAAATCATAACTAATATTCATTAAGATTTTCAATATATTTGCCAAACAAGGTGCACATTAATTCCATGATATGTTACAAACTTCTTTTCAGTTATTCATAGAGTTAAAAGATCCAATATCCGGGTATCAGCATTAGCTAAAAAATTTGTATGAATCATGATATTTGGATATTTTGTTTTCCTGTGTGCTCATCTGTATACATAAACAATTATCATCTCATCTATTACCGCTAATTGAGGTGTTGGTGAAGGAGTGGGAATAGGCGAGGCATGCTCTCACCCTCTGTGGGTATCAGTGAGAGTCTGGAGTAGCTGTATCACTTGTTATTAATTTCATATGTTGGAAAGACATTAGTGTAATAGGGATCCATTAGTGTTTAAGTGCTTTCTTTTCAGCAAAGCTTGGTCTTTGAAGCACTGTCTGGAAATGTATACTAACACAGAGGACTTTGTCTTACAGTGAATATAAAATTGTATCTCAGTAGGAATAGTTACACAGAAGGTCAAAATTAGAAAACAATGAATAATCACTTCATTTTTTTCAGAAATAACTGATCAACATTTAATGGATTTTTTGTAATGGCTACACCATGCCACTAGAACAGTGTCTTACAAAATTACCAAAGTATATCAACATAAAAACCTTTATTTTGCAAAAATTGTGATGATCAAAACAAATTCTGAAGGTTACAACAGTCAACAATCAGTAGGAAGTGCACAGGCTTTTCATTTGAATGACTTCAGCACATCTGCAGACACGTCCAGCGTCAGCAATGGGCATACCTGGGCAAGTGCCAGAACCTGGGGCTGTTGGGCGGGCCACATAAGGCTGTACATAAGGAATCCATGATCGGAGGGGGCTGTATCTAATAAATCCATAGGGGGTGAGGGGGGGCTTTATATAAAATGACCATGAGGGGGCTGTTTGGTATAACAAATTAGGGAATATTTTAGGGAATAGGAGACTGTTTTAGTTTCTGAATTTTTAATGCCGCCACATGAGTTCACTGCAAAGGGGCCCACTGAGACACTGTCCCCAGGGGGTCTTCTGTAACCTGGAGCTGGCCCTGTCTGCAGCCACAGGACATCACTGCTCTCTCACATTGCTCTGGTGTGATTTTGGTCCACACTTCTTCCAGTATCTTCCATAGTTCTTTGACTGTTGAGGGTTTCTTGGCTATAAGCAGTTTCCAGAGATTTTCTATTGGGTTCAGATCAGGTCTCTGGGCTGGCCATTTCATTGTTTCAATGTTTTCTGTATCAAAGAACTGCTTTACCCGTTTTTCTGGAATTTTTGGAGGGTTTATAACAGTTTTTTTGAACGGCGTTCATCGTACGGGTTCAATAATTATTTCGTTTTATTCTACGGGTTGTTACGGATGTGGTGATAATATATATGTGGGGTTTGTGTTATGATTTAGACTCTTTTTTGCGTTATATGTCTCTTTATATGTTATGGGGCTTATGGCCATTTTTATTGATTTCTTACTTTATTTTTTATTGAATAACCTTTTTTTTTTACACTTTTTGACTATTTCCCCCATGGGACATGAACAAGCAATCATCTGATTGCTTGTTCATGATAATACTCTGCAATGCTCATGTATCGGACCCCAGAGTTGCTATAGTAACGATCGTGGGGAAAAGACCCCCCAAAGCCAAGTTAAATGCCTCGGTCATGCTGACCGCGGCATTTAATGGGCTAAACTCCCACGATTGGAGCCCACTCCGACCGCAGGTGTTAACACTGGTGTGCCGGCCATATGTTACAGCCGACACCCCGTGTTTCCTGATGCTGGTTTGGCTCAGATCTTGAGCTGAACCGGCATCGGCTCTACGTCTGATATATCGGACGCTGAGCGCTAAGTCACTGCACTATGTGTCCGATATATGGGGTTAAGGAACTAAACTAATACTGGAAAGTGGCGCAATTTGCTCTATAATCTACGGTATTTTACGGACTATAAGACACACTTTTTAGCAAGAAAAAAATCTTGCTAAAAAGTGCCTGCATCTTATAGTCTGAAGGTCAGGAGTATACAGCACTGCCAGACCCTCCTGACCTCTGTAATGGAGATCAGGGACATGCTGACAAGGCGCTTTACACAATCTCTTAGAGAGCAGAGCCTCTGCACTGCCTTCTCTTGGGTGTCTCCCAACATACAACAAGACCTGGAGTGATGTCAGAAACATGTGACTGATCACATGCTTCCTACATCTCTCAAGGTCCTCATTCTGCCAAAGAAGGGGCAGAGAAATTAAGGACTGTGAAAGGATAAGAAGAAGGGAGGGGGTATAAAATATGGTGTATAATATCAGTTTAGTTGACCATATTAATTATATTAATACATTTCAGTGAGTTGTCGAGTTTACAAAGTGCCTGTTCAGTATGCTTACCTATGAAACTAAATAAAAAGCAGCTACAACAATTTGCTTTGTCTTTGGATATCTTAGCACATCCACACATTATATGTGGAGATTTGAATTATTATATGCTACATCCCTACTCTAGTGGCACTGTAGGAATATTGAAAACTTGTCAAAGGGCTACCCAGCAGATCATATTTACCTGCTGGTGGTTCTTGCAGTTGTATAAACTGTTATAATGTGTGTATCAAAAACTGACCACTTGGCCAGAAATTACAGTTACCAGGAGTGCGTAATGGGCATATTTCAGAAGGTGACAACCAGACGCAGTAGTCATGACTACACTATACAATATAGTTAGGGGTCCTGTACACTATAGTAGTGACAGCTTCAGGTAATGCCACTGTGAATGATAAATATCAGTGAGACTTTTTTTTTAATATAATGAATATAGACAATATATTTAGCTGTAGCTCTCTACATAGTTAGCAAAGCCAAGCATCACTAAATAGCACCTGAGCTCTAAGATTTGCTCTTGTAGACAAAGGGATTAAAGTAGCATATTGGAGCCTGACTGGAAAATCAGCAAGTTAAAATTCTCAGTTTTCTTTTAAATATCTAACATTTCTCTGACACAAATAATTTATCTCTGGATCTAAACGCCAGCAGAGGCACAGATCTATGTTGCTTACCTGGAAAAGACCAAAGAATCAAGTGCCCCTTTCCACCATGTAGCCTATAATGAATTATTAAGTAGCTTCATTTTATCTAATTTAGATATACTCGAAATGACATGAATGGCAGTCATCCTGGGATGTACTGTATGCTGCATGAAGAACAGTGAATCTGAAATCCTAAACTCCAGCCTCAAAAATCATGTAAAACAGACAAATTGGGTTTTATAAATAAACATTCTATTTATATATCATGCTTCTGAAACCTCTTCTCCAAGCATCTTCACTTGGTCTGTCAGCCAATGTAAGCTTGGGGATCCTGTCTCCATGGAGACGCAGTCCTCTGTATCCTATCCACTAAAGGTAATTATATCTTCTTACAGATGGGGACAGTGGTGCACAAGTCATGCTTCCTGCTCATCACAAGTAAGAGCTAAACCAATACAGCTGCCTGGTAGCTGACATGACGAGTAAAAAATAAAGGTCCACTCCCAGAAAAGACTTTTAACTCATAGGTATCCACAACAATAAGATATTCTCATTGGTTGTAAGAATAACGCCATGCTTTGTCATTCTGAATAAAAGAAGAAGACAGATGGATAGATACAGGTATATAGACATATAAATAGATATGGAAATAATAGACTAGTAGATATATAGATACTAATCAACATCTATTATATCATAGTATCATAGTATATAAGGCTGGAAAAAGACGCAAGTCCATCAAGTCCAACCTTTAAGAATTAAATAAATGTTTTATCCCCATAACCGGTAATATTTTTTCTCTCCAGAAAGGCATCCAGGCCTCTCTTGATCATGTACATAGAGTCCGCCATAACAACCTCCTGCGACAGAGAGTTCCATAGTCTCACTGCTCTTACAGTAAAGAACCTTTGTCTATGGTGATGGTAAAATCGCCTCTCCTCTAGGCGTAGAGGATGCCCCCTTGTCCTGGTCACAGGCCTAGGTATAAAAAGATCTTTGGAGAGATCCTTGTACTGTCCGTTCTGGTATTTGTACATTGTAATGAGGTCTCCCCTCAGTCGTCTTTTTTCTAAACTGAATAATCCCAAATTTTGTAATCTTTCAGTGTATTCTAGTTCCCCCATTCCCCTAATAATCCTGGTTGCTCTCCTCTGCACCCGTTCCAGCTCTACTATATCCTTTTTATACACTGGTGCACAAAACTGTACACAATATTCCATGTGTGGTCTGACCAGGGATTTGTAAAAGGGCAAAACTATGGGGCAGATTTATCAAGCAGTCTGAAAGTCAGAATATTTCCAGTTGCCCATGGCAACCAATCACAGCTCAGCTTTCATTTCACCAGTGCTCATGAATATTTTAAAGGGGCTCTGTGATTGGTTGCCTTGGGCAATTGGAAATATTCTGACTTTCAGACTGCTTGATAAATCTGCCCCTATGTCTTTATCATGAGAATCTATTCCTCTCTTGATACATCCCATAATTTTATTTGCTTTAGCAGCAGCCGCCTGGCTCTGGTCACTAAAATTAAGTTTACCATCCACCAATACCCCCAAGTCCTTTTCAGCTCCAGTTTTACTAAGTAATTGACTGTTTAGAACATAATTATACTTTTTGTTTCCATGGCCCAAGTGCATAACTTTACATTTATCTACATTAAACCTCATCAACCATTTCTCTGCCCACTCCTCAAGCTTCCACAAATCCCTCTGTAATGCTAAACTATTGACCTCAGTATTTATTACTTTACACAGCTTAGTATCATCTGCAAATATTGAAACTTGACTGTGTAAACCCACTACAAGGTCATTAATAAAAATATTAAAAAGAAGTGGCCCCAATACTGACCCCTGTGGCACTCCACTGGTAACATCAACCCAATCTGAGAATGTGCCATTAATGACCTCCCTCTGTTTTCTATCACTAAGCCAATTACTTACCCAAATACACAGATTTTCTCCTATTCCCAGCAGTCTCATTTTATATACCAACCTTTTATGTGGCACAGTGTCAAATGCCTTTGAAAAGTCCAGATATACAACTTCCACAGCGTCTCCCAGATCCAGTCTTGAACTTACCTCCTCGTAGAAACCAAGCAGATTAGTCTGACAGGACCGATCTCTCATAAACCCATGCTGACGCTGCGTTATAAGGATGTGCACAGTGAGATACTCCAGGATAGCATCTCTAACAAACCCCTCAAATATTTTCCCCACCACAGCAGTTAGACTCACAGGTCTGTAGTTTCCAGGATCGCTATTTAATCCTTTTTTGTTTATTGGTACCACATTTGCTATGCGCCAGTCCTGTGGAACATAACCAGTCCTCAGTGAATCTTCAAATATTAAAAATAACGGTCTGTCTATCACCGTACATAATTCATGCAGAACCCGGGGGTCTATGCCATCTGGCCCCGGTGATTTATCTATCTTTGTGGTTGCGAGGCGGCGCCGTACCTCTTCCTGGGTTAAACTGTTGACATTCCAAAAATAATTTACATTATTCCTCTTTGTCTTTGAGAACATTATCCCAGTCTATGCCTTTAAGGTCTTCCCTTAGTTGCTGAAAATTTGCCCTCCTGAAGTTTAGAGTGTTGGTTGCCCCTTCACTAACGCTCTTAGTAAAGTGTAATACAAAATCAATGATATTATGATCACTATTACCCAGGTTCCCCCCAACCTGTAGTATAATTTCAATTATTGATAGTTACCTTGCTAGATATGGAAATAATATATAAAAGATAGATAGATATGGAAAAAAAATCAATAGTTGATGGATAATGCAGAGACTAATGGATAAATAGTACAGATAAACATTTATTTTTTTTATTTCCCTAGATGCATGTAGTGTAGATCAATAAATCAATGCAAAGAACACAAATAAGCCACATTACTGGTGAATTAAAGTTTGAGATGGATAATAATGAGATAACTGTGATTTATTTTATACAAAAGATAGATCATTATAAATCTTTATAAATAACTATAGAATAGATAGCTACCAGATAGATGGTTGATTCAAAGACAAATAATACATAGAGATAGAGAAAAATAAATAAGAAATATAGATAGAATATTAGATAAATAAAATATTATATAGAGAGGTAAGTAGGTGGATAGATACCCCATATACATAAACATCGTTTCTTATAGGGACATTGCTAGATACAAGTGGATAAATAAAAGATGGATAAATATGACATACACAGCTACTGCATATATGATAGACAACAATACATATAGATAAATAAATATATAGATAAACGATTTAGATGAATGTTTTGTTTCTTTTGGGGGCATACTGAGATGCATTTAGATCAATAAATCAATATAAATAAGCTAGTACAATAAAACTGCTATCTGAGATGCACATAATAACAGGTCCTGGAGTTCTACAAAGCAGCCACTAATCATGCCGTGCCCTATTGAAGCCCCGAGCTCTCTGCAGGTTACTTGGCAACCCCTTGATGATCCAGGTCACCATGAGATAGTCCCCTTAGTTACTTTTATAAGAATCACATCAGTTTGATGCTCTCTGTTACCATAGCAACAACTGTATGGGTATATTCCCTCTATCTCACTCTACCATATCTTCGACAATGAAGGAGGAGTATTATTCTTTAGCAGGAATGGGATGGTGTAAAGCAGATGCTCTACTCAATCTGTTCAAAATTCATTATTACTAGAAGAAAAGCTTTTGTTATGTGTTTATTTGCAATCATTTCTTAATGTAATCTGTCATTTTCAAGGGTTCCTTGTTATGTATAAATATTTCTATATAAAGCTATGTAAACAAGAAAGCAGCTTGTAATGAAAATGGAAATGTCACTCACTGTCAATCCTATTGTGTAGTAATAGCAAGGCTTCCCCTGCTGCAGGAAACAACTTGCCTGTTTTTAATGTTAATATTTAAATATTTTTTAAAGTGTTTGTTACAAGATCCTTCACACTGGTGCATCTTACTTTATAGGTACTATTAAATATTCTGCTTCGATATTCTTCTTAGAAGAAGCAACCAAAGTAACTGGCTGTGTAAAGGTTGCCAGACACCTTACATAGCTATTGTTGTGGACTGGTATCCCTTCGAAATCCACATCAGCTAATACCAGCGTGCAAGTATTCCTAATGAGGAAAGTAGAATACATAAATTATTGCCAGACATAACGCCTGGCAGCTTATCTCTCTTGAGAACCAAAGGATCAGGCATATGGAAATCCAATACGCCAGATCCTTCATTCGTTAAGATTTGCATAAGAGGGAAGGGAAGAATTGGAACAGTGTTGCCTGGGATAGTAAATAATTGCTCTTAGCTATTACAAAATGGAATGGGTTAACAAAAAATAGTTTATATGTATCTCTCTTTCTCTCTGACTGTCTCTGTGTCTTTGACTGAATGTCTCTGACTGTTTCTGTGACTGTTTCTGTTTGAATTTCTCTGATGGTTTCTATCTGTCTCTGACTGTCTCCATCTCCGACTTTCTCTGTTACTGACCATCTTTGTCTCTGACTGTCTCTGACTGTCTCTGTTACTGACCATCCCTGTCTCTGACTATCTCCAACTGTCTCTGTTACTGACTGTCTCTGCGGTCTCTGACTCTCTGCCTCTAACTGTTTCTGAACATTTCTGTCTCTGAGTGTTTCTGACTTTCTCTGTTTTTGTCTCTGATTGTCTCTGACCATCTCTGTCTCTGACTTTCTCTGTCTCTGACCGTTTCTGAGTGTCTCTGTTTGAGTCTGTCTCTGACTCTAGTTTTCTCTGACTGTCTCTGATTGTCTCTGATGGTCTCTGACTGTATCTGTCTCTGACTATCTTTGTCTCTCACTGTCACTTTGTCTATGAGGAGATTTATCAGAAGTGTCTGAGAGCAGAACTGTTCTAGTTGCCCATGGCAACCAATTGCCTCAAGTTTCATTTTCCCACAGCTATTTATAAAATTACAGCTGATCTCTGATTGGTTTCCACAGGCAACTGGAACAGTTTTACCTCAGACATTTCTGATATATCACCAAAAATATTTTGTAGGTTACAAGTTTTGGTGGCTTATATTTGAGAAAGGGCGAAGAGAAAGGGAAGGAAGAAAAAGGAAAGAAAGAAAAGGGGTAAAAAAGGAAGAGGGGAAGAGAAAATGCACAATGCACTAGGCTCATAGCACTTTTTTCATATTTTTACACCTTCTTGTATATCATTTATTTACTGTTTTCAGCATCTATTTTTGAAATGGTGATATAATAATATGAAACTTCACATAGTAAAATTATATGGTTTCAGCTATAAGTGTCTTGTATCAACCAAAGAGTTACCCTGATTTACCTTGTTAAAAGAAATTAATTGTGTGTGGTATAAAGGATATGTTAAAAAGACAATCTATAAGGATAGGGCAACTTTGCCCACTTCCAAGATGACCACCGTTAAGTTTGGGGTGTTTGGGCGGGCATGCTTAGTGGCTCCTGCATCGTTTGGAAGGCGGTGCTAGATCTGTGACACTGGCGGCCGGATTCTGAGGTGTTGTGGACGCTTCCTGACATGCGCCGCAACAAAACACACCCTTTCTGATAAATATCTCTACCTGTATATGGTCTTTGAATGGTTTTGTGGCACATTGTTCTGGCACCCCATGACGAAGCAGGGTGTGAAATGTACGTCGGGGTGTTTGGACAGTGTGGTACTGGACTTGTGGAGAATGACCTCTGGTTGGTATTATGGTTGTGTCATAGCTGTCTTAAAATAATTTGGGGTGATTTGGAGTATTAGACTAGACTTTGTGTATTTAACCTTCTCTGTTCCCCTAAAATGTGTAATTGCTCCTGTGATATTTATGATGTTTTACCAGGACCTTGTTACACATTTGATATATGATAACTCCCAATTCAGATATTATCTCACTGTCTGTTGGTTTTTTAATGTGTATCTCTTTTAATGGGGTGTTTTTAAATACTTTTTTCTGGACATTGTGTATGACTGATGTGATTCATAGAGATTAATTATGTGTACCATATGAAGTCTTGGTTACTTAACTTATTCAGTGCTATTGAGGTTTTTTTTGGTTATATATTTCTGATAAATCTCCCCCTATCTCTGTATCCTGATCACCTCACACAAAATACTCATTTTCTATAGTAACTAATCAAAGCTCAGAGCTCATATTAATGACCTGTGGCAAATTAGCAACCAATCACAACTCAGTGTCTAACTGCCGCAGCAGACAATGGGGGTCATTTACTAAGGGCCCGATTCTCGTTTTCGCGACGTGTTACCCGAATATTTCCGATTTGCGGCGATTTTCCCTGAAATGCCCTGGGATTTTGGCGCACGTGATCGGATTGTGGCGCATCGGCGCTGGCATGCACGCGACGGAAATTGGGTTTCCATCGAAAACCCGACGGATTCGGAAAGACCGCCACATTTAAAAAAAAAATGTGTCACGAAAATTGCATTCACCTTCACTCAGCCCGGCTCAGTGTATTCCAGTGCGTTCCGATGCTCTTCAGCGCAGCAGCACCACCTGGTGGACGTTGGAGGAACTACCTTAATAAATCCCAGCTGGACCCGAATCCAGCGCAGAGAACGCGCTGCTGGATCGCGAATGGACCGGGTAAGTAAATCTGCCCAACTGACTTGTGTATATGGTGGTTAATAAGTGTATTGTGGAAAACGCGGGATGAAAATTTGGGTTTAAAACCTAGTCTACCTAGTCACAGAAAGCAGCTGTGAAAAATTTGGTGATTGTAAATGTGCCTGTGCAGATTCCTTTGGCAGACATACATACATACACACACACACATAAATACAGTCAGCTTTATATATAAGATTTATGGCCAGTATAAACCTGGCCACTTTACCTACCATTTATCAGAGGTATAAGGCAAGTATTAGTTTTTAGTAGTCTCTAGCCCAGAACCTCAATTAGGCACTGATATATAAATAAATTGGTATTATGTAAGCACAGCAATTGCATAACACAGTGGCCCACATTTAAGTGTTTGCACCAGTTTTCTGTCAGACTGCACTGTTTTTGATAAATGTGCCCCAAAAACTTTACAAGTTATACTGAAGTTTGTATATTCACTGCTATTGCTAAAATTGTATCATTTATCATGAGATATTCCTATGGAAACTTATCACATTTGTATATGTCGATTGTATTTTTATAAACTTCATGGAATAAATCTGTGGATGTGGGACCAACCTTTGGCTATTTGCAACCTATTTTGCATAATGGATACAAATTCTTTTGTCTGCTTTGTCTGTCTGTGGCCATAATGGTATCTCTGCACATGACAGACTTTCTTAATTGTGCCACTTAGTGCAAGCATAACAAAAACGTTACATTGACATCATTTTTTGAGATTTTTTTTTTGTCCTGTGCCATAGAGCAATCCTATTTTTTTAAAAGAAAAAATGAAGATAAACTACAAATTAGAAATATCCAGCACCACTTTACTCGGATTGCTTATTACATTACCACTGTGTTGTCTCATTTTGCTCTGTCCATGGTGCTTAATATCTAAAACCTCTTATGATTTTTTCTACATCTTACCACAGACATCTAAATCGACTTCTTTCTTTTGTTACTCTACTGATGTGATTCAAGGGCTATAACTTCTTAGAAAAAGTATGTGTGGGAAATGGTATCTGTTTTAGCTTTTCTGTGTAACTCCTCATACAACTCATTGTGCATCTTATGCGGCCATTCTTAACAAAATGAGTGTTCATACATTGTAGCACATGCATGGCTATTATCCAATACATAGACTGGTACAGAATAAGAAAAACATGATTCTTTTAATTGAAAGAAATACAACCACGCCTGTCCATGGGTTGTGCCAAGCAGTGTTGGACTGGGTTTCCTTAGGCGCACCAGAGAAAATCAATTTGGGGGCCCACTCTTTATTTATACTCTAGCAGCCTCCAAATTGTGGTGTTTTTTGATGGACCTCTGGGGTTCAATATTGGGTTGAGCCAGGGCCCACCGGAGGATCCTCTGGTACTCTGGTGGGCCAGTCCGACTACACACTGCTATTCAGGTGTTGCACTGGTTTTTGGAAGAAAGCAAAAACCAAATAAAAATTCTACTTATGATCATTTGCAATGCATACCTCAAAGCCCTGTAAGTGAATCAGTTCTTACAGAAATGTCAGGAAAATTACATACAATCAGGTTGTAGTTAAAAATGTGTTTAATTTTCAACACTACAGAAATGATAGACTGGCAATGGCCTAGCAGCTAGCCAGAGGCGCTGTGTAAATACTAGTCTATTCATTTGCAGGAGGAGGAAAAAAGTGTGCAAGTTCTCATCTGGCTGGTTACCTGGAGGAGTGAGTCTCTCTATGGACCATGACAGTAATTAATGTCTTCTCCATTCTTTTCGTTGTGCTGTTTCTCATCGTATAATTAAAATCTTTTAAAAATCCCCGTGAATTCATGATCTGCCTGAGAGTCTTTCTTATTGCCATTTTTATCATGAAAAGATATTCAGGGCTAGTGTTTTGTGTAAGGTTTACATACGCATAAATCTGTGGCATACCAAGATTTGTCACTATGAGACTATCTCCATGGAGGAACTTCATCCAAAATGGAATTTTACAATGGCTTCCTATATGATAATCCCTGCATGCAAGATTACTCGTATGGTCTGTGTTTCTGGAATACAGAAACACTGTCAATGTATGACTAACTTTTCTTTTCCACAGGATGCAGAATATCAAAAGTTGTGTGTCAATTTCATCTTTCGTCAGACTACATACCAAGGGTTTGATACAAAACGAAGAAGACGTCATGTATGTAAAATAGAAATAGCTTTTTACAGTTGGGTTGTAAAAAGCAGCCATGCCCCTCAATTATGTTATCACGGCAGCAGGGACAGAACCTTGCAAGATGTAAAGATATACAAAATACAATAATGCAACAATAAAACAGTTACTAAGAATTCTTAGATGTGTCATAGAATGTACATAGAATATTGGAGATAGGAATATTACATGTGACTACTATACAAATAATGGTGCAATATAAAGCATTTTTAAGTGAAAGGTCCCTTTTATCAGCTAGTTCTTTTTTGCACATATTGCCTTGAACTATGAACAAATGCATGAATGGAGGTAACAATCATTGTTGTTGATAAAGGATTTACAATCTTTAATATTTACTTTTTCACTGCTGGATTACTGCAGGATACTGTAGCATGGCAGTAAATGGTAGGATAAACCAGACAACTTAGGGTTAAAGTACCCTAGGGAGTCTGAAAAATTGTCAAAATATAAAAAGTAAAAAAAAAAATTATAATAAAAAACCTAAAAATTCAAATCCTAGAACAGTGATGGTGAACCTTTTAGACACCGAGTGCCCAAACTACAACCAAAACCCACATATTTTTCGCAAAGTGCCAATGCGTCAATTTAAGCAGTAACTTATTACTCCCTGCTCTGTCACAGGTTTAAAGTATATAGGCCCCTGAGGACACCAATACAGTAGAAAGAAGAAGACGTTTGGATTATCATTGTAGCTGTCTTCTAGGGTCCTGGGCTCTCTAAGACTGCAAGAGGCCTTGTGTCCTGTCTGGCGAACTCTGTGCTGGGGTGATGGCTCGGGTGCCCATAGAGAGGACTTTGAGTGCCACCTCTGGCACCCGTGCCATATGTTCGCCACCACTGTCCTAGAATTTATATAAATAAACAGTAAAAATCATAAACACATTGCGGGTCATTTACTAAGGGCCAGAATCGCATTTTTCCGGCTGGTTACAAGAATATTACCGATTTGCACCGATTTTCCCTGAATTGCCCCGGGATTTTGGTGCACGTGATCGGATTGAGGCGCATCGGCGCCGGCATGCACGTGACGGAAATCGGGGGCGTGGCCGTCGGAAAAACCGCCGTATTCGGAGAAACCGCCGTATTTTTTTTAAAAAATGCGTTACTTGACACACCCTTACCTGCACTCGGCCTGGCTTGGTGAACTTCAGTGCACTTCGACGGAATTCAGTGCAGCAGTGACACCTAGTGGACATCGGGCGCACGACCTTAGTGAATCGCCGGAAGACCCGAATCCTCCACAGAGAACACGCGGCTGGATCGCGACATGACCGGGTAAGTTAACCTGCCCACAGTATCAACGTGTCTGAAAATGGCGATCTTTCAAAATTTATTAATGGTTTTTCACTGCGTTTAACCCTGTAACAGAAAATAGCGCCCAAAGTCGAAAATGGCACTTTTTTGCCATTTTGAAAAATATAAAAAATTCTATAAAAAGTGATCACATTCATACACACAAAGAATATACATGCATTTATAATATAAATTATATATGATAGATCCCTAGTGTTGCCATTCCACTGTCCACTACCCAGGCATTTCTTAACTGATCTGCTGGCTTAGCTGTGTACTGTGGAAGATGAGAACTATTATATACATATATACAATGTGCTGTATAATATGTATACAATGGTGCACATCTTTTATTCTATAGTGCAGTGATGGCAAACCTTTTAGAGGCCGAGTGCCCAAACTACAACAAAGACCCGCTTATTTATCGCAAAGTGCCAACACAGAAATTTAATTTGTGATTTATATTCCCTTCTCTGTCACAGTTTTCATTGATACCAGCACTCTGAGGACATCAATAAAGCAGAAAATAGTCCCAGGTAGAGCTGTCACTTTAAAATAGCTCTGTGCACAGTAAGTCCTGGGCTGTCTGGGACTGCAGGAAGATACCTGGAGTCATCTCTGGTGATGGCCTGAGTGCCCACAGAAAGGGCTCTGAGCGCCACCTCTGGCACCAGTGCCATAGGTTCGCCATCACTGCTATAGTGTGTCATGTTGGGTGGCTGGGTCCCCGGACACTGTGGTCCCATAGCAGCTGCTATGGCTGCTCCTGTTGTAGTTACGCCCCTGCTGTGATGACAGAAATATTTTTATACCTAGACTTGTGGCCAGGACAAGGATCATCCTCTGGACAGGGGTTGTTTACTATAAGAGCAGTGAGACTATTGAAGTTTCTGCCGCATAAGGATCTTCCTACATGTTTAAGAGAAACCTTGGGCGCCTTTCTGGAAAGCAAAATAAATCACAGGTTATGGGAAAAAGCATTTGTTTAATTCTCAAGTTGGACTTGATGGACCTATGTCTTTTTCCAACATTATATACTATGAAACTAAAGAGTATGCTATCTATAAAGTGTCCTTCTGTTTTCTTTCTTCCTTATTCAAGCACTTTATGTAAATCAGCTTTCTGTCTGTATCTACTGACAGCAGAGAGATAAAGGAACCTAATAAAGTACGTTCAAGTCCGCACAGTTTGTGAAGCCCCTTAGAAGGAGAAGTGCAGCGCCCACAAAAGGCCTGGCTTAGTCCTTACATTGATAGATACTGGAAAAATCGGGCAGGTGTTAGACACCTTTTTCAAGCAGTTAACAAGTGACCCAAACAGGGTATATAAAGGAAACCTAGTATGCAATACATATAAGGGTGTGTGTCATTAAAGTGCAACTGGTATAATAAATATACAGCATTAAATTTCATCAAAATTCACATCCAATAGGGTGCATGAGCATTAAGAGTATACATATATACTTGTTATGCATTCAATTACAAAGTGCATAGTGTTACAAATATAGTGTGTTTTTGTGTAAACATGTGCAAAGAAAAGGGTTAAAATTCCCCAGTGTACCTTAGGAAGGATTGCCCGGGGTGTAAGCATAAGTTTCAAATATAATTAGATATCGGCATCTGAACAGTCGGCGTCTGAAATGGCCCACGCTTGGTAGTGTTCAACAGATTAATCTTTAACCCCTAGGCGAACCAGTATGTTATACTACATCCCTGTGGTTAGATACTTAGCGCACCGGGATGTAGTATAACGTCCTGCTTCTGGCACCGGCTCACGAACGGAGCCGGCACCAGAAGCAGCAACTGTCAGCTATCACAGCTAACATCGCGCGCTAGCGCCCGGGTTCGGAGCCGACTCCAATCGCGGGTGTAAACCCCTTACACACAGCGGTCATGCTTGCAAGGGTGTTCCTGCTATGGATCGGATCCCCCGTGCCCCGGGGCTGCCCGATGATCCTGGAAGGCAGACCAGTTCTGGGTCTGACTGTAAACTGTCTGAGGATGCATCTGCATGCTTAGACAGTTTAGTTTACACTGCTCTACAATGAAGAAGTATTGTAGAGAAGTGTATTGGGCTTGAACCAGTCATCAGAAGATCGCTGGTTCAAGTACAAGTATGTAAAAGTAAAAAAAGTTAAAATCATGAAAGTTAACACATTAGAATAAATGAAAAGTAAATACATAAAAACATAAGCCCCTAAAATGTCACTTTCCCATAAAAACACTTAATAAAGTATGAAAACACAAACACACAAAAAAGCCACATATTTGGTATTGGCGCGTCTGTAACAATCTGAATAATAAAACAGAATTGTTAATGGACTTGCACGGTAAATGCCAGGGGAAAAAAAAGCAAAAAACGTTCCGACAAAAAATTATTTTTAGTTAATACCTTTAAAAATTGCTCTAAAAAGGGATTAAAAAATGTTAAGCACTCTAAAATGAGACCACTAAAAAGAACAACTCTTCTCGCAAAAAATAAGCCCCTAAACAGATTTGTCAGCTGAAAAATAAAAAAGTTCTGCATATGAAAAGATGGTGATGCTAAAATGAACAAAATTTTCTCCAAATTTGTTTTTATTCAGTAAAATTTAATAAAATACACAAAACCCCCACATATTTAGTATCGCTACGTCAGTGAAAAACTGCATTATAAAACAGAATCATTATTGGACCTGCAAAATTAACCCCATAAAAAAGAACCTCAAAAACGCTACGAAAAAAAGATCATTTTTAATTAATGCCTTTTAAAAAATACTCTAAAAAGTGATTTAAAAAAGTTACGCACTCTAAAATAAGACCACTAAAAAGAACAATACTTCTCACAAAAAATAAGCCCTTAACCATATTTGTTAGCTGAAAAATAAAAAAATTATTCATATGAAAGTTGGTGATGCTTAAATTAACATTTTCGCCAAATGACTTTTTAATTAGTAAAAATGGGGGAAAAAACTATATAAATGAGGTCTTTCCATAATCGTGGAGACTCATAGAATAAAAATAATAAACTATTTTTTTTACGGAATGGTGAACGGCCAAAAAAAACCACTAAAAAAGTTCCGAAAAATTGATGATTTTCATTTCCTCCACCAACAAAGAGTTAATAAAATTTCACCAATTAGCTATAGATGCCCCGAAATTATTTACCAGAAAAGTGAATCTCATGTGGCAAAAAAATAAGCCCCTATAGGTCCAATATAAAAAAACAAAAAAAATTATAGCTTGTACAATGTGACATAGCAAATCTAATCTGCATGGCGCATCATTCCCTTCTATGCCCGTCCGTGCACCCATACAGTAGGTTACCACCACATATGGGGTATCAGTGTACTCGGGAGAAATTGGGTATCACACTTTGTATAGCCTTTTTTCATTTAATCCATTACAAATGGATATTAAAATTTGTAGACCACATCTCCATTTTGTTTTAACCCCTATAAAACACCTAAAGGGTCAACAAACTTCTTAAAAGTGGTTTTTCATACGTTGAGGTGTGTTGTTTCCATAATGGGGTAATTTACGAGTCTTGCTATTATTTAGGCCTCTCACAGTCAATTAGAAGTTGAGCAGCTCCATCTAAATATTAGTTTTGGTGATTTTCACAAAAATTTTAAAAATGGCACCCAAATTCTGAGAATCATAACATTCTAGTAAAATATGTATAATCTTAAAAAAACATGCCAACATAAAGCAGACATTTGGGAAATGTAAGTTATGAATTTATTTTGGTGCTATCTGCATCAAAAGTAGAGAATTTAGAACTTTGAAAATAAAGAATTAAAAATGTAATGTCACACAGGTGCACAAGCTGTTATTGTCACACAGCTCCTATTACTCTCAGTGATAATAACGGCTCGTGCACCTGCATGTCCATTAAATCAGCCTGGACAAATTCTATCCACTGGAAGTAAACATAGAAGCTTTCTATAGAAATACAGCAAGCAGAGATCTAGAAAACCAAGAGGAATTGACATGGAAAGTATATTTAAAAATTGTAGAACGTTACATTACACAAATAGTATCAATTATTTACTGAAAGTGTCCCTTTAAGCTCTGCCCACCATACCAGCAAAATTTTTCTAATAGTTGGACAACACCTTACATTTTTCTATTGCTGAAAAGTGGTTAATAGGGCCATGCATCTTAGTATAATTGAGACTTTTGGGAGGACTTTTTGCACCTTATGTCTTAAATGAAACTGGACACAAGCCATGTAAGGGTGTTATGTAGAGAGGGGCATCGGAAAGGTAAGTGTTGAGTTTATTTTTTACAGATTTGAGTGTGAGCCTCAGATTATGCTTGAGTATAGAATAGAATGAAACTTTATTAGAGATGAGCGAACACTAAAATGCTCGGGTACTCGTTATTCGAGACGAACTTTTCCCGATGCTCGAGTGCTCGTCTCGAATAACGAACCCCATTGAAGTCAATGGGAGACTCGAGCATTTTTCAAGGGGACCAAGGCTCTGCACAGGGAAGCTTGGCCAAACACCTGGGAACCTCAGAAAAGGATGGAAACACCACGGAAATGGACAGGAAACAGCAGGGGCAGCATGCATGGATGCCTCTGAGGCTGCTTAATCGCACCATTATGCCGAAATTATGGGCAACAGCATGGCCATGACAGAGTGACAGAATGAAGCTAGATAGCATGTAAAACATCCAATAATTGACCCTGACACTATAGGGGACGGCATGCAGAGGCAGAGGCAGCGGCAGCAGGCTAGAGAGTGGCATGGCGACATACCCTAATTGGACTCAGGCTTCAAACCAATGGGTGTCAGAGAGGAACCAAAGGAGGTGAGCAAGAAGCGCTCAAATAATATCGGTACATGATAAAAGATCAACCAGAAATCAAATATATAGAACGCTACTGTATGCGTAAGTAAGCTCTTTGTATTCTCCTATGGCTATTTTCTAGCCAAGTATCAAAGCACACTACTATGCCAGATGAGATGACACTGAGTTAGTGCCTAATTGAAATCCAACCCCTACTAAATTTTCCCACTTCGGTCTTTGCTATGGATATGTGCGTCACTAAGCGCAGAACACAGCGGTCGCAAGTCTCACTACAAATTACTCAGAATTGGCTAGTACATGCACTGCAGAAAGTACAGCCACCAGCAGATCAACCAGAAATCAAATATATAGAACGCTACTGTATGCGTAAGTAAGCTCTTTGTATTCTCCTATGGCTATTTTCTAGCCAAGTATCAAAGCACACTACTATGCCAGATGAGATGACACTGAGTTAGTGCCTAATTGAAATCCAACCCCTACTAAATTTTCCCACTTCGGTCTTTGCTATGGATATGTGTGCCACTAAGAGCTAAACACAACGGTAGCAAGTCCCCCTGCTAATTCCTCACAAAATGGTACTAGATGCAAATTAAAATAAAAAAAGTAGAACGTTATTGTAGCCCTAAGAAGGGCTGTTGGGTTCTTTGAGAATCACTCCTGCCTAACAGTAAGCTAATAGAACACCCTAACGCTTTCCCTGACCAGCAGCAGCTCTCTCCCTAGCGGCATCCAGACACAGAATGATCCGAGCAGCGCGGGCAGCGGCTAGTCTATCCCAGGGTCACCTGATCTGGCCAGCCAACCACTGCTATCGACGTGTAAGGGTACCACGTCATGCTGGGTGGAGTGCAGAGTCTCCTGGCTTGTGATTGGCTCTGTTTCTGGCCGCCAAAAAGCAAAACGGCGGGAGCTGCCATTTTCTCGAGCGGGCGAAGTATTCGTCCGAGCAACGAGCAGTTTCGAGTACCCTAATGCTCGACCGAGCATCAAGCTCGGACGAGCATGTTCGCTCATCTCTAAACTTTATTAATCCCGTTGGGAAATAGTTTTGTGCATAATTACTCCAGGGCATGAACAGTGTTTCACATAATAAACAACACAAATAACGTGACAATTACTACCTTAATTTTTTGGGGGGTGGGCACTGAGGGTGTGACTAAGTCCTTTGCTTTTGGCACCATATGGTTAAATAGTTATATTGCCTTTGGGATGAAGGAGTTGTGGAACCTCAAGGTACGACAACACACCTTGTGGTAGCGATGACTTTTGTTGCTCCGTTGCTGCAGTAGTGTGTCGTGTAATGGGCGGGTGCCGTTTTTCTCAATGGCTTCAAATTTTCTAAGGTATCTGGTTTGCAAGGCTTCCTCTAGTGGACACAGTATATCCCCAATAGTGCTCTGGGCTCTTCAGATAACCTTGTTGAGACAGTTCTTTTCTCTACTGTTTAAGCCTCCTCCCCAACAGACAATATGCTCGCCATCATTTTTTTGTAAAATATTTTAAATATTAGGGTGGAGATTTGGAATGACCTCAGCTTCCTCAATATGTGCAACCTGATCATCGCCTTGCTGCATACCCAGTCGATATTGAATGTACACCTCCAGGTACTTGTAGATATTGACCTGATCTAGTTCTCCCCATTGATCCTAATTGCTACTGTGGCAGTTTTGTTCCTCTTTAGGTCGATGACTATCTCCTTTGTTTTTTTGACATTGATCACTGATTGTTGCTTTCGTTCTACTTAACAAAGTCGAATGGTAAGTAAGAATGAAAGCAAGTTTACAACTAAATTTTAGCTTTATTTATAAATCAAGTTTTCTGACAGAAAAAAACAAAAAAACAACAATATAAAAAGCCCTGGTCTATTACAAGTCAATGATATATGTTGGGTTTTATTCCCATGTGTATAAATAAATACAGAAGCTGTAGAACGTAACCTTAGCATGACTCTTCCTTGTACGCCCACACAGTAACCTTCTAGGACTTATTTAGTTCCAGAATAGTGTAATTTAAACAGAAAAATGTCATTTGAATTTTTTAAATGCTATATTTTGCGTAAAAATAGGCAAAACCTGATTCAGGTGAAAAAATGGCAGCATTTTTAAATCTGTTATAACCCTGTGATGACTTAAAAATTTATCATTCTTTTACATTTAGAACTGCCGTCTTTGGTTAACAGAGTAGCACCACACAGAAGCTGTCTGCATTGTATCATACAATCACTTTTCAATACGTTCTGATCCATTATATCTTATGTGACAGAAAGCTTTGCTTTGAAGTTTTAATCTCATTAGCAAAAATCCAACTGTGATGATGGTTTCTCCAAAATGCAGTACAGTGCAAAGATAATTTCAGTGTAGATGAATATGTGAATAGTCTGCTTCTCTAGAGTGCAGAATTCCAAACATTCTATATAGATTATATAAGGCAGTGATCTGATATGTTTATGCAAGTAAGAAATCCATAAAGTACACTACAACAAAGTATACTATGCGAGTGTCAGTGTTCTGGGTCTGTGGACCAGAGTCTAAGGGGCACATGGTCTTCACCAAAGCCTGCCGCAAAGTGGGATGGTCTTGCTTTGGCGGGGTGCCAACAGGCTCAACAGGTGCGACTAGCCCGCGGTGGCGGCCAAGGTGGAAATGCAGGACACAGTCCAGGCCCGGGGTGACAGTGGGAAAACAGTGCTGGAAGGAACACTGGAACTAACGGCAGGAACAAAAGAGCAGGCACACGGAACAAGAAACAGACTCGAACACGGGAACAGGGCGCAAAAACGGATTGGCTGGCTGGCTGTTTGCACCTCTCTTTCTTTATGTGTTCAATACTTTTACCTGTAACATTTCCTAAACATAACTTAATTTATGGACATTTATGGCTGTATTTATTTGCCAGTGTGGATTGGATGGGATGTTACCAACATCTTATTTTCTGTATAAAAGAATTTCAGATTAAAAACTACAGTCAGGTCAGGTTACAGGGATCTATTTTCACTAGAGATCTTCTTTAAAAATACTAATTTAAAAAAGCTGTGTATGCTGTGCTTTACTCTAAATTTAATTAG
The DNA here is from genome assembly GCF_040894005.1 of Engystomops pustulosus. Classification (NCBI taxonomy): domain Eukaryota; kingdom Metazoa; phylum Chordata; class Amphibia; order Anura; family Leptodactylidae; genus Engystomops; species Engystomops pustulosus. Next base: position 137,201,986 of record NC_092412.1, on the reverse strand, counting down.
TAATATCTTACAGAAGGGGGTTAAAATGGGTGCTTAATTATTGGTCCAAATGTGTTAACTGGGAATACGCACAGGAGTTTTACTTATGAAACTAACGTCAACTCAATTTTAGGGCAAAGTGATACTTCAATGAAAGAAACACAAAGGTCTTCATGAATTTTAGTTTATAAAACCAAGATTTCTAGCGGCAGGAAGTCAGTATTAACACAATATTGACAAGCTTGCAACTTAACCCCTTAAGGACGCAGCCATTTTGCAGGTTAAGGCTCAGCCCGATTTTTTGGATTCTGACCTGCGTCGCTTTATATGGTTATAACTTTTGAACACTGTTACTTATCAAAACGATTCTGAGATTGTTTTTTCCCCACATGTTGTACTTCATTTTAGTGGTAAATTTTGGCTGATAAGTTTTGCGTTTATTTACAAAAAAAAAGAAAATATGATAAATTTTTTGAAAAATTTGCCATTTTCGAAATTCAAAATCATTGCGTTTCCAGGCAGATAGATTTACCACCTAAATAAGTTGCTGAATAACATTTCCCATTTGTCTACTTTACATTTTCATAATTTTTGATATGTCTGGATAATTTATTTTGATGTCACGCGGCTTACAAAAAGAATATCGCTTTTCCAGATTTTCAGAATTGACTATTTTGGGGATAAATACAGTTTGGAATGAAATTTTACATATTTAGCATCAAAACCCCCGTATATAACCAACCCATTTTCAAATCTGCACCCCTCAAGCTATCAGAAACCGCTTTTACGAAGATTGTTAACCCCTTGAGATCTTCATAGTAATTGAATCAAAATGGAGGTGAAATTTAGAATGGTCAAATTGTTCCCTTATACGTTCATTTAGCACTAAAATTTACACATTTCCAAAATATAAAAAGAGAAAACCCACCATACAATTTGTTCTGCAATTTCTCCTGAGTACAAAGACCCCCCACATGTGGCCGTTACTTGTTTTATGGACGCACAGCGAGACGCAGAAGGGAAGGAGCGCCCTGCAGCTGCCAGGATTTTAGTTTCCTCATTGGCCCCTTTTGAAGGCTATAAAATTTTCGCTTTTGCATTATTGGGGCCATGTGATGCCATTTTTTTTGCGGGATGAGATGCTTTTTCCATTGTTACCATTTTGGGGTTGGTATCACCTATTGTTGAAAATTTAGGAACTTTTTTTGAGGGCAGGAGTAGAAAAGCATCAATTCTGTACTGGATTTTTTACTCTTTTTTTTTTTTGGTGTTCACCGTATAGCCTAATAATCATGTTATCTTTATTCTATGGGTTGATACGATTACGGGGATACCAGACTTGAATATATTTTCTTACGTTTTACTAAATTTGTCAAACAAAACCCTAATGTGGGGAAAAATCTATCATTTATGTATTGCCGTCTTCCAAGTGGCATAACATTGTTACTTTTTTGGCTACGGAGCTGGTTGATGGCTTGTTTTTTGCGGGACATGTTGTACTTTGCACCAGTATCATGTCGGAGTACACATGGTTTTTTGATCGCATTTTATAGCATTTTTTGTGGGATTGAATAGCTAAAAATCATAATTTTTGGAAGGTTTATAGCAGTTTTTTTTTACGGCGTTTATCGTGGGGGTTCAATAATGATTTACTTTTATTCTACGGGTTGTTACGGACGCGGTGATACTATATATGTGGGGTTTGTGTTATGATTTAGACTTTTTTTTTAGTTATATGTCTCTTTATATGTTTTGGGGGTTTTGGGCATTTTTAGTGATTTATTACTTTATTTTTTTATTGAATAACATTTTTTTTTTTACTTTTTCACTTTTATACCATGGGACATGAAGAAGCAATCTTCTGATTGCTTCTTCATGATAATATTCTGCAATACTCATGTATTGCAGAGTATTATCAGTGTCAGCCTATACACTTGCATAGGCTAGCACTGTGCCAGTAAGATGACGTCACAGACGCCATCTTACTGGCAATTCTTGCAGGTAACTCTGGGGTCCAGATCGGACCCCAGAGTTACTAAAGCAACGATCGGCGCACCCCGAAAACGGTTCGGGGGGGCCGATCGTGGGGGAAAGACCCCCCAGATACATGTTAGATGCCGCGGTCGCGCTGACCGCGGCATTTAACGGGTTAAGCACCCGCGATCGGAGACAACTCCGATCGCGGGTGTTACACTGGGTTGCCGGCTATCAGTCACAGCCGGCACCCCGTCTTTCCCGATGCCGGTTCGGCTCAGATCTTGAGCCAAACCGGCATCAGCTCAGCGTCCGATATATCGGACGCTGAGCGCTAAGTCACTGAGCTCAGCGTCCGATATATTGGACGCTGAGCGGGAAGAGGTTAAAGACCACTGAAGGACATTCTTCCTGGATAACAGCACAAATGATACCAAACTTAATTATTTTTTCCTTTTAATGCATGACAATAATATAAGAAAATACTTCATGTCAAATGTAATTCAATTCATATTTTTTTTGTAAAAGTCACAAAAAACGAGGTGTATTAGCCATTACCATGAATAAGACCATATGACATTTATTACATATTACATATTTAGACACTGAATAGGAGGCTGAACATTGGACCAGAACAATAATGCAAAGTAGGCAGGTGGCGAAGCAAACCCCATGTTGCTGGGGGATTATCAATTGTGGAAAAAAAAACGATCAGTATGTTTCATCAGAAATACCTCATTCTTCCAATGATAGCTGCCTTCTGGAAGCAGTTCTGATACCTTTAAAGAGGACCTGTGACCCAATTTATCAAGCAGCTCCTAGTGCTTGATCAAACACCGCAGTGTTAGAGTGATAGCGTTACAGGAAACCTCCGGTAACGCTATCTAAGGCTGCATTCACACTACAGTATGGGGGACGTATATACGGCTGATATACGTCCCCCATACACTTCTATGGGCTCGCGGCGCCCTACGGGAGTGGTACGGAGCAGCACACGTACCGCCCCGAACCACGGGAAAAGATAGGACATGTCCTATCTTTTCCCGTATTACGGCACCGCGGCCATATATCGCTATGGAGAGGGGCGGGGGTGAGCTGCGCTCACCTCCTCCTCCTCTCCCCACGCTGCCATGTGCCAGCCATGCTACGTTGCGGCGGGCTCACGGCAGTGTGCATGCAGCCTAACAGTGCTGCGGAGTACAGTGTAATTGTCGGACAGCTCGCAAAGCTGGGGGCGGGGGCTTTGCGAGCGGTCTGATGATTACATTGTACCCCGCCACAGTGTTTCCGGTAACGCTATCACTCTAACACTGCAGCGTTTTTTCAAGCACTAGTGCCAAAAATTTAGGTGACAGGTCCTCTTTAAACACTTGATATAGTTAACCCAGTCCTTTCTATTGTTAATGTAGCTGCCTTTAAGGGAGAGTTGAGACATCCTGATGTCATATTTGGTTGGCCACCTTAAATGTGGATAGATGGCCATAGATTATTTGTTTACTGGCAAAACCTGACAAAATATTATATTATATATTTGATAGGAACAGTCAAAATATTTTGTGTATGGGGATTCTGTACTCCCCCCAATAGAGTCGAAGGTATTGAGAGTTCCAACAGCAAAATATCAAAATCCTTCTGAGAGATTTTTGGCAGTGATTTTCTCATTTCACCCATGCATAAGGGTCCACAGGAATAGGGGAGTTGGTAAAATAAAATTCAAATATAGACATACATTTTTGAGATAAGTACGGTAAATGAAAAGCAAAAATGGTAATTAAGAATAATCTATTTGCATGTTTGTTCTGAACTGTAAATCAGATGATAAATGTAACCCATGTGACTCACCAGGCTGGTTTAATTGCATGGTACTTTTACTCCATTGGGACAGCCCCACAATTGCCACCATCTTTGCTCCAAGACTGGATCTCCTCTTCTTTGTAGTACCACCAGCTGAATCTGAAGATACTGATGTACCCTTCTCAAGGTTGTACATCTCTCCACTGATGCTAGAGCTGCGGATGACATTTTTGGACGAGGAACTAGCCTCCCCGTTGAACATTTTGGGGAGGAAAGATCTTCACATGTGGAGGAAAGCAAAAAGGGAAGATTAAAATAGATTTATAATCATTTACATAGAATTTAATTTTGTGACATGAAGAATAAGAATTACATTATCAGAAAACAAAGCAATACCTTCTATGGGATGAATTGCTGAACTATACATGCCTATGAAGGAAGAGGCATGTCTTATATACAGAATTAAACAGTATTCATTAAAAAAAGTAAAAATGTAGCTGTTTCTGTCAGCTGAATTTGTGTGATGCCATGAATTATTTATATCTGACTGATTTTAGCAGTAGCTTAAATAATCTGTTCTATGCTCTGCAAGGGATCATCTTGAGATGTGTTAAATAAAGTATGGCTAATTATGGTGATTTATTGAATGTCTTCTCTTTTATGCAAGAATAAACAGAAGCAAATAAGCACAGAAAAAATACAGAAATGTAAACACATACATTTTACTGTAGTTTTCTTCTTCTTTGTTTTTGTTCTTAGATGGGTCTAATTCATATATTGTAGATGTAGTAGATGTTTGTAAAGTATGTTTTGTAATAGAGTAACATCTCCAAAAGCCATATCTCTAAAATTCTAATTTTTTAGTGCAAAATTGGGTGAACTGCTCAAACAATTTTAACTCTATTTCAGTTCAAATAAAATAAGGAAGTTTCATTGGACTCTCAATCTAGAATCTGAATAAATAGCACCTGTATAGTGTATAGTAAGAGGAATAATATTTAAATAGGCTCTTGTATATAAACATAAGTTTGCATTAAATGAATATGACTTTTTCATACTTTATTTATGCTTTTATTGTACACAAAACTGAGACATGCTCACTCACAGGAAGATAAGCAGCACCATGCCTGGACTAGTAGCACTTCCTAAAGCCTGACTATTATGCAGCTTTTTTCAAATGAGTTATGCAGAATAAAAATAACTTGAATCTACATACATGTTTAGCTGTGCCCTGTTCTTTCTGCTTTCCGTCTACTGATCATGGTAAACTTAAGATATATATACAGTACATGATGTGCCTATACAGGTAATTATAGATCCAGACAAAATTTTTGCCAGTGACAAAATTTTTTGCTGTAATGGGACCCAGGATTATAAATAAAGCTTCATTACAGACACCTTACAGCTGATAATTGCAGCCTGGGACTATAGTAAAGCATCCAGAGACTTCACCAGAGGTCACAGTGGTAGAGGGGGTCGTCTGTAAGTCGGGTGTCCTTAAATAGGGGACCGTCTGTATTACATAATGACTCTGACTAAATGACCATAATCCTCTAATAGACAGCTGCCTTTCACATTGCAAAAACCTTGATAAATGTGTCAGAAAGCTTTTTCTGCATAAATTAGACCAGAAGTCTCGAGAAATTGGCTTAATACAACTCCCCCAATGTTCGATTGCATGAAGCAAATGATTATAATTACAAACTATTTCCATCTGTTTTTGTTAATATAACCTAAAACTAATGTAATGAAAAACTTTAAAAGCGTAAAACTTTATCAGTTAAAAGTAACTGTATTGCTGTATTGGGACTTTCATGTTTTATATTTAGTTCTATTAAAAATCAATGACTTTTACAGGAACAAACAGCAGCAATTTCTGAACAAAATAAGGAAAAGGATCCGTAATATTGTTAGAAGGAAACACTGTCCCTGTATCTCTGACATCTCTAATTTCCACTTTCAGTGCAATTCCACCTTGTATGTATGTGTCCTGTAAGTCAGTACTAGTGTGAATGTGAGATGTTCCCATACCACCTTCCTCACAATCCCTTATTAGCTTTCTCTCCCCATTCCAGGGAAACAAGACTTTATACATCAGAACTGTGTGGGAAGCCTCAATCTTTGCAATTGCACTCCTTGTCGGCAAGTTGTATATTTTAGTAAAAAACACTGGTCCTCATAGTTATCAAAAAATGCATTTCTTGTGCTATATATCATTTTCACAATGTCATAGTGGTTCCATCAAAGCTAGAAACAAGTAGTAAAATCATTGTAGACCAAGATTTGCTCAATTTATAGAAATCTAGCAAAATTTGCACAGAAATTATTTCTATGACTAGATACTGAGGGCACAGTTAATAATAAAGAAAACTTACAGTTTTAAGAAAAGTATGCAATTACCTGCAATTCTATTTTGATCACTAGTATAATATTGTCCCTACGTTATTTGAATAGGTCACAATTATAGACAAACACAAACTTACTAAACTAATGAAAGGTTGTACTACAAAGGAACCCCCAAGGATAAAAAAAAATTCAGTAACCTTTTCAGTAAAAGCCACCTACACCAAATTTCCTACAACTGTGAGGACTTTTGGACTATTTCTCCCTGCAAATGTGTTTTTCTTCACCAATATTTATGTCAGACCTTATGTGCAGGGCCTTCAAAAAGATATCACTAAGACCGTATGTATAAACAATTCTTCTTTATATAATATTCTTTAAGCATTGACATAAGGCATATGTACATCACCATTCTTCGGCTAGCATGCCATAGTCCTTATAGCAGGGCCCTCTGTAGTCATGGCACAGTATCTCAATAGGGTTATGGTCAGAACTCTTAACTGGCCATGTTGAATACCAATCAACTTCTTTTTCGAATATACTTTGTTTGACCTAAGCCGCACATACACATCAAATGGAAAATTATACATTTGGCAAGTTCGGCTGACCATCTTATGAGGTCGCTCAATGTCCCCAAATGACAGCTATTAGAGGGGATAAGGGTAAGGAAAGTCAGAATTCAACTGTCTGATCTGGAGGAAAACTACTCAGACACTTGTGGCCAAGTCAATTGTGCAGGTATATGCAAAGGTGAGAGTGAACGTTGTCTTGTAGACATATTTTTATGCATTTGTGCTAAGAAGCTCCACTATTGTCTCATCCCAGAGGCAATCTATAACATCTGGGTGGCTTTAGGCAAACGATAGATGACAATCTATAGGTATTTAACTGTAATTCACCCTTTCTCTCTCACCACTTTTTGTAGGTCGCTTGTTGGAGTGGACTTAACAGGATACTATCTCCAAAGGAGAGGAGCACTAGCGGTGACAGTTCTCCATTTTTAGATATTGGGGCAGATTTATCAAAAGTGTCTAAAAGTTAGACCAACAATTTTAATATGTGCCATATTTTTCACAGTGTCTTATGCTGAATGATAAATCTTGGAATCACTGAGGAGCTGAGTTAGGTATCGCCCAATGATACAAGAAGAGAGAGAGAATCACAGGTATCGTTGGGAAAATTCAATTGTATAAAATATAACTTTTAATAATTATACATTAAAATAAAACTCTCCAATATGTGCAAACGTGTGTGCAGAGTCGATGGGGACGTGCCACCCTATCGCACTGGTTGCTTAAAAACGGACTAGTTCCAGCTCAGAGAGTATGACCCACATGTTTCATTAGTAAGTGCACCTCAGTGGCCGGAGAGTAGGTACATCTATAGTCTGGAAAGATGTTCCCATTGGCTCGTGCTCTGTTATGAATACATTGAGGCAATTTCGGGGGGTATTTCCCTAGACATTAAGGTCCTATGTGCTACATGTATTTGTGTCCTAATTTCTCATCACTCCACCTCTACGCGTTTCGCCCCTGATAGTGGGGCTCGTCAGGAGACACCTAGAGGATGAGGTATATTGAGTGAAGATTGCTATCCTCACTTCATGATGGACATATACAAAAACAAAAGGAAAAACGCTGGCGTCCTGATGGTGGGCGCCAGCGTGTATTAGTCGTAGCCCAATACACGACTAATACACGCTGGCGCCCACCATCAGGACGCCAGCGTTTTTCCTTTTGTTTTTGTATATGTCCATCATGAAGTGAGGATAGCAATCTTCACTCAATATACCTCATCCTCTAGGTGTCTCCTGACGAGCCCCACTATCAGGGGCGAAACGCGTAGAGGTGGAGTGATGAGAAATTAGGACACAAATACATGTAGCACATAGGACCTTAATGTCTAGGGAAATACCCCCCGAAATTGCCTCAATGTATTCATAACAGAGCACGAGCCAATGGGAACATCTTTCCAGACTATAGATGTACCTACTCTCCGGCCACTGAGGTGCACTTACTAATGAAACATGTGGGTCATACTCTCTGAGCTGGAACTAGTCCGTTTTTAAGCAACCAGTGCGATAGGGTGGCACGTCCCCATCGACTCTGCACACACGTTTGCACATATTGGAGAGTTTTATTTTAATGTATAATTATTAAAAGTTATATTTTATACAATTGAATTTTCCCAACGATACCTGTGATTCTCTGAATGATAAATCTTGTGTTGTTTAACCCCTTAAGGACGGAGGGTTTTTCGTCTCATTTCTCGCTCTCCAACTTCAAAAATCCATAACTTTTTCATTTTTCCGTGTACAGACCTGTGTGAGGGCTTATTTTGTGCGTAACAAATTTTACTTTCCCGTAATGTTATTTATTTTAACATGCCGTGTACTGCGAAGCTGAAAAAAAATTCCAAATGTGGAAAAATTGAAAAAAAAACGCACGTTCTTGTGGGCTCAGTTTTTACGACTTTCACTCTTCGCTCTAAATAACACACCTACTTTATTCTTTGGTTCGGTGCGATCGCGGTGATACCAAATTTATATAGGTTTTATTGTGTTTTAATACATTTTCAAAAATTAAACGAAAGTGTACAAAAAAGAAAAACATTTTTTTGCCATCTTCTGACGCTAATAACTTTTTCATACTTTGGCGCACGGAGATGTGTGAGGGGCCGTTTTTTGCGAAATGAAGCGATGTTTTCATTGCTACCATTTTGAGGTCTGTGCAACATTTTGATCATTTTTTATGTTATGTAAAAAGGTGTAAAAGTCGCATTTCGGACATTTGAGCGTTATTTCCCGCCTCGGAGGTCACCGCCGCCTGTAACCATTTTTATATTTTGATAGATCGAGCATTTTGGGACGTGGCGATACCTAATATGTTTGTGATTTTTACTGTTTATTATGTTTTATATCCGTTCTAGGGAAAGGGGGGTGATTTGAACTTTTAATATTTTATTAATTTTTTTTATTTTTTAAACTTTTTTTTTTCTTTTTTTTTTTCGCTATCTTTTAGACCATCTAGGGTACATTAACCCTAGATGGTCAGATCGCTGCTACCATATACTGCAATACTTCTGTATTGCAATATATGGCATTTTTGCAGCACATTCATTACAATGAGCCACTGGCTCATTGTAACGAATATGCAGCTGCCAGATAGCCTTGTGTCAAAAGAAGACACGAGGCTACCATGGCAACCGATGACGTTCGGGGGCGTGGCGATTGAAAAAAAGATGGCTGCTTTTAACTGCCGCCGGCGACTTTGCCGGCGGCAACGGGGGGGGGTTAATAGCCGCGATCGGTGCTAGCACCGACCGCGGTTATTAGCGGTGGGGGTTTTATGCATTATGCAAAAAACCCCACCTTTGTATGAAGAGGACTCAGCCCGTGAGCCCTCTTCATACATCCCTTATACCTCTGCGCCGTAGAGCTACGGCGCAGAGCGTTAAGGGGTTAAATGGGTATTCCTATTTCAGCAAATTATCATGTTAATGTTTTTATTACAAAAAGTTATCCAACACACTTTCTGTATCAAATCCTCATGGTTTTCTAGGTTTAAAAAGCTGCTATGTTTACTTCCAGTGGACAGAGATCTGACCATGGTCACACAGGTGGATGACTCGTTATGTCATAGAGTAATCAGAGCTGTGTTTTATAACAAGCTGTGCACCTGTGTGGTCAGATTTCTGTCCACTGAAAGTAAATGAAGAAGCTTTCAATAGAATGACAGCAAGCAGAGATCTAGAAAACAGTGAGTAATTGATACAGAAAGTATATTGGAAAATTGTATAACTGGTTATAATACAAACAATAACAATAATTTGCTTTAATGGGAATACCCCTTTAAGGCTATGTAGTCCTACTACAACTCCTTCATTTTTGATTAGCATATACCCTACAAATGTGCTAAAATGCTGGTATAGTTGCATAATTTTTGGTCCACATACCATTTCCCTCTAAGTAATGGCCTATGACCCATTTGTTACATTAGTCCTAAAAGTGTCTTATAAAACCATTGATAAATGTTGTACACTGATTGATAACTATGTCCCATATTGTCTAACTGTGGATTGGTGCACACCCAGATTTTGAAGAATGCATTTGTAGTATTTTCCCTCAACAAGTCTTCTAAGCTCGTTTGTTGACATGTCAATACAATATTTAGTCTTTCTTCCGAATTCCACATTTGTTAGTAACAATGATATTCGCTCCTTGCACTGTAGATGGTCTACGCAATGTAATCAATACACAACAATATGATGCAGTATAGTACATTTAATATTACAGCTATTTGTGCATTGTTAGTTTCTTTAGATTGTCTATAATTGTCACAATTATCCAGGGAATTCCAAAGGGTTCCGCTGCTTTTTACTGTTGTCCGGTGTATAGATACTTTTAACTTATGCAACCTGGCAGAATGTCAAATAACGCCAGAAATAAACTGCACCAGAGAATCTTCTCATTCTATTTGAATAACATACGTAATATCTATGCTGTTGCTGTGCAGTATAGGATACTACTGATGACTGACACCAAAGAATCTTATCACTGCTATGGACTATGGACAGTTGGCAATAATACAATAGAAAGCATGGTCAAACATATTCACATGTGGCCCATCACCACTTTTAGCCCAGGGTGTCAAGGAAAATAACATTTCAGACCCAGTGCTAGATCTTTTATTGACTTTTTGTCTTCCTGTCAGAGATTTCTATAGAACAACAGTAATAAGAATTGTATTCCTTAAATAAGCCTCAAAGCAACACTAAGTAATCCTGTTTGTTTATTGGTGAAATATTTATACATGCAAACATTATTATTCTTCGTTGACATGAAATATCAAGAAAAGGATTTCTTCTATGTTTTATGACAGATTGGACTTTACCATGTCAATTATATATAATTATTGTTGTAAAGATATTTGGAAACACATAGACATATTATGGGCAAGGTGCTAGAATAAACCCTCAGTTATTACGTACTACACTTGTCACCTTCTATGCTGATCACCATGGAAGCCGCACATCTCACACTTACTATGTGTGACTACCCAATTTCGGAGGAAGATGCTTCAGATGTACTTTTCAGCTGTCTGACAGATGGAAGAGGTGGCATCTACAAATTTTCCACAGCAGAACAACAGACCTGTTATTCTACCAATTATTAAAGTATATCCATCCATATTTTTCATCATCATGGTTGAAAAAAGACAAGATTACCAGTAAGTAAAGGTAGTCTTGATAAGGTGCAATCATTCATGATCACACACAAAGAAGAAGGCGTATACAGACAATATGGATCAATAAACATCTATACTTGACAGTTGGATGAATTGAGCGTGTCTGACCATAGCTGCTTATTACAGGCAGGTTGGATTTATTTTGGGAAAGCTGGATGTGACAGTCTGCCACCTCCTGTCCTCTTCGTATACTGTGTCACGTGATCTAGACATTGCTGCAGTTTACATATCAGTATTCAGTATGCAGTGCTCATGTACTTTCTGAGCCCACCTGCCTATAGATGCAAGTGTAAATATGATGCAGAAGTAGCCACAGTTTGCTTTATTAATAGATCACGCAATGACCTGTAGATTCTCATTATTAGCATTGGCTGTCTCTAGAGATCACACGTTATAGAGTAGGTCTTTGGATTAACGTATTCATAATGGGCAGAATATGGTGCAAAAGGAAAAAGAAAGACTGGGTACACTGTACCAGAGGGCAAATGATGTACCTTATTTTTAGAGAATACATGTTATTAGCATCCTCACACTGAGTGAGTCACAGCCAGACACACTGGAGTGTGTCAGGAAGGGTCATTGTGTTTTAAGGGCCCGCAAAATCCGGAGATGTGATTAATTTTTCTAGATCTATGTAAGAGATCAATGAAATTGAGCAACTATGTGTTCTATTGATAGGAGGCTACAGTGAGACCAATTATACCAGCATCTTACAAGCTTTGTGGATTAGGAGAAGAAGGTGAAGGGGCATTCATTATTTACAGATCTGGACACAAAGTGGCCTCAGGTAGTTAGTACAGAATGCTGAAATGTGTTTTAGTTGACGCATATTGTAGTGTTCAGAAGAAAAATGCAGAATTTGCAGGAAAAATCTTTCACATTTGCTATTTATTACCTTCCCAGACCATAAGGACTAGGGATGGTCTTAGTGGAACTGAACAGTGAGGATATTTGATAACATAGTAAAATAGTAAGGTATTAGATTGTCATAAGTATGCCAGGAAGCATTCACACAATAGTCGGTCGCCCAACAATGGTTTCATCCATTGCAATAAAACAACACAGATATTGGTAGTAAATAAAGCAGGATGCATAGTAATTGTAGAAGACATATACTAGAATATCTTTCTGTAGTAGTGTTGTATTGTCACAATACAGACAGCATGATGATGGGTAGATGACAGTATAGTAGAGACACAGATTAGACATATATCTATACATAGCAGAGGAGTTGTGTTTGCAGACAGATTAGTAAAGCAGACATTCATGGCATTTTACAGCCACGCTTCTTACCAGCTGGCTAGCAGAGTCTTGGTGCCAGGGAGGCGTGGAGAAGAACTGGCTGAAGAAAAAGGCAAACAGATCACCCAACTTTGCCTGTTTCCCTTCCCTTTCCCAGCGACCAGACGAGAGGCTGCTGTGGGCATGGAAGGAGGGTTGCAGCATGGAGCAGGGCCGGTCGCTGGCAGTACCAAGGCAGCAAGAGACAGCGAGTGAGACAGAAAGAAGGAGACAGGGAGAGGAAGAGATGGAAGCACAAGGAGCTGTTAATCTTAAAGGGTTTCTGGATAGATACTGAGGGAGCGCCTGCAAGATTGGTTGCTAAAGCGTCTCTATGGTAACCGCACTGACCCACTTCTGCGGTAGCCAAAAGCTGGGATGGAGATGCCTCATTAACCGCCTCATTGCTGAAGCAGCCCTCAACAAATAATGCTACTCAAGTCCATAGCCAGAGAGAGAGGTTTTAAAAAAAAGACAGTCATTAGAATTTATGAAGCATACAGCTCTAAATTTAATATTCTATGAGGGACATAGAGCCATGATGAGGAAGTTAATTTTGTATTCACCAGCTCTTTATTTATAAGAATTACAATATTGTTTTTGATGCATTACTAACTGTAGTGGAATTATAATATCAAATTACATGAGCTGAAGTGCATTGAGGAGAGCAATCTGGAATAAAACTGGTATCTGATGGGCAGCCTGAAAATGTGATTTATTTTCAAACGTTTAAAACTTTTGGAGTTCACATTGCTGGCACACATAAAAACATTGCCCAAGTAATCTATAACAGAATCCAGGATACAGGTGGGAAGTCAACCCCAACCTAAATAAGTTTTGGAACAGAGAACTACATTCAAAATTGTTAGCCACTTTTGTTGAATAAGCAACAGGTGTTTTCAAAAGGGTTAAAAGACTTTGCAACAGTGATTGCACACTAGCAACACACAGATAAATTCTGGTGCCAAACTATTCAGACATATGTTATGTACTAATTTGAATACATTTATTTTAAAATGGTTAAATTACTCTGGACCCCTAAATATATGCAATATCCCCATCTTGAAATCATTCCGATTTAGGCTGCCACAGTGGTTTTTTACATACTTCAAAGAGATAATTTAAGAAGATGCTGGCTCTGTTCTGGAACTAGAATAAAGTACTATCTATTCCATAAAATATCTATAAGCAATCACATTTACATTTCATTTCAAAAAGGGAAATTTGGATTTGAAAATATTAACATCTGAAGGCTTTGGTCTTGAAAAGGTTAATTGTTCTATATTTTTTATCTTACCAAATCAATTACAGAATAAGGAGCACACTATACTGTCCCCTTTTGTGTTATCATTTTGATGACATGAGATATACAAAAAGAAATACAGGATTTATACGTGGAATTTGTTAAGTAAAGGTGTTATGAAGTGTTAAAAAGGGCATGACTTTGTAGTTACAAACAAGCTTTGAGCAAATCGCTCACTCACGTGAAACCATACAGGTATGAGGAGAAGAACTGGTCTGTGAGGTCCGGTGCTCGGATCCCAAGGAAGGGCTGGCGGGAGACCCGTGGTTAATTCCAAGAAAAAAGTAGATTTAGGACCGGCACTCCATACGGTTAAAAATGTTGAACTTTAATACAAATCCATTAAAAATACAGTACACATGGCATTGAACCAAGAGACCTTTGTATTTTGTAGTTGTGTGGATGTCACATGAATATAAAAATAATTTAGTTTCTGTTTGGAAAAGTGATTTATGACATGTAAGTCCATGCTGTGAGACAAGTAAAACTCTTGTCCATGGAAGTCAATCTAAACGTGTCATTAATTTTATAAAGAGCAGTGGGAAAAAGCTGAGCTCTGGTTATTATAGGCAACTAGAACAGTTTTGCATTGGCATTGCTGTGAAAAAAGGAAAGCTTATCTCTGATTAGTTGCCACGAGCAACAGTCTTGCTCTTAGACATTTTTGATAAATCTTCCCTAATAAGACAGTTTTGCCAAGATGTTCTATGGCTGGGGACATACATTATGAACATACCACAGTGATCCCAAGTGCAGCAAAAGCACTGCTTTCCGATAGACCATGGTTAGTATTTGTAGGAAAACCTTAAGTAAAAAACAAACATAAATACTAAATTATTCAATACCCCGCTGTTGCTGGGTTTAAAACATCATATTTTGAGACTGACATCTACTTTGTAATAATATTAATGTGTCCAGCTCAGTGTGTTCACAGAGCTAAGAGCATAGGAGTGTCTTCCAGCAGATCTGGCAATTGCAAAATAACACTCTACCTCCAAATCTACCTCTCAAATTTGGTTTGTATGGAGTGACCAATTGTGGTTAATGGATTTTTGATCTCATCTCAAGTGCACAATTGTCCTCTAGATTTCTAAATGTTAGAAATTCCAAATCTTGAACATTTTGATAAGTTTCTTTATGAACATTACTGCCTTGTGCTGAGCAACAAAATAGCTGAATATTGCTGTTATATTTTTCCAAAAATAACAGCTCAATTTAATGATTTGGTAGCTACAAGTGTTGGAACTGCAAGATTTTAGATAACAAAACAAAAAAATATATGCTAACTTGCAATTCAAAAAAATGTTTATGTTCATTTATTTGTTCCTTATAAAATATCCTATAAACATTGACTAAGATTTTGTTCTTGATTGTAATCTTGTCTTGTAGGGTTTCCTACCAACTACTTAACATTTCCCAATAGGGCTATCCACACTGTACAGTCTTGGCTGCTAGTCATGAAATTTCATGTATAGTTAGAAGCTATAGATGATCTAGGATGAGATTTCAAGAGGAATGGCCATCTTTTATGTAGTTACTTCATGATCGTTGGGGATATGACTGCTATAACC
This sequence comes from Engystomops pustulosus, assembly GCF_040894005.1. Classification (NCBI taxonomy): domain Eukaryota; kingdom Metazoa; phylum Chordata; class Amphibia; order Anura; family Leptodactylidae; genus Engystomops; species Engystomops pustulosus. The sequence goes on along the minus strand of NC_092412.1, from coordinate 137,186,495 downwards.
CCCACCAATTCTAAGAATAAAGGTGGTCTAGTGCTGCACTTTTTACATTTCTTCTTTCACTTCATGTTCTTTCCATACACATTTTTTTATTCTCGACCTTGCAAAATACATTATTTTATTTTTGTACTTATTAATGATACAATTTAGTAACCTATAGAATGTCTTCAGAGGTTAGAAAAAAAACGAAACAGGCTGAAACTGAAAAAATATGGGTCAAGTGTTCACCTTCTGGTAAACATGATGGGGGTCATTTACTAAGGGCCCGACTTGTTATCCGAATATTTCCGATTTGCGCCGATTGTACCTGAATTGCCCCTGGATTTTGGCGCACGCGATCGGATTGTGGCGCATCGGCGCTGGCATGCACGCAACGGAAATCGGGGGCGTGGCCGAATGAAAACCCGATGGATTCGGAAAAACCGCCGCATTTAAAAACCGAAAATGTGTCGCTTGGGAAGCGCTCACCTTCACCTGGTCCAGCTGGGTGTATTCCGGCGCGTTCAGATGATTTTCAGCGCAGCAGCGCCACCTGGTGGACGGCGGAGGAACTACCTTCATAAATCCTGTCCGGACTCGAATCCTGTTCAGAGAACGCGCCGCTGGATCGCGAATCGGCCGGGTAAGTAAATCTGCCCCGATGTGTTACCTTCATTCGGTGGGTCATTATGAAACCAGCAGTCCATGAGCTACATTTAGTTTCAGGATGGCTTTATTGGCTTTCAACACAATAAGAAGTCGTATAATACAAAAAGGTAAAAAATACCCCACACAGGGGAAATTCAAGGTATGAATACAATAAAAGGAGGCTACAGTAAATGGTAGAATACAGCGACAGGAGAATATGGGGAGGGTAAGATCCAGATTGGTAAGACTGTATGTGGTATAATAAGTCACATTATCCACCATGATACCACCATAAGGAGGTTATTAAGTAACTGTGCATCAATCTTGATGGTGAGTACATGATTTTTTTTCCCCTTCACAGGGAAAATAAGGGGGGTGGTTGACTAAATTGGGTGGGGTGAGGGGCATTTTTAGTGGAGGGGCTACAGAAAAGGAGGTTTTAAAGTGCCTATTTTCTGTAGTCCTTTGCTAATAATGATCCATTTTTGGTAACCCCTCCTTATGAGAAAAGGCTGCATATAATAAGGCATTTATAAAGAAAAGAGGGCATTATAAGGTGAAATGCAGGAAAGGGGCCATTATAAGGGGACTGGTACAAGGCATGGGGCAGGAAAGGAGCTATTATAAATTGGTGGTTGTTGCTAGGTACAGGGTGGGGGGGTTTGTTTTTCAGGAACCATTTGCATGGGGGTAACTCTTCTTAAAGATCCTTCTGGGATCTTAATATATTCTATGACATGATCTAATAGTTGTTTCAGACAAGGAAACTTATTGGCTGTCATGGGAGATGGTAGTGCTATAGTGGTGCCATTGTTCTATCTCCCTTTATGGTGCCATTCTTCCACAATATAGCATCTGCCACTTTAGAGCTGCATACTGCCACTGCAGTATTCTTCCATGAAGAAGAGGAGTCACATAACATTGAAAACCTGGCAGACATACTGAACAACCAAAAACTGGCAACTTTCTCTAGCCTAAATAATAAATACTAAATAATAAATAATAAATACAATCTCCCCCCTGGGGAAATCTTCAACTACCTTTAAATCCGTAAATGCATGCTGAACCTCAATACCGAAAACCTTCTAATAAACAAACAGGTCCTCAAATTTCTACAAGATAAAACAACAAGCAAAAAAGATATCTCTTTCTTTTATTTGTTTCTCAATAATAAAGGGACAATGTCTAAACTCCCATACATGTACACTCACTGGACACTTTATTAGGTACACCATGCTAGTAACGGGTTGGACCCCCTTTTGCCTTCAGAACTGCCTCAATTCTTCGTGGCATAGATTCAACAAGGTGCTGGAAGCATTCCTCAGAGATTTTGGTCCATATTGACATGATGGCATCACACAGTTGCCGCAGATTTGTCGGCTGTACATCCATGATGCAAATCTCCCGTTCCACCACATCCCAAAGATGCTCTATTGGATTGAGATCTGGTGACTGTGGAGGCCATTTGAGTATAGTGAACTCATTGTCATGTTCAAGAAACCAGTCTGAGATGATTCCAGCTTTATGACATGGCGCATTATCCTGCTGAAAGTAGCCATCAGATGTTGGGTACATTGTGGTCATAAAGGGATGGACATGGTCAGCAACAATACTCAGGTAGGCTGTGGCATTGCAACGATGCTCAATTGGTACCAAGGGGCCCAAAGAGTGCCAAGAAAATATTCCCCACACCATGACACCACCACCACCACCAGCTTGAACCGTTGATACAAGGCAGGATGGATCCTTGCTTTCATGTTGTTGACGCCAAATTCTAACCCTACCATCCGAATGTCGCAGCAGAAATCGAGACACATCAGACCAGGCAACGTTTTTTCTAATCTTCTACTGTCCAATTTCGATGAGCTTGTGCAAATTGTAGCCTCAGTTTCCTGTTCTTAGCTGAAAGGAGTGGCACCCGGTGTGGTCTTCTGCTGCTGTAGCCCATCTGCCTCAAAGTTCGACGTACTGTGCGTTCAGAGATGCTCTTCTGCCTACCTTGGTTGTAACAGGTGGCGATTTGAGTCACTGTTGCCTTTCTATCAGCTCGAACCAGTCTGCCCATTCTCCTCTGGCATCAACAAGGCATTTCCGCCCACAGAACTGCCGCTCACTGGATGTTTTTTCTTTTTCGGACCATTCTCTGTAAACCCTAGAGATGGTTGTGCGTGAAAATCCCAGTAGATCAGCAGTTTCTGAAATACTCAGACCAGCCCTTCTGGCACCAACAACCATGCCACGTTCAAAGGCACTCAAATCACCTTTCTTCCCCATACTGATGCTCAGTTTGAACTGCAGGAGATTGTCTTGACCATGTCTACATGCCTAAATGCACTGAGTTGCCGCCATGTGATTGGCTGATTAGAAATTAAGTGTTAACGAGCAGTTGGACAGGTGTACCTAATAAAGTGGCCGGTGAGTGTATGCCTGGGAGAAAGATCTAGGCTGCACCTTTAGTAATAAACAATGGTCGAACGCCTTATCTTTAACACATTCTACTTTCCACAGTGTATCCCACCTGGAAGCTTTAATCAAAACGCACATGCGTTGGTATTTCACCCCTGCCCGCCTTCACAAAATATTCAACACTTTCTGGAGACTATGTGGCCAGAAAGGTTCCCTTATACACATCTTATGGTCATGCCCTAGGGTTCAACCCCTATGGTTAGAAGCATATAAACTAATCAACAGCCTGGGAATTACCAACATCCCATTTTCCCCAGCAACAGCACTTCTTTTAACGAATCTGAATGAGATTCCTTCTAAATCACGTACTATAGTAGCACAAGTTTTAATGTCCACTAGATTGACAATTACGAGGTATTGGAATGATACACAAAGTCCATCCATTAGGGAGGTCATCAACCAAATAAACACCACATGCTCTTATGAGAAAGCTATCTCTCTAAATAATAATAACTATAACACGTTTACAAAACAATGGGATACTTGGATAAAAAGAATATATTTTTACGAATGATTCTCTAGGCCTAGTTCTACTGTTTATTCTTCTATTGTTTAAACTAGGGGAAGATGTCTAGTAACCAACCCCCTATCTTATTTGACATTTACAATTCCTTTTAACCTTTGGGTCATCTTCCTTTATAACTGTTTGTATGTGCCTTGCAGTCACCTACGACTTTATGTAGTACGGATTCTAAGAAATGTCTACTGCAGAACTCCTATACAAATGTTCAGAATTACAAGAGCAAGAAGTATGACATCGGGAAATGCAGTGATATAACTTGAGCTTTCTGTTCATTTGTTACTTAAAAGATGTAATAAGTGCCCACAGGGCATATATTGTATGTCAATTTCCTTTGTTATAAAATTAGTAAAAATGGTTTAAAAAAAAAAAAAGAATAGAAGAGGAGGACTGCTGCTGCTTTAGCGAAGTGGGGAAAGGTGAGTATATGATAAGTTTTTTTCTCTTCACAGCAAATATAATCTACTGCAGGATAGGGAGCATAAATGGGGGGGGGGGGGTCATTCTAAGTGTGTGGCTACAGAAAAGTCTGTTATAGTGCCCCCTTTTCTGTAGCCCACTGCTTATAATTATCCCTTTTTGGTAGACCCTTCCTAAGGAAAGGCCACAGCAAAGGGGGCATTATAAAAAGGAGCTCCAGAAAAGGAAGCTTTATATGGAGAAGCTAATGGCTATTTGTAAGCAAGGTCAATATTGCTCAATATTTAATGTGTGTGTAGCAGCCTGCCACAAGGGTTACGTTACAAACTTTATCCCCTTTCAATGCCCTCCAGATGTAGGTAAAGTAAAGCCAGCTAATACTGCAATCTGTGTAGTTCCGTGGGAAGTTGCCTTTAAGAACATGTTTTTTACCCATAACATGATATAATCATTCATTAGTAATGTTGCCATCTACTGTTTATAGGTATTGCAGGTATTGCAGCTGCTTTACACCTGCCTGGGAACACACATGTTTACATACTGACCAATAGGAAGTCATCAGGGTTGGGTCCAGGTTTCAGTAGGCCCCGAGGCGACAGAGACTTCAGAGTGAACTCACATGGCAGCATTCAAAATTTGGAAACTAAAACAGTCTCCTGTCTTAAAATATTTTCTTAATTTATCGTACCAAACATCCCACTTATGGTTATTTTATGTAAGCCCCCTTCATACCCTATGGATTTATTGGATACAGCCCCCTTCACCCCCATGGATTCCTTATGGATTGCCTTATGTGGGCCCCCCAGCATCAGCCCAGGTATGCCCAGTGTTGGTGCCAGCCCTGGATGTCATGTTTCTTAACTTAATTCCATAGTTTAAGTAGATCCCTGGTTGAATAATGGAACTTGCTAACTCCCAAGGGAAGTTCACAAAACTCCTTGTGGATGGAAAGTTCCAGGTCTTTCTGTAAGGGTTGAGGAACAGCACACATCTCTACACATGGCCTTCTGCAGGACTCTACCTTCAAGAGCCTGTCTTGGAGCACTAATATAGCAGCTCCTCATATCTCCAGCCTGAAGCTACTTAAACCAGGCTGTGAGCACCTTTTCCCGTACACAATACAACCATCTACACGGGTCTCTGTCAAGTAGGCGTTCGAGAATAAAGGAACCGTGATTTGATGTATCACATTCCTTGTCTCAGTGTGATCCCATAACATTAAGGGCCTCCGCTCTACCATCTACCTGTGGACCCTCACATATAGATACACCGGGAGTGCAACAGGGAGAACTGGTTCTATCCACCCGCGGCATCTCCCTCTTTTTTTAAATCCACCTGCTGGACACCTGCCTGGCATGGACGAGGCCTGTTCCACCTGAACCAACGACCCAGTTGAGCGCTAGGAAATGCTCAAGCCAGCCACTCCGGTACCAAGGGAATCTAGCTGCCCCCAAGCCAGGGGGATGGGGTGGGAGGATGTTGCATATGCATATATTTTTAATATTTACACAGCTTCAAAATAGAACATTCTAAAGGTACAATTTCATGTCACCTATTTGTCATAGTCTGTCATAAATTCTAGAATTGCTTCTTTTAATATTTTACTATATTTTTTATTTTTAAATTAGATAAGAGATGATAGGTTGGAAATAGAATATTTTAGCTAATAGAATATTGAATATGCTGGTTATTCTTCTGTGACCCATAACAGTATGTAGTGCAACCTGGCAGCAAGTGTTAAACTCCCTGCAGTGCCACCACTGGGGAAATAAAGCATTGCACTGTTCCCATGGAAATCAATGGGCTGTTTGTGTATTTCATGATTACGGCTGGCCCTCCAGAGACAGAGAGACGTGATTTGAAGCTGATCTTCAATCTGGTTAATATATGAAGGCCTTGCAAAGAAGCCTATTCCGTTAGGTGTTAATTCAGTGTTAGTCTGATTGAAAATGGACTTTTTAACCAGACAACCCTTTTGATAATAAACAATACAGGATATGGATGTAGGTTCATTAGGGCCAGATGAAGGTTGGTGGGGCCCCCTGGGTAAAAACTCTGGTGAAGGCCCCACTGAATGTAGCATACATACACCTCCTTCTACTCACTATCCACTATCTCCCCAGTAATAGATCTATATACAGCCGCCTCCTCCCCACTAATACATCTATATACAGCTACCTCCCCCCAGTAATACATCTATATACAACCCCCCCCCCATTAATACATCTATAGACAGCCACCTCCCCCCAGTAACACGTCTTTTTTTTTAAATAAAAAATTGTACTCCAATGTTCCCCGATGTGCGCCGATCTCTTCTCTCGAGACATGAGCATGAGAGTTACTGCACCGCCTGCATCAGGACGCCGACATCCTGTGCCCTCCCCAGATTATGGCAGAGTAGGGAGCGTATCGTTCCCTTCTCTGCCATAGACAGAAGTGTCTACTGGCTACCGCCTGATTCTTGCAGCCAGGGCCGGGAGACACAGTCGGACACGAACATATAGTGGGAGGCCGTGCATCCTGGGAACCCACCCCATAATCTGGTCGTGAGGTTCATAGCTCTATAAACCATCATATAACCTCAGCTACAAACCTATATGCTGACTTCTGCTTTTGCTAACCTCTGACAGCAAGGGTCTACCTAACATACCCCCTATTGCTCATTAGATGTCAAATGACAGATAAAGCACTGGTGGTAAATCAATAGGATTACAAAGTGCCACTCTCTAGTTGTGGCTCTCTTACTAATCTTACTAATCAACCTACAGGAGGCTATGCTATGTATTCAATATAAATCTACAGTTTATGATGATATGAGTGTTTAATAATGTAATTGCCCTTAAGCTATATTCCCATCAAACTGAAATCCAACTGGGATCGATGTCTCATGTAACGGACACACAGAGATCCTGATGGACCTCTTGACTATAATGTGTTCCATCAGTTTTTCATCCTGGTGTTCATGTCTAATGTGGCAATATGGTCTCACAGGACTTTTCAGCAATGATTTTTGACAGAATCTGCAAATTATTTTTCGAGTTACACCAAAGATGCAGATGTAAACATAGCCTTAGATGGCAAGATTATGATTGCACATTAACACTAAAGTAACTTTTGTTAAAGGACATCTACCATCAAAATTATGGTTTATAAACCAAGTACACGTACATGCTGGAGTGTGCCTCTTTTGTCAGGATATGCTCTTCTTTGAGCTTTTTATGCCTTTGTTTTCATGAAAAAAAAGGCTTCAAAATGAGCTTAAAGGGGCTCCACGCTCCATAGAAGTTACCGGAGCCTGGAGCCCATCAGGCTCATTTGCATAGTTTTTAAAGCATATTTTCTTAAAAATCAAGGGCATAAGAAGTTAAAAGAAGAGTTGAGCCTGACAAAGGGGGCACAAACATGTTAGTGTATTTGGTTTATAATCCATGATCCTGATGGTAGATTTCCTTTAAGACTAAAACAACCATGTAAAGTTTGTGATGAATGGGAGCTCTATTTTTTATATACTTTATTGATCAATGGTTATCATAGTCTTATGGTTATCATATCATATCATAAAATTAAGTAGAAAATAAACCCACTTAAGTTTTAAAAAGCAAGAAAGAAAACTCCAACACAAAAATAACCCCCACCCCAGCAGTGACATTTTTCAATTATCCATATCGCAAATAATTATATTGAAAGCAATTATAAAGTTTTATGAGCACCCCCTCCCCCTGCACTAACAGCCAGGACCACAATTCTGCACATCCTACAATCAAATATGATCCAGACACCTAATTGGCTTTTCCTACCCTCACCTCCCCCCACTCCTATTACTAAGGTATAAGCATAGGCTGACTATACTTATGCATGGGATGAATATTATATTACCATGCATACAAAATTATTTCAGTTTATGGGGCAGATTTACTTACCCGGTCCTGTCGCAATCCCACGGTGCGTTGTCCGACGAGGATTCAGGTCTGCTGCGATTCACTAAGGTCGTGCACCCGAGTTTCTGCATCCGTCGCTTCTCGCCGAGGTCCGCCGGAGTTCACCTGGTTCTTCCCGGTGCTTGTAAGTGCGTGTCTTACGACACATTTCGAAATGTTAAATCCCGTGCGTTGTCCGAATCCATCGGGTTGTCCGACGGCCCGCCCCCCGATTTCTGTCGCATGCAAGCTGCCGCCGATGCGCCAAAATCCGATCGCGTGCACCAAAATTCCGGGGCAATTCCGCTCAAAACGGAAATCGCCGGGAAACCCCACGAAAATGCGCTCCGACGACCCTTTGTAAATGAACTGCCTAAGAGTGTGCTTAGTTAGTGCTTAGTGCCCATGGCAACCAATTACAGTTCCCCTTTAAAATATTCCTGAGCACTGGCAGCTAATTATAGCTGAGCTATAATTAGTTGCCATGGGCAACTAGGCACATTCTTACTGAGGCAGCCTGATAAATCTCCCCCATATTGTTTAAATGCCATTATGGGACAAAAAGCAATGCAAAAAACAAATAATAAAATCAAATTTGAAAATGTTAAAAAATTTTTTATAAAAAATAATAAAATATCCCTAACATCCTTACATCACCCTCGTTTAACCCCTCAACGAATTGCCTGTTTTAATTTTTGTGTTTCCACTTTTTGTGCCCCGCCTTCAAAAATCCATAAATTTTTCATTTTTCCATGTAGCTGTATGTGGCTTGTTTTCTATGTAACAAATTGTACTTTTCAATTATGGTATTTAATATTTTCTGTTGTGTACTGGGAATTAGGGAAAAAAAATTGTGGGAAAATTGGCGAAAAAAACACATTTGCAACACTTTCTTGTAGGCTCTGTATTTACACCTTTCACAACCTTTTGATCACTTTTTATACAAACTTTTATGAGTTGCGAAATTGCAAAAAAGTTCAAACATAAGGGCCCTTGAGCCCTTTCCATAAAACCGTTCCCTAATAGTACGGCACATGTTGGGAAGGCAACGCAAATGTTGTAATCTTCTTATATTTATTATTTATGGCCTTTTACTTTCTAAAATCAACTTTTAAAATGATGATAATGAGCCTGGAGTGCTCTGGGGTTGTTACCAGAGACCCTCAGTTTTGTAGCTTTAGAGTCTGTTACAAAAAGCAGAACATGTCTCACCCAACCCCGTGTTCTCTCCCTCCTCCCGCTGCCTGTGTAATCTAGTGCAACATTCCCCACTGGGGCCTAGCCTTTTTGGATTTGCAAGAAAGGAGTGATGTCCTGCGGATGTTCGTTATCTCTCCCTGTTGGACTCCCGATGTAGGTGTAGGGATCCCTGGCCAGATGGTAAATGGGGTGCCCTTAGGTGTGAGACAGGGATCACAAGGAGACTAGGGATGTCAAGTATAAAACTCACAGTTTGTTTATTCTGGAACACGACAAAAGCAACAACAGCAGGGAACAATTCAACTGGTTCAAGGTTGCTGGTTAAATGGCATTCAACAGAGGTTGCTTACAGCCTGGTATAGGAATTGTTAGACTGGAGTTGAGGATCTGTTATGCAGTACTCCAAGGCAGGCTCTGGTTTGGGCTCAGAGACCTTAGTTGTAGGATGTGTGTCTGAACAGCAGGCATCAGACACATGTGTTTCCTATTCCATCTTAGGAGGAAAGAGAGCAAGCTTTTCAGCCACAACGGGTTTTATAAACATTCCTTGTGAGGTGGCAAGCCCCTTTCTCATGGTGGCAAGCTTAAGAAAGGGAAGGTCCCCGCAATGTCGCTTCGCAACTCTAGAAACTTCTCACAGAGCCCTTTAGGTGCATTAGCATAATCTAAAAAGTTGATTTTAGAAGGGTGGAGGCCATGGATAACACATATAAGAAGACTGCCACGTCATGATGGCAGATTAATTGAAATGTCTTATGGCATTCATATAAATTATTGATATTTATCCTGGAATAATGAAATATGGAGTGAAAGAATTAGTCATTTGCAATTAACTGAATTTGTAGTATACAATTTGCTTCTCATGCAGTATATGGAGCATTTTTTGGATTTAACTCATACTGCAATGATGCTGACCATCATATAAAAGGTGACCATCATATATATCGGGCAAGTGTAAACTGACATTTATTTAATAGAATAGGTTATTCATGTGCTACACCCCTGCCAACATATAGGCAAGGTGGTAGTAAATAGTGCCCTCTCCATGTCAGGATCTATCAACTCACCCAGAAGATAATGCTAGGAGAACTTAATGTAAATTGCAGCTGTAGATTCTGGAAAGGCAACAGTTAAGTTGGTGTAACTAATTATCCAATGATATGGCTGTATTGTTAGCTGTAGTGTGATTGGAGAGGTCTACCACCTGACCAGGGGGAGCACATGGTCTCAGGGTACAGTCAGAGTGAAGAGGGAGACAGTGTGTGCAGCACACCTTCAGTGCTGCCACAGATACTGATTCCAGGAACTGAGTCAGGAGACTCTAGCCCAGGGCAGCAGCTTCCACAATTTGGACACAGCTCCACCTTATTTACTATCAGGTTGGTGCACCATTCCTGCAGACCACTCTCCATGACCACTCCAGTAACCTGATGCTCATCGTGTTTGGCTGTAGCCTGCTGTTTTAGGTTCAATAAACAACTGTAAATTGATTTGCACAACATTGCCTTCCTTCTGATGCCTGGATTAGGCACGTTTACCACCACAGGCTCCCCCATGCCTTACCCAGGGACTCATCCTACAGATACTCGGGGGTTGCCCCAGGGAGAAACCAGTATATCAGCCTCTCCCTCCATATTTCTTGCACACACCACCTGCTGGAGACCAGCCAGGCTGTAGTTGTGCCCTCCGTTCCCCATACCAAGTACCGTGACAACAGCATCCCCTAAGCTGCATTAGCCACTGCAGTATTCCTGGCCCCTGTTGCCTCCAGGCCCACAAGAAAAGGCTAGGCCCCGGTGGGGGATGTTGCACATGGATATGTGACATAACAAAGATGGAGCTGGAACTAGACAGTTCCACCCATAGTGTAGTGGCTGTCCTATCTCACTGCAAGTGCCCCCCTCATTCACATCTGCAACACCCCTTCCAATGCATAGGAAGATGAGCAGTTGCAAATAGCGCCCTCCTCAGGTCAGGAGCTGTTAGGGAGATTGATCAACTCTCTAGGAAAGTTCTCGAATCTGAATATAGTGAAATTGCGGCTGTAGATACTGCCTGGCAAGGCAACAGTTAACTGGTGTATGTCATTATCCAATGATGTGTCTGTTATGCAAGCTGTAAGGTGATTGGAGAGGTGCTACCACCTGACCAGGGGAAGTATAAAAACCCTTGCTGGGTGATATCACATGGTCTTGGTCGGAAGTGTTAGCTCTTAGTGAGCACAGAGTGAGCAGCACACCTTCAGTTCTGCCACAGCCATCAATCCTAGGAACTACTAGTGCCTCTGGCCTACTGCCTAGCACACAGGACAAGTCCGGAGACTTAGGCCCAGAACTGCAGCTTCCACCACTTCCATCTGAACCAGCCTAGCCTGCATCTTCTAGGAGGCTGTGTACACCTTTCCTGCGGAGCAACTCTCCATGACCATTCCAACATAAAGAATCTGCTGTTACCTGTTTCTGGCTGTTGCCTGCTCTTCAATAAAGAACTGTAAGTTGATATGCACAATGTTGCCTCTGTATGATCCCTGGATACGGCTTCTTACCACCACAGGCTTCCACATCCATCACCCAGGGGTTGCCTCAGGATGCCTCAGGGGTTGCCCCATGGAGAAACCACTACATCAGTCTCTCCCTCCATATTTCATGCACACACCACCTGCTGAAGACCTGCCAGCCCATAGGTTAGCCCTTTGGTCCCCATACCAAGCACTGTGACCACAGCGTGCCAAAGGCCGCACAAGCCAGCCACTCTGGTATTCTGGGCCCTGGCTGCCTTCAGGCCACCAAGAAAAGGCTAGGTCCCGGTGGGGGACATTGCACATCTATAAGAGATGGTGTCTGCAGTGGGCCAGTGGCCACTGAACTACAATATAGCACATGTCATGTACTTACAATATAGTAACTTGTATTCACATCAATTTTAGCTTATATGTAAAGAAAAAAAATGAGAGTTGCGGTCTGCAATACAAGAATCTGTTCCTGTAATACAGGAAGACTGTTTCCGAGGATAACAAGATTTGTAATTATCATGAGAGGAGGTTATGGTGCTGAAGCAGGATCAGCAGCATATGCTAAACCCTAAACAGACAGTTCAGAAGAAACAGATGGGCTGATGGGATCCTGTATCCGCTATTCATCAGACAAAAGTCTGCCCGGGCAGAAATCCAGGGATCTGCAGTGCAGGAAAGGGAGAACACAGAATCATTTTATCAAAAGACATGAGAGTAGCGGGTCTGGCACTGGTTGGTGATTTAGCATTGAGACACAACAATGAAACAGCATACAGTATGAAGCACACTCCACATATGACTTCAAAATCATATGTTTAAGAAAACTGATCCTATAATCATATAATACCATAGACAAATTAATCAATGAAATGTGGTGAAATGGACACATTACAATACTTAAGAGACACGCCTGATTAAAGTCACCGTTGTAAATGGTCCTCAATCTGCTTTACACTTCTATTTAGCTTTAATAGGATTCAGGCTACTAAATAATTCACCTAGTTATTGATTCAAAGCTGTACTGTTTGGTGTTATGTCCAAGCCTTCTACATAACACTGGACTGTCTCAATGGAATTCAGTCTTTTATTGCTGCATTGTGCTAACCAGGCCTGTATGTGTAGGAGGAAGAGGAAAAACTGGGTAACATTCCGCAGCGCAAAACAACTGACACAAATAGGCTAAACACTGGTTTAGAGTATACAGAAAAACAGTGATGAGTGGAGCAGTTGAAATTCAGGTCTGGCCAAGTTTGGCCGATGGCAAATTTAGGAAAGCTGTGTGGGTTCTGGGTTCGGTCACTGATCACAAGTGTTAACTGTTTAAATGCCACTGGCCGTGTCGCCAGCAGCATTTATATTACCCACGTCCAGGGAAGCTTCATCGAGAGAGACAACCCTTCCCAAAATGGCATAGCCATGGGTGATTTAAATGCTGGAGGCAACTTTGCCAGCGCCATTTAAATGATCACAGGCGTAAGCGTTAATGGCGTGGGGATTTAAGCTGAACCTGACCTCGAACTTCATTAGAAGCAGTAGTGGAATATAATGTAGGCGGTATGGGTGTTAGCCCTGGGTCTAAGGCTTCTAGGGGGCCCATGTCCACACAAACCAACCACTAAATTTTATACTCAGAAGGACCTTCACCCATGAGATACTCATTCATCTGTGCATACTTACAATACACATATACACAAGAGACATTTTAGGACCTTTGAAGTTCCTCCAAGGTACTAAAACCACAGACTAAAAGCAGACAGAAGGGCAAATTTTCCATTCCCTAAGAAGCTTAATTATAATTAAATATGTAGGAAGTATATTCCATTTAATTCTTAATTCCCCCCTGATTAGAAGGCACAGGGAATCGGACCTGCAAAGTTCGGGATCAATCTATACTTTGAGGATCGGGTCCGCTCAACACTATTGAAGACCCAATACCTCACATGCAAATACTCAACCAATATAATTAAAGGGGTATTCCAGGAATCAGCATAATTCATATACAAGTGGGCACTCAAAATATAAGCTAATGTGTAATTAGTTGTTATTTAAAATTTCGCTCCCCTTAGCAGAAAATGCTGGTGACATAGACTGTAATGAAGAATTAAAATGCTACCGGCCCTTTAATCAGTCTGTAGATTTCCTCCGTGCGGTCCGTTGCAGGACAGAAGATGGCTGCTGGTCACATGTCCACATCACATGTCCTGTACCTGCCTGGGCAGGATCATGTGATCACCACTACATTTGGCTGTAGCCGGTTGGTTGCAGTGCATCCAGTATGGCCAGTGCTGTGGTGATGGCAGTTACACATCATTACTATGGTAACAGAGCAAGAAAACCTGTTACATCATCGCTGGGAGAAGAGCATAAGAGGTAGGAGGAGTTACTGAGAACTAAAGGATCATGGAACTTGTAGTTTCCAGTGGCGGCCATCTTAGTGATAACTCCACCTACCTTAGAGAGGACATAAATTTTGTAAATCATAAAATCAAATTATTTAAGCTCCGTTTTGTGACTAATGACATTGAGTATTGTTGTATTCATTTATTTATATCATCATGGGTTTTTGTGTCAGATGTTCATATTCCCGGAATACCCCTTTAAGCTTAAATAAAGTACTAAGTAGCCACAAATAAGAACCAAATAATTCTAAAACAAGTAAATTCATAACTTTATTTTTATATCAAAACAATGCACAAAACACACTCAATTAAAGAATTACATGGCTGGCTCTTGCCTTGGACTTATGCCCTCTTATCTCTGTTAGCCAGCAATACATTCCCATACAGTAGCAGGTGTTAGGCAGCACGATGCAAGGTGATTGGGGCTCCGCTGCATGTAAGACCTTGGGACCTTCACTAGGCCAACAGCTGCAAAGACAATACATCAGCACACCTCAATTACTGACCACTTAGGACTTCCTCGACAATGTGGTCAATACTGCAATTTGTGTTATATAGACCTTGGCCAAGAGCCTGGTTGTCAGTATTTGCTGGTCCTCTCGCTTCTGAGGACTTGCAAGCACCACAATGTAATTGAACGTCATGGTAAGCCAAATGGTCTCTTGCCAAGACATACAGTCATGTTGGGGTGCCTGTAAAGGTTAAAAGAGTATTCAATTAATAGTATGTATGACATATCCACAGAATATTTCATAAATACATGTTGGCAAAATGGAAAGTTGGTCACCAATGTGCTGCCACACTCTATTCCAGTAGCAATAGTTGAGTCTATGGGGGAGATTTATCATCCCACATGGTGTGGAGGTGTTGTAGTTGCATGATAATCGCAAATTCTTGCAGTGCACAAGAATTTGTGATTATTTCACTGCTTTTATGTCAGAAAACTGGCAGAGAAGCAGTGATAAATTCCCCCTAATGTCTTGTATGCAATAGAAATAGCAAAACTATTATAGCAGTTGGTAACTAAGAGATGAGTGTAGATCATGGTCTTACCTTGCTTCTAAGGTGTCAGAAGGTTGTTCTGATGTTGACATCTAGAATCCAGCATAACCAAATAGCCAAATAACAAACCTAAGCTAATATCGTACTGGAAAGCATGTCTATTAATATTAGTTACTTACACAAAAAGTATCTGTAGAGTTGTGTGTAGAGAATATGATTGTGATACCTCTGTTAGATGTCTCCCTTAAGTGCTGCTATCTGACTCTTGGTATTACGTCCTGCAGCTGCTTCCTTTACCTTATTATAATGAAATGATGCTGCCTGAATCTCATCCTCACCAGTTACAAGCTGTGTCTTCTAGTAAACTCTGGTAAAAGCCGCAGAGTAAAGGGAGGGGGGACATGCTACTGAAGCCCTATATTGAGCCTTAACTAGTCAGCACAAAATCCTTCTATTATCTTATCCTTTGGCATCTATTGCCTCATCCTTTTCTTTTATTGGCTCTTCCTGTTCTTTCATTGTGTTTATCACTGCTTTGTAATAGCATACTTTTCTCCCTAGTGACCAAGACCTCAGTGCTCTGGCAGCCGGCTGCCACCTTGCCCCTTGGGCCTTCAGCTATACTGTACCACAAATTAAAAATGTCATTTACATCTGCTCTTTTTAAGCCTCTACACTAGAAGCAATGAACACACATGTAGTACAAATATCTGCATTTCTTTACCAGAAGAATGTTGATAATATTCCTTGTTTAAAAGAGCTGAAAAACAGGGTGTAGTTCATTTCTTTCCTCAAAATATAAAAATAATAATGTTATTTGGATAATAATAATATTACAACCTACAGGATGCATCTACTCCATTATCCCCGACTACAACCCTACTCCTGCTCTCTGTTCTGCTGATTATCTAAGGCCCCATGCACACGACCATATAAAAACGGACCCAATACGGCCATCCGTGTATATGGCTGTTTTCAGGGACCAGGGATAGTGGGCCTACTGGACCAAGCCGACCTGGTAGTGGGGTCTAAGTGGTACCCAGTTTTCACCAGAGCCTGCCGCAGAGCGGGTTGGACTTGCTGCGGCCTGGTACCACCAGGTGGTTCCACAGCCGCGGCTTTGTCTGTGGTGGCGGCCAAGGCGTAGTACGGAGTCGTGAGGCAAAACCGTGGTCGGAGACAGGAAGGAGGTCTAGACAGGCAACACAGGATCAGAGTCGTGGACGTAGCGGTAGATCAGAATAGGCAGCACAGGAGCGAAGTCAGGAATGGAATCAAGGTCACAGGACCTCAGCTTTTTCTCAGGCATAGGAGCACAAAGATCCGGCAGGGGACACAGGAAGGGGCTGGAATTTATCAGGGCATCGACCAGCCAGCGCCAATTATAGGCACACTGGCCTTTAAATTATACAGAGCCAGCGCGCGTGTCTGCGGGGACTATTTTCCACCGAATTTATGTTCTGTATGGCCCAAAGAAGTCAATGGGAACATGTAAAATATGGGCTAAATACGTGCTGCATATGGCTCAGCACTTTATGCTGCCGTATATACGTGCAGTATCCAGGAACAGTGGGAGGTGCATTCTGTGATTCAACCAATAGTCATACTATTGCAATATGTCCCGTATTTAAGGCCAGAATACAGCCGTATATACAGAATAGAAAAGACCATACGGTCGTGGGCAAGAGGCCTAAGTCTAATGTCCTCTGTAAAGCAAACCTTCCAAACAGGTTAAAGCCCAATGTCCATTTTATTTCTTCACTATTCCTTCACTACTATCCAACACTAACAATGACATGTCACGCATTTCATACTTGAAATTAAGCAGACACCGTAACTAACTCACACTTTATGTGACATTATGTGGGTTGATCCTGTTTTTATAAAAGATGACAAGACTATGCTGAAAACCAGGCCCATTTACCTTTTCTGGCATCCCTTTTTCCTTATAGTTTGTAAACTCTTTCAAGTAGGGCCCTCTGTATCTGCCCCTAGTAGAGAAGAGCGGGTTTGAATTTTGGCCAGTTTGTCCCAATTTCGCAACTGGCTGAAACCTGATTTGGGACCCGACTTTGACACGAACACAAATTGTATTGAAGCCAGTGTGACCTGAATTTTGTCACGCAAAAATGGGGCGTGGATGATAAATGGTGAGAATAACAGGGCAGTTTCCTTGCCCACGATGGGCTAGGGAAAGTACTTGAAATAACAACATAAAAATAAATAATAATAAAAATATTGTGCTTGATGACAGAATGGGTAGTGATGAGTGGACCCGACCAGCACTGTTCATGGAAGAGGGGGTGGCTAGAATGACAGTGGGGGCAGCTAGAAATGACAAATAAGTGGTCTTTTCAAGGCAGTGATGTACTACATATGCATTCCCATAATGGAGAGGCCAAACAAAGTTAAGGCATTGCTCAATTACATTACAAAGAGCGCCTTAAAGAGGACCTTTCACCACCCGCAAGATATTTCAAGATATTGCGAGATCACACATGTTCAGTGTGCTGAGGGGAGCCGAGCAGCTGTTTGCACCCAGCAGTGCAGAGTGTTTATGCTGGGAGCGCACAGCTGGCAGAGTGTTCTCTGAAACCATCCACCACCGATTGGATGGTGAAATAGAAGATTAGCATATTGACACCCCCCCACTTGTGCTGCAGCTCCTCCTCTCTGATGATAGCAAAGATTGAATAGTCAGACACCGGGCTCATATCTCAGGAATGGAGGAGGCAAGGAGAAAAATTCTAATTGCCCCTGAATCAGTGTGCAATCCCCTAAATTCTGGTATGTTATATTTAATAAGTTTGGGGTGGTGCAAAGTTCTCCACCTCAACCCCATTCAAAACAGCACCGACGTCTCACCCACAGGTCATAGAGTAGACACTAATGCTCTCCTAGCTGGGATTTATGGGCCATCCACCTGCCCCTACCCTAGTGGCAGACATGTTCCCAGATGCCCAAAAACTTGTTTTGGAGGATGAGGATGTGGACTGTAGACCGTTGCAGGACATCTACAATGCTTGGTGGAAGAGGAAAAACCTATTGACTTGAGTATAAGCTGAGGGTGGGAAATGCATTGGTCACAGCCACCCCAGTAAATAGCCTGCCTGCTCCCCCCAGTATATAGTCTGCCAGCCCCAGTATATAGCCTGCCAGCCCCCCCCCCATTATATAGCCTTCCAGCCCCTGTAGTATATAGCCTTCCAGAGCCTGTAGTGTATAGCCAGCCAGCCCCTGTAGTATATAGCCAGCCAGCCCCTGTAGTATATAGCCAGCCAGCCCCTGTAGTGTAAAGCCTGCCAGCCCGTGTAGTATATAGCCTGCAGCCCCTGCCCCCAATATACTGCCTGTAGGAGAAAATATTATAGTAGTATGTGTTCCCAGGTGGTTGTTGTGTTTTTGTTCTTGGAAGAAGTGCCATCCAAAAAAGATTCTTGATGTTTTATTTCCAAGTATTTGTATTAACGACGTGTGACATATTAATATGCCACGCGTCGGCTGCTGCTGTTTGGAGAAGGCTTACACCCACCGTGTTAACCCTTCGAACGCTGTGCCGCTTTGTTGGTTTGGCTCGTCGTTTCCCCCGTGACATCATCAGGGAGCGGCATTCCGTTGCTATGACAGGCTCTGGTCACACAAAGACCTGAGGCTTTCTCGTCTTAACACATTTATACAATAAGAGAATCCACCTGAAGTGGGTTTTCTGTAAAGTTGGGTATGAATAGTGCCTGAGATGGTGTCTCCCTGTAAAAGAATATTCTTTTACAGGGAGACACCATCTCAGGCACTATTCATACCCAACTTTACAGAAAACCCACTTCAGGTAACACCACCTTACGAGCAGACAGTTGCCATCCCAATCACACCACAAAAAATTTACCAATAGGAGAATACATACGGGCCAGGAGAGCCTCATCAAGTGAAGCCGCTTATAATGCAGAATGTGACAACATCACAAAACGACTATTAAAAAGAGGTTACAGCACTAGATTATGCCACAGAGCCCGCAACATAGCCCAAATCGCAAGAAAGATCACATTACCTTTCCCATACACGACACAAAGAATCTAGAGTCAATTACAACAGGCTCACTTTTACTACACAATACAGTACAGACTTTGTGAAGATTTCACACATCATCAAAAAATACTTACCCATTTTAAATCGTGACACCGCATTAGCCACTATTCTACAGAACGGCATACAATGTGTGTCCACTAAGGGACCCACTTTGGGCAGTATCCTCTCTCCTAATCTCTTTCACAGAATGAACATCAATTCTAGTTGGCTCTCCTATAAGAGCAATGTCTGCTGCGGAGGCAGCAGATGTAACATCTGTCAATATATGTGCAAGACCACCAACTTCACATCATGTGTAAACAATCTTACCTTTTCCATCAATACTTACCTAAACTGTGAATCCACATTTGTCATTTACCTCATCACCTGCACAGCATGCAATATACAATATGTCGGTTGCACTACCCGCAAATTAAAAATTCGCATTTCAGAACATATCAGTGGGGCCAATACCAACAATAACAATAGTATACGCAGTGTCTCTGGTATTTCTAAACATTTTACATAGGGGTTCAGTACGCCACATGAGTGTCTTAGCTATTGAACACATCTCCCAGAATAAGAGAGGTGGCAATTGAGAAAAACGTTTGCACATACATGAGGCATATTGGATCATGCGCCTGGATACCAGATTCCCGAAGGGCATGAACTTTAAAAATGATCTTATGTACATATACTAAGGCGTCCATTTATACTATTTCATCCACTAACATCTAACTCATATGTCTATCTCAGCCTTCGGCGCCATGTTCTAGCACAATTGCACATATTATACCTATTTTACTTATATCAGACATCGCGTCCATGGTTGCTGGGTTACCATAATGTTGCATGTTTTCGAGAGGGTTTTCCTTCTCATCACGTGCACTTACATCACATGACATCTTGTTTCCAACGTCAGACATTTCAACTCCCTCTTCCTCTAACACACAGCTGTTCCATTGCATTGGGAGTTTTCCTTTTCCTGTCTCCTCCTCCTTTCTTTCCTTAAATACAACTTCACACTTATGCTAGGTTAGATATGATTAAGGACTAATACCGTGTTTTGTCCGAAACGCGTCATCTCAAGACGCGGATCTAGACCAAGCGCATTCCATCTTCTATCCAGCACGGATCCACCTTCAACATGCATCTCGGTGGGTGAGCATAAGCACTCTTTTTTCTCTATTTTTTTCGTATTACATTTATACAATATATATTTGCACATTGTAATAGATGATGTGGACAATTCCTCATATACGGCCATTTAACAACTGCATTCTTCCAGTCACGGCCTTCTCTGATTTGAATCAGACTGCAGGCCCTGCAGAGATCAATTTTGGAGAACCAGCAGATGCCAACTACCTGATTAAATCAAAGGAAGTAGATATTTCTTTTTGACTGTAATGCTGTTAAATTGTTGGTGTTCAATTCAAGGTCCACCATCTTTTTTTTCAACAAAGAAAAAATCTACCCCCTATGGAGTACTCAAGGGAAGAAAGTATATTCCAAGTAAATTCACACAAAGCTTCATGTTCTGGGTGAGATAGATTGAATATCCTTCCTTTAAGATATTTACACCCCAGGAGGAGATAAATCTGACAGGTAACAAGAATGACTTGTGTCTATTCTAGACTTGGGTCTATCCGTTAACTTGTGGTCAATGTGGACTGCCAATGCCATAAATTTCTTCAAAATGCCAGGGTCAGAATGACCAACCCAGGCATCTTTTACAGATTCAGATAGACTTTGTTTGAAGAGTGCAATCAGGAAAGGTTCACACTAGGAATGTCAAGCAAAAACACAAATAGAAAATCAACGCATCCTACGCTGGCACTGATGTTACAGTAGTGCTGCATCTCCCAGAATATAGAAGGACAACACTGTGATC
Source organism: Engystomops pustulosus (assembly GCF_040894005.1). Taxonomy (NCBI): domain Eukaryota; kingdom Metazoa; phylum Chordata; class Amphibia; order Anura; family Leptodactylidae; genus Engystomops; species Engystomops pustulosus. Next base: position 137,165,482 of record NC_092412.1, on the reverse strand, counting down.
CTGTGATGTTCAGGACAACAGGTTACTAACAGCATTGTTTCTTTTTGTTGGAGAGAGAATTGTGAGGTATATATATTGAAGAAGGCTGAAGGGAATGTTGATCAATGCACTTTTTCTGTCCTTCCCCCATCAATACCAGGGGTTCTCTAAAGAGAACCCGTCAGGCAAATTAACCCACTAAACTAAATATATTTTCATAAACTGCCATTAGAAAGCATTGCCTCTATCCCCTCATTGTCCCTATACATAAATGTAAAGTTAAGCAATGAGGTCCTAAAGCTGTATGCACATGACCTGTGAGATGTCCAATGAATCATTATCATATTCAGCTGTCCAGCTTATTCATGAGCGGGAGGCACAGCCACCCCCCAGTGCTTGACTGACAGTCTGTATAATGGTGTGAGGTATAATGGTGTAATGGCTGCTCCATGTGCTTCCTGGTGCTGGCGGCCCCCTGCAGCCTGTGTGTGTAGGAAAGATACAACAGCTCCAGGCAGCCATGTTATAGCAGAACATGTCAGATTCATGTGTAGCAGATGTCTGTGTCTCACAAATGTGTATTAGGAGCGAGAGCATGTCAGGAGATAAAGCACAGACAATAGCAATGCTTTACTATACATTACACACAGACATGAGCAGGGGAGGAGAGGGGAGGGGGAACAGGGGTGACCATGTGACCAGCCTCATTTACATAATAAATAAAATATGATTTTACAATGATTTATGTATGAATTGACTAGATAAAGGCTGGGATGGAATCCTTGTGAGCGGCTCCAACAGGTAGTGGTGACAGGACTAGTGACAGAGACCTGATGACAGGTGTCCTTTAACCCCTAGAGGCACCTAGACGTTATAGTACGTCCTGGTGAGAGCTTCATTAGCGCACCAGGACGCACTATAACATCTTCTCTCCTGGAACGCACTGTAGCCACATACAGTGACCGGGACCTGGGAGATCAGCTGGGACGTATAGCTGACCTCCCAGGCTTGCCGACAATGGACCGCTCATATTGGTCAATTGTCCACGATCGCTGTGACAGCCGATTCTATACAGAACCGGCTGTCACAGCATCGGAGCCGGCATCGGAGGTTCCCGGTCTCACTGTCTTCACAGACAGTGTCCGGGAACAGACCTCCCATTCATAAGGGAGAGTTCTCTTTCTTTTTTCATCGTCAATTCGTCGCGTTAGTTACTCAGTGTCAGCGCACCGTCAATTCGTCGTGTTAGTTACTTAGTGTCAGTGCGCCGTCAGTGCGTTGCATTAGTTACTTAGTGTCAGTGTGCCGTCAATTCATTGCGTTAGTTACTTAGTGTCAGTGTGCCGTCAATTCGTTGCGTTAGTTACTTAGTGTCAGTGCGCCGTCAGTCCGTCGCATTAGTTACCTAGTGTCAGTGCACCGTCTTGCAAACGTTCTGTTTAGCTCTTAGTGACACACATATCCATCTCAAACACCTAAGTGGAACAATTTATTAGGGGTTTGATTGAATTAGGCACAGTCTGCTTTTTCTTTTCTTTTTTTTTCAAAACTAAAAGTCATCAGGCACAGCACAAAATCCTGTTGTGTCAGTGTAGGTTAGAAACTAGCCATAGCAATAGGATAGCATTGTTTTAAAAAAACGTGCGAAAACCACACCTTCGCCTCCACGATCCTCCACAGCATCCACCAATGTCTCCATGCGCAGCGTTCAGCTCTCCATACCCCAGGCGCAGGAGCGCAAGAGGAAGTACGGTGCAACCCACCCACACGCCCAAGCCCTCAACGTCCACATCTCCAAACTACTTAGCCTGGAGATGCTGCCCTATAGGCTGGTAAAGACCGAGGCCTTTCGCAATCTCATGGCGGCGGCCGCCCCTCGGTGCTCAAACTGCTGAGCCTAGGCGATATAAGGCACACCAGCCAAGAGCTATTACAGGGCATCACGGTGCAGACTGATCTGTGGCTGGCACCGCTGAATCTGAAGCCAGGCATGGTTGTGTGTGACAACGGCCGTAACCTGGTGGCGGCTCTGCAGCTCGGCAGACTGACACATGTGCCATGCCTGGCCCATGTGTTAAATCTCATAGTTCAGCGGTTCCTCAAGACATACCCCAATCTGTCTGATTTGCTCACGAAGGTGCACCGCATCTGTGCGCATTTCAGGAAGTCCAGCACAGATGCTGCCAGTCTCAGTGCAGCGCAGAGCCGCCTCCAACTGCCCGCTCACCGACTGTTGTGCGACGTGCCCACGAGGTGGAATTCAACATTAACCATGTTATCCAGAGTTTACCAGCAGTGCAGAGCGATTGTAGACTGCCAGATGTCAACATCCACCAGAACTGGTAGTCAGGTCAGTCAGCTTCCTCAAGTCTACAATGAGGAGTGCACGTGGATGTCTGATATCTGTCAGGTGCTGAGTAACATTGAGGAGTCAACACAGATGGTCAGTGGTGATGCTGCCATCATCAGCCTCACCATCCCGCTGCTTGGCCTGTTGAAAAACTCTCTGGTCAGCATGAAGTCGGAAGCTTTGCACTCGTCACAAGAGACGGGGGAAGAAGATTCCCTTGTTGATAGCCAAAGCACCCTCAGGTCTGTTTCTCAGCGCATATCGGAGGAGGTGGAGGAGGATGAGAAGGAAGAGGAGGAGAATGTTGGCAAGTCAGAAGAGGGGAGCATTGCTCAGTCCTTCACTGTTCAGCATGTATGGGCAGAAGAAGAGGAGTTGGAGGAGGAGGAAATGGACAGTCAGGCCAGTGAGGGGAGTGAATTCTTGCGAGTTGGGACTCTGGCATATATGGCAAATTTCATGCTAGGCTGCCTATCCCGTGACCCTCGCGTTCAAAGAATTTATTCCAGCACCGATTACTGGGTATTCACTCTCCTGGACCCACGGTACAAGCAAAATCTTTCCACTCTCTTCCCTGGAGAGGAAAGGAGTGTGAGAATGCATGAATACCAGCAGGCCCTGGTGCACAAGCTGAAACAGTATTTCCCTTCTGACAGCGCTAGCGTCAGAGGGCGTACTTCTGCGGGACAAGTAGCGAGGGAGAGTAGGAGAGCAGGCAGCTTGTCCAGCACTGGCAGGGGTACGCTTTACAGGGCCTTTGATAGTTTTATGTCACCCCAGCAAGACACTGTCACCTGTCCCGGCAGAGTAGGGCTGATCTTTACAGAAAGATGGTGAGGGAGTACGTAGCTGACCATACCATCGTCCTAAATGATCACACAGCTCCCTACAACTACTGGGTTTCAAAGCTGGACATGTGGCACGAACTGGCGCTGTACGCCTTGGAGGTTCTTGCCTGCCCTGCCGCTAGCATGTTGTCTGAGCGGGTTTTCAGTGCAGCTGGTGGCATCATCGCCGATAAGCGTACATGCCTGTCGACTGACAGCGCTGACAGGCTGATGCTTATCAAGATGAATAAAGCCTGGATTTCTCAGGATTTCCTTTCTCCACCAGGTGAAAGAAGCTCAACCTGAATAATGTATGCACTCCTCCTCCTCATTTTCCTCCTTCTCCTCCTCTTTGTACACTAAAGCAGAGGAAACTGGCTATTTTTTGCCAGGGCCAACTGGCTCTAGCTATAGTACTCTATGTATTTAATTTTTCTGGAGGGCCACCTACCCGGTCCTCTGTTTTAAACAATTTTTGGGAGTGCCACATACAGGCACTAAATCTATTAAATTTTTCTGGAGGACCACCTACCTGCTCCTCTGGTTTGAAAACTTTTTTGGACTGCCACATACAGGCACTATCCAAATTTAATTGTCTCCATAGCAGCCTCCACACGTCGTCTTTATAGCTGCCTCCACACGTTGTCTCCATTGCTACCTCCACACATCATCTCCATAGCTGCCTCCCAAAGTCGTCCATATAGCTGCCTCCATACATCGTCCCCTTAGCAAACGAGCAGTGTCAAGCAGAATTTTGGGTTGTTTTCATGGCTTCCACATCAAACTTGTTAACTTTGTCGCCACCCTGCTGTGTTATCCACAAAATATACTGGCAAACTTTTATCATTTACCGATATTATTTAAGCGCTTCTTGCGCATCTGTTTACATTCCCCTCACCTGCCATAACCAAAACTTATAAGAACAGTACTACACTTGATCTTATCCAAAAGGTTCTTAGAAGTGCTGTTTGTAGCCCCCGCCTACTTTGAAAATGAAAATCTTTTCAAAGTAAACGCTTCTGGCCCCCAGGCCCATTTTGGGTGGGGAGGAGCCGAGAGACAGGGGCTTGGACAGGCGAAAGCTCACCTGGAAGCGGACTGCCAGCTCCATCCCAAGATTAGGCAGCCTCAGAGGCATCCATGCATACTGCCCCTGCTGTTTCCTGTCCATTTCGCCTCCACGATACTCCACAGTGTCCACCAATGTCTCCATGTGCAACTTTCAACTGTCTATACCCCAGACGCTGGAGCGCGAGAGGATATACAGCACATCATCCCCTTATCAAACGAGCTGTCAGGCAGAATTTTCAGGTGTTTCACCAGATACATAATGGAACTCAGCGCATCTGTCGCCGCCATGCTGGAGACCTGAAGTTTCAATCATAGCAGCGCAATATGGATGCCCCATACTGTCACTCTTACTCATGGAAGTCGTCTCCATGGCTGCCACCAGATGTCGTCCCCTTATCAAACGAGCTGTGTCAGGCTAATTTTTCAGGTGTTTCACCAGATACGTTATGGAACTTGGTCACTATGTCAATTTCCTTGGTGTTTCCATCATTTTCTGAAGTTTCCAGGTGTTTGTCCAAGCTTCCCTGTGCAGATCCTTGGTCCCCTTGAAAAATGCTTGAGTTTCCCATTGAAAACTGGGGAAAAGTTTGTCTCGAATAACGAGCACCCGAGCATTTTAGTGCTCGCTCATCTCTAGTCATTAGTGTCATTCCGTTACTGTCAGTCCATTAGTTAGTCAGCATTGTGTTTCACAGTTTATAAAATGGCAGTGAGGATGTACTCCGCTGAGGAAGCGTATGCCATGCTCGCCTCAGATACTGAAAGTGCCAGTGAGGGAGAACCTGAGTTTTGAGTAAGTGTCCAGGTTCTGCCTGAGGATTTAGATTGGGCACCCCTAACAGATTACAACCCTAAATTCCGGCATTTACTGCAGTAGCAGGGATTAAGGTCCCTACTGAAGGGCTCTCTGCCCTCATTTTTTTCAAATTAATTTTTACGGACAATTTGGTCCAATTAATGGTAGAACAAACCAACATATATGCTGAAGAATTTACACGTTTTTAATATGGGTCTTACAAAAAAGCCTAAAATAAGATCCTATTGGTCCATGGATGTTCTGTACTACTGCCCGCTGTACCACACAATAATGTCTAGGCCCCGATTTGAAGCTATACAATAATTCCTTATGCCTCCCCCTTATGCCTCGCCCTGTTCTACATTTTTAAAAGAAACATTTTCAGCTATCTACACCCCTCAAAGGGAAATCTCAGTAGATGAGTCCTTAATGAGCTTCAAGGGGAGAGTTAAATTCCAACAGTATCTGCCTAATAAGTGAGCCAGATACGGAATAAAATTATATAAATTGCGTGAGGCAGAGACAGGGTACACATTTTCATTCTGTGTGTATGAGGGCAAAGACAGGACAATACAGCCCCCAGAATGTCCACCACACATTGGCACAAATGGAAAAATTGTGTGGGACCTTATATTCCCACTACTTAATCAGGGGTACTACGTATACACCGACAATTGGTATTCAAGTGTTCCCCTGTTTAAATGCCTAATGGACAAAAGTACAATGGCCTGTGGGACAGTGCAAAAAAATCATAAACCCCTTCCCAAAACTTTTGTTAGTCAAACGCTAAGAGCTGGCGAAAGCAGAGTAGTGCAGAGTAGTGCTGTGCTTAAAATTTTAAGATAAAAAAGAGGTGATGATGCTGACAACAATTCATGACGCCAGCTGTACCCCTGTCACCCAGCATGGCGCTTCCACTACCATCCAGAAGCCTGTATGTATACAGGATTATAATAAATTTATGGGGGGGTTGATTTAAATGACCAAATTTTGAAGCCCTACACCGCGACTAGAAGAAACAGAATCTGGTACAAAAAACTAGCAATCCACCTTGTACAGATGGCAATGTACAGCTCCTTTGTCCTTTTCAGACAGGCCGGCCACCAGTGTACATGCTTAGAGTACCAGGAGAATGTCATCAAATCACTCCTCCTGGGTGAAGGGGAAAGCTCTGCCTCATCTATAAATGTTCCCCGAATAGTACCAGGGCATCATTTTCTGTCTGTGGTGCCACCAACAGAGAAAAAGCAAAACGCCCAAAAAAGATGCCGTGTGTGCACAAAGAAGTTATCCACAAGGATACCACATATACCAATGTGACACATGTCCTTCCAAACCTGGGCTGTGTATGAAGGATTGCTTACGAATCTACCACACAGCCCTGGAAGTGTAATTTGGAAAAATCCCATCAGTGCCATTCTGATATTTGCCCATTTTTTTTATTTTGCCATCTATCAAAAAATAGCAAAACTAAAAACATCATTATACCCCTAGATGAATACCTAATGATGTTATCTGCACATTTATAGGCATATGCCAGTGCTGCCCAAAAATTACAAATCCGATGCCACACATAAGATACCTGATAAATGTTACAAAGTATTGTTTAATTTTTATGCTCAGGTCAGTGTCTGAAAATGTGTCTTAAAAATGAAACATGTGTGGAAAAATGGAAAAATTAAATTTAACTTCGGCTTTTTACTAAATTCTACATAAGTGACTAAGATCAAATTTTATCACTTTCTAAAAGGGATCACATGTTGGGGGCTTTCACTGTACCTTTGGGTCTGTGCAAAAATAACATGACTGCAAGATATTTCAGCCAAAACTAAACTTTAAAAATAGCATTCCCTCCATTCTGAGCCTTGCTATTTCACTAAAAAAGCAATTTACAACCACATTTGGAGTATTGCCATACTCCGGAGAAATTGTGTGGCATAATTCGGGGTGCTTTTCTACCTTTAACTGCTTTTTAGCTACTTCACCCCTTGTAAAAATTGAATTTCAGGAGCTAAAGTGACATTTCCTTGAACAAATTCTAAATCATCATTTCCACATATGCTAATGAATACTGTAAAACTTGACCTGTAGGGTCAAACGATTAACTATACCCCTTGATATATTCCTTGAGGGGTGTAGTTTCCAGAAAGGGTCACTTTTGGGGGTTTATCACTGTTACAGTACTTCAGGAGCTATTCAAACATCACATGGGGCATGAAAATGATTTAATCAAAATCTGCTCCCCAAAGGCCCTAAAGCATTGTTCTCCTTCCAACTGCTGCCATATACCCCTACAGCTATTTACAACCACATATGGGGTATTGCCGTATTCAGAAGAAATTGTGCAACAAAATTTGGGATGCTTTTCTACCTTAAACTGCTTTTAAAAATTACATTTTGGGGGCTAAAATGAGATTTTCTTTACCCCTTGATATATTCCTTGAAGGGTGTAGTTTAGAGATGAGCGAGTATACTCGTCCGAGCTTGATGCTCGTTCGAGTATTAGGGTACTCGAAACGGCTCGTTGCTGGGACGAGTATTTCCCCTGCTCGAGATCGAGCATTTAATTAAATAAACACAGTGAAGAACAGTGAAAAATAGAATAAAAACAGTGAACACAGGACCATTTAAGTGAAGAACACAGTGAAAAACACAGTGAAGAATAGATTACAGATGTTCGGCACATCTGCTTACTTGTCGAAAGATACGCGTGAAACGGTGTGAACAAAATAGTATGTGAAGAACAATATATATTTGTGAAGAACACATTGAAGAACACGTGGAGCAGCACGGAGACATCGGGGGCATAGCAGCACGGGGACATTGGGGGCACAGCAGCATGGGGACATCGGGGGCACAGCAGCACGGGGACATCGGGGGCACAGCAGCATGGAGACATCGGGGGCACAGCAGCACGGGACAGCGTATCTCCCGACAAGTAAGCAGATGTGCCAAACATCTGCAATCTATTCTTCACTGTGTTTTTCACTTAAATGATCCTGTGTTCCCTGTGTTCACTGTTTTTATTCTATTCTTCACTGTTCTTCACATCTGCTAACTTGTCGGGAGATAATATACGCACGGAACAGTGAAGAATAGATAGCAGATGTTTGCATACATATGCTAACTTATGAGAAGGCATTCTTTTTCAATTAAATAACACATTTTATTCCCGAACCATGGTCCCTTTGAAAAATGCTCGAGTATCCCATTGACTTCAATGGGGCTCGTTATTTGAGATGAGCACTCGAGCATCAGGAAAAGTTTGTCTCGAATAACGAGCACTTGAGCATTTTAGTGCTTGCTCATCTCTAGTGTTCCCAAAATGTGTCATTTTGTCAGGGGTTTCCACTGTTCTGACACCTCAGGGGATCTACAAAAGCAACATGACACCTGAATGCTTTTTCATAAAATGCTGCTCTTCAAAAACCCTGTGGCCCTCCTTCTGCTTTGTGCCCTGCCATGTGCCCAAAAACAAGTTCACATCTACATGTGGGATATTTTCTTACTCAGGAGAAATCACATAACATAATTTAGGGTGCATTTACTCTTTTACTCTTGTAAATTTAAATTTTTTTGAACTAATTAAACCTGTTATAGAAAAAAAAATAATTTCAAAACTTTACCTCTTTTTTTATTTGAATTCCTGTGAGACACTTAAAGGGTTAACAGACATTCTTAAACCTGTTTTTAGTTGTTGAAGAGGTGCAGTTTATAAATGGGGTGAATTATAGGGGTTTCTAATGTATATGCCTTTAAAAAAAACACTTTAGATATGTACTGGTCCCAAAAAAACTTGGTTTTGGAAATGTTCTCTTATTTTGGAAAATTGCTATTGATGATGAAAACATAAATTAGACATATGGTAAATGTTGGATATAAACTTTTTTGTGAAGTAAAATTATTTATCTGACAAGCAAAAAATTTCAAACTATGAAAATTTTATTTACAAAAACTACAATACATATTGGCAGACAAACACCACTAACATGATGTACAATATATCGCACATTTTTTGTGCTGAAAAACTTGACGTATATATATTGGAGTGTATACGGTATTTTTCAAGTTTGAAGTACACTCTCTTTTATAGTAAAAAAAATATGTTTGAAACACATTAAAGCACATGCTCTTTTTGCTTCTATCATCTGAAGGAGAAATAATGCAGAATCTGAACGTTCATGTCCCATAATCTGACAATTATGTGACATTGTTCATTTCTTTGGAAGGTCAGGAATGTCCTTGTGTTCAGGATCAGATAGAGCTTTATTCCATACTAAGGTGAAAGGTTTAAATCCTCCTTTGTACAGATTATAAGACGGAATCAACTTTCTAACCTACATTGTAAAGTTTTTCAGTTATATTGGTAAAGAACAGCTTCATTCACTCCGTAACTGTAATTGCATTACTTGCCTTTAATGTAAAAAAAAAAACATATTTATTTTAATGTTTAATCTGCACTCTATTTCATCAAGATGGATCACAGATATCATATATAGATTTTGTACAATGAACAAAAAAGTAATCCACTGCCGCTCCTGGCCCTTCTTTAAGGTACTACAGATTACAGAATGCTTAGCGCCTATTATCAGGGGCTATAATTAAAGGAGCTGACCACTTTTTAATAAATCTCTTCTATTAGACTCTGCATGTATATGTATCTGAAATCTGAACCCTTTCCCTCTTCTCACATCCTGCCCTCTGCATACAAACAGCTGCCATCTTCCTGTCCCAGATTGTCCACTCTCTCCTCTCAGACACTGAGCCGATGCCAGTTCAGCTTAAGATCTGAGCCGAACCGGCATCGGGATACACGGGGTGCCGGCTGTAACTAATAGCCGATACCCCAGTGTAAAACCCGTGGTCCGAGTGGGCTCCGATCACGGGTGTTCAACCTGTTAAATGCTGCGGTCAGCGCGATTGCTGCATCTAACATGCTTCTGGGGGGTCTTTCCCCCACGATCACCTTCCCCCCCGAACCGTTTTCGGGGGGCGCTGATCGTTGCTATGGCAGTGCTGGGGTCCGATCTGGTCCTCAGCACTGCCTGTAGGCACTACCTGAAATGCATGTGCATAGGCTGACTTCTAATACTCTGCAATACATCAGTATTGCAGAGTATTATCATGAACAAGCAATCAGATGATTGCTTGTTCATGTCCCATGGTGGAAGTAGTAAAAAAAAGTTAAAAATAAATGTTTTTCAATAAAAAGTAAAGTAATAATCGCTAAAAATGCCTATAAGCCTCATAACATATAAAGAGACATATCCCGCTAAAAAAAGTCAAAATCATAACACAAACCCCACATATATAGTATCACCACATCCTTAACAACTCATAGAATAAAACTAAATTATTGAACCCGCACGATGAACGCCGTTAAAAAAAAGTGTTTAAAATCCCACAAAAAATGCTATAAAAATTGATCAAAAAAACATATGTACTCCAGAATGATACTGGTGCAAAGTACAACATGTCCCGCAAAAAAACAAGCCATCATTTAGCTCTGTAGCCAAAAAAGTAAAAATGTTATGCCACTTGGAAGATGGAAATTTTGGAAATATTTTCTTACTCAGGAGAAATCACATAACATAATTTAGGGTGCATTTACTCTTTTACTCTTGTAAATTTAAATTTTTTTGAACTAATTAAACCTGTTATAGAAAAAAAAATAATTTCAAAACTTTACCTCTTTTTTTATTTGAATTCCTGTGAGACACTTAAAGGGTTAACAGACATTCTTAAACCTGTTTTTAGTTGTTGAAGAGGTGCAGTTTATAAATGGGGTGAATTATAGGGGTTTCTAATGTATATGCCTTTAAAAAAAACACTTTAGATATGTACTGGTCCCAAAAAAACTTGGTTTTGGAAATGTTCTCTTATTTTGGAAAATTGCTATTGATGATGAAAACATAAATTAGACATATGGTAAATGTTGGATATAAACTTTTTTGTGAAGTAAAATTATTTATCTGACAAGCAAAAAATTTCAAACTATGAAAATTTTATTTACAAAAACTACAATACATATTGGCAGACAAACACCACTAACATGATGTACAATATATCGCACATTTTTTGTGCTGAAAAACTTGACGTATATATATTGGAGTGTATACGGTATTTTTCAAGTTTGAAGTACACTCTCTTTTATAGTAAAAAAAATATGTTTGAAACACATTAAAGCACATGCTCTTTTTGCTTCTATCATCTGAAGGAGAAATAATGCAGAATCTGAACGTTCATGTCCCATAATCTGACAATTATGTGACATTGTTCATTTCTTTGGAAGGTCAGGAATGTCCTTGTGTTCAGGATCAGATAGAGCTTTATTCCATACTAAGGTGAAAGGTTTAAATCCTCCTTTGTACAGATTATAAGACGGAATCAACTTTCTAACCTACATTGTAAAGTTTTTCAGTTATATTGGTAAAGAACAGCTTCATTCACTCCGTAACTGTAATTGCATTACTTGCCTTTAATGTAAAAAAAAAAACATATTTATTTTAATGTTTAATCTGCACTCTATTTCATCAAGATGGATCACAGATATCATATATAGATTTTGTACAATGAACAAAAAAGTAATCCACTGCCGCTCCTGGCCCTTCTTTAAGGTACTACAGATTACAGAATGCTTAGCGCCTATTATCAGGGGCTATAATTAAAGGAGCTGACCACTTTTTAATAAATCTCTTCTATTAGACTCTGCATGTATATGTATCTGAAATCTGAACCCTTTCCCTCTTCTCACATCCTGCCCTCTGCATACAAACAGCTGCCATCTTCCTGTCCCAGATTGTCCACTCTCTCCTCTCAGACACTGAGCCGATGCCAGTTCAGCTTAAGATCTGAGCCGAACCGGCATCGGGATACACGGGGTGCCGGCTGTAACTAATAGCCGATACCCCAGTGTAAAACCCGTGGTCCGAGTGGGCTCCGATCACGGGTGTTCAACCTGTTAAATGCTGCGGTCAGCGCGATTGCTGCATCTAACATGCTTCTGGGGGGTCTTTCCCCCACGATCACCTTCCCCCCCGAACCGTTTTCGGGGGGCGCTGATCGTTGCTATGGCAGTGCTGGGGTCCGATCTGGTCCTCAGCACTGCCTGTAGGCACTACCTGAAATGCATGTGCATAGGCTGACTTCTAATACTCTGCAATACATCAGTATTGCAGAGTATTATCATGAACAAGCAATCAGATGATTGCTTGTTCATGTCCCATGGTGGAAGTAGTAAAAAAAAGTTAAAAATAAATGTTTTTCAATAAAAAGTAAAGTAATAATCGCTAAAAATGCCTATAAGCCTCATAACATATAAAGAGACATATCCCGCTAAAAAAAGTCAAAATCATAACACAAACCCCACATATATAGTATCACCACATCCTTAACAACTCATAGAATAAAACTAAATTATTGAACCCGCACGATGAACGCCGTTAAAAAAAAGTGTTTAAAATCCCACAAAAAATGCTATAAAAATTGATCAAAAAAACATATGTACTCCAGAATGATACTGGTGCAAAGTACAACATGTCCCGCAAAAAAACAAGCCATCATTTAGCTCTGTAGCCAAAAAAGTAAAAATGTTATGCCACTTGGAAGATGGAAATTTTGGAAATGTGAAAATTTTAGGGCTAAATGAACGTATAACCGGCACAATTTGACCATTCTAAATTTCACCTCCATTTTGATTTCATTACTATGAAGATCTCAAGGGGTTAACAATCTTCCTAAAAGCTGTTTCTGATAGTTTGAGGGGTGCACATTTGAAAATGGGTTGATACATTGGGGGTTTTTGATGCTAAATATGTAAAATTCATTCAAAACTGTATTTATCCCCAAAATAGTCAATTCTGAAAATAAGGAAAATCGCTATTCGATTTGTAAGCCGAGTAACCTCAAAATAAATTATCCAGAAAATGTAAAGTTGACATATGGGAAATGTTATTCAGCAACTTATTTAGTTGGTAAATCTATCTGCCTGAAAACACAATGATTTCGATTTTCAACAATTCAACATTTACCACTAAAATGAAGTACAACATGTGGGGAAAAAAAACTATCTCAGAATCGTTTTGATAAGTAACAGTGTTCAAAAGTTATAACCATATAAAAGTCAGAATCCAAAAAAATCGGGCTGAGCCTTAAGCTTTAAACTGGCTGCGTCCTTAAGGAGTTAAAGCATGAGGGTTGTTGAAGATGGCTAAATGCCTTACAATGGAGTCTAGTACTAGTATTTTAATAATTTGATGAATATTTTTAAAGGTAAAAGTTATAAAAATATATACATACACATTTATTATAATGTTTATTTCTAGGGTAATAGAAAATAACTTTGCCTTTGGGATGTAACTATTATGACTGAATGTCGGATTTGTATATTGTAATGCTCATTTCTTTTTCCATTGACATCTCTATTTTGGAGGAAGTTGTTTGTGTTAATCAGATTGTCCTTCTCAGTAAAGATAAGAGGATTTAGGGATAGTGCTGCTTTCCTTACTGACTAAGCTGTCTGAAACCCGTCAAATAATAGCCATTAACTGAGCTGAATCTTGTAAATGATACATATACCCATGCTAAGACTTTTATATTTATTACCATATTTGATCATTTCCTTTTTTAGCTGAGCTGTGTAGGTAAATCAGACCATATGTATATTGGATTCTGTTACAAAATCCAGCTTGATCACACAAATATCCAGACTATATAGTGGCATCGTAAGACAGGATTTGCTCTAAGCCATGAGCACCCTTTTTTGTGTGATAGCATGTAAATATTATTTTATTTCTATAAAGTTTCACAAATATTAATTTGCCATCTCCCTACATACTTGTGAGTTGCACCATTCTTCAAAAGGTGACTTTTATTCTCCTGCTTGTCTGCCAAAGATCTAGTCAAGGAGGGGGGAAAGCTCTTGGATGCACACAGGCCCTGGGTTAGAAGCAAGAAGTATAGTATAAGGTAAGGTACATTAACCCTAGATGGTCAGATCGTTCCTACCATATACTGCAATACTTCTGTATTGCAATGTATGGCATTTTTGTATGTTATTCGTTACAATGAGCCACTGGCTCATTGTTAAAGAAAATAATTTAAAAAACATAACCCCTTAACGCTCTGTGCGGTAGCTCTACGGCGCAGAGGTATAGGGAATGTTTGAAGAGGGCTGAGTCCTCTTCATACAGAGGTGGGGGTTGTTGAATATTGCAGCAAACCCCCACCACAAATAACCGTGGTCGATGCTTGCACCGATTGCGGCTATTAACCGTTTTGTTGCCGCCGGCATTTAAAAGACGGCGGTGCGCGGGCGCCGCGCCTTCATTTGACCCGAGGCTATCTGGCATCTGCAGATTCGTTACAATGAGCCAGTGGCTCATTGTAATGAATGAGCTGCAAAAATGCCGTATATTGCAATACAGAAGTATTGCAGTATATAGTAGGAGCGATCTGACCATCTAGGGTTAATGTACCCTAGATGGTCTAAGAAATAGTGGGAAAAAAAAGAAAAAAAAAAGTTTAAAAAAAATAAATAAAATTCATAAAATATTAAAAATTCAAATCACCCCCCTTTTGCTAGAACTGATATAAAACATAATAAACAGTAAAAATCACAGACACATTAGGTATCAATGCGTCCCAAAATGCCCGATCAAAATATAAAAACGGTTACGGCCGGCGACCGGTGACCTCCAAGACTGGAAATGGCGCCCAAATGTCCGAAATGCGACTTTTACACCTTTTACATCACATAAAAAATGGAATAAAAAATGATCAAAATGTCGCACAGACCTAAAAATGGTAGCAATGTAAAGCTCGGCTCATTTCGCAAAAAATGACACCTCACACAGCTCCGTGCGCCAAAGTATGAAAAAGTTATTAGCTTCAGAAAATGGCAAAAAAATTTTTTTTCTTTTTTGTACACATTCGTTTAATTTTTGAAAATGTATTAAAACACAATAAAACCTATATAAATTTTGTATCACCGCGATCACACCGAACGAAAGAATTACGTTGAGGTGTTATTTTGAGTGCACAGTCAAAGTCGTAAAAACTGAGCCCACAAGAATGTGACGCACGTGCGTTTTTTTTCAATTTTTCCACATTTGGAATTTGTTTATGCACAAAATAAGCCCTCACACCGGTCTGTACACGTAAAAATGAAAAAGTTATGGATTTTTGAAGGTGGAGAGTGAGAAATGAGCGAAAAAACCCTACGTCCTTAAGGGGTTAAATCAAGCCCGATTTGAATTTTTTAATTTTTTTTTTATTTTCTTTAACATTTTACTATTTTTCAGACCCCTAGGGTACTTTAACCTTAGATTGTCTGATTGATCTACAGTATGGAAGAATATGGGGATCTTCCCCATCATATGTTTAAATGTGCAAATTGCCCATGGTAATAGATGGAATAAAATGAGACAGCCTTGGTTCTTTGTATGACCAGAGGCTGTCATAGTAACTGATTACCGCACCCTGAGGACCACACAGGGAATGGCAATTGAATCCAATATGGCAGCACCCACACACTGCTGGGAATTAAATGCCTCCAGCTAGTTAGATAAATAGAGTAAAAGAGAGACAGGAGATTGATTGATTGATAGATAGAGAATAGATATGAGATACATAGATAGACAAAAAGCAATCTATATATAGAGGAAATAGACAAATCATAGTAGATAGATAATTAGACAAATAGGTGATAAGCATCTTCACCCGAGCATTCAACCAAGGGGTATTAAAAGAGAAATACATCCTCTGCCCACAAAAATCCACATGAAGGCAGCCCCCTTAGGACAGGGAGCCCCGAGGCAAATGCCCAGTTTTCTGGCCCCTAACACTGACCCTAACCTAGCCAGTGGTATGCATAGAATTGTGGCAAAGTTGAGTGTGATGTCTGTTTTCCTGCCCACCTTCACCAGGTTAAACCCTGCAATTCCGGTCTGTGCCTCAGTAGTGTGCAACCAAGAGCAGGAAAAAGCAATGATGCCATCACATCTGTCAGGTGGATATGTAGGATGTGATGACATCATCATTTCTGTCTGTGCCAGGAAACAAGTAGAGGTAGCTGAGAAGTAACTGAAGGTTAGTACTGTTGGGGCACTGTTACTTTAATGGCTACTGTGGGGGCACCATTACTATATTGACTACAGTGATCTCTAGGAGAGAAGGAGAACAGTATTTTGTTTGTGATAAAAAGGTGGAGATGATGATGATATTGATTTCTGTGTTGCTTTAAGGAAATCTACCATCAAAATCAAGCATTATAAACTAGGGACACTCAAAATAGGCACTGTGACAGTGGTAAGAAATTTGGCTAAAATTATGCTCATGGGCCAAAAGGGCTAAGGGGAACATTATCAAAGCCCCTCTGTGTTCTGTCTTTACAAGCAGTTACATTGTGTCTCGCCACCCCCTTCTCTCTGCACCCCCCTCCTTTTGCCTGCGAAAAGTGGGAAGTGTTCCTTGAACAATGTAACAGCCTATGAAGATGCAGCATAGAGGGGCTCTGGTAACACCACCAAGAGCCCTTCTGGCTCAATAGCATAATTTTAGAAGAAGGAGGCCATGGATAACAAATATAAGAACAACCACTGGCCCGGATCTATGAATAAGTCCCTATGGTTTATCAGGTACTACAGGGTCCAGGCAGAGGGGGGCCCGTAATGGGGCAAAGAATAATTCATTAACTTGCTACCTGCGGTTATGATGGCAGGAAGCTAGAACCCCTGATTTAAAGTGCGGACAGCCAAGTTATAATTTGTTAATGATGTTTGTTAATGAAGAGAATTGGCTTGAGTGTGAGCATTAAGGCTTAGAAAAAAAATTTTTTTCTCTATTTTTCATTATAATGATTATTTCATATTATTATATGAGAATGATAATAAACAACCAGGTTCTTGTGCTGTTTCCCTTGCCTTCATATAAGAAGTTGGATTAGGGATAGATCACATATCCTTAATGCATCAGTTTTAGTGAGACAAAACTAAAATTGGTGGAACACACACAATTTTACCTTATCTCTGTGTCTTCTCCACTCTTGGTTTTGGCTCACAACAATTGATGGAAAAACTAAGATGTGAACTGATCTTCATTTTGATTAGTCAACTAGGGGTTTAAAGGGAAATGTGGAAGAGAAACTTTACCACAATTTTTATGGTTATAAACACACCCCAACCCACACACACCCTATGGATTGATTTGGATGTTATTGTATATAGGGATCAGGGTGAAGCAGTCTGGACATGTTTTTGTGTGTCAACAGGTGTCTCACCCCTTTTCTTATTTTAGATGTCACAGCTCAGGTGTTTTTTAAATCCTTAATTTAAAAAAAACATTTGGCTTACAGGCCCTCTGTCCTAGCAGTAGGCATATCATGAGGTTAAAAAAGAATTAGGGGTGTATAGAGGTTGTTTGGACATCAAATGCTCTGCTTTCAATAACTTTTAAAAAGCTGTGGCCTACCGCACTCATCCCAAGTTAAAAAGGGGTTATAGACCGCACAGGTAGATTTGCAAAGCGCTGCGGAATTTGATGGTGCTATATAAATAAATATTATTAGTATTAGCATTATTGGTAGCCAGGTAGTCTTAGACACGGCATAAAAAGGAAGAAAGAAGAGGAGTCGCACCGATATTGGGGAGCCGCGCTGAGCATCGGGGCCGCTGGAGGGTGAGTATATAAGTTTACTTTTTTACTGACTCGTGTATAAGCCGAGGAGAGGTTTTTCAGCACATCTTTTTGTGCTGAAAAACTTGGCTTATACACGAGTATATATACGGTAAACAGTGTTAAGTACATCTCACATTATTGCTTGAAAGGATAAGCCTTAAATTCAAAAGCAGTTTTTCCCTTTTCTTTTTTATAGGCAACTTCCCACATAGGTTTACATCTTTTTGGTATAATATTGGTGGAAAGGCAACTTAACCTTTTGGCAACCTTTTTGGTAACTGCCGGACTGAATGGTACCGACCTCATTTGGCAAGCAGGTTGGCTTGGACTTGCTCCATGATGTTGATTTTAGCAATGTAGCTACCAACCTCACAGAACAGAACAGAACAGATCGTATCCCCATTCGTCGCACAATATTTTTTGGTTGATGAACTCTGCCTGCTCAAATGGGGCGGACCGCTTCTGTCTGCTGCTTACGCTGCTGATGTCTGCCAGGCTTTGAACTTAAGACAGTGCAAAGTCACTGTAAAGTTACTGTAAAATACAAGAAGCCAGGATATGTTAATGGTTTATGTGTTTCATTTCACATATTTTATATTTATTTTTTCGTGATCCTGTAATTTGCGGCATATTATTGAAATTCAATGTTAAAACTCACTGCACAATTACATTAGGGTTATCTGTTGTGGGGCACATGCCTGCGGCCTCCCTTGTAAAGGATTCGACTTGCAGTAACCTTATTTAGTGGGCTTTTTTAAAATATAAAACTGCTTTACAGATACATTAGACATTCACTTTTGTTTGAGCACTCTGTTTCCTTATTTTTATTTGATTCAAATAAACTATGTTTGAAACCTTGGTGGAAAAATTGCATAGTTCTGTAATCTTGGTCCTCTGCTTTTTTTTTTTTTTTTTTAAACCTGAGGATGTGGCCATCTTGCTTTTCAAAATGGTGTCCCTCTTTGTTATTTCCAGCTTTCTGAATTCTTGAGATTTAAGGATTAGAAGTGATGGCGAAAAACAATGCAGTCTAATTTGTACGATGCGATCCCCCCTGCAACTCGAGCTTTCCTTTTTTCAGAATTTTCTGCTTTGGGGTAGTTTAATCTCTGTCTTCCACCTTCTCCTCTATTTTTCCTCTTCTTTTATATGAATTGGACACTTTTTCCTATGTTTTGGGTGTATTTAATGTACTTTGCTGTACTTACAGTTACCAGCAATGGTGGGCAGCTTCTTCTCTTTTCCTCCTTCAATGATGTGGCTTAGGTTTGTGTCGTGACACATGTCGACTTTGAATTGAAGATTCTCTTGTGCAAGTTAAAAAGACACAAAAAGTGACATATATCCCAAAATGCGAATTTGATCATAAAATAATTTAAAATGTGTAATTTTTTTACTATAGGAATATGGATTTAATGACAATCATGTAGACACCGCAGGCGTAGGCAGAGTAGGCAAACCCAAATTTTCTAAGCACATTTGAAAATTTTTCAGAGGAGGAGGCATACCACTAATTTTGGCTGGATAAAGCTCCTTTCCAAAGCCTCTGTAACGGGTCGCACAGAAAACAGAACCGAAAGTCTCTATGGGAAGAGTTCGGAGGGGTAAGTCTGTGGACCAGTGGACCCTCTGGACCACCGCAGGAGATGGTATGAGGCCCGCGGTGGCAGCCAAGGTACAGGATATGCAGGAAACAGTCCAAGCCTGGGGTGACAGCAGGAAAATGGAGGAACACTGGTAACGCTGGCATACAGGACTGAAGACACCGCTGGACTGGAACCTTTGAAGGCACAGCAGGAAGCGATTTGGTTTTTTCGCAACCAAGCTTCAGTCGTTATTTCCATGAGATAGTGGATGAGCTGTTTAAGCTCTGTACACAGTACATCTCCTTCCCCCAAACTGCTGTCACTATCCAAAAGACAAAGGAGGAGTGTGAGTAAATTGCTGGGATGCCACGTGTTATTGGCCTGATAGACTGTAATACAGGTATTGGAACAGGAAGATGCTTAGATCCATAAAAAGATGCCTTTTTGCTTGGTAAGTGAATTGAAATTTGAATAAGCATGTATGTTGAATCCTGGCTTCAGCATTGAGGTTTTTGGAAGTGTGCTCACACTTTTAATGTGTTTACATTATGTCAAAAAACACATTGCAACAGCATAGTAGAGTTGTTTATTTGAATGCTTAAACTTGGTAGTTACATTTTTACATGCACTATATACAGTAAAATAATTAACCTAAAAGAACCTAACCTAAATTGTTGAAAAACTTTATTTTAGTAATATGTACATTTATTGCAGAGGCTACTGAGGCGTGTAATAGCCTTAGCCCCCAATGCCTGGCCAGGCTAACACACACCCTAGTAGCCTCTGAAGCCAATTTACATATTACTAAAATAAAGTTTTAATAATATGAAGTTGGTCATTGGTGCCTGAATGCTACGTGCTTCTTTAAATGTAAAGCTTTATACATCATAACAATTTTACTTTGTTTTTTTTATAGACATGTGAGGCTTTAACTTGATTACTGCCATACTGATACTGCAGATTGCACATTGTAATGAAAGGGTTAAAACAGTCTTCGGAACACCCGAGGTTGTCATGGCGATGGATCACTGCTCCCCGATGACGTCCCAGGGAGCGAAGATCCTCGGCAAGATGGCGGCGGCAGCTTTTCTGCCAGCGATCAGCGGGTTAGCACCCGCAATATGCAACAAATACATACTGGCTATGGAGAAGGCAGGTGAGCCCTCTCCATGCACCTGCAGCCGACCCGTGACGTGCTATTACATCACAGGTCTTTAAAGGGTTAAAGAAGAAACCTAGGTGGGAATGTACATGTGTCCATATTGAAAAGTCAGACAATAAATTAACTACCATTTGGGTTGCTTCCAATGTTTTGGGAAACAGAACATATCTACCCTAATAGATGGGCTGAAAACTAGCATTATGGTCACTAATCAACAAAGCAGATGCCGAGGTAACCACAGATATTATGGGGATTATACCAAAATGTAAGTGTAATTTAAGATTCATTTTTGACATTGAATTTCTTTGAACTCTTTTTTAGGTAATAAAAGATACAAACTAACCCCATGGTTTAAGACACCCTATTTGCACCACTCAGGATAGGAGCTTTCACCATGCCCATCACAGAACCCAAAGTGCCATTGAGCGGACCTTTGGTATCCTGAAAAGCAGATTCTGGGGAGCTATGCTCTATAAGCCTCCAACTGTGTGCAAGGTTATTATAGTCTGTTATATGCTCCACAACATTGTGACAGCAGACAGGATGCAGATTGACCTTCCACCAGATTTAACGTAGCATATACACTACCAGGGTGATGTGGCTGCAGAAGCCACAAACATAATGGGACAGATAAGGCGCCAGCAAATCACTGAACAATATTTTTAAAGTGAGCTGCCTAAGCCACCTATTATCTGCTAACCTTTCATTTACTTTTGTTTTGAGTGCAGCAAGCCTATAACACTTGTTAACTGCATGGAGTTTTAACTCCTTTTTTTTAAATAATCCGTCCTGTGTCCTCTTCCCATCTGTTATCCAGCAGGCACCAGGATTCTCTGCAGTCCTGTTCACCCTGGACTTTGCATATAAGATGACGGCTGATGACCGGGTCAAGCGACAGCACTTCTATTTATTATATTATATTTTGTTCTATTCCTTTATGAAGAATGGCTGGACCATTTATATTCTTTTTACCTCTTGTGTCACCCCGCACTTCCTCATAGAATGTAAGTTCTTGCGAGCAGGGACCTCACTCCTTTTGTTCCATACGAATGTTTGTGCTCTGTCATGTTTTATTATATTTGTATTTGTCCCCTATGATTTGTAAAGCACTACGGAATATGATTGCGCCATATAAATAAAGATTATTATTATGCTGATGTTCTGAAATGCAGAACCATATTGAATTGTGTCAATGATTTGCATTCTGCTATCCAATATTTACATTTGAAAGCAGCAGCCATAAAACAGAATTGGTATTCAAAAATTTTATAACCATTTTTGAACCACAAAATGTGTGCGTTTTAAATTTTAAAAAAAATGCTTTACACATAAGCATAAACAAAAAATATAAAATATTCTCTTTGAAATCCAGGATGAACGACGGACAGGCCCCTTCCTATTTTTTACCTGCCGCCATGTCACCACCGAACTCCCAGATGGCCCAGATGGATTAGAAGTAGAGATGAGCGAACATACTCGTCCGAGCTTGATGCTCGTTCGAGCATTAGCGTACTCGAAACTGCTCGTTGCTCGGACGAATACTTCGCCCGCTCGAGAAAATGGCAGCTCCCGCCGTTTTGCTTTTTGGCGGCCAGAAACAGAGCCAATCACAAGCCAGGAGACTCTGCACTCCACCCAGCATGACGTGGTACCCTTACACGTCGATAGCAGTGGTTGGCTGGCCAGATCAGGTGACCCTGGGATAGACTAGCCGCTGCCCGCGCTGCTCGGATCATTCTGTGTCTGGATGCCGCTAGGGAGAGAGCTGCTGCTGGTCAGGGAAAGCGTTAGGGTGTTCTATTAGAATAGTGTTAGGCAGGAGTGATTCAACAAGAACCCAACAGCCCTTCTTAGGGCTACAATAACGTTATACTTTTTTTTTTTGTTTGCTTGTGGCTGGGCTTGCTGGCACTAGTAGTGCAGCTAGTACCATATTGTGAGGAATTGGCAGGGGGACTTGCTACCGTTGTGTTTAGCTCTTAGTGACACACATATCCACCTCAAAAACCAAAGTGGGAGAATTTATTAGGGGTTTGATTTCAATTAGGCACAGTCTGCCATTTACTTTTTATTTTACGTTTATTTTTTCATAACTCAGCGTCATCTCATCAGTGTGCTTTCATACTTGACTAGAAAATAGCCATAGGAGAATCCAAACGGCTTACTTACGCCTACAGTAGCGTTATATATATTTGATTTCTGGTTGATCTGCTGGTGGCTGTCCTTGCTGCAGTGCATCTACTAGCAAATTGTGAGAAATTTGTAGTGAGAGTTGCGACCGCTGTGTTTTGCGCTTAGTGACGCACATATCCATCGCAAAGACCGAAGTGGGAAAATTTATTAGGGGTTGGATTTCAATTAGGCACAGTCTGCCATTTCCTTTTTTATTTTACGTTTATTTTTTTAATAACTCAGCGTCATCTCATCTGGCATAGCAGTGTGCTTTCATACTTGGCTAGAAAATAGCCATAGGAGAATCCAAACGGCTTACTTACGCCTACAGTAGCGTTATATATATTTGATTTCTGGTTGATCTGCTGGTGGCTGTCCTTGCTGCAGTGCATCTACTAGCAAATTGTGAGCAATTTGTAGTGAGACTTGCGAGCGCTGTGTTTTGCGCTTAGTGACGCACATATCCATCGCAAAGACCGAAGTGGGAAAATTTATTAGGGGTTGGATTTCAATTAGGCACAGTCTGGCAGTTTCTTTTTATTTTACGTTTATTTTTTCATAACTCAGCGTCATCTCATCAGTGTGCTTTCATACTTGGCTAGAAAATAGCCAAAGGAGAATCCAAACGGCTTACTTACGCCTACAATAGCGTTATATATATTTTATTTCTGGTTGATCTGCTGGTGGCTGTCCTTGCTGCAGTGCATATACTAGCCAATTGTCAGGAATTTGGAGTGAGACTTGCGACCGCTGTGTTTAGCGCTTAGTGACGCACATATCCATCGCAAAGACCGAAGTGGGAAAATGTATTAGGGGTTGGATTTCAATTAGGCACAGTCTGCCATTTCCTTTTTATTTTACGTTTATTTTTTCATAACTCAGCGTCATCTCATCTGGCATAGCAGTGTGCTTTCATACTTGGCTAGAAAATAGCCATAGCAATAGGATAGCATTGTTTGGTTTTAAAAACTAAAAAACACAAAAAAAACCTAAAAAACACAAAAAAACACAAAAAAAAGTTTAAAAAAAATTAAAGTTATAACTTTCATTTTCAAAATGTTTAACCCGAGGGCTAGGGGAAGAGGACGAGGGCGGGGACGTGGGCGTCCAACTACTGCAGGAATCAGAGGCCGTGGTCCTGGGCGGGGTGAGACACCACCTGCTGATGAGGGAGCAGGGGAACGCCGCAGAGCTACACTCCCTAGGTTCATGTCTGAAGTTACTGGGACTCGTGGTAGAGCACTGTTGAGGCCAGAACAGTGCGAACAGGTGATGTCGTGGATTGCCGACAATGCTTCGAGCAATTTGTCCACCAGTCAGTCTTCCACGCAGTCCACCCATGTCACCGAAATCGGCACTCCTCCAGCTCCTGCACCTCAGCCTCCTCCCCCCCAGTCTGCCCCCTCACAGGAAAATTTGGCATTTGAACCGGCATACTCTGAGGAACTGTTTTCTGGACCCTTCCCACAGTCACAAACCACTTGTCCGATTGCTGCTGCGCAATTTTCCGATGCCCAGGTTTTCCACCAGTCGCAGTCTGTGGGTGATGATGACCTTCTTGACGTAGTGGAAGAAGTGTGTAAAGAGGTGTCCGACGATGAGGAGACACGGTTGTCAGACAGTGGGGAAGTTGTTGTCAGGGCAGGAAGTCCGAGGGGGGAGCAGACTGAGGGATCGGAGGATGATGAGGTGACAGACCCAAGCTGGGTTGATAGGCCGGGTGAACACAGTGCTTCTGAGACGGAGGAGAGTCCTCGACCAGAACAGGTTGGAAGAGGCAGTGGTGGGGCCAGACGGAGAGGCAGGGCCAGACCTGGTGCATCAGCGCCAAATGTGTCAACTAGTGAAGCTCCCGTGGCGAGGGCTCCTGCGGCGAGGGCTAGATTTTCAGAAGTCTGGAGGTTCTTTAAGGAAACACCGGATGACCGACGGACTGTGGTGTGCAACATTTGCCAAACCAGGATCAGCAGGGGTTCCACCACTAATAGCTTAACTACCACCAGTATGCGCAGGCATATGAATGCTAAACACCCCACTCAGTGGCAACAAGCCCGTTCACCTCCGGACGTGCACACCACTGCTCCTTCCCCTGTGTCAGCTGATAGTTAGCCCCCTGCCCAGGACCCTGCCACAAAAACCCCATCGTCGCCTCCACGATCCTCCACAGCATCCACCAGCGTTCAGCTCTCCATACCCCAGACGCTGGAGCGGAAACGCAAATATAGTGCAACCCACCCGCACGCCCAAGCCCTTAATGTCCACATCTCCAGATTGCTCAGCCTGGAGATGCTGCCCTATAGGCTAGTAGAGACCGAGGCCTTTCGCAACCTCATGGCGGCGGCCGCCCCTCGGTATTCGGTCCCCAGCCGCCACTACTTTTCCCGATGTGCCGTCCCAGCCCTGCACCAGCACGTGTCAGACAACATCATCCGTGCCCTGACCAACGCCGTTTCTGACAAGGTCCACCTGACCACGGACACGTGGACGAGTGCTGCCGGGCAGGGCCACTATATATCGCTGACGGCACATTGGGTTAACTTGGTGGAGGCTGGGACCGAGTCTGACCCTGCGGCTGGTCATATACTGCCGACGCCAAGGATTGCGGGGCCTACCTCGGTCCAGGTGTTTCAGGCCTACTATGCCTCCTCCTCCTCCCACCCCTCCTCCACCTCCTCCTCCGAACTACCATCCGTGGGCATGGCGCCATCAGTCGGTAGCTCTAGGCACAGCAGCAGTGCCGTCGCTAAGCGACAGCAGCCGGTGCTCAAACTGCTGAGCCTAGGCGATAAAAGGCACACCGCCCAAGAACTGTTACAGGGCATCACGGCGCAGACTGATCTGTGGCTGGCACCGCTGAACCTGAAGCCAGGCATGGTTGTGTGTGACAACGGCCGTAACCTGGTGGCGGCTCTGCAACTCGGCAGACTGACACATGTGCCATGCCTGGCCCATGTGTTAAATCTCATAGTTCAGCGTTTCCTCAAGACATACCCCAATCTGTCTGATTTGCTCACGAAGGTGCGCCGCATCTGTGCGCATTTCAGGAAGTCCAGCACAGATGCTGCCACTCTCAGGGCAGCGCAGCGCCGCCTCCAACTGCCCGCTCACCGACTGTTGTGCGACGTGCCCACGAGGTGGAATTCAACACTGACCATGTTATCCAGAGTTTACCAGCAGCGCCGAGCGATTGTAGACTGCCAGATGTCAACTTCCACCAGAACTGGTAGTCAGGTCAGTCAGCTTCCTCAAGTCTACAATGAGGAGTGGACGTGGATGTCTGATATCTGTCAGGTGCTGAGTAACTTTGAGGAGTCAACACAGATGGTCAGTGGCGATGCCGCCATCATCAGCCTCACCATCCCGCTGCTTGGCCTGTTGAAAAAATCTCTGATCAGCATGAAGTCGGAAGCTTTGCGCTCGTCACAAGAGACGGGGGAAGAAGATTCCCTTGTTGATAGCCAAAGCACCCTTAGGTCTGTTTCTCAGCGCATATCGGAGGAGGTGGAGGTGGAGGAGGATGAGGAGGAAGAGGAGGAGAATGTTGGCGAGACACAAGAGGGGACCATTGTTGAGTCCTTCACTGTTCAGCGTGTATGGGCAGAAGAAGAGGAGTTGGAGGAGTTGGAGGAGGAGGAAATGGACAGTCAGGCCAGTGAGGGGAGTGAATTCTTACGCGTTGGTACTCTGGCGCATATGGCAGATTTCATGCTAGGCTGCCTATCCCGTGACCCTCGCGTTCAAAGAATTTATTCCAGCACCGATTACTGGGTGTTCACTCTCCTGTACAAGCAAAATCTTTCCACTCTCATCC
Source organism: Engystomops pustulosus (assembly GCF_040894005.1). NCBI lineage: Eukaryota > Metazoa > Chordata > Amphibia > Anura > Leptodactylidae > Engystomops > Engystomops pustulosus. Next base: position 137,139,053 of record NC_092412.1, on the reverse strand, counting down.
CTGGAGAGGAAAGGAGTGTGAGAATGCATGAATACCAGCAGGCCCTGGTGCACAAGCTGAAACAGTATTTCCCTTCTGACAGCGCTAGCGGCAGAGTGCGTAGTTCTGCGGGACAAGTAGCGAGGGAGAGTAGGCGAGCAGGCAGCTTGTCCAGCACTGGCAAGGGTACGCTTTACAAGGCTTTTGCCAGCTTTATGTCACCCCAGCAAGACACTGTCACCTGTCCCCAGTCTCGGCAGAGTAGGGCTGATCTTTACAGAAAGATGGTGAGGGAGTACGTAGCTGACCATACCATCATCCTAAATGATCACACAGCTCCCTACAACTACTGGGTTTCAAAGCTGGACATGTGGCACGAACTGGCGCTGTACGCCTTGGAGGTTCTTGCCTGCCCTGCCGCTAGCATCTTGTCCGAGCAGGTTTTCAGTGCAGCTGGTGGCATCATCACCGATAAGCTTACACGCCTGTCGACTGACAGCGCTGACAGGCTGACGCTTATTAAGATGAATAAAGCCTGGATTTCTCTTAATTTCCAATCTCCACCAGGTGAAGGAAGCTCAACCTGAATAATTTATCCACTCCTCCTCCTCCTCATTTTCCTCCTTCTCCTCCTCTTTGTACAGTAAAGCAGAGGAAACTGGCTATTTTTTGACAGGGCCCACTGGCTCTAGCTATAGTACTTTATGCATTTAATTTTTCTGGAGGGCCACCGACCCGGTCCTCTGTTTTAAACAATTTTTGGGAGTGCCACATACAGGCACTCAATCTATTCCATTTTTCTGGAGGGCCACCTACCTGCTCCTCTGGTTTGAAAACTTTTTTGGACTGCCACATACAGGCACTCAATCTATTCCATTTTTCTGGAGGGCCACCTACCTGCTCCTCTGGTTTGAAAACTTTTTTGGACTGCCACATACAGGCACTCAATCTATTCAATTTTTCTGGAGGGCCACCTACCTGCTCCTCTGGTTTGAAAACTTTTTTGGACTGCCACATACAGGCACTCAATCTATTCCATTTTTCTGCAGGGCCACCTACCTGCTCCTCTGGTTTGAAAACTTTTTTGGACTGCCACATACAGGCACTCAATCTATTCCATTTTTCTGGAGGGCCACCTACCTGCTCCTCTGATTTGAAAACTTTTTTGGACTGCCACATACAGGCACTATCCAAATTAAATTGTCTCCATAGCAGCCTCCACACGTTGTCTCCATTGCTACCTCCAAAAGTCGTCCATATAGCTGCCTCCATACATCGTCCCTTTATCAAACGAGGTGTGTCTGGCAGAAATTTGGGTTGTTTTCATGGATTCCACATCAAAGTTGTTAACTTTGTCGCCACCCAGCTGTGTTATCCACAAAATATACTGGCAAACTTTTATCATTTACCAATATTATTTCAGCGCTTCTTGCGCTTCTGTTTCCATTCCCCTCACCCGCCATATCCTAAACTTATAAGAACGCTACTACACTTGATCTTATACAAAAGGTTCTTAGAAGTGCTGTTTGGGGAGTAGCTTAGAGACACGGGCTTGGATTGGCGAAAGCTCGCCTGGCAGCGGAGCGCCAGCTCCATGCCAAGATCCAACTAACATAGTTTTAACTGCAGCACCTTTAATCTACTACTAGTTCACTGCCTCCATACATGGTCCCCTTATCAAACGAGCTTTGTCAGGCAGAATTTTGGGTTGTTTTCATGGCTTCCACAACAAACTTGTTAACTTTGTCGCCACCCTGCTGTGTTATCCACAAAATATACTGGCAAACTTTTATCATTTACCAATATTATTTCAGCGCTTCTTGCGCATCTGTTTACATTCCCCTCACCCGCCATATCCCAAACTTATAAGAACGCTACTACACTTAACTTGGTGCACGCTGGGACCGAGTCTGACCCTGGGGCTGGTGATATACTGCCGACGCAGAGGATTGCGGGGCCTACCTCGGTCCAGGTCTCAAAGGCCTACTATACCTCCTCCTCCTCCCACCCCTCCTCCACCTCCTCCTCCGAATTACCATTTGTGGCCATGGCGCCATCAGTCGGTAGCTCTAGGCACAGCAGCAGTGCCGTCGCTAAGCGACAGCAGGCGGTGCTCAAACTGCTGAGCCTAGCCGATAAAAGGCACACCGCCCAAGAGCTATTACAGGGCATTCCACATCAAACTTGTTAACTTTCTCGCTACCCTGCTGTGTAATCCACAAAAGATACTGGCAAACTTTTATCATTTACCGATATTATTTCAGCGCTTCTTGCGCATCTGTTTACATTCCCCTCTCTCGCCATATCCCAAACTTATAAGAACGCTACTACACTTGATCTTATACAAAAGGTTCTTAGAAGTGCTGTTTGGGGAGTAGCCTAGAGACAGGGGCTTGGATTGGCGAAAGCTCACCTGGAAGCGGAGCGCCAGCTCCATCTCAAGATACAACTAACATAGTTTTAAGTGCAGCACCTTTAATCTACTACTAGTTCACTGCCTCCATAATAATAATAATAATAATCTTTATTTATATAGCGCCATCATATTCCGTAGCGCTTTACAAATCATAGGAAACAAATACAAATGTAATGTAACAGAGCACAACATTTGTATGGAACAACAGGAGTGAGGTCCCTGCTCGCCAGAGCTTACGGTTTATGAAGATGATGGGGTAACACGAGGTAAAAGAATTTTTAATGGTCAAGCCATTCTTCTTAGGGAATAGAACAAAATATAATAAATGGAATTGCTGTCGCTTGAACCACTCAGCCGTCACCAGGTCCAGGGTGAATGGGACTGCATAGAAGTCTGGTGCCTGTTGGTTGCTGGATAACAGATGGGAGGACGACACAGGACGGGTTAGTAGAAGAGTTAAAACTTCATGCAGTTAATGAGTGTTATAGGCTTGCCTAAAGAAATGGGTTTTAAGAGCACGTTTGAAACTTTGGAGGTTAGGTATTAGTCTGATAGTCCGGGGCAGAGCATTCCATAGAATTGGTGCAGCTCTAGAGAAGTCTTGGAGACGCGAGTGGGAGGTCCGCACTAGGGTAGAGGTTGATCTAAGATCACTGGCGGATAGACTGAGATAAGAGAGGAGAGGTAGGGGGGTGCAGCATTATACAGAGCTTTATGGATGAGGGTTATTATTTTAAACTGTATTCGAAAGGAGACTGGCAGCCAGAGCAGGGACTGGCATGAACTGTAGGCATACATGGTCCCCTTATCAAACGAGCTGTGTCAGGCAGAATTTTGGGTTGTTTTCATGGCTTCCACAACAAACTTGTTAACTTTGTCGCCACCCTGCTGTGTAATCCACAAAATATACTGGCAAACTTTTATCATTTACCAATATTATTTCAGCGCTTCTTGCGCATCTGTTTCCATTCCCCTCACCCGCCATATCCTAAACTTATAAGAATGCTATTACACTTGATCTTATACAAAAGGTTCTTAGAAGTTCTGTTTGGGGAGTAGCCTAGAGACAGGGGCTTGGATTGGCGAAAGCTCGCCTGGCAGCGGAGCGCCAGCTCCATGCCAAGATCCAACTAACATAGTTTTAACTGCAGCACCTTTAATCTACTACTAGTTCACTGCCTCCATACATGGTCCCCTTATCAAACGAGCTGTGTCAGGCAGAATTTTGGGTTGTTTTCATGGCTTCCATGTTAACTTTGTCGCCACCCTGCTGTGTAATCCACAAAATATACTGGCAAACTTTTATCATGTACCGATATTATTTGAGCGCTTCTTGCTCACCTCCTTTGGTTCCTCTCTGCCACCCATTGGTTTGAAGCCTGAGTCCATTTAGGGTATGTCGCCATGCCACTCTCTAGCCTGCCGCTGCTGCCGCTGCCTCTGCATGAAGTCCCCTATAGTGTCAGGGTCAATTATTGGATGTTTTAGATGCTATCTAGCTTCATTCTGTCACTCTGTCATGGCCATGCTGTTGCCCATAATTTTGGCATAATGGTGCGATTAAGCAGCCTCAGAGGCATCCATGCATGCTGCCCCTGCTGTTTCCTGTCCATTTCCGTGGTGTTTCCATCCTTTTCTGAGGTTCCCAGGTGTTTGGCCAAGCTTCCCTGTGCAGAGCCTTGGTCCCCTTGAAAAATGCTCGAGTCTCCCATTGACTTCAATGGGGCTCGTTATTCGAGACGAGCACTCGAGCATCGGGAAAAGTTCATCTCGAATAACGAGTACCCGAGCATTTTAGTGCTCGCTCATCTCTAATTAGAAGCCAAGGAACTAACTTTCTCCTTAAGTGAAAGAAGGAAAGTGGCTGCAAAGGAAGGGCCCAGAACCACTGTTGAAGGATCCTCTCTCCGGAAATGGTGCCAAACCACTCCCCGAATCTTGAACAGGTGAAATTTAACCGGTTAACCCCTTATCACCGACACTAGTTTTCAGCTCGATGACCAGACTCGATTTTTCAAATCTGACATGTCTTACGATAATTGGTTCTAACTTCGGAACGCTTTAACATATCCGGGTGATTTTGAGACTGTTTTCTCGTGACACATTGTACTTCATGTTAGTTATAAAATTTAAGTGATAAGTTTTGTGTTTCGTTCTGAAAAAAAAGTGAAAATTTGGCAAAAGTTTGTAAAAATTCTTCATTTTCCAAGTTTGAAATGTTCTGGTTTACAGACAAGATGTAAAACTACCCAAAAAGTTTGATAATTAACATTTACAGAATATCTGCTTTATGTTGGGATGATATTTTATGCTTCCAGTCATTTTTCTAAGATGTTATGAGGTGCAGAACTTTAGGTGCGATTTTTCTTATTTTCATGAAAATTGCCAAAACTCACATTTTGAGGGACTGAGTTGACTTTGAAAGGCCTAAATAATAGTAAAACCTCATAAATTACCCCACTATAGAAAGTTCACCCCTCAACATATGTAAAACAACTTCTATTAAGTCTATTAACCCTTGAAGTGTTTCACATGGGTTAAAAAATATGGACCTGCGATTTAGAAACTATAGAATTTTTTTGGAAAATACATTCATTTAGGCCAAAACTGACATTTTCAGAATAAATTAAATGATGAAACGCACTGCAACGTTAGATGCCCAATTCCTCCAGAGTGTACTGATACCCCATATGTGGTGGTAAACTGCTGTACGGGCGCACGGCCAAGTATAGAATGAATGGAGGCGCCATTCACAGCAGATTTGTATTGTCACATTGTACGACCTATAAATTTTTATTTTTTTTTGGTAATGCGAACATATGAGGGCTTATTTTTTATGGGATGAGATACAATGTATAGATAATTCATTTTGGGGGTCTATAGCTTATTCATGAGATTTTATTAACTATTTCAAGGAGGACACAAACAAAATCATCAATTTTTATTTTGGATTGTTAGCATTTTTTTCCCCCGCTCACCGTAACGTAAAAATAATATTTTATCTTTATTCTCTGGCTCACTACGATTGCGGTGTTACCTCATTTATATAGTTTTTCTTATTTTTGCTCAATTTTCCTAAGCAAAACCAATATTGGAGAATATCGCATTGTTTTTACTATTGACAACTTTTCAGGGCCATAAATTCTGTATTTTTCTGTTGTTAGACCTCGTTGAGGGCTTATTTTTTGCGAAAACAGTTGTTCTTTTCAGTCGTATCATATTAGGGAATGTAACTTTTTTTTATCACTTTTAAGAACATTTTTTGTGATGGTGTTTGATGAAAAATTGTATATTATGGGAAGTTTTTCGAGTTTTTTTTTTTACGTAGTTCACCGAGCGGGTTCAATATTGATTTAGATTTATTGTACAGATTAATATGGACGCGGTGATACCAAATATTTACGTGTTTTTGTGTTTTATTTACTTTATTTGCATTTTATGTGTTACTGAGGAGATTATGGGACTTTTATTTTATATATTTATTTAATTATATTATAAAAAGATGTAATTTTTTAAAAACTTTTTTACATTTTCTACTTCTTGGCTTGAATAAGCGATCATCCGATCGCTTATTCAAGCCTTTACACTGCATTACACTTGTATTGCAGTGTATAGTGTAAGTAACTGAGTATGCCGCTCATGCTCAGTGTGAGACACTGAAGGGGTTAACTGTGGATGGGCGGTATGTTTCCCCTAGGTTTTGCTATTATGCAAGGCCTTAGTGCTGAGGTTGGGTGTCCAGCACCTTGGACACAGGTGATGGGAGCAGCCTAATCAGTCTTTTTTTTTAAACCGCTCAGCAGAGCTGGAAGTGTTGTCTCTCTGGAAGGAGGCTGGAGAGCACACAGCCCTGACCTCTGTGCCTGGAGCAGCCAAGTGATTTTGTATAGTGGTGAGTTAGTGAACACCTGTATATTTAGCACCCTGACGGGTAGGATTTTTGTTTGTTTAATGCCTGAATGTAAAGGCTGTTTTATTTTGCTGCTACAATAAACGCAGGCGAGACCTGTTTTGGACTGTACTTTGGTGTCACTGTCTTGAACTGCATCACAGCACCACGCTACCACGGTCTCTACTGGGCCAAATCTCCCACATCAGTTACTTACAGCCGGGCCCTGCCAGGAAGGCAGAACCCGGCGGGGAGAGAAGCCTGCATCCTCGGGTCACTCGGCAGGAGGGATTCCGATCCCGGGTGTCCCGAAATCTTCTTCTGATGCGCCACCGTAGAAAGGCGTACGCATCAGAAGAAGTACCCTTAATGACCGCCATAAAAAGCCGATACGGCGGTCATTAAGGGGTTAAGGACCGGACCCTTTCCTGTTTTTTCATGTCCATTTTTCACTCCCCACCTTCAAAAATCTATAACTTTTTTATTTTTACACGTAAAGAGCTGTGTGACGGCTTGTTTTCTGCGTAACAAATTGCACTTCATAGTGATGGTATTAAATATTCCATGCCGTGTACTCGGAAGCGGGAAAAAAATTCCAAATGCAGTGAAAATGGTGAAAAAACACATTTGTGCCGTATTCTTGTGGGCTTGGACATTACGTCTTTCACTGAGCCCCCCAAATGACAGGTCTACTTTATTCTTTGGGTCGGTACGATTAAGGGGATACCAAATTTGTATAGGTTTTATAATGTTGTCATACATTTACAAAAATTAAAACCTCCTGTACAAAAATGATTCTTTTGATTTTGCCAACTTCTGGCGCTAATAACTTTTTTATACTGTGGTGTGGGTGGTGTCATTTTTTGCGAAATTTGATATTTTCAATGATATCATTTTTAGGACTGTATGACCTTTTGATCACTTTTTATCGATACCTAATGTGTTTATGATTTTTACTGTTTATTTATATTTATGTCAGTTCTAGGTAAAGGGGGGTGATTTGAAATTTTATTTTTTTTTATAATAATTTTTTTTTAAACTTTTTTTTATTTTTACTAGTTTTCAGACTCCCTAGGGTACTTTAACCCTAGGTTGTCTGATCGATCCTATCATATTGGCAGTATATGGGGATTTTCCTCCTCATTCATTACAATGTGCTATCAGCAATTGGATTAAGCCAAAGGGTGGAAAATGTCAAAAAAGTAAAAAAAAGATTAAATCATTTTATAATAATAATTAAATAAAATAAAAGTCCCAAAATCCCCCAGTTACATGCAAATAATGTATATAAAATACAAAAAAATTTACACATTTGGTATCACCGCGTCCACATCAATTTGTACAACAATCTAAATTAATATTGAACCCGCTTGGTGAATGACGTAAAAAAAAAAAAAACACCCTCACAAAAAATGTTATAAAAACTGATCAAAAAAAGATACGTTGCCTAGTATGTTACAACTGTAAAGAACAACTCTTTTTACAAAAAATAAGCCCTCAACCAGATCTGAAAACAGAAAAACCCAGAAGTTATGGCCCTAAAAATTTGTCAATAGTAAAAACAATGCGATTTTCTCCAATATTGGTTTTGCTCAGTAAAATGGAGGAAAGATAAGAAAAACTATATAAATGAGGTATCACCGTAATCATAGTGAACCAGAGAATAAAGATAAAATATTATTTTTACATTAAGAAAAGCTGGGGAAAAAAAGTGCTAAAAATTCAAAATAAAAATTGATGATTTTGTTTATGTCCCCCTTGAAATAGTTAAAGGGGTTATCTGGGTTTAAATTTTTTTTTATGTCCGGGCTGGGGAGGGCTAGTTAAACATAATAAACATGTACTTACCTCCTCCGGTGCTGCCGATGTCCCGCGCCGCGGCCGGTCTTCTCTGTGCGCCGGTTTCATTACACCGGCGCACAGGGAGCTTCCGGCCGTCCGGAAGCTCCAATGAGCACCATCTCTCAGCGCTTACAACGCTAAGAGATAGGGACGCATGGGAGGAGCCGTCCACATCGTGGACCGGAAGCTCCCTGTGCGCGGCTTCCGTGCCCCTGTAAACAAACAGGGGCACGGATCGAAGGGACCGCGGCGCGGGACATCGGCGGCGCCGGAGGGGGTAAGTACATGTTTATTATGTTTAACTAGCCTTCCCCAGCCCGGACATAAAAAAAAATTTAAACCCGGATAACCCCTTTAATAAAATCTCATGAATAAGTTACAGACCCCCGGAATGAATTATCTATCATCCCCCAAATAATAAGCCCTCATATGTTTGCATTACCAAAAACAATTAAAATTTATAGCTTGTACAATGTGAAAATACAAATCTGCTGTGAATGGCGTTGCTTTGATCCTATGCTCAGCTGTCCACCACATATGGGGCAGTTTACCACCACATATGGGGTATCAGTACACTCGGGAGAAATTGGGCATCATACGTTTCATCATTTAATTTATTATGAAATTGTCAGTTTTGGCCAAATTAATGTATTTACCCCACATTGAGGGGTGAAGTTTCTATAGTGGGGTAATTTATGGGGTTTTACTATTATTTAGGCCTTTCAAAGTCACTTGGAAGCTGAGTTGTCCATCAATATGTGAGCTTTGGTGATTTTCATGAAAATGAGAAAAATTGCACCTAAAGTTCTGCGCCTCATAACATCCTAGAAAAATGAGAGGACGCATAAAATATCATCTCAACATAAAGCAGACATTTCGTAAAAGTTAATTATCAAGCTTTTTGGGTAGTTTTACTTCCTGTCTGTAAAGCAGAACATTTCAAACTTGCGAAATGAAGAATTTTTACAAACGTTTGCCAAATTTTCACTTTTTTTCAGAATGAAATGCAAAACTTCTAACTTAAATTTTACAAGTAACATGAAGTACAATGTGTCATGAGAAAACAGTCTCAAAATTACCTGGATATGTTAAAGCGTTCCGAAGTTATAACCAATTATCGTGAGACATCTCAGATTTGAAAAATCGAGTCTGGTCATTGAGCTGAAAAGTTTTTAAGATTTTTAGAAATACCTACATGGTAAATTAAATAAAATAACTTAATATTCTTAATCCAAGGTTAACATAGACCATTTATAAAATAAGTCTTGTTTTCTGATGACACATTGAAATACAGGGAATTAGAGACGCGGCAAGAAAACCAAGATGACAGTTCTGCTGTGCAGCGCCATCTTGAGGCCATTCTCCATTTTACAGGATTTATAATGGTTTTACTGAATAATAACTGCATTCCTTTTTGAATAAATCATTCCATTTTGTTAGAATAAATGAATTTGAACCATTGAAAGGTATCAGTTAACCATAAGAATCTAGAGATATCACTGCAAAATGTAGCTTTTTTTCTTCAGGAAAACCAAGCAAATGAATTTAGGGTTCACTACCAAGTATCGTAGGAGCTCAATGTTATTACATCTGTGCCTAGCCTTTTGCAATATGGTTGAAAGACACTGAATTCCATCTCTTGCTTTTTCAGCTGGCAGTCTGAAAGGTGTTCTAATTGCTGACTGTTGGCTCACTGCAATCCTTGCTCTCTCCTTGCTGGTCAAACGGTTTGTCTGTTAGCTCCTGTTCAGTGCTGTTGATGTTCCTTGTGATTTTCCGTTATTGGCTTTCATTCTCAACTATTCTTCCATTTATTTTATTCTGTACTTTACTTGATATCTTTTTACTTGAGATTTGGATTGTCAACCTTCCATTTGTCTTATTTGTTTGTCTTTCTATGTATTCACTCCTTGGCACAGGGAGGGAACAATGCCCAGTTACTGCCCATTGTTTAGGGTTGACCCAGTAATCCCAGGTGATTGGTCATCAATTTCAGGGTCTTGTTCACATGGTACAGAACCTGACCGGGCAGGTTCAAGTGCAGGAACAGTGTCTCCTTCCTGGGGTCTGTGTCAGAGCCCAGGGTCAAGTTGCCTGAAATGTGCAGTGGTGATAAAAAAAAAAATCAGTTTTTCTCCTTCAGGGAAAGTTGTAAATTATATTTCCACCACAGACCTCAGTACTCAGGTAGTAAAGCCCAAAAAGTAGGCATTATTATATCTATCCTATTTAGAAATCCTCTGGTATGGGTTTATTTGTTAGTCTCAGATGCTCTAGATTTGTCCTCTTTGGATTATTTTTTTCAGCATTATATGCAGAACCTGATAAAACTGGGTATGCTGAAGGTCAGTTAGCTTTATATCAAAGGAAACACATGATGGAAGACTATTGCTTCGAGTTCAGTAAATGGTCCATTCCATCTGGATGGAATGACTGCGCATTTAGGTACCGATTCAGATTGGGTTTGTCAGCCCCTGGTGTCTTGTATTGTCTATATGCAAGACTGGTTACCGATCACACACGCTCCCATAGAAATGCTTATGTGATCGGTTGCGGCACGCCCTTGGGTGCTTTGAGTACACCAATTTGTGGTTGCAATTTTTGTATCACACTCTACTACCAAAATGAAGAATGCTATGCCATCCATCATAGATCCAGCAGTTTTAGTAAATCAAACTGGTGAGATCTGTTAGCTGGCCAGGTTAGCGGATCCACATGTCATTTCTCTGTTTTAATTTTCCTTTACCCCTCATTGACTTAACCCCTTATGACGACACCAGTTTTCGGCTTAACCCCATAACGCAAAAAGACGTTACTGTACTGCCCTCTTCATACTCACCGGATGTTTGCTTCACAATGGAGCAAACACCCGTTGCTAACACTCGTGATCGCTGCCCGCAAAGCTGCCAGCGGCCTTAAAGAGCCAGGGGGTGTGGGCACCGCCATCTCGGCTTGGATTAACGCTCCCTGTGACGTCATCGGGGAGCGGCGATCTGTTCTCCTGACAGCCTTGGTTAATGACCAGACTCGATTTTTGAAATCTGGTGTGTCGCGATAATTGGTAAGAACTTCAGAATGCTTTAAAATATCCAGGTGATTTTGAGACAGTTTTCTCGTAACACATTGTACTTCATGCTAGTTGTAAAATTTAAGTGATAAGTTTTGCGTTTCATTCTGAAAAAAAGGGAAAAATTGCCGAAAGTATTTGTGCCAGTGTTAACTTACACTACCAGTCTTAGAACTTTTTGCATCAGTGTTAACACACTACCTTTCTACAAACATTTTGCATCAGCGTAACCCTATACTACCAATCTTAGAAGTATGTCCATCAGTGTTCCCTTACATCAGTTTTAGAGCTATTTGCATCAGTGTTACCTTACAATTACCTTACAAGTATTAGAACTAAAATTAGACTAACCAATCTTAACCCCTTCACGCTCTGCTACAGATATATGGGCCGCAGAGCTATGAAGGGTGTATGAAGAGGGCTCACGGGCTGAGCCCTCTTCATACAGAGATGGGCTTGCTACATATTGCAGCGAAGACCCATTGCTAACACCCGTGGTCGGTGCTTGCACCGATTGCGGGTGTTAACTTCTTCTTTGCCGTCGGCAAAGTCGCACACGACAAATTGGAGGGCTCATTTCATGTCGGCTCATTTAGCAAAAAATTACATATCACACAGCTCTGTACACCAAAGTATGTGCAACATCCCCCACCGGGGCCTAGCCCTTGAGGTGAGGCCTGGAGACAGTCGGGGCCCGTGGTACCGGAGTGGCTGGCGGTTGCGGCCTAAGCACGCTATTGTCATGGTGCTTGGTACGGGGGAACCGGAGGGCTGTCCTACAGCCTGGCAGGTCTCCAGCAGGGTGGTGTTGGCAAGAAATGACGAGGGAGAGGCTGCTATAGCGGATCTCCCTGGGGCAACCCCTTAATGTCCCGAGTGTGATTCTCTGTGTGATGGACAGGGTGCCTGCGGTGAAGGCAGCCGTATTAGCAGGGACCAGACGGAGACAGAAGTTGAAGAAAACAACTTACAGTTCTTTATTTGAACCGGCAGGAACCGCAGCAACGTGCCTTCAACAGGTAGATGGAGTGCTGAGATGCTTTTGGAGGGAGCCTCAGGAGATAGTTCACCAGCCTGGATGTAGAGGGCAGGCTGGGAGGCAGCTGTGTCCTGGTAGGAAGCTTCAGCTTGTCCTGTAGGGCTTCAGGTATCACCTTTAAAGGTAAGATAATACCCCTTTCCTCACTACACTAACTCTAGTCTTCTTGCTCCACTCTTCAGAGGCAGGGGCTAGGCTCTTCCTGCTCTGGTATGGGCTAGACAGAGATTGCTCACTCACTCACTGAATCTCTAGGATTCTAAGCTCTTCCTGGCTTCTAAGCCCCTAGAAAGACATACTAGAATCTCCCCTCTCTCCTGAGAGAGACTCCTCTCAGAGTGTTCTCTAGAACATTCCTGGCCAGGGGTTTTATTACTTCCCCTCTGGTCAGGTGGTGGCTGCTCCTCCAATCACATCTCAGCTTACAGAGGACAGGATGTAACACAAGACATTGGATGATAGATTTTACATCATACACAGATTAACTTCTGCCTATGTCCTATCAGGACCATGTAGTGTGATGTGATTACATGCAGGTGGGACGTATTCGCAAACACTCCTTCGCCATTGCATCGGCGAGGGTGTTGCATATGAAAAAGTTATTAGCATCAGAAGATGGCAAAAAATTTTTTTCCTTTTTAGTACACATTCATTTAATATTTGAAAATGTTTTAAAACGCCTGTATTATAAAATGTATTATAAAACCTGTATTAATTTGGTATCACCACGATCATACCGAACCAAAGAATAAAGTGGAGCAGTTATTTGGAGCACAGAGTGATTGTCGTAAAAACTGAGCCCACAAGAACATGACGCACATGCGTTTTTTAAAAAATGTTTCCACATTTCGAATTTTTTTCCTGCTTCCCAGTACATAGCAAGGAATAATAAATAACATCATGGGAAAGTAAAATTTGTTACGCACAAAATAAGCCCTCACACAGCTCTGTACACGGAAAAACAAAAAAGTTATGGATTTTTAAATGTGGAGAGCGAGAAATGAGCGAAAAAACCCTGTGTCCTTAAGGGGTTAAAACTAATTGCATCAGTGTTTTCTCATCTGTCCACCTGTTAAATTTCTAGGTGGGAAAATTGGACACATATCCAGGGCTTGCCCTCTATGCCTCCACCACCGTGGGTGTCATCACCACTAAGAGAACACTGTAGCAGGTGCTGGGACATGGAGATGTGTGGGCATGCCCGGCTGCTTGGAATTTGTGTAACAGCAGTTTCCGTTCCCCTGTAAACAAACAGGGGTACGGCCTGGACAGACCGTGGTGCAGAACACTGTGAGCACTGGATGAGGTGAGTACCTTAATCTCTTTATATAGCCCCTATCCGGCCTCCTTGCTACTTTTACATACTCTTGGACAACCCCTTTAACCACAGCCAGAGGAAGGGAGTGCGGTTTTTCCATTGCTTCTTTTAACTTTCAAATTTAACTTGCAAATAACTGGTTCTGAACATCCAGAGCAAAGGAAGTGAAACAGTGAAAGGAAGGGTTTGTGTTTTTCCCATTGCCTTAATCTGCTGTAACAGTCCACAGACAACAGCAGCCTGAAGTGACATCAGGAGTACGGGTTGGAAGGATGAGCTGGAACTCACAGCAGGCAAGCAGGCAGGAGCTGGCACATGACCCAGGCGGACAGGAATGGACAAGTCCATGAAGAAACACACTGAAGACACGGAGGCGTCTGGAAATGCTGAAGACATGGAGGCGTCTGGAAATGCCGAAACACTGGAAAATATCTCACACCAGTACAGGAACAGCATAGGGAAGCTTGGTACGAAAATCTCGGAAGTTCCTATAGGCACAGAAGATAGGGCTTTCACTCACAGGAACAATGCTGAAGAACGATGCTGAAGAAACAACACTGAAGCAATGTTGAACTGAAGATCCGGCGAGACAGGAAGGGAAGTGCCGGATTATAAGTGTGAGGCCGGATAAATGAGCTCCAATCAGAAGGAAGTTGGCCCTTTAAGGCTAGGAGAGCCGGCGCACGCGCCCTAGAAGGGGAAGCAAGCTCGTGGAGAGGTAAGTCCGGGCTGGGGGGTTGCCGCGCTCCACCAAGGGGCACGGGTGTGCCTGCGATCCGTACCGAGGATCGTGGGTATAGATCGCGGGGACGGCCATGATAGACCCCCCCCCCCTTTAGGACCCCTCTTCTTCATGGTGATGGGACACCTATGGAGGAGAACAGGGACCGACAGCTGTGGAGACACCGCATACATACCGAGGGAAGTCTTACCCAGGACCCCAAGGTGTACACCATACAGGCAGAGGTTTTGCTGGAGACATCTGGAACGTCCCTTGGTCTTGAGTTGGGCTCTGTCAACTTGTATTGGCACCTCTGCGGACTGTGCAGCCGAAGGCAGGAATGGCTCTTGGAAAACCGGAGACTGGAGTGGCTGCTGGAAACTGGAGTGACTCTTGGAAAGTCGCAGAC